>NC_064930.1:110084153-110798653 GCF_023897955.1 Schistocerca gregaria | reverse complement strand
ACTGCTGGCGGCTCACCTCCAGCTGCGCAACGCTACGCACTGTTAACGTCCAACTGCCCAACACTACAATAGCAAATTCCAACAATGCAGACCAGCCACAGACTGCACACAGCAGAGTCAGTGATTTTCACATAGAGCGCTACGTAACGTTACCAACATAAAAACCTTAGCAGCCTACTTACAACACACACATAAACACACGCTAAACGGTACCACATCTTTTTGCAAATGTGGCTGTGTACTGCGTTTGTGGTAGGGCCATATTTTTTCGATGAGATGAATCCTGGGGGTTCTGTTACCTGTACCGTCACTGGCGAACACCGTGAATGTCTATTGGGCACTTATGTCGTTCCAACCCTTCGGAAGTGTGGATGTGTGGTTAGGAACATTTTTACACAGGGTGGCGCTTCTCCACACATTGGACAGCCAGCGAAGCGCCTGCTGCAGAGGCGTTTCGCAAACGCTACAATTATCAGCCGTCATTTGCCTACAGTCTGGCCGTCCCGTTCACCTGATCTTAGCACCTGTGACTTCTCGCAGTGGGGTTATTTGAAAGGTGTTGATCCAGTGCACCAGTTATGAAAAAATGCTTCAAATGGCTTTGAGCTCAATGGGGACTTAACATCCGAGGTCGTCCACTACACAACCACTTAAACCTGACTAACCTAAGGACATCACACACATACATGCCCCAGGCAGGTTTGGAACCTGCGACCGTAGCAGTCGCGCGGTTCCCGACTGATGCGCCTAAAACCGCTCGGCCACAGCGGCCGCCGCACCAGTTACGAACATAGCTGAATTGAAGGCACGCACTGCACAATCTAAGCTGAAACTGACCCACGAGACAACTCGATCTACTGTGAAACATGCTTTACCTCGCTTTCAGCTTGCCACAGAAAACGCTGGACAGCATACTGTCTTTCACCAGTCTCACTACAGAAACAGATGTCATTTTGCTTTTTATGTGCTTTTTGGCTCCAAGGCAGTTAAAAACAAATGTTTATCATCCGAAATGTGTCATTACCACTGGTGAATTAACTTACGTAACTAACGCTGACAGTATCAGAATCATAATTTAAGAGAGATTTGGAGGACTTATGATCAAATGAGGCAGAAGGGCAGATAACATCCCATTAGAACTTCTAAAATCGTAGGGGGAAATGGCAACAAAACGACTAAAACAACTATTCATGTTGGTGTGTAGAATTTACGAGGGTAATCCCAAAAGTAAGGTCTCCTATTTTTTATAAGTACATAGACCTATTCATTTCTTCAGTGGTTTACATCAGTTTACAGCTTGAACATTTAGCTATTTTTCGACATAATCACCATTTCTATCGATGCAATTTTGTAGACGCTGTGGCAGTTTTTGTATGCCCACGTCATACCAGCTCTCCGCCATGATGTTAAGAAAGTTATGAACCTCTTCTTTCACCTCGTAGTTGGTGCTGAGTCGATGGGACCACAATTAACGCTGATAGGTAGTGTGAGATTCTGATAAAGTTCAAACGGGCAATTCAGAACAGTAGAAGAGGAATGTTATCATGGGCGTGCACATTCTGCATGACAACGCTCGCCCACACATCGCTCGGCAAACCGTTGCTCTCCTGCAACAGTTTCAGTCGAACGTAATTACCCACCTACCCTATAGTCCTATCATCTGTTCCCTAGGTTAGAATAACATTTGGCCGGAAAGCGATTCAGCTCCGACGACGAGGTGAGAGAAGAAGTTCATAACTTTCTGAACACCATGGCGGAGAGGTGGTATGACATGGACATACAAAAACTGCCACAGCGTCTACAAAAATGCATCAACAGAAGTGGTGATTATGTCGAAAAATAGCTAAATGTTCAAGCTGTCAACTGATGTAAACCACTGTAGAAATAAACGGGTCTATGTTCTTACAAAAAAATAGGAGACCTCACTTTTCGAATTACCCTCGGATGAGTCTGGGCACATAGCACCAGACTTACAGAAAAATATGACCCATACAATTGGGAAGACTACAAGAGCTGACAAGTACGAGAATTATCGCACCATCAGCTTAACAGCTCATGCATCCAAGTTGATGAGAAGAATAACATACAGGAGAATGGAAAACAAAACTGAAGAGGTGTCAGATGACGACCAGTTTGGCTTCAGGAAAGGTTAAGGTACCAGAGACGCAATTCTGACGTTGCGGTTAATCATTGAAGCAAGAAAGAAGAAAAATCAAGACATGTTCATAGGATTTACAAACCTGGAAAAAGCGTTCGACAATGTAAAGTGGTGCATCGAAATTCTGCGAAAAATAGGGGTAATCTAGAGGTAGAGACGGTTAATATACAATAAGTACAAGAGACAAGAGGGAACAATGAGAGTGATCGACCAAGAACGAAGTGCTAAGATCAAGAAGGGTTTAAGACTGGGATATAGTCTTTCCCCCTGCTGTCCAATATGTACATCGAAGTCTGTGAATGAATACTACAGTCCTGTTCAAAACCTAACGTCAAGAGTAACTTTATAATGATGTTCCACTGCCAAGTAAAATAGCCCGATAAAACTTGGACGATAAACAGAAGTAACTGCCACAGTACAGTACAGAAGGAAACACCCCGAAAGAACGGGACCAACGATGACTGAAGAGAATGGTTCAACGTGACGGAAGTGCAACCCTTCCGCAAATTGCTGCAGATTTCAATGCTGGGCCATCAACAAGTGTCAGCGTCCGAACCGTTCAACGAAACATCATCGATATGGGCTTTCGGAGTCGAAGGCCCACTTGTGTACCCTTGATGACTGCACGACACAAAGCTTTACGTCTCACCAGGGCCCGTCAACACCGAAATTGGACTGATGATGACTGGAAACATGTTCCCCTGGTCGGACGTGTCTTATTTCTATTTGTATTTAGCGGATGGACGCTGTACGGGTATGGAGACAACCTCATGAATCCGTGGATCCTGCGTGTCAGCAGGGAACTGTTCAAGCTGGTGGAGGCTCCTTAATGGTGTGGGGCGTGTGCAGTTGGAGTGATATGTAACACCTGATACGTCTACAAACGACTCTGGCAGCTTACACATGCCTAAGCATCCCGTGTTATCACCTGCATCCGTTCATGTCCATTGTGCATTGCCACGGACTTGGGCAATTCCAAGAGAACAATGCGACATCCTACATGTCCTGAATTGCTACACAGTGGTTCCAGGAACAATTTTCTGAGTTTAAACACTTTTGTTGCCCACCAAACCCCCCCAGACATGAACGTTATTCAGCGTATGTGGGTTGCCTTGTGACGTGCTGTTCAGAAGAGATCTCCACCCCTCGTACTCTTACGGATTTACAGACAGCCCTGCAGGATTCACGGTGTGAGTTCCCTCCAGCACTGCTTCAGACATCAGTCGAGTCCATGCCACGTCGTGTTGCGGCACTTCTGCGTGCTCGCAGTGGCCCTACACGATATTAGGCAGGTGTACCAGTTTCTTTTGCTCTTCAGTGTATGAAGGTCTACGGCCCCTTGGCAGTGTACAGTTTTCTAGTTTCTAAGTCAATGCAATCAAAATATAGGGCTGTTTATGTCAAATACTTTCATACCTGAAAACTCACTCATCGAAACGTGCCGGAACTTCCCATTGACCTAGAATCATGCAATTTAGGAAAAAGCAAGGTTTCACAGTTCAAGTGAAGGAAAAACTCTGAAAAATTATTAATTTTTAAACACGAAAAAACATTTTTTATCATTTGTCGTGCGTGTCTATGTTTGTATCTCCGTGTATTAAGGCTCGTTTTCCTCTGGAGTTGGTCAGGGGTACCAAGCTGAAATTTATGTCACACACTGAAGCCTACGTTCACTTGGCAACGTAAAATATTTCAGCTTCTAGCAAGGGAGCCTCCCCATCGCACCCCCCTCAGGTTTAGCTATAAGCTGGCACAGTGGATAGGCCTTGAAAAAATGAACACAGGTAAATCGAGGAAACAGGAAGAAATTGTGTGGAACTATGAAAAAAATAAGCAAAGTATACAAACTGAGTAGTCCATGCGCAAGATAGACAAAGTCAAGGAAAGTGTGAGCTGAGGAGCGTCGCGGTCCCGTGGTTAGTGTGAGCAGCTGCGGGATAATAGGTCCTTGGTTCAAATCTTTCTTCGAGTAAAAATTAAAAATTTTTATTTTCAGACAATTATTATCTGACAAACTTTTATGTTTTCATCATTTTTGTGGGAGTGGTTATCACATCCACAAGAAAACCTAAATCGGGCAAGGTAGAAGAATCTTTTTACCCATTCGCCAAGTGTACAAGTTACGTGGGTCGACAACGTTTGAGGAATAGGTTGACCTATGAAATTGCGATCAAATGTTTTCGGTTCTCATTGGGGAGGGCACGTACTTTCGTCTACTAATCGCACGGTTTTGCGATGCGATCGCAAAACACAGACACTAAACTTATTACAGTGAGCAGAGACGTCAATGAACGAACAGACAGATCATAACTTTGCGAAAATAAAAATATTAAACTTCTTACTCGGGGGAAGACTTCAACCAAGGACCTCTCGTTCCGCAGCTGTTCACGCTAACCACGGGGCCACGGCGCTCCTGAGCTCACACTTTCCTTGATGTTGCCTATCTTGCGCATGGACTACTCAGTTTGTATACTTTGCTTATTTTTTTCATAGCTCTACTCAACTTCTTCCTGTTTTCTCGATTGATATGTGTTCAGTTTTCCAAGGCCTATCCACTGTGCCAACTTATAGCTAAATCTGAGAGGGGTGCGATGTGGAGGTTCCCTTGTAAGTCAGTGCAATCAAAAGATTCACGCATTTACGTCACATACTTTGATACTTGCAAATTCACTCATAAAAACACATATTGTACTTCCCGTTGACGTAGAATTACGGAATTTGGCAAGAGCAAGTAAAGTAAAAAAAAAAGTCAGAATTATTTCATTTATTCGTATGGCTATGGCGGGGTGCCGGTCTTTCAATTTGACGCCTCTTCAGCGACCTGCAGTCGGTGAGGGTGATATGATGATGATGACAGCACAACACTCAGTTCCTGGGCGGAGAAAATTCCCCGCCCCGGCTTGGAATCGAACTCGGGCCCAGAGGATTCACAATCCGTCACGCTGGCCATTCAGCTACCGTGGGCGGACTCAGAATTATTGAATTGTAACGACATAACATTTCTGCCATTAGAACATATATAGCGTTTATGATCCATCAATAGGATAACAGAGCAATATTACTGCATACCAACGTAAAATGTAAGCTGTAGTCACGTTTTAATAAGTAAATAATTTTTTTATTGGAAATTTGTGTTAAGGTCTTATGGGACCAAACTGCTGAGGTTATCGGTCCCTAAGCTGACGCACTGCCTAATCTAACTTAAACTAACTGACGCTAAGGTCAACACGCAAGCATATGCCCGAGGGTGGACTCGAACCTCGGGGGAAGGGGGGGGGGGCGGGGGGGGGGGGGGGGGGGGAGCCGCACGAACCGTGACAAGACGCCTTAGACAGAGCGAATTATTTTTGTTACTAAATCTTCTGTACCTACGAGTATAAAGTGAAGTCCCCTACTCGATTACTTTCGTCTCTGGGCTGATCTTAGGAACCACTGCGGAGATTATGATACGCTCTTGGAATTCCTTGTACCGATATCTTGCCATTATCTGTATCGAAAACAGGGAAAAATGACTGAGACTCGCTGTTTGGAGGAGGCAGGTATTATTTTTACACACAATTAAGTTTGTATTGAACTCCTAGTGTGCAAGTGCTACTGGCCACGTTGTGTGGATGACCGCATCGAACTGCACAGGCAGCTAACCTCTTGGAACGGGAGCTTATTCGCCGAATAGACCGTCGTCATCATTCTCGCAGGCTTAAATCCCATCTGTCATATGTAGGATGCCTTGGAGCCTTACTGCCGGATGTCCACATCCACCGGCGAACATACAGCAGTTGTCAACGGCGCTGAATCGCCCTGGCACAGGAACTCCTAGTCAACTTTGTAGCCGACATGGGCGTACGTTGCAGATCCTTCATTGTCGTCCGTGCTGATCATTCACCACATTAAGAACCATCTCCCGCCTTTTTTAATATCCAGGGGACCTTCATGAATCGCGGAGGCTTCATTGTAATTCCTGTCTTTGAATAAAAGCGCCACTTTTGTTTCCCTCATTGCGTATTTATTTCGTTTACCTTCTGTGCAATTGTAATGTACTGTATTGTGAGACGCCCTGCTAAACCTGCACGACAGGACAGGTAATTTAAGTTGTGGAAAGGGGCCAAAATAAGCGGCTGTCAGTTACACTCGAACACACATCCCTTTATTTAATCAAACATTACAAGAGCCAAGAAAAATTCTTTAAAAAAAAAACACAGATTTAGTTCTGTAACTTAATTAGTGGCTGAATACGCCTTACAATCTCGTGCCTTAAGAGCAAGACCACTTTAATTTAAAACCAAAATCAGAAATTTAAAAGGCAAAGCCTTATCTTAAAACAATTCCTTGATTGGGCTGAAAGCCCAAAGAATCTGACACTTTAAGAGCAAACAAATTTAAAATCGGCTGAAGGCCCAACACTTAAGACTCAATAACATTAATTTTAAAAATGCCAAAGGCTGTATGTAGAACAGATCTTAAATTAGGCTGAAGGCCCAAACAATCAGACGCCTTAAGCGCAAAAAAACCTTAATCTAAAGATCAGCTGGAAGCCATTCAAGTACAAACAACAAGAACAAACAAGGAAAGACAGTACAGCCAAGGGCGCTCAGAAGTTCCGAGGTTCGGCCTGGAATTCAAACACTAACACTCGATTAGGTGAGACAGGCAGTCGGCCAAACCACTGTCGATCTGGTGACAACCCAACCGACAGACAGTCAACGGACGCACAAGCTAACCTCCGGTTCACCCAACCAGCACACAACAGGGAGTTCAATGGAACTGTGTAGAAGGTATTGGCGCCCACAACCAATTATACCCTGAGCTGTCAAACTACACATCGTGCTGGACAGCGACAACACCATGAGGAAAATACACTGCCTGAATTTACGTCAACGGCCAGGCAAGTAACCGAAATGTTAACGGCCGCAAGGCAGAAGATTCTGCTGGAGCACTTCAGTTCAAATAACCAGGTACAGTTAAACTCCACTGGAGGGTGGCTAAAATTTGCCAACTTGAAAACACACGTTGTTACCCGCGAGAATGTACCAACAGCCGACAACGAAATCCAAACGACACAATGTGAACAGTCGTGACTTGCTGGTAGATTGAGTCAGAACTCAACTTCCGCGTTCAGGATCGGTGAGCCACGAACCTCGTAGCAATTCACCACTCACTCTGACACCGTATGGGGACCGCCAGCGGGCCTGGACAAGCTAAAGCCGTCGGCACACGGGACGTGCATCCGAACGTTGAGCGTTGAGCGCGCAGAGTTTCTGACGCCATAGCGTGGAACAGCACGTTCGGGAATCGTGCAGAGCAATATCTGGCACGTCAGATATTCTGAGCGTGCGTCTGAGCGCCGACCAATGAGATGGCACAACGCCGCCTACGTCACAAGCGCGCCGGCTCCCTTCAGCACAGAACTGTGAGGCGCCAGTTTGGCATTCAGCTCAAGCCCACACGTGAATATGTCGTTTCTGAGCACCAGCAAATCATTCGAAAACCTGTTGTTAACTGCGTGATTCGTTGCAATAAAATGATGAGAGACATATTCGTAGCAAAAGAATTATTGTAACTTGCGTATGATGAGAGTATATCATTTGAAGGTAGCAACACACTGAGTATCCACGAAAAACACATTTTTCTTGCTACAATTTGTTATAATTAAATTTCAGTTAGTAACATACCTACGATTAAATCTTTTAGCAAGAGCTAAGATGTTATAATAGCGGGCTGCCGGATTTGTTGCATTGTAGAGTAGCTAGTAGCGTTGATCATTGAAGACAGGATACATGTCCTGATGATGTTCGCATCTCGCTAGATCTAAATACTTTTTTCGTAACATTTGCGTATATAATAGGTTCTGATGCTTTATTGTTAGTTTAATGTAAGTATATACTACAATATTTGATGTTACCTAAATATAAGTTCACCTTTTCTTGAGGAGTAAGTTAGTTCGATTGGCTTAATCTACAGGACAGCTTGTTCTACTTGTAGAAAGATATTTTCTTCCTTTTTCTTTTGACTTTCGTGATTTACATGTTGTAAAGTTTCTACTACCGGGTCGGAAGAGTGATCAAATAAGAATGAGTTTAGGGTTTTACTAAAATGTGGGGGAACATAAAATAGTGTTTATAGTATGTGGAGAAATATTGCAAATTTGTGTCCCACTGTTTGTAATGGAACTTCTATACGCCTGTGTCCGTACTGATTGACCATGGTACTTTCCTTTTTGTCTTAAAACATGTACATCGATATTGAAGTTTTTATTTGTGTATATTACATACACAATAACGTGACTAGGATACGAACAATTGAGGAAACGTGCGCTTTAATAGAGCTAACGTGGGAATTTTACTCACAAGGGAACCTCCCCATCGCACCCCCCTCAGGTTTAGTTACAAGTTGGCACAGTGGATAGGCCTTGAAAAACTGAACACAGATCAATAGAGGAAACAGGAAGAAGTTGTGTGGAACTATGAGACAAATAAGCAAAATATACAAACTGAGTAGTCCATGCGCATGATAGGCAACATCAAGGATGGTCTGAGCTGAGGAGCGCCGTGGTCCCGTGGTTAGCGAGAGCAGCTGCGAAACGAGAGGTCCTGGGTTCAAGTTTTCCGTCGAGTGAAAAGTTTACTTTCTTTATTTTCGCAAACTTATGATCTCTCCGTTCTTTCATTAACGTCTCTGTTCACTGTAATAAGTTTAGTGTCTCTGTTTTGCGGCCGCACCGCAAAACCGTGCGATTAGTGAACGAAAGGACGTGCCTCTCCCATGGGAACGGAAAACATTTGATCGGAAGGTCATAGGTCCACCGATTCCTCCACAGGAAAACACGTCTGATATATTCTATACGACACTGGTGACGGCATGTGCCTCACATGACAGGAATATGTTGTAGACCCACCTAACTTTTGCACTTGGCGAATGGGTGAAAAGATTCTTGTGCCTTGCCCGATTTAGGTTTTCTTGTGGATGTGATAATCACTCTCAAAAAAGTGATGGAAGCATAAGAGTTTGTCACATAAACTGCAACAAATGAATGCAACACTTTCACAGTCGCACAGTTTTCCCTGTGCTCTGTCAAAACATATGTTTTTAACGTTTTCAAATCTTTCCGTGTGTAGACAGTCAAAGCCTGCATATGTCCAAGCAAATCTGAACATGTCCTGGAATTTTGGAGTGCGAAGTTGATTATGTGTGAGTGCCTGAACTTTGATAATTGTCTGAAAATTAAAAAAAAAAATATTCACTCTAGGGAAGACTAGAACCAAGGACCTCTTGCTCCGCAGCTGCTCACGCTAGCCACGGCACCACGGCGTTCCTGAACTCACAAGATCCTTGATTTTGCTTATCTTGCCCATGGACTACTCAGTTTGTATATTTTGTTTATTTTTTCATAGTTCCACACAACTTCTGTTTTCTCGATTGATCTGTGTACAGTTTTTCAAGGCCTATCCACTGTGCGAACTTATAACTAAATCTGAGGGGGGTGCGATGTGGACGTTCCCTTGTCAGCCTGTTAAGTAAACAGTGTGATTTACTAACTACAAACATCCCACAATTGAGGCTGGAGTGCGTTGCGATCGCGTATACCACGTTGGGGCCCACGTACCGTATGCACAAGTCGCATCGTGTCTGAGCGCTCAGCAGCACGCTGAACTCGGCACGCTTCACGTTGACGTTCGCCAGCACGGCCCGTGTGACGGAGGCTTAGGCGCCGCGGAGAATTCCTCCCTGCTCCGTGCCAAACGACCAACTGCCCAGGCTCGGAACCGGAGAAAGGACGAAATATACGTCGGCTGATGAGACGACCAACCAACGGAGGTCACCCTCCAATCTCGCTCTGTCGGACAGCTCACGTGTGTCGCCAGTGGTCGGCCAGCACTGGCTGTCGGCACCTCACCGGCGCTCCGTCCCCGACTTCACCGCTGCTGCGTCCCGACTGCACTGCTGGTCCGTCTCTAGCTGACTACCAGACACACGATGACCCGCAAATACTATCGGTCACTCCAGAGATGGTACGACACTGCACTTATCGATTGTACTGCTGCTGCTGCTCAAGGGAAAGTAAGGCAGGACGTTAGCGACGCCAGTAAATGGAAGAAGAAAACGAGGCGGCAATACCGTAATAGCATATCACAATGAATAAATGGCACGAACACGAACCGTGCACGGCTCATATGGTATGTTAACTGGGGGCCTAGAAACGACGGAGAGGCTGCGTCCCCGCCGCGGCCGCAGTGGTCCACAACCCCACGACGACTACCGCGGTCCACTTCACCCCACTGCAACCCCTCGCCGAACCACGCTTTCTACATCTATCTACATCTACATTTATACTCCGCAAGCCACCCAACGGTGTGTGGTGGAGGGCACTTTACGTGCCACTGGCATTACCTCCCTTTTCTGTTCCAGTCGCGTACGGTTCGCGGGAAGAACGACTGTCTGAAAGCCTCCGTGCGCGCTCGAATCTCTCTAATTTTACATTCGTGATCTCCTCGGCAGGTACAAGTAGGGGGAAGCAGTATATTCGATACATCCAGAAACGCACCCTCTCGAAATCTGGCGAGAAAGCTACACCGCAATGCAGAGTGCCTCTCTTGCAGAGTCTGCCAGTCAAGTTTGCTAAACATCTCGGTAGCACTATCAGCGTTAACAAATAACCTTGTGACGAAACGCGCCGCTCTTCTTTGGATCTTCTCTATCTCTTCCGTCAACCAGACCTGGTACGGATCCCACACTGATGAGAAATATTCGAATATAGGTCGAACGAGTGTTTTGTAAGTCACCTCCTTTGTTGATGGACTACATTTTCTAAGGACTCTCCCAATGAATCTCAACCTGATACCCTCCTTACCGACAATTAATTTATATGATCATTACACTTCAAATCGTTCTGCACACATACTCCCAGATATTTTACAGAAGTAACTGCTACCAGTGTTTGTTCAGCTATCATATAATCATACAATAAACATCCTTCTTTCTATGTATTCGCAATACATTACATTTGTCTATATTAATGGTCAGTTGCCACTCCCTGCACCAAGTGCATATCCGCTGCAGATCTTCCTGCATTTCGCTGCAATTTTCTAATGCTGCAATTTCTCTGTATACTACAGCATCATCCGCGAAAAGCCGCACGGAACTTCCGACACTATCTACTAGGTCATTTATATATATTGTGAAAGGCAATGGTCCCATAACATTCCCCTGCGGCACGTCATAGGTTACTTTAACGTCTGTGCACGTCTCTCCGTTGATAACAACATACTGCGTTCTGTTTGCTAAAAACTCTTCAATCCAGCCACACAGCTGGTCTGATATTCCGTAGGCTCTTACTTTGTTTATCGGGCGACAATGCGGAATTGGATCGAACGCCTTCCCGAAGTCAAGAAAAATAGCATCTACCTGTGAGCCTGTGTGTTATATTTTCTGGGTCTCATGAATAAATAAAGCGAGTTGGGTCTCACACGATAGCTGTTTGCGGAATCCGTATTGATTCCTACAGAGTAGATTCTGGGTTTCCAAAAATGACATGATACTCGAGCACAAAACATGTTCTAAAATTCTACACCAGACGAGTGTAACCCTTGTGTTTGCGTGGTAGAGTAATGGTGGTGTACGCGTACGTGGAGAACTTGCTTGCGGAGCAATCGCCGACATAGTGTAGCTGAGTTGGAACAAGGGGAACCAGCCCGCATTCCCCGAGGTATATGGAAAACCGCCTAAAAATCATCCAGAGACTGGCCGGCTCGCCGCACCTCAACACAAATCCGCCAAGCGGGTTCTTGCAGGGGACCAGCCGCTCCTTCCCACCCGGAAAACAATGCGTTAGATCGAACGGCTAACTGGGCAGTCCTTCTGTGCTATACTGTAGCAGTTCTTTCTATGTATGGCCCGAGTTTCGTTGAGCTACTCATACACTGCTGGACATTAAAATTGCTACACCACTAAGATGACGTGCTGCAGATGCGAAATAACCGACAGGAAGTAGATGCTGTGATATGCAAATGATTAGCTTTTCAGAGTATTCACACAAAGTTGGCGCCGGTGGCGACACCTACAACGTGCTGACATGAGGAAAGCTTCCAACCGATTTCTCATAGACAAACAGCAGTTGACCGACGTTGCCTGGTGAAACGTTGTTGTGATGCCTCGTGTAAGGAGGAGAAATGCGTACAATCACGTTTCCGACTTTGATAAAGGTCGGATTGTAGCCTATCGCAATTGCGGTTTATCGTATTGCGACATTGCTGCTCGCGTTGGTCGAGATCCAAAGACTGTTAGCAGAATATGGAATCGGTGGGTTCAGGAGGGTAATACGGAATGCCGTGCTGGATCCCAACGGCCTCGTATCACTAGCAGTCGAGATGACAGGAATCTTATCCGCATGGCTGTAACGGATCGTGCAGCCACGTCTCGATCCCTGAGTCAACAGATGGGGACGTCTCCAAGGCAACAACCATCTGCACGAACAGTTCGACGACGTTTGCAGCAGCACGGACTATCAGCTCGGAGACCGTGGCTGCGGTTACCCTTGACGCTGCAATCACAGATATGAGCGCCTGCTGTGGAGTACTCGACGGCAAACCTGGTTGTACGAATGGCAAAACGCCATTTTTTTCGGATGAATCCAGGTTCTGTTTACAGCATCACGATGGTCGCATCTGTGTTTGGTGACATCGCGGTGAACACACATTGGAAGCATCATAGCCATACTGGCGTATCACCCGGGTGATGGTATGGGGTGCCATTGGTTACACGTCTCTGTCACGTCTTGCTTGCATTGACGAAACTGAACAGTGGACGTTACATTTGGGATGTGTTACGATCCGTGGCTCTATCCTTCATTCGAGCCGACGAAACCCCACATTTCAGGAAGATAATGCACGATCGCATGTGCAGGTCCTGTACAGGCCTGTCTCTATACAGAAAATGTTGTACTGCTGCCTTGGCCAGCACATTCTCCACGTCTCTCACCAATTGAAAATGTCTGGTCAACGGTGGCCGTGCAACTGGCTCGTCACAATACTGCAGTCACTACTCTTGATGAACTGTGGTATCGTGTTGAAGCTGCATGGGCAGCTGTACCTGTACACGCCATCCGAGCTCTGTTCGACTAAATACTCAGGCGTATCAAGGCCGTTATTACGACCAGAGGTGGTTGTTCTTGGTACTGATTTCTCAAGATGTATGCACCCAAATCGCGTGAAAATGTAATCACACGTCAGTTCTAGTATAATATATTTGTTGCATGAATACCCGGTTATCATCTGCATTTCTTCTTGGTGTAGCAATTTTAACGGCCAGAAGTGTATGTAGCTTAACAATGACACATTATGTGCAAGTTTCTTTTGTTCTTACATTTTACAGAACAGTGTATTGTGTGTGAGTGTGTGTTTTTTTGTGTGTGTGGGTGTGTGTATGAGAGAGAGTGTGTGTGTGCTCGTACAGTGAGAACACCCACGAGGCAGCACATCCATTCAGCAATTAATCTCGTAGCAGGCTGAAGCGGCGCCCCGCCGTGTTTCCAGGGCTCTCCCACGCTGGCTGTAGGCGGAGCACGTAGAGTGCGGAGCGATAAATTTTAATTCCGCGTGAAATATTTAGGAGCCGAATTTATCTCCACTGGCCGATGCTACGAAGCCGGCGCGCCAGTCGGATGAATCACCGGCGCACCGCCTACATCTCTTCAATTAGCTCTACGTGTAGTTGAATCTCGGCCGACAATTACATCCCTAACGCAGATTTCACATCGCCACATCCCCGTGCGCAAATTTCGCCGCCTGTACGTTTCTGCCTGTACATTGCTGACACGCTGTAGCCGTTGTGCTCTTTCCTGCAGTCTATTCATAGACTTAAGTCTGTGTTTCGTTGCCGTTTTGTGACGTTACTAGGAGCACAAGTTATATTACAAACTGGGGGAGGCCATGAGATTTGGATCACAGATACACTTAATACTTTGTACACCTTTAGTAGGCTATAAAAACAACATACTGTGCAAGTAGTAAGGTGCACTACTGTGGCAATTACGAGAAAATCGCAAGAGAAGTTTTACGCGCCTGTTTATGTGTGTTATGTACCAGGTGATCAAAAAAATAGTATAAATTTGAAAACTGAATAAATCACGGAATAATGCAGATAGAGAGCTACAAATTGACACACATGCTCGGAATGACATAGGGTTTTATTAGAACCAAACAACTACAAAAGTTCAAAAAATGTCCGACATATGGCGCTTCATCTGATGGGAACAGCAATAATTAGAATTACAAAGAAAGACAAACCAAAGACGATGTTCTTTACAGGAAATGCTCAATATGTGCACCATCATTCCTCAACAATAGCTGTAGTCGAGGAATAATGTTGTGAACAGCACTGCAAAGCATGTCCGGAGTTAAGGTGAGGCATTGGCGTCGGATGTTGTCTTTCAGCATCCCTAGAGATTGAAATTTTCAGTCTACAGCGCAGTGTGCGCTGATATGAAACTTCCTGGCACATAAAACTGTGTGCCGGACTGAGACTCGAACTCGGGACCTTTGCCTTTCGCGGGCAAGTGCTCTACCAACTGAGCTACCCAACCATGACTCACGCCCCGTCCTCACAGCTTTAATTCCGCTAGTACCTTGCATTTGCCCGCGAAAGGCAAAGGTCCCGAGTTCGAGTCTCGGTCCGGCACACAGTTTTAATCTGCCAGGAAGTTTCATCCCTAGAGATGTCGGTCGATCATGATACACTTGCCACTACAGATAACCCCAAATCCAATAATCGCACGGACTGAGGTCTGGAGACCTGGGAGGCCAAGCGTGACGAAAGTGGTAGCTGAGCACACGATCATCACCAAATCACGCGCGCAAGAGATCTTCCACGCGTCTAGCAATATGGGGTGGAGCGCCATCCAGCAGGTGTTTATCAGCCAGGCTGGGGATGATGCGATTCTGTAACATATCGGCGTACCTCTCACCCGTCACGGTAGCAGTTACAAAGCCGGAATCACGCATTTCCTCGAAGAAAAAAAGGCCCGATAACGGTAGATGTGGCAAATCCAACCCATACCGTGACTTTCTCGTCGTGCAATGGAGTTTCCACGACAGATCTAGAATTTTCGGTAGCCCAGATTCTGCAGTTGTGGGCGTTGACAGACCCTCGGAGCGTGAAATGAGCTTCGTCGGTCCACAACACGTTACTCAACCAATCCTCATCTTCCGCCATCTTTTGAAACGTCCACACCGCAAATGACCTCCGCTTCACTAAATCGCCAGGTAACAGTTCACGACGCCGATGGATAGCATCGGAGGGTACGCCTCAGTGCCAACCAGACAGTAGTGTACGGAATGCCGGTGCGATGTGCGACTGCACGAGCGCTGACTTCCCCGTCCACAGACGAACCCGCTGCAGTCTCCATTTCTTCCCGAACTGCCTCAGCAGCATTACGCCTTGTGCTCCGTCGGCCACTACAGGGTCTATCGTCTAAACAACCCGTGGCTTCGAAATTCGAAATCATTCTCGCCACAGCTGCATTTGTCAACGGACCTTTACTCGTTCGAATCCCCTTCCTATGGCGATAGGATCGTAACGCTGAACTAGCACATTCCCCATTCTGATAATACAGCTTCATTAAAAGCGTCAACATGCTGCGGCTGCTGGCGCATCTGATTCTCTCTCTCATTACAGCTCCTTTTATACACGATTCGCAGTCACTGACGTTTTGCTGTCCAGCGCCATCTGTCGAACATTTTGTGAACTTTTTTTTTGTTCTGGTAAAGCCCATGTCATTCCAAGCATGTGTGTCAGTTTTCACCTCTCTATCTACATTATACCGTGGTTTATTAAGTTTTCACATTTATACTGACTTTTTGATCATCCGGTATCTGCACGTAGCCGCCAGATGTTAGAGCTGATGGCGCTCAAGTAACTATTTATTTATTTAACCTGATCAGATTAGGGCCATCAGGTCCTCTCTTACATCGGACCATCTCTTTGTTCGAACTTTGCAAGACGTACGTGTATTAGGCAATGGTTAGACTCGCACTCAAACTTGAGTATTAATCTATTTTTTCGTCACTGGTCATACTATTTAATTTATATGACATTTGAGAGGTAATACAGGGTGTATCAAAAATAATCATTCAACTTTAAAAATACCATAACTATTATGTTATTTGAGATATGTATGTGAGCAACATATTGTTGGAAAGAACAAACTCTCGAGTTTACATGGTTCCCGCTAGGTAGCAGCCGTGTACGTCCACTTCACTTTTCGTAAAAATGGTGTCGGGGCAAGAGAAAGCGCTTTATGTTCTACGTTTTGCGCAGTGCGAGTCAGTAACTGTTCAATGTGACTTTCGTGCTAGGTACGGTGTGGATCCTCGTACAGCACAGAGCATTCGACGATGACATGGAACAGTTCCCAGAAACAGGTTGTTTGTGTAAAGGCAAATCACAGAGCCGTCCCTCAGTGTCTGACACAGACGTCGAACGCATCCGCCGTAGTTTCAGAAGGAGTCCGCAGAAATCCGTTCGCCGTGCAGCTCGACAGCTCAACATGACCCCCGATGTCCGTCTGGCGTGTGTTGCGTCGATGTTTACAAAGAAACCGTACAGAATTCAGCTGCTGCAAGCTCTTCATGAACGCAACGGCCTTGCCGCAGTGGATACACCGGTTCCCGTCAGATCACAGAAGTTAAGCTCTGTCGGGCGTGGCTGGCACTTGGATGGGTGACCATCCAGGCCGCCATGCGCTGTTGCCATTTTTCGGGGTGCACTCAGCCTCGTGATGCCAATTGAGGAGCTACTCGACCGAATAGTAGCGGCTCCGCTCAAAGAAAACCATCATAACGACCAGGAGAGCGGGGTGCTGAGCACACAGCCCTGTATTCGTTTCCTCAGTTCAGGATGACACGGCGGTCGGACGGTCCCGACGGGCCACTTGTCGCCTGTAGACGGAGTGCAAGCTCATCATGAAGGGGACAAACAGCAACGTGTGGAGTTCTGTAATTTCGTTTTTGGCAAGATGAACGATGGCAGTATTCTTCCACGCTTAGTGCTTAGTGACGAGGCAACTTTGCATTTAAATGGAAAGGACAACCGTCGTAATATGAGAATATGGGATAAGGAACAACCACATAACGTTGTACAACATCAGAGGGACTCTCCAAAATTTAATGTGTTTTGTGCAGTTTCATGGCAAAAGGTGTATGGTCCATTTTTCTTTGCCGACAACACTGTTACGGGAAGCAAATATCTCGATACGCTTGGGAACTTTCTTTTCCTACAGCTGGCGACTGATTAGAACGACTTCATTTACCAACAGGTTGGGGTGGCGCCACACTGGCATCTGGAAGGGGGGGGGGGGGAATTTTTAAATCAAAGGATTACTGAGCGATGGATCGGTCTCGCTGGACCGAATCATTCAGCCTTACATTACTGGCCTCCAGGGTCATCGGATCTGACTGTATGTGATTATTTCTTGTTTATGTGCCTCCGTTACGAACAACAATGAACGAACTGAGACATTGCGTAACAGCAGCTGTGGATATGTAACTCAAGACATTCTCGCTGTAGTGTGGGAACAATTTCTATACCACATTCACATCTTCTTCTTCTTGCGTTACGGCCTCTGTAGAACCACGGGTAGCCCCTTCGTGGACTGCATTTTCCTCTTCTTCTCCCAGAACCTCGGGGCGGACGTACCATGACACCAGTTCAGTTTCTTCGCTGACCCGCTCACTCACTCTTTTATTTCGAAGGGTTATTATTTTAAGAAGAAATTGGGTAATTGTTAACAGTAGCATATTATTTTCTTACTGCTAACCCTACTCGCGACACATCTTGTAACAATATTCACTGTTATATCACTCACTCTGTTCTGTACGACTTCGTACACAACGGCGAGGAGAGGTGGGTTACAGAGTGGTGCAACAGCGGGCATCGTAGGAACGATGAAAAGGAGCAGAAATTGTACACGACGCGAAGGACACTCAAGCAATTTAAACTCAGATGTGGTACAATAGTCTATATTAAACTGAGTGAAAGTCCAACTACGCATAAGCTGTTCAAAAATGGTTCAAATGGCTCTGAGCAGTATGGGACTTAACATCTGAGGTCATCAGTCCCCTAGAACTTAGAACTACTTAAACCTAACTAACCCAAGGACATCACACACATCCAAGCCCGAGGCAGGGTTCGAACCTGCGACTGTAGCAGTCGCGCGGTTCCGGACAGCAGTGCCTAGAACCGAGTGGCCAACGAGGTCGGAGCATAAGCTGTTTATCGAGTTTTTCCCTGTATGACGACCGTCTTCATATCCTGGAGGTACACTACTGGCCATTAAAAATGCTACACCAAGAAGAAATGCAGATGACATTCGACAAATATATTATACTAGAACGACATGTGTTTACATTTTCGCGCAATTTGGATGCATAGATCCTGAGACATCAGTACACAGAACAACCACCTCTGGCCGTAATAACGGCCTCGATACGCCTGGGCATTGAGTCAAACAGAGCTCGGATGGCGTGTACAGGTACAGCTGGCCATGCAGCTTCAACACGATACCACAGTTCATCAAGAGTAGTGACTGGCGTATTGTGACGAGCCAGTTACTCGGCCACCATTGACCAGATGTTTTCAGTTGGTGAGAGATCTGCAGAATGTGCTGGCCAGGGTAGCAGTCGAACAATTCCTGTATCCAGAAAGGCCTGTATAGAACCTGCAACGTACGGTCGTGCATTATCCTGCTGAAATGTAGGGTTTCGCACGGATCGAATGAAGGGTAGAGCCACTGGTCGTAACACATCTGAAATGTAACGTCCACTATTCAAAGTGCCGTCAATGCGAACAAGAGGTGACTAAGACGTGTAACCAATGGCATCCCATACCATCAAGCCAGGTGATATCCTAGTATAGCTGGGTTCAAATGGCTCTGAGCACTGTGACACTTAACATCTATGGTCATCAGTTCCCTAGAACTTAGAACTACTTAAACGTAACTAACGTAAGGACATCACACAACACCCAGTCATCACGAGGCAAAGAAAATCCCTGACCCCGCTGGGAATCGAACCTGGGAGATACCCCAGTATGACTATGACGCTTCCAATGTGTGTTCACCGCGATATCACCAAACACGGATGTGACAATCGTGATGCTGTAAACAGAATCTGGATTCATCAGAAAAAAATGACGTTTTGCCATTCGTGCATCCAGGTTCGTCGTCGAGTACACCACAGCAGGCGCTCCTGTCTGTGATGCAGCGTCAAGGGTAACCGAAGCCACGGTCTCCGAGCTGATAGTCCGTGCTGCTGCAAACGTCGTCGAACTGTTCGTGCAGATGGTTGTTGTCTCGCAAACGTCCCCATCTGTTGACTCAGGGATCGAGACGTGGCTGCACGATCCGTTACAGCCGTGCTGATAAGATCCCTGTCATCTCGACTGATAGTGATACGAGGCTCTTGGGATCCAGCACGGCGTTCCGTATTAATTTCCTGAACACCTCATTCCATATTCTGCTAACAGTAATTGGATCTCGACCAACGCGAGGAGGAGTGGAGCGATACGATAAACTGCAATTGCGATAGGCTACAATCCTACCTTTATCAAAGTCGGAAACGTGATGGTATGCATTTCTCCTCTTTACACGATGCATCAGAACAACGCTTCACCAGGCAACGCCGGTCAACTGCTGTTTGTGTATGAGAAATCGGTTGGAAACTTTCCTCTTGTCAGCACGTTGAAGGTGTCGCCACCGGCGCCAGCCTTGTGTGAATGCTCTGAAAATCTAATAATTTGTATATCACAGCATCTTCTTCCTGTCGGTTAAATTTCGCGTCTGTAGCACGCCATCTTTGTGGTGTAGGAATTTTAATGGCCAGTAGTGTACAATGCTTTTACACGCGTAACAACAAATATTTAACACATTAACTTGTTTGTAAGGTAATTATAGGTTTGAAGCTGTTTTTACTCCTTTAAAGACTCGGAGGATGGCTTTTTCTATTTCACAATTCAACAACAGATAGTCGTGAGTTATATAGACTATGATAACGCAAATCTGTCCCATGCCTCTTCTTGAAAACGTAAGCAACCTGCGTTCTTTTCCCAATCGCTTGCTATTGCTCGATGCCTCAGCGAATCGGAAGGGGAATAAGTTCGTTCACATAACATCTGTAAATCTCATTCGGTAACAATTCCTTTAAACTTTTGATTGATTTTGGTTTTGCCATTCCGCGATTCCTTACTTCACTACGAATACATATTATTTCGCCGTTCGAGAACGATCGAAAGGAGGTAATGTATTACGATAATCGACAGCTAAACTAGTTGTTAAGGTTGTATCGAATATTTTGGCGTTTCTTTTTTTCCCGCTTCATTGACAATATAGTCACTGAGGGACTTAATAGATTATTTCGTCCCGCTTTCTCGCTTTATCTACAACCAAAACTCCTTACCGTCTTCGGTCAGAACGATTGGTACCAATTTATTTTCCAATTTCTATTGACTGGGAATAACAGGCAACGAGTCTCAAAATACAGTTTTATTAAACCTTGGTCATTGTTCCGACAGTTTCAAAACTGTATTCTTATCCAAAATTACAGGAAATGTTTAGAAATAATTGCAGGGGAGCATACTGAAGTGCGTTTTTGTACATATTCCACAGAGTTTTCTATGTTTCCATGAGCTTGAGGACTCTTTAAAACCCATTTAACTTTAATGGCACACTTTTTTACCCCCTCCCCTCTCGCTCTTTTCAACTTGTTAGTTAAAATGTCAATCTCGTATTGAATATGTACGTGTTAAATAACACTGACTGTTGACGTTGTATTACAGACACAGTCCCTTTGACTGTTCAGAGATGTCACTAAACCGGTCCAAAGATGCAAACAACCATGCGTGAGCAGTGCCTATTAGACGGAGGGGGTCCGACAGCCGATCAGTTCCAGTCATTCCACCAGGAAGGAGGTACACGACTCGTGTTGGCTGTAGTTCAACCGTGCCCAGACGGTCAATACTTTGTGCCAGGAAAGGCTCTCAACAAGGGAAGTGTCCAGGCGTCTCGGAGTGAACCAAAGCGATGTTGTTCGGACACGGAGGAGATAGAGAGAGGAACTTTTGATGGCATGCCTCGCTCAGGCCGCCCAACAGCTACTACAGCAGTGGATGGCCGCTGCTTACGGATTATGGCTCGGAGGAACCCTGAGAGCAACGCCACCATGTTGACTAATGCTTTTCGTGCAGCCACAGGACGTCGTGTTACGACTCAAACTGTGCGCAATATTCTGCATGAGGCGCAATTTCACTACCGATGTCTATGGCGAGGTCCACTTTTACAACCACAACACCATGCAGCACAGTACAGAAGGGCCCAACAACATGCCGAATGGACCGCTCAAGATTGGCGTCACGTTCTCTTCACCGATAAGTGTCGCATGTGCTTTCAACCAGACAGTCGTAGGAGACTTATCTGGAGGCAGCCCGGTCAGGCCGAACGCCTTAGACACACTGTACAGCGAGTGCACCAAGGCAGGGGTTCCGTGCTGTTTTGGGGTGGCATTATGTGGGGCCGACGTACGCCGCTGGTGGTCACGGAAGGCGCCGCAACGGATGTACGATATGTAAATGCCATCCTCCTACTGCTGGTGCAACCATATCGGCAGCATATTGGCGAAGCATCCGTCTTCATGGACGACAATTCGCGCACCAATTGTGCACATCTTGTGAATGACATTTTTCAGGATAACGAAATCACTCGACTGGAGTGGCCAGCATGTTCTCTAGGCGTGAACCCTATCGAACATACCTGGCAAAGACTGAAAAGGGCTGTTTATGGACATCGTGACCCACTAACCACTCTGGGGGATCTACGCCGAATCGCCGTTGAGGGGTGGGACAATCTGAACCAACAGTGCCTTGATGAACTTTTGGATACTATGCCACGACAAATTCAGCCATATATCAATGCCAGAGGACGTGCTACTGGGTATTAGAGGTACCGGTGTGTACAGCAATCTGGACCACAACCTCTGAAGGTCTCGCTGTATGGTGATACAAAATGAAATGTGTAGTTTTCATGATGAATAAAAATGGCGGAATACATGGTTGTGTTGATCTCTATTCCAATTTTCTGTACAGTTTTCAGGCCTCTCGGAACCGAGGTGACGCAAAACTTTCTTTTAATGTGTGTAAATGCAAAATTTTAAAGTGGTACACGACACGTTGTTGGATCCATTTTCAAATGTGTTATATTTTTAAAAAGTTGTGGGAAATATCCCTACAGTAGAGTGCTACCACTTTAAAGTCATGTTTTTTATCTGGTGGTCACGTAGATGACGTGCAAATGTACTAGACATAGTCAACGACTCCACACCCGATATAGAGAATGTGATTATACGTTAGTATCCTCCACTATAATTATTTGTAAGTATTTCTTGTCATTTTGTTTATTGTAATCATACCATATTTGTTCTACACACAGTCTCGCAATAATTTTTAACAGGTTCAATGCCTTCTAAAGAAGACTGTTTTAAAACTGTCGAAGCTGTGGTCGAACTTTAATAATCGTATATTTTGCAACTGGTTGGCTGTTATTTCCAATCCATTGAAGCTCTTATGTGCTCAGTTGCTGAAGGGCAGCGATGTTCAAAAATGTTAATGCTTTCGAATTCATCGAATAATTATGGTATTGCTGAGCTTTACACTCATTCTGGCTTGTGTGTAAAAAAGGTTTAAGTCTGTGACGAAATTCTCTTTGCTTTCGTAGCAACTCTGAAACACGACTGTTGACTCGCAGCCGTACTTCTCCAATCCCTCATAATGGCGGTCGCCAGATGAAGACCCACGAAATATTGTCCAATGATTTGGAACTTTGTGCTCCAGGTAATCGTCTTCAAAAGATAAATGTTTGTCATTGGCTGTTCAGATATTGTGCAATTTGTTTGCTGTCACTCTTGTTAAGCGAAAATATTTATACGTCTGCCGCACCATTTGCAACCCGAGAGGAAATATATTTTGATCGAATTATTTACAACAGCTGTTCCAATCTGGTCTCATAATATTCCGCATTCAGGCGCGTTAATAAAACGAAATGCAACAGGTTTCTGCGCTGAGTTATTTGAGGGAGGGGGGGGGGGGGGGGAAGGGGCTCAATAATTTATACAACAAATAGACGTCCATATTCTATAGCTATATGTGCTTGCCAGCAATTATTTATATTGTTGAGCCACTGTTTTTAATTTAATTTACATGGACTGTAGTTATTCAGCTTTATTTTAATATAAATTTGTTGTTAATTCATGTGTTCAGAAATTACACAAATATTTGACGTGTTTTTAATCATTTATATACCAACGCATAGCGCTTATTGTTCTCACTTACATAGTGGAAACAACAAGTAACACAAATATACAGAAACAGTAACATTTTTGCCTCGACTGTTGTTAGACTATGCAGGACGTTTTCGGTATGTTACGCCATCCTCAAGTGAGGTCCCACTGTAAAGTGTGTGACTGCATGATCACTATTTTTAAGAGGGAAGTATTGTCAACCATGTATACATACAAATAACTTTATAGGTAGGGCAACCACAGCTAAAAAACATGCACATAATGTGAACAGTCAGATGATATAAAACCGGCACAGATGGTAAAATAGTCTACATCACAACTCAGTGCAAGATCAAATCCGCAACAGTTGTTTACTGTGTTTTTACTGTATAACGAGTGGTGTCATATAACACTTATACCTCATGTGCAATAAATATAGGAAACAAAAGAAAACTTCGGAGTAGGCATTAAAATCCAGGGAGAAGAAATAAAAACTATGAGGTTTGCCGATGACATTGTAATTCTGTCAGCAAAGGACTCGGAAGAGCAGTTGAACAGAATGGACAGTGTCTTGAAAGGAGGGTATAAGATGAACATCAACAAAAGGAAAACAAGGATAATGGAATGTAGTCGAATTGAGTCGGGTGATGCTGAGGGAATTAGATTAGGAAATGAGACACTTAAAGTAGTAAAGAGGTTTTGCTATTTGGGGAGCAAAATAACTGATGATGGTCGAAGTAGAGAGGATATAAAATGTAGACTGCCAATGGCGAGGAAAGCGTTTCTGAAGAAGAGAAACTTGTTTACATCGAGTATGGATTTAAGTGTCAGGAAATCGAAAAATGGCTCTGAGCACTATAAGACTTAACATCTGAGGTCATCAGTCCCCTAGAACTTAGAACTACTTAAACCTAACTAACCTAAGGACGTCACACACATCCATGCCCGAGGCAGGATTCGAACCTGCGACCGTAGCGGTCTCGCAGTTCCAGACTGAAGCGCCTAGAACCGCTCGGCCACTTCGGCCTGCTCAGGAAGTCGTTTCTGAAAGTATTTGTATGGAGTGTTGACATGTATGGAAGTGAAACGTGGACGATAAATAGTTTGGACAAGAAGAGAATAGAAGCTTTCGAAATGTGGTGCTACAGAAAAATGTTGAAGATTAGGTGGGTAGATCACGTAACTAATGAGGAGGTATTGAGTAGGATTGGAGAGAAGAGAAATTTGTGGCACAACTTGACTAGAAGAAGGGATCGGTTGGTAGGACATGTTCTGAGGCATCAAGGGATCACAAATTTAGCATTGGAGGGCAGCGTGGAGGGTAAAAATCGTAGAGGGAGACCAAGAGATGAATACACTAAGCAGATTCAGAAGGATGTAGGTTGCAGTAAGTACTGGGAGATGAAGAAGCTTGCACAGGATAGAGTAGCATGGAGAGCTGCAGTCTCAGGACTGAATACCACAACAACAACCTCATGTGCCACGAATTCCAAGGTTCAAGTGCACGTTAGAACTTGTCATTCCTCGGTAAGACACTGGATGGGCATCCGATCGGGATCAAACATCATCACTAATACACTGGAGAACGAAAGGAACTGGTACACCTGCCTAATATCGTGTAGAGACCCGGCGAACTCACAAAAGTGCCGCAACACGACGTGGCGTGGACTCGACTAATGTCTGAAGTAGTGCTGGAGGGAACCGACACCATGAATCCTTCAGGACTGTCCATCCGTAATAATACGAGGGTTGGAGATCTCTTCAGAACAGCACGTTGCAAGGCATCCCAGATATGCTCACGTTGTGAGTACACTTGTGTTAACCCCTGCTCGCGTGAAATCTCCCTCCACCTGCGGTCCGGCTAATAGCAAACTGCCGAGCGACGCTGCAGAAATCCGCTCCAGAATAGCACAAGCTGCTTTCTCCCTAGAAATGCTAAAGGACCATGCATGATGAGTGGCTGACGCGTAGCTACATATCATCGGAAGCGAGTCACGGAATAGCTGATGATTCTACGTTCCCTTTCGACTGATTCGTCATATTGCATTCATGTACACGATCACTATTTTCGTGTTATCCGCCCCACAAGGAGCTGTCCATCCGCCAAAACTCTTTCTCAGATTCAAACAAGTTATGTCAGTCAATCATTATGTGGTAACTAACAGCGTGCCACTGCACGGATGGGATGGTAAAAGACTCCATCGATGTACTCTAATAATAAGCATCACAGTTTATAGTGCGAAGAATTTCAGCAATTTTACAGTAATTTCAACAGATGTGACAGCATGTTTCCCAAATTTCAGTATGATAGCTAAACCACCCCTTCTCCACTTTGCGAATACACAGAAAGAAAGATCCCTTATCATTTAGCTACAATATAGCAGGTCAGCAACTTGAATCAGTTAATGCCATAAAATATCTGGGAGTACGCATTAGGAGTGTTTTAAAATGTAATGTTCATATAAAGTTGATCGTCGGTCAAGCAGATGCCATACTGAGATTCATTGGAAGAATCCTGAGGAAATGCAATCCGAAAACAAAGGAAGTAGCTTACAGTACGCTTATTCGCCCGCTGCTTGAATACTGCTCAGCAGTGTGGGATCCGTACCAGATAGGGTTGATAGAAGAGATAGAGAAGATCCAACGGAGAACAGCGCGCTTCGTTACAGGATCATTTAGTAATCGCGAAAGCGTTACGGATATGGTAGATAAACTCCAGTGTAAGACTCTGCAGGAGAGACGCTCTGTAGCTCCGTACGGGCTTTTGTTAAAGTTTCGAGAACATACCTTCACCGAGGAGTCGAGCAGTATATTGCTCACTCCTACGTATATCTCGCGAAGAGACCATGAGGATAAAACCAGAGAGATTAGAGCCCACACAGAGGCATGCCGACAATCCTTCTTTCCACGAACAATGCGAGACTGGAATAGAAGGGGGAACCGATAGAGGTACTCGAGGTACCCTCCGCCACACACCGTCAGGTGGCTTGCGGAGTATGGATGTAGATGTAGATAGCATTGCGAACGTGGACAGATGACTGCACAGTACGTCCGTTCAGTGCTAATTTTCGAACACACACCCACAATCAAAGCACATCCGACAGAGCTCTACATATTTCTAACGCCTCGAGCATAGTGGTTAATTTACGATCTCTCTTCGTATGAGAGTCACAGAGCATTCTCGTGTCTTAGGGTAAAAATAGAGAGTGAAAGACCCTCATCACACTGCCATTGACAAACCAGCCCTGCAGCACAGTTAGCGAATTAATCTGCAATCGACCAGAAGTAGATCGCTACACTCCACCTCTCGTAAGGAATGGAACTTTCTGAGTCCTCACCCATCCAAGTGCACAAGTTTCTCGAGATGCCCCCATGTCGAGGAGGTTAGCACTCCTTGTCGATATATAATAACAGATTTCAAAGTGTCGGGATGTAATAGCACATGGTTAAGAAGAACATGAAATGAATGATTACTATGCGCAATGGAGCTCCAGACAGATGGAGTTCGGCGTTTTTTTACGTAAATGAACCAAGCTATTAACTCCAAGAATTGTTCTAGAGTCTAGGATCGGTACGTGGAAGATATTGGAAAAAGAGAGAACATAAACACACGCACTCCTAACGCTACAACGTTCCGCACATAAAACGGGCTATAATGCTTGGTAGCCTGTGTTTCCGACCTGTCAGTCGTATGGAATGTAGCGCAGTTAATATTCCAGGGCAAGAAATATATTTCAAGTGGATGACATACATCCTTCTTCCCGGTTTCTCTACAATAAACTATGTTATCCAATCGTAAAAGCCGGCCGAGGTGGCCGAGCGGTTCTAGGCGCTACAGTCGGGAACCGCGTGATCGCTACGGTATCAGGGTCGAATGCTGCCTCGGGCATGGATGTGTGTGATTTCCTTAGGTTAGTTAGGTTTAAGTGGTTTTAAGTCTAGCGGACTGATGACCTCAGGAGTTAAGTCCCTTAGCGCTCAGAGCCATTTGAACCATTTTGAATCGTAAAACGAAAAAACTACTTCCTTAAAACATTGGCTCTGTGTGATACGAGTACAACATAACTTTCTGGAGATGGAAACGAGCGTTTCGCGTGTTTGGCCGGGAGGCCCCTTTTTGGGAGATGTCCGGCCGCCATGGTGCAGGTCTTATTACATTCGATGCCACACGGGCGACCTGGGCGCCGGATGGGGATGAAATGATGATGAAGACATCACCCAATCCCTGAGCGCAGAAAATCTCCGACTCAGCCGGGAATCAAACCCAGGTCCGAAGGACAACAATCCATCACACTGATCTCTCAGCTATCGAGGAGGACTTTCCAGAGATGTTTGCGCCCACTGTTCATATCTGATCACGGTTGGGAAATTATACTGTGCTTGCATCAGCCCTACATAAAATGATCGTTAGTAACGGCGAATACCTCTTACAAGGAAAAAGATAAACGCATAGCAGCAGCGTCCAACATATGAAAATTACAAGTCACTCCGTCACTAACTCTGTAAACAGCACATCTGTCAGGCAAATGTATACACGAGGATTGCAGTGCCTCGCAACTTAGTGATGAAGCTGAAGTCTTGATTTTACACCCAAGATGCGACCGGGGGATGGAGTACATCACATAAATCATAGTTCGTTTAGAGGAATGTGCCACGTCTCATCACATATGAGATGGAAGTCCTGTGATGGCTGACAGGTTTACTGTTAATTGTCACAAGTAGACAGTGCTTTAAACCACATACAGAACACGTGGCTGTATACGAGTCGAACACATACTATGTCACGTGACTGATGCATGCTGACAGAACGGAAGTCATCATCAGTCTACGATTAAATAGTACTTTGTCACAGCTCCATTTCAATCGATCCCCATCCACTCTCCATTACCCTTTAACACAGATACATGTAAGTTTAGAGGCGGATGGTTGTCAAATACATTAGTCAACTGGCGTGTATCACTGACACCTCAACAGACATACAGTATAAAGCTGCCTCCAAGAAGATAAATTGACTGCTTCCCTAATTCCCATCGCTTCCATGTCGACGTTTTGTCGGATTCCACATGCTGCAACATACTCTTCCCCCTCGTACAAATTGTTCTGCTCAAACCAGAAAATACGCAAGTACTTCCTCAAGTTTCTCACATTTCGGTGTATATCGGTCAATTTATAGCTATTCGCCCATTATTTTTCGCAGTTCTATCGATTTTTCTGTGTCAGTTCTGTCCACGCGATTATGACATAACCTCTCGTTCTGTGTTCTAAAATTGCTTGTAAATGTAGCACAGCTGCCAACACCTAGCCCAAATGCATAGATCGGGAGGTGTAGTATAGCACTGTTATCGATTGTGTCCAGTCACCTCCACATTTGGAGAGCGTTTGCTCTATTTTCTGTATGTCTGTGTATATGCATGTGTCGTGGATCGGTACCGGGATCCGAAGTAGACCAGAGTTAGCGTTCGAAGGTGGATCCACCATAGATTATATCTGGAGTGATTTTGGGGTGCAGATCCGCAATGTGCAACACATGGGATAGGGTTTGAAAGTGGATCCGCCACTCACAATGTAGAACTTGGTGTTGGGATGCAGATTAATAATATACCACATCTGAGTTAGCATTCTAGTGTGGACCTGCTGCACACTATATATCCGGACTGATGTTTGGAGGCAGATCCACCACATGTCACATCAGCAATAGGGTTCATAGGTGGACCAACCACGCATTACATCTGAACACGTATTCTATGTTCGAAGTTTGGTCCACCAGCAGAGGGGACTGGGTCCTGGGAGCCATCTGCAACACATGCATATACACAGACATACAGAAAACAGAACAAACACACTCCAAATTGTGGAGGTGACTGGACACAATCGAGTTAAGTGATCTACCTATCTAATCTTCAGCATTTGTCTGTAGCGCCACATATCAAAAGCTTCTATACTCTTGTTGTCTAAACTGTTTGTCGTCCATGTTTGACTTTCATACATGGCTACACTCCATCCAAATACTTAAATCTATACTCAGTGTTAACAAATTTCTCTTCTTCAGAAACGCTTTTCTTGCCATTGGCAGTCTACTGTCATCACTTATTTTGCTCCCCAAATAGAAAAACCCTTTACTACTTCAAATGTCTCATTTCCTAATCTAATACCCTCAGCATCACCCGACTTAATTCCACTACATTCCATTATCTTCGTTTTGCTTTTGTTGATGTACATCTTGTACCCTCCTTTCAAGGCAATATCCATTCTGTTCAACTGCTCTTCCAAGTCCTTTAGTGTCTCTGACAGAATTACAATGTCATCAGCGAACCTCAGAGTTCTCCATGGACTCTAGTTGCTACTCCAATTTTTTCTTTTGTTTCCTTTACGGTTTGCTCAATATACAGATTGAATAATATCAGGGATAGGCTACAACCTGTCTCACTCCCTTCTCAACCTCTGCCTGCCTTTCGTGCCCCACGACTTTTATAATTGCCATCTGGTTCCTGTACAAATTATAAATAGCCCTTCACTCCCTGCATTTTACCCTTGCCTTCCAGTGAGCATTGTCAAGAGCTTACTCTAGGCCTACAAATGGTATAAATGTAGGTTTGCCTTTCTACCTTCTACGAGAAGTCGTAGTATCAGTATTGCCTCGAGTGCTGCTACATTTCTCCTGAACCCAAACTGATCTTCTCTGAGGTTGGCTTCTACCAGTTTTCCAATCTTCTGTAAAGAATTTGTGTTAGTGTTTTGGATACACGACTTACTCATTTACTAAACTGATTGTTCAGTAATTTCACACCAGTCAACACCTGTTTTCTTTGTAATTGGAATTATTGTATTCTTCTTGTAGTCTGAGGGTAGTTCGCCTGTCTCGTACATCATGCTCAGCAGGTGGAAGAGTTTTGTCATGTCTGGCTCTCCCAAGGCTGTCAGTAGCCCTAACGGACTGCTGTAGCCTGTTATGCAGTTGTGAACCATTGAGGGCTACAGCAGGGACGGATGGATCTACTCCCAGGGCCTTGTTTCCTGTTAAATCTGTCACTGATTTGTCAAATTCTTCACAATCTCCCTTCTCATCTTTATCTACATCCTCTTTCATTTCCTTAGTATTGCCCTCAAGTACATCTCCCTCGTATAGACCCTCTGTATACTACTTCCACCTTTATGGTTTCCTTCTTTGCTTAGTACTGATTTTCCATCCAACCACATGACCACAACGAATCCTTACAGCCAGATTTTTCAACAGATACACGAGTGACATAACGCCGTTTACAACTTTCCTTGTGATTTTCTAGGAGCTACCAGCGTAGTGCACCTAACTAGGACAGTTTGTTATTTTAATGGCCTACTAAAGGTGTGTATTACGTTTGAAGCAAAGTCGTGGGTTCCCCTTGTTAGAAAGTTGCTGTGCATACAGGTGATAAGCTGTCTTGGCTTCCTCTTGTTAGACAGTAGCTGTGCATACAGGTGATAAGCCATCGTGACTTGCCTTGTTAGAAAGTGGCTGTGCATACAGGTGATAAGTTGTCGTGGCCTCCCCTCCTTAGAACTCTCGTGCATACAGGTGAGAAGCGGCAGCCAGCCTACCTTGAGCTTGAGCTTCTTCTCGGGGTGGTCGGCGTCGGAGTGGGTGGTGACGACGGCGGGGGCGCCCTTGGTGGCCGGCGCCGCGTCGCCCTGCATCGACTCCACATTCTTGGTGCGGATGAGCTTGCTGAACAGCGTCAGCCCGTCCCGCTTCAGCTCTGCGCGGTCCACGTTGCCCAGTGCGCCCAGGTTCAGCTTCATTGTGCCTGAACACACAACGCAAACAAGTTCAGTATTCACACATGCACTGCGCCAAAGAAACTGGTATATGCATGCGTATTGTAGACCAAGGATATATAAACAGGCAGAATACGGCACTGTGGTCAGCAACACCAGTATAAGACAACAACTGTCTGGTGCAGTTGTTAGATCTGTTACTGCTCTTACAATTTAAGTGAGTTTGATTGTAGAGTTATAGGTGCGCATAAGCGATGGGACACAGCATCTCCGAGGTGTGGGGCTTTTCCTGTATGACCGTTTTACGAGTGTACCATGAACATCAGGAATCCATTAAACATCAAATCTCTGACATCGCTGCAGCCAGAAAAAGATCCTGCAAGAACGGGACCAACGACGACTGAAGACAATTGTTCATCGTGATGGAAGTGCAATCCTTCCGCAAGTTCGAAGTAATTCTACAGTCAATGGCATGTAAATACTCATATGATGCAACACTAGTTGGTGGTGACTTTAACCTACTGAGTACAGACTGTTATATCTGTGGATTCATTGCTGAAAGTATAAACAGACTGTCACACAAAAACCTTTTGAACAAACATTCTGAAAAATACTTTGAGCAGCTAGCTCAGCATCCCACATGCATCATAGATCTTGTAGCTACAAATAGGATGGACCTTACTGACATTGACCTTATAGAAATGAGGATTAGCAATCATGATGTCATTATAGCAACTATGGTTGTGAAGGCCCGCCTAGTTGGCCGTGCGGTCTACCTTACGGCTTTCCAGGTGGGGAGGAGCGCCTGGTCCTCGGCACGAATCCCCCTGGCGGACTTGTGTCAAGGTCCTGTGAGCCGGCCAGTCTGTGGATGGTTTTTAGGCGGTTTTCCGTCTGCCTCGGCGAATGCAGGCTGGTTCTCCTTATTCCGCCTCAGCTACACTATGTTGGCGATTGCTGCACAAACACATTCTCCACGTACGCGTACACTAACACTACTCTACCACACAAACATGGGGGTTACACTTGTCTGGTGTGAGATGTTCCCTGGGGGAACCACTGGGGGCTGAACCGCACAATAACCCTTGGTTCGGTGTGGGGCATTGGAGGGGTGAAGTTTCTAGGTGCCCGGTTAACATGTCATAATTTTACATAGTTACCAAGGTTTCTGCTAGATAGTGCAGATAAGCAGTTGTTAGCATCTCAGAGAGTCAACTGAAATCACTTAGATCCAGTATTATGGACGCAGAGGAACTAAAAGTTTAAGCAAATTGTTAATTGTGGTCTGCGGAGTTATGTGCCCAGCAAGTGGATATGAAATGTGATGTGGCTAGGGCCTCCCATTGGGTAGACCGTTCGCCTGGTGCAAGTCTTTTGAGTTGTTGTCACTTTGGCGACTTGCTTGTCGATGAGGATGAGATGATGATGATTACAACAACATGACTCCCAGTCCCTGAGCAGAGAAAATCTCTGACCTAGCCGGGAATCAAACCCAGGCCAGTTGGCATGACATTCCGTCACACTGACCACTCAGATGCTGGGGCGGACAGCAAGTGGATAAAGGATGGAAACGACCTATCATGGTTTAATAACGAAATATGGAAGATGCTGAGGAAGCAGGGGCAGTTGCTCACTCGGTTCATAAGAGAACGCACAAACAACGACAAGTTGAGGTTAGTAGAGATCCGTACGTCTGTAAAAAGATCTATGCACGAATCATACAGCAACGATCACCAGGACACTGTAGCAAGAAATCTGGCAGAGAACCCCACAAAATTCTGGTCCTATGTATGTTTGCTAAGCAGGTCTACAGCTTCCATTCAGTCCCTTGTTGACCAGTCTGGTGTGGCAGTTGAAGATAGCAAAATGAAAGCCGAAGTTTCAAATTTTACATTCAAGAAATCGCTCACGTAGGGGAGTCATCGGTCAGACTCCCATATGGACGGCATGGAAATAAGCATCTTTGGCGTAGAGAAACCAATGAAAGATTCGAAAGCAAGTAAATCAGCAGGTCCAGATGGAACCCCAATTCGTTTTTACAATGAGTTCTCTATGGCATTGGTCAATTGTATAGGCTACGTTTATCATGAATCTCTCATCCGGCCCAGAGTCCCTAGCGACTGGAAAAAAGCGCAGGTGACTCCAGTACATACGAAGGCTAAAAGAACAGACCTGCAAAATTACAGACCAATATCCCTAATTTCGGTTACCCTTGAACATATTATCAGTTCGAATATAACAAATTTTCTTGACGCCAAGAAGTTTATGTCCAAGAACCAGAATGTTTTTAGAAATTCAGAATGACATCTCATCACATGATATACTGCGAACTATGGATGAAGGGCAACAGGGAGATGCAATATTTCTAGATTTACAGAAGGCGTTTGAGAAGGTGCCCCATTGCAGCCTGTTAAGGAAGGTACGAGCATGTGGAATAAGTTCCCAGATATGTGAGTGGATCCAAAAGTTCTTAAACAATAGAATGTAGTATGTTGTCCTCGACAGCGAGTGTTCATCAGAGACAAGGGTATCGCCAGAAGTCCCCCAGCGAAGTCTGATAGCACTGCTGTTGTTCTCTGTATACTAAATGATTTGGCGGACAGTGTGGGCAGCAATCTGTGGTTGTTTTCTGATGAAGCTGTGTCGTATCGTAAGATGTCGAAGTTTAGTTACTTTAGGAAGATACAAGGCGAATTAGACAAGATTTGCAGTTGGTGTGGTAAACGGCAGCTAGCCCTAAATCTGGAAAAATGTAAGTTAATGTGGGTGAGTAGGAAGAACAAACATGTAATGATCAGATACAGTATTACTATTGCCCTACTTGACACAGCCGGCCGTTGTGGCCGAGCGGTTCTAGGCGTTTCAGTCTGGAAGCGCACCACAGCTCTGGTGACAGGTTCGAATCCTGCCTCGAACATGGGTGTGTGTGCTGTCCTTAGGTTTAAGTAGTTCTAAGCTAGAGGCGACAGATGACCTCAGATGTTAAGTCCCATAGTAGTCAGAGCCATTTGAACCATCTACTTGACACAGTCAAATCATTTCAATATCTGGGCGTAACGTTACAAAGTGATATGAAATGGAAGGAGCATTTGAGACCTGTGGTAGGAAAGGTGAGTGACTGTCTTCGGTTTTCTGGGACAATTTTGGCAAAGAGTGGTTCACCTGTAAAGGAGACCGCATATAGAAGGTTGGTGAGACCTGTTCTTGACTACCGCTCGAGTGTTTGTGATCCGCATCAGGTCGGATTGAAGGAAGCCGTCGAAGCAACTCAGAGGCGGGGTGCTAGATTTGTTACTGTTAGGTTCGAACAACACATAAGTGCTATTGAGATGCTTCGGGAACTCAAATGAGAATCCCTGGAGGCAAGGCGATATTCCTTTCGAGAAAACTGCTAGCAAAATTTAGAGAACTGGCATTTGAAGCTGACTGCCAAACGATGCTACTGGGGAGAACATACATCACGCAAAAGGATGACGAATATGAGAAATTGGGGCTCATACCGAGGCACATAATTAGTCGATTGTCCATCGCTCTACTTGCGAGTGGAGCAGGGAAGGAAATGAGTAGTAGTAATATAGGGCACCCTGTAAAAATAAAATCATTGAGATATCTTAGCACCGTATGGTGGTTTGCATGGTAGCTATGTAGATGTAGAATAAACAACACAAGGACACAACAAAAATGTTCGATTCGCTTGTGGAAATTTACCAGACGTATCAAACCATCCTCGTACTAGGCGTGTTTTTTAAGTAAGTACCGTTTTGAAATAAAAAAGACGTGCTGATATATCTCAATTGTTATATGAATATATATCTCAATTTTTATATGAAAGCCTGTACCTTAATCTACGCATTGACGCCATTACAGTCTGATTCTTCCTTGTTGACGTTGTGTATCGAGTGTTTAAGATGCCTCCAATAACCGTAAGTCCCACCGACTGTGAAGTACGGGCTGTTATAAGATTTATTAGTGCTAAAGGCCTAAAAGCGGTCGATATTCGTCGTGAGATCTGTACAGTTTACAGAGAAAACATTATAAGTGATGGAATGGTAAGAAAGTGGGTGAGAGCATTTAAAGATGGCCGCACAAATGTGCACGACGAACAACGGAGTGGGCGTCCTTCGCTCGTTAACGAAAGTTTGGCGCAGGAAGTGGACAACAAGGTGAGAGAAAACAAACGCTTTACGATTTCCTCCTTGCAGGATGACTTTCCTAATGTTTCTCGTGGTGTTTTGTACGGTATTGTGCGCACGTTGGGAACCGAAAATGTTGAGGAATGTGCACAAAACCAAACGCCTAGGTGATGCATTGACTTTCATTGAGCGGTACCACAACGACGGTGATGACTTCTTAACCGACATTGTCACGCGCGATGAAACATGGGTGGCCTACGTCACACTATAATCAAAGCAACAGTCCGTGGAAGTTGAGCAAGGGCGTCACTTTCCTGCAAGACAATGCCCATTCGATGTCGCGAATGAGACCAAAGATCTCATCACATCTTTTCGATTGGAAACTCTAGATCACCCACCATACAGCCACGATCTTGCGCCCAGTGACTACCATCTGTTCCTGCACTTGAAGAAACACCTGGGCGGTCAGCGCCTTCGAGACGATGACGAAGTCAAAACAGTGGTGATTCAGTCGGGGGGCAGACTTCTATGAGGAGGGTATTCAAAAACTGGTACAGCGTTATGGCAAGTGCCTCAATATTGACGGAAATTATGTAGAAATGTAGATTAAGGTACAGGATTTCTGTAAAAATAAAATTATTTAGATATCTTAGCACGTCTTTTTTTAAATTTCAAAACGGCGCTTACTTAAAAAGCACGCATCGTATATACAAGGAGAAAGGCCATGTTAATCGTTGTACACTACCGGCCATTAAAATTGCTAAACCAAGAATAAATGCAGATGATAAACGGGTATTCATTGGACAAATATATTTTAGTAGAACTGACATGTGATTACATTTTCACGCAATTTCGGTGCATAGAGCCTGAGAAATCAGCACCCAGAACAACCACCTCTAGCCGTAATGACGGCCTTGATACGCCTGGGCATTGAGTCAAACAGAGCTCGGATGGCGTGTACAGGTACAGCTGCCCATGCAGCTTCAACACGATACCACAGTTCATCAAGACTAGTGACTGGCGTATTGTGACGAGACAATTGCTCGATCACCTTTGACCAGACATTTTCAATTGGTGAGATATCTGGAGAATGTGCTGGCCAGGGCAGCAGTCGAACATTTTCTGTATCCAGAAAGGTCGGTACAGGACATCCAACATGCGGTCGTGCATTATCCTGCTGAAATGTAGGGTTTTGCAGGGATCGAATGAAGGGTAGAGCCAAGCGTCGTAACACATCTGAAATGTAACGTCCACTGTTCAAAGTGCCGTCAATACGAACAAGAGGTGGCCGTGACATGTAACCAATGGCACCCCATTACCATCACGCCGGGTGATACGCCAGTATGGTGAATACACGCTTCCAATGTGCGTTCATCGCGATGTCGCCAAACACAGATGCGACCATCGTGATGCTGTAAACAGAACCTGGATTCATCCGAAAAAATGACGTTTTGCCATTCGTGCACCCAGGTTCGTCGTCGAGTACACCATCGTAGGCGCTCCTGTCTGTGATGCAGCTTCAAGGGTAGCCACAGCCGTGGTCTCCGAGCTGATAGTCCGTGCTGCTGAAAACGTCGTCGAACTGTTCGTGCAGATGGTTGTTGTCTTGCAAACGCCCCGTCTGTTGACTCAAGGATCGAGACGTGGCTGCACGATCCGTTACAGCCATGCAGATAAGATGCCTGTAATCTCGACTGGCCGTTGGGATCCAGCACGGCGTTCCGTATTACCTTCCTGAATCCACCGATTCAATATTCTGCTAACTGTCATTGGATCTCGACCAACACGAGCAGCAATGTCGCAATACGATAAGGCGCAATTGCGATAGGCTGCAATCGGACCTTTATCAAAGTTGGAAACGTGATGGTACGCATTTCTCCTCCTTACACGAGGCATCAGAACAACAGGGAACGCCGGTCAACTTCTGTTTGTGTATGAGAAATCTGTCGGAAACTTTCCTCATGTCAGCACGTTGTAGGTGTCGCCACCGGCGCCAGCCTTGTGTGAATGTTCTGAAAAGCTAATCATTTGCATATCACAGCATCTTATTCCTGTCGGTTAAATTTCGCGTCTGCAGCACGTCATCTTCGTGGTGTAGCAATTTTAATGGCCAGTAGTGTATGTACCCCTGGTGGCTTAGCCTATGGCGGAGGAAATGTGTTCGACCTGCAGAGAGTCGGTGGGAACTGGGACGCGAGGAGCGGCCTCGAAGTCAGAAGCGCGGCTGCAGTTGACCGCCGGAACAAGAGCGCGCCAGCAAGTGGACAATGACGCCGGGGGGTTCTGCGATTGCCTGTCACATCCACCGCGCCGGCCCAATTTGACTGCTCTGTCTTCCCCCACCTCCGTCCCCAGAGTCCTATCCTCCCCACTCTCCCCTCTCCTCACCCCTCCGCTCCTTCGGCAGACGCTGCAGCTGCCGCCGCCGTCGTATTGATCGCCCCACGCTCAGCTTTCCTTCCCCTCACGCTTCAAACATCCCCTCCTACACACTACGCCCCCCACGTCACCTTCCCCCGCTCTCGTGGGGGCCGCCAGACGGTATTTCCGCCCCCGCATCGCTGCCCCGGCCGCCGGCCGGAATAAGCTGCGGTGACGTCACGCGGTGCCGCTGCGGCTGTCCACAATTATAGAGCGCCCGGCCGCGCCGCGCACACCCTCCGCCACTCACCGCCACCACGTGTCGGCGCGCCTACGGCCTGGGCCCGCCTCGCGCCTTCAATTGCGGGGGCGGCTAATCGATTGGACCAGCAAAAGCGGGGGCGGCGGAGGCAGAGGCGGCGGCACCGCGACCCGTGACCTGACCTCCCGTTCGGCCGCTCTTGCTAGCGTGCAAGTGATCCACCAACGTCACACAGACCGACGGCTCTATATATATATATATATATATATATATATATATATATATATACAGGGTGGTTCATTGATAGTGACTGGGCCAAATATCTCACGAAATAAGCGTCAAACGAAAAAACTACAAAGAACGAAACTCGTCAAGCTTGAAGGAGGAAACCAGATGGCGCTATTGTTGGCCCGCTAGATGGCGCTACCATAGGTCAAACGGATGTCAACTAGGTTTTTTAAAATAGGAACCCCCATTTTTATTAGATATAAGTCTACTTCATAAAGAAATATCAATGTTTTGGTTGGACCACTATTTTCGCTTTGTGATAGATGGCGCTTAATATTCACAAACGTATAAGTACGTGGTGCATCGGCCTTGCTGCAGTGGTTACACTGGTTCCTGTGAGGTCTTCGAAGTTAAGCACGGTCGGGCGTGGTCAGCACTTGGATGGGTGACCATCCACCCGCCATGCGCTGTTGCCATTTTTCGGGGTGCACTCAGCCTCGTGATGCCAATTGGGGAGCTACGCGACAGAACAGTAGTGGCTTGGTCAAAGAAAACCGTCATAACGACCGGGAGAGGCATGTGCTGACCCCACGCCCCTCCTATCCGCATCCTCAACTGGGGATGACACGGCGGTCGGATGGTCCCCATGGGTGCCTTGTGGCCAGAAGACGGAGTTCATTTACAAGTAGGTGGCATCACGCAACATTCCGCCAGTGGGGACGGTATTTGCTTCGTGATACATTACCCGAGTTAAAATGGACCGTTTACGAATTGCGGGAAAGGTCGATATCGTGTTGGTATATCGCTATTGTGATCAAAATGCCCCACGGGCGTGTGCTGTGTATGCGGCTCGGTATCCTGGACATCATCCAAGTGTCCAGACCGTTCGCCGGAGAGTTACGTTATTTAAGAAAACAGGAAATGTTCAGCCAAGTGTAAAACGTCAACTACGACCTGCAACAAATGATGATGCCCAAGTAGGTGTTTCAGCTGCTGTCGCGGCTAATCCGCACCTCAGTAGCAGACAAATTGCGCGAGAATCGGGAATCTCAAAAACGTCGGTGTAGAGAATGCTACAACAACATCGATTGCACCCGTACCATATGCACCATGAATTGCATGGCGACGACTTTGAACGTCGTGTACAGAACTGGCACTGGGCACAAGAGAAATTACGGGACGATGACAGATTTTTGCACGCGTTCTATTTGGCGACGAAGCGTTATCGACCAACAGCGGTAACGTAAACCGGCATAATATGCACTATTGGGCAACGGAAAATCCACGATGGCTGTGACAAATGGAACATCAGCGACCTTGTCGGGTTAATGTGTGGTGCGGCATTATGGGAGGAAGGATAGTTGGACCCCATTTTATCGATGGCAATCTAAATGGTGCAATGTATGCAGATTTCCTACGTATTGTTCTACTGATGTTACTACAACATGTTTCACTGCATGACAGAATGGCGATGTACTTCCAACATGATGGATGTCCGGCACATAGCTTTCGTGCGGTTGAAGCGGTATTGAATAGCATATTTCATGACAGGTGGATTGGTCGTCGAAGCACCATACCGTGGCCCGCACGTTCACCGGATCTGACGTCCCCGGATTTCTTTCTGTGGGGAAAGTTGAAGGATATTTGCTATCGTGATCCACCGACAACGCATGACAACATGCGTCAGCGCATTGTCAATGCATGTGCGAACATTACGGAAGGCGAACTACTCGCTGTTGAGAGGAATGTCGTTACACGTATTGCCAAATGCATTGAGGTTGACGGACATCATTTTGAGCATTTATTGCATTGATGTGGTATTTACAGGTAATCACGCTGTAACCTCATGGGTTCTCACAAATTATAAGTTCACAAAGGTACATGTATCACATTGGAATAACTAAAATAAACTGTTCATACATACCTACTTTCTGTATTTTGATTTAAAAAATCTACCTGTTACTAACTGTTCGTCTAAATTTGTGAGTCATATGTTTGTGACTACTACAGCGCCATCTATCAGAAAGCGAAAAATGTGGTCCTACTCAAACACTAATATTTCTTTACGTACTACACTAATATGTAACACAAAATGAGGGTTCCTATTTAAAAAACGCAGTTGATATGCGTTTGACCTATGGCAGCGCCATCTAGGGGGGCCAACCATAGCGCCACCTGGTTTCCCCCAACAAGCTACACAAATTTTGTTCTTTTTGCAGTTTTTTCGTTTGACGCATATTTAGTGAGATATTCGGCCCGGTCACGTTCAATGTACAATCCTGTATACTGTGAATAACCTCAATATCCGGACACTAAGAGATCGAGTCGGAAGGCAAGTGTGTGTTTACAAGCGCGGTCGACTGTCCACACGGTACGATGCCTCGCAAAGCTAATACGAGTTTTGATATACGACGGCTATTTAGAAAGTACAGAGCGTTTTGGCATTAAAAAAAAGCTAAGTACAAGAAATATATTTTATTGCATACGTGTGAAAGAGCGACTGACATGCTACTTTTCCACACAGTCACCAAACACATTGAGACACTTATCAGAGCGGTGGAAAACCTTTGAGAGACCTTCGTCGTAAACTTCTGCCGCCTGAGACTTTGCCAGTCAGTCACGCCCGCCTGGATTTCCGCGTCGGTATCAAAACTGTGCGTTGCAAGCCAGTTCTTCATCTTGGGGAACAAGTGGAAGTCGCTTGGTGCAAGGTCGGGGCTGTAGGGCGGATGGGGGAAAATAACCCTGTTTTATTGAATTATGGAGTTCTTTAGCGCAGTTTGCCGTATGAGGTCGGGCACTGTCGTGCAAAAGGAAAATTTTGGACGTCAGCCTTCCTTGGCGTTTGTTTTGAACTGTTCTTCTGAAGCTGTGCAAAGATTGACAGTACCGGGCAGGATTTGTTGTTGCTCCACTTTCGAGAAAATCGATAAGAAGCAGATCTTGTCTATCCCATAACACTGTCGCTGTCAACTTCCTTGCTGACAAGGTTTCCAAACATTTTCTTGGTTTTGGGGGGAGACCTTTTTGTGCCCCCACTCCATGGACTGTAATTTTGTCTCGCAATTGACGTGTTTCACCCAAATCTCGTCACCGATTACTATTCGATCCAATAACGAATTACCACGTTTGCGCTAGGCCTCCAGAAATGTCAACGTTGCCCCCATTCGCTGTTCTTTATGGTGCTCTGTGAGCACTCTGTTCACCTATCATGCACAAAATTTGTGCTAGCCTAGCTTTTGAGTGACAATTTCAAACAACAAAGTCCGTGAAACCTAAGGAAAACAAAGCGAAAGCTCCGTTACTGAGAAGCGACGATTTTCACGAACCGTTTCATCAACTTTAGCCACAAGGTACTCAGTCACAAATCTCGGGCGTCAGCTCTTTTTTTCAACGTGAACGTTGTTTCGGCCATTTTTAAACCGAATGCACCATTTCAGTACAGAACATTCACCCATTACGTTGTTCCCGTAGAATTCGCACAGTTCGCGATAACTTTCTACAGGTTTCAGGTTTTTTGCCAACAAAAACCGTATCACAGACCGCACCTCACAACTGGCGAGATTTTCGACTGCAGTTAGAATATCGAAAATTCCAAACGCGCAGAGACGTTGCCGCTGTCACGGATGGATACCGACTGAGCAACCGAGCACGCAAATACCAAAATACAGTATGTTACAAAAAGGTACGGCCAAACTTTCAGGAAACAATCCTCACACACAAAGAAAGAAAATATGTTATGTGGACATGTGTCCGGAAACGCTCACTTTCCATGTTAGAGCTCATTTTACTACTTCCCTTCAAATCACATTAATCATCTAATGGAAACCGTCAGCAACAGAACGTACCAGCGTGACTTCAAACACTTTGTTACAGAAAATGTTCAAAATGTCCTCCGTTACGAGGATACGTGCATCCACCCTCCGTCGCACGGAATCCCTGATGCGCTCATGCAGACCTGGAGAGTGGCGTATTGTATCACAGCCGTCCACAATACGAGCACGAAGAGTCTCTACATTTGGTACAGGGGTTGCGTAGACGAGAGCTTTCAAATGCCCCCATAAATGAAAGTCAAGAGGGTTGAGGTCAGGAGAGCTTGGAGGCCACGGAATTGGACAGCCTCTACCAATCCGTCGGTCACCGAATCTGTTGTTGAGAAGCGTAGGAACACTTGGACTGAAATGTGCAGGAGCTCGTGCATGAACCACATGTTGTGTCGTACTTGTAAAGGCACATGTTCTACCAGCACAGGTAGAGTATCCCGTATGAAATCGTCATAATGTGCTCCATTGAGAGTAGGTGGAAGAACGTGGGGCCCAATCGAGACATCACCAAAAATGCCTGCCCAAACGTTCAGAGAATATCTGTGTTGATGACGTGATTGCACAATTGCGTGCGGATTCTCGTCAGCCCAAACATTTTGATTGTGAAAATTGGGCCAACTGGTGGTGAATCGACTGCCTCGGGCACAGATGTGTGAGATGTCCTTAGGTTAATTAGGTCTAAGTAGCTCTAAGTTATAAAAAAATTGTCTTTGGTCTCGGGTTCGGTCCCCGCCACTGCTAAAATTTTGATAAATAATCCACATTGGCGGCCGAAGACTTCCCGCGTAAGAAGTCAGCCTCATACTGCCAACGGCCTTGTCAAAGAGGGCGGAGGAGCGGATAGAGGTTCAGGGCACTCTCTTGTCCTAGGGGTGGGAAATTGCCCCTAGAGGCGGAAGAATCAGCAATGATTAACGACATGAGGATGCAGAAGGCAATGGAAACCACTGCATTAAAGACACATAACGTGTATCCACAGGACAAGTGTCCTGTAGTTGCAAAAGATTCCGGAATAGTCCCCCATTCGGATCTCCGGGAGGGGATTGCGAAGGGGGAGGTTACCATGAGAAAAAGATTGAATAATCAACGAAAGGATAATGTTCTACGAGTCGGGGCGTGGAATGTCAGAAGCTTGAACATGGTAGGGAAACTAGAAAATCTGAAAAGGGAAATGGAAAGGCTCAATCTAGATATAGTAGGGGTCAGTGAACTGAAGTGGAAGGAAGACAAGTATTTCTGGTCAGATTAGTATCGGGTAATATCAACAGCAGCAGAAAATGGTATAACAGGTGTAGGATTCATTATGAATAGGAAGGTAGGGCAGAGGGTGTGTTACTGTGAACAGTTCATTGACCAGGTCGTTCTAATCAGAATCTACAGCAGACCAACACCGACAACGACAGTTCAGGTATACATGCCGACGTCGCAAGCTGAAGATGAACAGGTAGAGAAAGTGTATGAGGATATTGAAAGGGTAATGCAATATGTAAAGGGGGAAGCAAATCTAATAGTCATGGGCGACTGGAATGCAGTTGTAGGGAAAGGAGTAGAAGAAAAGGTTACAGGAGAATATGGGCTTGGGACAAGGAATGAGAGAGGAGAAAGACTAATTGAGTTCTGTAACAAGTTTCAGCTAGTAATAGCGAATACCCTGTTCAAGAATCACAAGAGGAGGAGGTATACTTGGAAAAGGCTGGGAGATACGGGAAGATTTCAATTAGATTACATCATGGTCAGACAGAGATTCCGAAATCAGTTACTGGATTGTAAGGCGTACCTAGGAGCAGACATAGACTCAGATCACAATATAGTAGTGATGAAGAGTAGGCTGAAGTTCAAGACATTAGCCAGGAAGAATCAATACGCAAAGAAGTGAGATATGGAAGTTCTAAAGAATGACGAGATACGTTTGAAGTTCTCTAACGCTATAGATACAGCAATAAGGAATAGCGCAGTAGGCAGTACAGTTGAAGAGGTATGGACGTCTCTAAAAAGGACCAGCACAGAAGTTGGGAAGGAAAACATAGGTACAAAGAAGGTAGCTGCGAAGAAACCATGGGTAACAGAAGAAATACTTCAGTTGATTGATGAAACGATGAAGTACAAACATGTTTCGGGAAAATCAGGAATACAGAAATACAAGTCGCTGAGGAATGAAATAAATAGGAAGTGCAGGGAAGCTAAGACGAAATGGCTGCAGGGAAAATGTGAAGACATCGAAAAAGATATGACTGTCGGAAGGACAGACTCAGCATACAGGAAAGTCAAAACAACCTTTGGTGACACTAAAAGCAACGGTGGTAACATTAAGAATGCAACGGGGATTCCACTGTTAAATGCAGAGGAAAGAGCAGATAGGTGGAAACAATACATTGAAACCCTCTATGAGGGTGAAGATTTCTCTGATGTGATAGAAGAAGAAACAGGAGTCGATTTAGAAGAGATAGGGAATCCAGTATTACAATCGGAATTTAAAAGACCTTTGGAGGACTTACAGTCAAATAAGGCAGAAGGGATAGATAACATTCAGACAGAATTTCTAAAATCATTAGGGGAAGTGGCAACAAAACGACTATTCACGTACGTGTGTATAACATATGAGTCTAGCGACATACCATCTGACTTTCGGAAAAGCATCATCCACACAATTCCGAAGACGGCAAGAGCTGACAAGTGCGAGAATTATCGCACAATCAGCTTAACAGCTCATGCATGGAAGCTGATTACAAGATTAATATACAGAAGAATGGAAAAAAATTGAAAATGCGCTAGGTGACGATCAGTTTGGCTTTAGGAAAAGTAAAGGCACGAGAGAGGCAATTCTGACGTTACAGCTAATAATGCAAGCAAGGCTAAAGAAAAATCAAGACACGTTCATAGGATTTGTGGACCTGGAAAAAGCGTTCGACAATATAAAATGGTGCAAGCTGTTCGAGATTCTGAAAAAAGTAGGGGTAAGCTATAGGGAGAGACGGGTCATATACAATATGTACAACAACCAAGAGGGAATAATAAGAGTGGACGATCAAGAATGAAGTGTTCGTATTAAGAAGGGTGTAAGACAAGGCTGTAGCCTTTCGCCCCTACTCTTCAATCTGTACATCGAGGAAGCAATGATGGAAATAAAAGAAAGGTTCAGGAGTGGAATTAAAATACATGGTGAAACGATATTAATGATACGATTCGCTGATGACATTGCTATCCTGAGTGAAAGTGAAGAAGAATTAAATGATCTGCTGAACGGAATGAACATTCTAATGAGTACACATTCTGGTTTGAGAGTAAATGGGAGAAAGACGAAGGTAATGAGAAGTAGTAGAAATGAGAACAGCGAGAAACTTAACATCAGGATTGATGGTCACGAAGTCAATGAAGTTAAGGAATTCTGCAACCTAGGCAGTAAAATAACCAATGACGGACGGAGCAAGGAGGACATCAAAAGCAGACTCGCTATGGCCAAAAAGGCATGTCTGGCCAAGAGAAGTCTACTAATATCAAATACTGGCCTTAATTTGAGGAAGAAATTTCTGAGGATGTACGTGTGGAGTAGAGCATTGTATGGTAGTGAAACATGGACTGTGGGAAAACCGGAACAGAAGAGAATCGAAGCATTTGAGATGTGGTGCTATAGACGAATGTTGAAAATTAGGTGGACTGATAATGTAAGGAATGAGGAGATTCTACGCAGAATCGGAGAGGAAAGGAATATGTGGGAAACACTGATAAGGAGAAGGGGCAGGATGATAGGACATCTGCTAAGACATGAGGGAATGACTTCCATGGTACTAGTCGGAGCTGTAGAGGGCAAAAACTGTAGAGTAAGACAGAGATTGGAATATGTCAAGCAAATAATTGAGGACGTAGGTTGCAAGTGCTACTCTGAGATGAAGAGGTTAGCACAGGAAAGGATTTGTGGCGGGACGCATGAAACCAGTCAGTAGACTGATGACCACAAAAAAAAGTTCTATGTTCTAGGGGACTGACGACCTCAGATGTTAAGTCCCATCGTGCTCAGAGCCATTTGGACCATTTTTGGAGATGCATACAATTTCAGAAAAAAATTGGTGATTGATTCCAGAGGAACACAAACTGAGCAAGCCAGTAACGCTTTTGTCCACCTCTGGCATTTATGCAAGCATTTACTCGTCATGGTATTGATTTATAGATTTTTCTAGATGTACCCCATAGGGAAATAGCACGAAATTCTATTCAACTGAAGCGTTAGATGGCCAAAATCTCGAGGTGGTTGGAGGTCCCTGCCCACAATATTTCAAAATTTTTCAGCTGGAGAGTGATCCAGCGACTTTGCTGGCCAAGGCAGGGTTTGGTAAGACAGGCAGTAGAAACTCTCTCTGTCTGCGGGGGGCACTATCTTGCTGAACTGTAAGCCGAGAATGGCTTTCCATGAAGAGCACAAAAAAGGGGGGTGGAATATGGTCGGGATATCGATTTGGTGTGAGGGTGTCGCGGGTGACAACAAAGGGGACCTGCTGTGAAAAGAAACTGCATCCCACATCAGCTCTCCCAGTTGTCAGAACATATGGTGGGCGACACTCAGGCTAGTATCCCACCATTGTCTGGGCTATCTCCAGAGACGCCATCGCTGGGCATCGGGGCCCAGTTCAAAACAGAACTCACCACTGAAGACAGTTCCACTCTAGTCAACGTAGCTCCAGGCGGAATATGACCTCACTAAAACAGTCTTGGTGGTGTACAGAGATCAGTGGCAGTCAGTGCAAGGGTCGCTGTGACCTCATCCCCTTACTGTGGGCCACTTGTTAATGGTCCTTGTGGTCAGTGGAGCCCCAGTTCCACATTGGATAGGTGCTACCGATGAATCCAGGACTCTGAGTGTCTCTAGGTCTCTAGGTCTTCCACTTCGTTCTTGACACTGAGCCCAGCTACGGTTGTCCCTTCCCAGCCAACATCTTTGTATAGTGGCATCGCAGCTATTCAAATGTCGAATTACACAGCCTCTCTGATTGTGACACCTGCATTCAAGGTGTTTCTGCAAGAGTGTGCAAAAATTTAACAGGACCTAGAGGATGCTCCACTGAACAATTAGAGGGAGGGAATCTGGGGTTGGAGAAGCAGCTTAAGGAATAATTGTATTGTTACTGTATATTAACTGGGGGCCTAGAAACGACGGAGAGGCTCCATCCCCGCTGCAGCCGCAGTGGTCCACATTTCCACGACGACTGCCGCAGTCCACTTCACCCCTCCGCCACCCCTCACCGAACCACTCTTTCAGGGTTACTGTGCGGTTTGGCCCCAGTGGACACCCCCCCCCCCCCACGAAACATCTCACATCAGAAAAGTGTAACCCCTATGTTTACATGATAGAGTAATGGTGGTGTATGCATAGGTGGAGAACTTGTTGACACAGCAATCAGCGACATAGTGTAGCTCAGATGGAGTAAGGGGAACCAGCCCGCATTCATCGAGGCAAATGGAAAACCACCTGAAAACCATCCACAGACTGACCGGCACACCGGACCTCGGCACTAATCCGCCGGGCGGGTTCGAGCCGGGGTTCGGCATGACTTCTCACTCGCGAAGCAGCGTGTCAGACCGCACGGCTAGCCGATTGTATTCCCTGTTTACCATCCCTGCAGCTGCCTCGTGAAATTGTGCTACAGCGTCACAAATTCATCCATCAGTATTCGAAGATTACAGTTGTGCATTTTCCGTCGATATGCGTATGAATACCGATTTGCGACCAGTTTACATAACTCCTTCATGCTGCATCGTTTTTTTATTTCTTGTTTTTTTGTACTGTGTATTTTTCAAATAGTATTTGAAGTTTCCTTTGTTGCTTGCCAGAGCGCGATTAAAACATTGAAAAAGAAGCACTGTCGAATTTTCTGCAAAATTATGTTTACGTGTGTTTAGTCACTGACTAGCTTTCGTGCCAGGGACCAGGTTCTCTTCTCCGCCCGGAAAGCTGTGCGTTCGATCGCATGGCTAACTGGGTGGGCTTAAGGAATAATAGTAATAAAACCACATTCCTGTGTACTTTATTATTTACACTAGTTACACTTAACTGCAAATACCGTCATTGACACAATGAACGTACCCTTTGTACTGTATCTTACAAAATGTGACCATCGACCTCAACGCAAGGGTGACATGGATGAACAAGAATTCTGACGCACGCTGACAAATATCCCTGGTATGTTTCCAATCACATCACAGGCAGCTACAATTCTGGCAACTAATTCTACAATTCTGGCCACTAATTCCAGCTCCGTATTCGCTGTGATCTCACACACAGAAAATAATCGAGGTCATGGAATAGTACCCCCCCCCCCTTCCAATCCAGCGACCAGGAAATACTGCACTGCTCCTTGGTGTGCAGAAATATGTGAGGCCTTGAGTTGTCATGGAGGAAGAGAAGTTATGTGTGTTTGCGTCGACCAACACACTGAAGTACACTGGTGATCGTTACACCGTGGCAAAGGACATCAAACAGAACAACCCCTTCAGAGTTCCAGAACACCGTCGCCATGAGTTTACCATCTGACGGTGCGACTTTGAACTCGCCTGTGAGAATGTTCAACAAACCATTGTTAAGAACGTCCCCATAACGAAAGCAATTCCTCACAGGTGGTCTTTTGCTGTTCTTCGTGGTCTTCTGTTAAGTGGTGGGGAACGCCCCAACTGGTTCAAAAATGGCTCTGAGCACTATGAGACTTAACATCTGTGGTCATCAGTCCCCTAGAACTTAGAACTACTTACAGATAACTAACATAAGGACATCACACACATCCATGCCCGAGGCAGGATTCGAACCTGCGACCGTAGCAGGCACGCGGTTCCAGACTGAAGCGCCTAGAACAGCACGGCCACACCGACCGGCGCTCCAACTGGTGAGCGAGTGTGTCAGTACTACCAACAGAGAGATGCAGAAGTGCAGCGAGGTGTTTGAGTGTGATCCGTCGATCACCTCGTGTGAGAGTGTCCGCACGTTCCAACATTGCAAGAGTCACAGTCGTGTGCGACCAGCCGGCAAACGGGAGATCGGACAGGTTTGCGTGACATTGTTTCGATAACAATGGACGCCTCGCCCAACCACTGATCGTGGTTTTGATCGCTGCCATGTCCCCATAGACATTCTGCAAGCGCTTATGAATATCTGCGATGCTCTGTTTTTCCGCCAGTAGAACTCAATGACAACTCTCTGCTTGAAATGCAGCTCCGTTACAGACGTCATTTTTAAGGCTAAGTACAGGGCCGTCGCATATCAAAAATTAATAAAACTATAGGGGTTAAAGCGGTAGTATTCCACGCTGTCCCACAACAATTTCCGCATTTTTTCAAACGAAATTGTTCGAGAAAATGAGTAGCTTTACTTGCTGAACGCCATACGTTTGTCCTTTGTCTTTAAAACAGTGAGCAACTCTAGTTGTGGATCACGTATAACCGAAAAAAATGGTTCAAATGGCTCTGAGCACTATGCGACTTAACTTCTGAGGTCATCAGTCGCCTAGAACTAATCAAACAGAACTAACCTAAGGACATCACACATCCATACCCGAGGCAGGATTCCAACGTGCGACCGTAGCGGTCGCTCGGCTCCAGACTGTAGCGCCTAGAACCGCACGGCCACTCCGACCGGCCCTTTAACCGAAAACATGGTTGGTTGATTTGGGGGAAGGGACCAAACTGTGAGTCATCGGTCTCATCGGATTAGGGAAGGATGGGAAGGAAGTCGGCCGTGCCCTTTCAAAGGAACCATCCCGGAATTTGCCTGAAGCGATTTAGGGATATCACAGAAAACGTAAATCAGGATAGCCGGACCTCGGTTTGAACCGTCGTCCTCCCGAATGCGAGTCCTGTGTACTAACTAGTGCATCACCTCGTTCGGTAACCGAAAAGAGTGGAAACCATTAACATATATGACTTGGTCGCGCAGACTAGTTTCAATTGATTGTTTTATTCTACTAAAACAAAAACAAATAAAGAAGTTAAGGGGAGAAAAACCAGTCGACTGGTCAGCCGATGGTTAGAACCAGCCTGTTGTCCCTTCATAACGGAAAATGCCACAGAGGATGCCTTACGTGTATATGGGGTGTTCAAAATTTAAGGACTAAAGTAGTTTAAAACGATTTGTTGCTCCCAAATATAAAGCCTCGATGAAACTTGCACCGTACACGGAAGCAAGAGTTAAACAATGATGGACGTAGAGGAATTGTACGCAAAGTTTAAGCGGATCGTAAATCGCGCTCTGGAGAAGTATGAGCCAAGTAAGTGGATTAAGGACGGAAAAAAATACACCGTGGTTTAACAACAGAGTTCGGAAAATGCTAACAAAGCAAAGACTGTTGCACTCTCGGTTCAAAAGAGAACGCGCTAATGATGACAGGCAGAAGTTAGCAGAGTTTCTTTCGTATGTTAAATGATCGAAGCGCGAAGCATACAAGAACTTAGCAAAATATCTACATCTAGATCTGCGTCTACATTCTTACTCTGCAAGAAAGCGTACGATGCGTGGCTGCGGGTAACCTGTACCACTGTTAATCCTTCCCTTACTGTTGCACTCTCAAAGAGAGAGACGGACAAACGACTGTCTACAAGCCCCCGTTGTTGTTGTTGAGGTCTTCAGTCCTGAGACTGGTTTGATGCAGCTCTCCATGCTACTCTATCCTGTGCAAGCTTCTTCATCTCCCAGTACCTACTGCAACCTACATCCTTCTGAATCTGCTTAGTGTAGTCATCTCTTGGTCTCCCTCTACGATTTTTACCCTCCACGCTGCCCTCCAATACTAAATTGGTGATCCCTTGCTGCCTCAGAACATGTCCTACCAACCGATCCCTTCTTCAAGTCAAGTTGTGCCACAAGCTCCTCTTCTCCCCAATTCTATTCAATACCAGCTCATTAGTTATGTGATCTACCCATCTAATCTTCAGCATTCTTCTGTAGCACCACATTCCGAAAGCTTCTATTCCTTTTTGTCTAAGCTATTTACCGTCCATTTTTCACTTCCATACATGGCTACACTCCGTACAAATACTTTCAGAAACGACTTCCTGACACTTAAATCTATTACTCGATGTTAATAAATTTCTCTTCTTCAGAAACACTTACCTTGCCATTGCCAGTCTACATCTTATATCCTCTCTACTTCGACCATCATCATTTATTTTGCTCCACTGCTACTTCATACGGATCCCAAACACTCGAAAAGTACTCACCGGTGGTGTTCTGTATGTGGTCCCCTTTAGAGATGCGTCACACTTTCCTAAAATTGTCCCAAGTTGACTATTCGCCTTCCCCACTACAATACTTACATGCTCATTCCATTTGATACAGCTTTCAACATTATGCCTAGATTTTTAATTGACTTGACTGTGTCAAGCAACACTCAATTAATGCTGTTAAGCCGTGCGTGGCTCGTGTTCCCGCCACCATGTATTTTACACCCTGATTTATTGTACTTCCACCTCACTACGCTAATGTGAATTACTACTGTCACTGAGTTGGTGCTTTGCCTGACCGTAAGCGGCGCTAGCAGCGCGTATCGATATATCGCCTCTCGTAGTATCTTTGCTGGACTGCTGTGACTTCCTGGTCGTTGTGTGTCGTAGGGAGTTCGTCACAGTTTGCGTCACGAGTCAGCTGGAACGCGTCTGGAACGCAGTCCGCACCTGTCAGTTGGGGAGTTACAATGCGGCACTATAGTTCAGTTCTCTGCTCGCGCATGCCCGCCCAGATGCGGGAGACTGCTGTGTTGCCAGTTGCACGCACCAAGAGAAGCAGCGCCATAGTATAGTTCGCAAACATACGTTTAGGGGGGAGCGTGCAGTTTATGAAGTAAAGCCGCCACTGCCGCATTAACCCTTTCGCAGCTACAGAGACGTGCTCCCCGCATTCTGCGCTGTACGCGGTTTTCTCACCATTGCAAACTATTTGGCCCAATAATCTGATTTTTACACATCTTCTTGACTGATACCTTCCCCCCGTAAATGATTTAATTTTGTTTCGATGTTCAACGCAGTTATTGTGCAGCATTAGATGTAGTAAAGCATTGCACGAAATTTTGAAGACTTTGCAGAGGTAAGAGTCCACAGTGTATATTTTCCGTATGGACGATTTTAGTTGCCACTAGAAATATCAAAAAATTACATTCAAACGAATAAAATTCATGAAGTAAGACAGTTCGATATTATTTTTAAATAATGAAAATATTAAGCACCGAACAAGGTTTGAACTCAGAACCTTTCGCTTAGCAGCTATTCACTGTTTTTTTTTTATCTCATTTTGTTCGCTTTTGTTCGTTGCATCTGCTTGGGGCGGACGTCGTAAGACATCCGTTTCAGTTCATTATTGATCGATTAACTCAGTTTTTATTATTATTATTATTACAGAGGGCAGCTAATTCTGAGCTACCGTGCCGGCACTTTAACCATAATGCTAATGCAGCTCGTCATTCAATGCATCTCCCGTAGGACTGTAAAATCTCACGCAAAATACCAACAAACACTTGGTATGACTATGAATTACTCACGTTTCGTCGAAGTACAATAGGAAATAAACAATTACTGCTGTTTTTTATTGCGAAAAAGCGGTTAGTGAGAATGATACAAACACCTTTCCTTGCTGTCGTCTGAATTAGGAGGCTTATTGCTTGTTTGATTTTATTAATTAATAGAATATGAAGCAATTGGTATAAAGAATGCTTTTTCCAAACTTTCTATAAAAGAAAGTCTGCTAGCAAGACACTGCTTTTGTTCAATTACTTTATTTATGACTGAACGTTTCTAAAACTGAAGACACTCGTCCGTGCTCTGCACTGCAGTCGAGATCTGGCAACGTCGCTCTCTGTTCATTGGCTGACTGCGTTTTGTGACGTCAGATGCGCAGAACGAACCTAAACTCGGCCTCCGTCGCAAATGACGCGCACTTTAGTGCAGTCAGGTTGGAGCAGCAGTGAGGTCTGGGTCAAGATGGCTCGCCCGACCATTCCCGCCACACATCACTTGAGCCGAGCCACGGTCTTGCTGGATCGTTGGTTGGTAGTCCTACCGGACGACGCGTTTTAGCTCGCCGATCGCTCAGGAGCCTGCTGTGTGTGTGTGTGTGTGTGTGTGTGTGTGTGTGTGTGTGCATCCACTCCCCATTTGTCTTCATGTGTGCTTACTTACAGTTGGATATCGTTCAGGTCTTCGTGAAAGTGTTTGTTCAGGTTTTGTGTGTAGTTTGCGTGATTTTAATTGACAAGTTATTTTAAATGTCGTCGGCGTATTGGCTCTGAGAGGTTGGTCATCTCCTAGGGGGCCGTGTAACTGGTTCTCTGAGCGCTTCTGGGCCCCTTCAATTACCGTTTTGTGGAACCTGGGTCGGTCCTTTCCTGGTACAGGGATGTCGGTTAGCCAGTGGGCGTTTTTCCTCTGCACGGTTGGGTCCGAGCCAGTATTTCCGCCGTCGTGTGTCAGGAAGTGAGTGGGAGACGCGCCAGCAGTGCAGTCGCAACGGAGCAGCAGTCGCGGACGGAGCAGCGGGCAGTCGGTCGGTTGATGCGGACCAGGGAAGACATCTCCGTGTGGTGCAGTCTGCTGGGTCCGCTGGCGGTCCCTGCGCGGTGTCGGAGCGCGTGTGGAGCTGTTCGATCGCTACGAGCCTCGTGGCTCACCGACGCAGGACGTCGAAGCTGAGTGTAGTTTTGACAGTTAATACATATTTCGTTGTGGATAATCACGTTTTGTGTTTGAGTTCTCATGTACTGATTGGTGGCAAGCAAATTGTGTGTCAGTCGGTCGGTGGCTGTCTCCTGGTTTGGTTCTGATGGTTCAAGTGTAGTCGAGCTCACTACGTGTCTCGCCTGAGTGAACGAGGGCAGACCGACCTCAGCGGAGGCTTCTGAGTGCCGTCTTTTTGTCTGTCCCACCGATGCTTAATTATCTGCTTTCAGCTGTTTAAAATTTAAGGCTAATGATTATTTTTTTTCAATTTTGGGTAATTAATTGTTGGCTTTCAGTTGTGACCTTATTCTTAAAATTATCTTTCAAGCTTAAACATTGTGGCCTTCTGCCTTTAAAAGATTATGGTGATATATTTTAAATTTTTTTTTCAATTTTGGAAACTTTATTGTTGCCTTCAGCCATTTGTATTGCACCTTGCATTTGTTTTTCCTATCTGATTTGCCTTGAGGCCTTCCACTTAGCTGTGATATGTTTTTCCTTGTTATTTTATTTTTTAACTGCATTTTTTATTGTTGATTTTTAAGATTTCTCGTTTTTAAACATTGTGGCCTTCTGCCTTTACATCTACATCTGCATCCATACACCTGACGGTGTGTGGCGGAGGGTACCTTGAGTACCTCTATCGGTTCTCCCTTCTATTCCAGTCTCGTATTGTTCGTGGAAAGAGGGATTGTCGGTATGCTTATGTGTGGGCTCTAATCTCTCTGATTTTATCCTCACGATCTCTTCGCGAGATATACGTAGGAGGGAGCAATATACTGCTTGACTCTTCGGTGAAGGTATGTTCTCGAAAAGTCAACAAAAGCCCGTACCGAGCTACTCCTGCAGAGTCTTCCACTGGAGTTTATCTATCATCTCCGTAACGCTTTCGCGATTACTAAATGATCTTGTAACAAAGCGCGCTGCTCTCCGTTGGATCTTCTCTATCTCTTCTATCAACACTATGTGGTACGGATCCCACACTGCTGAGCAGTTTTCAAGCAGTGGGCGAACGAGCGTACTGTAACCTACTTCCTTTGTTTTCGGTAACATATTTCAGAATTTAGAAACTTAATTGTGGCCTTCAGCCATTTGTATTGCACCTTGCATGTGTTTGCTCTCTCAGGTTTGCTTTGAGGTTTTCCACCTAGCTGTGACATGTGTTTTCTTGTTATTTTATTTTGTTAACTGCATTTTTATCTCGTTGATTTTAAGATTTCTTGTTTTTAAACACTGTAGCCTTCTGCCTTTAAAAGTCTATGGTAATATATTTTAAAATTTTGAAACTTAATTGTGGCCTTCAGCCATTTGTATTGTACCTTGCACATGTTTGTTCTATCTGGTTTGCCTTGAGGCTTTCCATTTAGTTGTCTTATGTTTTTTCTTGTTATTTTTTAACTGCATTTTTATCCTGTTGATTTTTAAGATTTCTTGATTTTAAACATTGTGGCCTTCTGCCTTTAAATGTCTATGGTAATATATTTTAAAATTTTGAAACTCATTTGTGGCCTTCAGCCATTTGTATTGCACCTTGCATATGTTTGTTCTATCTCATTTGCCTTGAGGCCTTCCACTTAGCTGTGATATGTTTTTTCTTGTTATTTTATTTTGTTACCTGCATTTTTATCTTGCCGATTTTTAAGATTTCTTGTTTTTAAAAACTGTGGCCTTCTGCCTTTAAAAGTTTATGGTAATACATTTTAAAATTTTGAAACGTAATTGTGGCCTTCAGCCATTTGTATTGCACCTTGCATGTGTTTGTTCTATCTGCTTTGCTTTGAGGTTTTCCACCTAGCTCTGATAGATGTGTTTTTAGTTACTTTGTTGCTATTTTAATTGGATTTCTATCTTGTTGGTTTCTAAGATTTCTTGGAGGCCTTCAGCCATGAATCATTTGGTAAAGGTTCGGTTATGTGCCGCTTTGGTTGTAAATGTGTTATTAAATTACAATTAGAAGGTGAAACGACCCCAACTTTAATTCGCCCTTTCCACAATCCTAATTACCTGTTTTGTCCAGCGGGTTTAGCGGGCGTCTCAGCTGTATTAAAACATTATGGGTTTCCTACTCATGTTATTAAATTACATTTTTCTACAGCTACAGCCGGCCGCCGAGGCCGAGCGGTTCTAGGCGCTTCAGTCCGGAACCACGCTGCTGCTACGGTCGCAGGTTCAAATCCTGCCTCGGGCATGGATATGTGTGATGTCCTTGGTTTAGTTAGGTTTAAGTAGTTCTACGTTCTAGGGGAGATGTTAAGTCCCATAGTGCTCAGAGCCATTTGAACCATTCACAGTTACAGCTATCTGACATTCACCACACCAACTAGAAATTTTGTCCAAGTGATTTGTATCCTCCTACGATAATTCAACGACGAAACCTTCCCACACACCTCAACATCATCAGCAAACAACCGCAGACTGCTACTTATCCTGACCGCCACATCATTTATGTACATAACAATGGAAAGTTCTCAGACACAGCGAACCATTTCGGCTTATAATTGACAGGTCGCTTGTGTAAAACCTAAAATGAAACACACAGTAAGATAACTTGGATCAACAACAACCAGTTTCCGAAAAAACCATCCTAAAGTTCATGATGCGTAATCAAGTCAAAATTACCGAGTTCGATAGATATCTGAAAATTAAAGATTTTGTTCATCATACACTGAAGAGCCAAAGAAACTAGTAATCCTGCCGAATAACGTGCAGGACACTCGCGAGCACGCAGAAGCGCCACAACACGACATGGCATGGAATTGAGTAATGTCTGAAGTAGTGCTGGAAAGAACTGACACCGTGAATCCTGCATGGCTATCCAGAAATTAGTAAGGATAGAGGTGGTGGAGATCTCTTCTGAACAGCACGTTGCAAGGCATCCCAGATATGCTAAATAATGTTCGTGTCTGAGGACTTTGGTGGCCAGCGGAAGTGTTTAAACTCAAAAGGGTGTTCCTGGAGCAATTCTGGACGTGTGGAGTGTCGCATTGTCCTGCTGGAATTGTCCAAGTCCTTCGGAATGCACAATGGGCGTGAATGGATGCAGGTGATCAGACAGGATGTTTACGTACGTGTCACCTGTCACAGTGGTATATAGACGTATCAGGGGTCCCATATCACTCCAACTGCACACGCCCCAAACCATTACAGAGCCTCCACCAGCCTCAACAGTCCCCTGCTGACATGCAGGGTACATGGATTCATGAGGTTGTCTCCGTACCTGTACACACCCATCCACTCGATACAGTTTGGAACGAGGCTCGTCCGACCAGGCAACATGTTTCCAGTCATCAACAGTTCAATGTCGGTGTTGCAGGCCCAGGCGAGGCGTAAAGCTTTGTGTAGTGCAGTCATCAAGGGTACAAGACTGGGTCTTCAGTTCCGAAAGCCCATAGCGATGATGTTTCATTGAATGGTTCGCACATTGGCAGTTCTTGATGACTCAGCATTGAAATCTGCAGCAATTTGCGGAAGGCTTGCACTTCGTCACGTTGAACGACTCTCTTCAGTCGTCGTTGGTAATGTTCTTGCAGGATCTTTTTCCAGCCGCAGCGATGTCGGGGATTTGATGTTTTACCGGATTCCTGGTATTCCCGGTGAACTCGTGAAACGGTCGTGCGGGAAAATCCCGAGTTCTCTGCCACCTCGGAGAAGCTGTGTCCCACCGCTTGTGCTCCGACTTTAACACCACGTTCAAACTGACTTAAATCTTGATAGCCTGCCATTGTAGCAGCAGTAACCGATCTAACAACTGCGGCAGACACTTGCTGTCTTATATAGGCGTTGCCGACCACAGCGCCGTATTTTGCCTGTTCACATATCTCTGTATTTGAATAGAGTTGGGCAAACCCTTTCATCCTTGGGAACTAGTTCACTGCTGATCGTTCTTTTTTGGGAACCGTTCATTTTTACTCGTTCACCGTTCATTTGTGCTCAATATATGGTTCTGATGAAAAACTGAAAACTAGTAGTGTAAGTGACTGAAGCATGGAGCGCACCAAGGTGGGGGGGGGGGGGGGCACTTGCCTCCCCCCTGGAGTACACAGTTTTTATTCATTACATAATTCTGTAATTTCTGTGATTCTACAGAACCTCTCGTTTAGCCAATTGTAGCGTTGTGTGGCTGATCGCAGGGAAATAGTGTAGGGTGGCGGACGGAAAACCGGCCCCGAGTACAGACTGCTCGCGAATTACGGACGATATGCCCGTTACGAGCAGATACAACAAACAGACAAACATGTAATAACCAGGCAGCGAAGAAATAACAAGCTAATCCAAGCAACAATAGCGAAACAATCGATGACGATGTGTAGAGAGCTGGAGAAGAGAACATGAAAATATCACGCGATGCGCATGGGCTATAGCACATGTAGTGTTGTAAACCTGTTGGTGGCTGTTTCCCAGCTTAATAGACCACAAGTGTGTTGTACAATATCCTTCGTTTCGACTTCCACTACATAGCTATGCTACGTTGTAAACAATAATCGTTTACACCCTATATAAACTTCACCTTGTCTCTGAGTTTGTAGGCGGAGTAGACTTTATGGAAGCATAAAATAAAATGTGGTTTTCTCATCATACTTGCGTCACATGCTTAGTAAAAATTAGGTTTTTATGTTGCATTAGTAAAGTTAGTGCAGGAATAATAATAGTAATTAAGTTTTCAGTAATAAAGTTTTTGGTCTGAAAGCTCCTTCTGAACAAATGTTTTTGAGCTAATAAGTAAATACGATTTTATGGCAATCAATGTCTTTTCAAGGCTTCGCTTTTCCTACTGATCCAAAATGATCCACAACCCACTTTTCTTTTTCAAAGAAACCAAACTAGCAGGTAGAGCAAATTGGAAACAACCAAAGTTAAAAATGATTAGAGCCTTCCTAAATATAATGTTTTTCATATGAAAGATACACGAAAATTATTTTATATGAATTTCCTTACACTAAAAATTAAGCAAATTATTGAAAGTTAAGTTGTTAAATCAAGTGCATGGAACCAAAAAATACATGAGTAACAAAAAAAAAACTTGCCTTGTTATAAGTATGTCTTCTGCTGTTCATCGATGTAATGAAGTGATCTGATATGCCCTTTTGTTACCTGAAAAGACATACCTATTACATACAACGTAATTTTTATGTAATTTACGTAACTATAGAATACTTTTTGATTACCGATTGTGGACGCTGAATAGCCAGACCCAAGTGCAACAACAGTTTGGAACACGTGTAAAATGGGCGAGTCCAGTGAACGAAACGAACAACTGGGTGCTGAACTAAGTAGTATGAGCAGTCGTCAGTGGAACTGAGGCAGGCGGTCGTGGCGAGGAACGACGAGAGCGGCCGAGGGAGGCCGAGGCTGAGGCGAGCACGCGACCGAGGCTGGAACGAGAACTGCCCAAGTGACCGCCGTGACCGAAGTGAACTACCGAACTATGAACCCACCGTTCCTCGTTCCCGGGAACTATAAGCAGACCTCCGCAACAGAAGTGAACTACAAACCGATCGTTCCTTAGAATTCGTTCATCTTGCTGAACCGTTCCTTTGCACCCGTTCGTTCGCGAACTACCCATCTCTACATATGAATACTCATGCCTACTTCAGTTATTTGTTTTTTTTTTGTTTTTGGCGCTTCAGTGCATATCGTCGACAAAAATATACACTCCTGGAAATTGAAATAAAAACACCGTGAATTCATTGTCCCAGGAAGGGGAAACTTTATTGACACATTCCTGGGGTCAGGTACATCACATGATCACACTGACAGAACCACAGGCACATAGACACAGGCAACAGAGCATGCACAATGTCGGCACTAGTACAGTGTATATCCACCTTTCGCAGCAATGCAGGCTGCTATTCTCCCATGGAGACGATCGTAGATATGCTGGGTGTAGTCCTGTGGAACGGCTTCTATGCCATTTCCACCTGGCGCCTCAATTGGACCAGCGTTCGTGCTGGACGTGCAGACCGCGTGAGACGACGCTTCATCCAGTCCCAAACATGCTCAATGGGGGACAGATCCGGAGATCTTGCTGGCCAGGGTAGTTGACTTACACCTTCTAGAGCACGTTGGGTAGTACGGGATACATGCGGAAGTGCATTGTCCTGTTGGAACAGCAAGTTCCCTTGCCGGTCTAGGAATGTTAGAACGATGGGTTCGATGACGGTTTGGATGTACCATGCACTATTCAGTGTCCCCTCGCCGATCACCAGAGGTGTACGGCCAGTGTAGGAGATCGCTCCCCACACCATGATGCCGGGTGTTGGCCCTGTGTGCCTCGGTCGTATGCAGTCCTGATTGTGGCGCTCACCTGCACGGCGCCAAACACGCATACGACCATCATTGGCACCAAGGCAGAAGCGACTCTCATCGCTGAAGACGACACGTCTCCATTCGTCCCTCCATTCACGCCTGTCGCGACACCACTGGAAGCAAGCTGCACGATGTTGGGGCGTGAGCGGAAGACGGCCTAACGGTGTGCGGGACCGTAGCCCAGCTTCATGGAGACGGTTGCGAATGGTCCTCGCCGATGCCCCAGGAGCAACAGTGTCCCTAATTTGCTGGAAAGTGGCGGTGCGGTCCCCTACGTCACTGCGTAGGATCCTACGGTCTTGGCGTGCATCCGTGCGTCGCTGCGGTCCGGTCCCTGGTCGACGGGCACGTGCACCTTCCGCCGACCACTGGCGACAACATCGATGTACTGTGGAGACCTCACGCCCCACGTGTTGAGCAATTCGGCGGTACGTCCACCCGGCCTCCCGCATGCCCACTATACGCCCTCGCTCAAAGTCCGTCAACTGCACATACGGTTCACGTCCACGCTGTCGCGGCATGCTACCAGTGTTAAAGACTGCGATTGAGCTCCGTATGCCACGCCAAACTGGCTGACACTGACGGCGGCGGTGCACAAATGCTGGGCAGCTAGCGCCATTCGACGGCCAACACCGTGGTTCCTGGTGTGTCCGCTGTGCCGTGCGTGTGATCATTGCTTGTACAGCCCTCTCGCAGTGTCCGGAGCAAGTATGGTGGGTCTGACACACCGGTGTCAATGTGTTCTTTTTTCCATTTCCAGGAGTGTATTTTTCCAGAAAGCTAGGAAAGGAACTGTTACGACAGCGGCTTATACACTCATCAGGAAACGTTATTAAACGTAGCGAGCAAGACATTTATATGGCAGGGGTGCAGGATAGCCGTGTTCGATTCCAAAAAATGCGTGAACGTTTGCGACACATGAAAAAGTTACGTGACCTGCCCATCTAATCTTAAGCATCCTTCTTTAGCGCCACATTTCGAAAGCTTCTATTCTCTTCTGGTCCAAACTTTTTATCGTAGATTTTTCAATTCCATACATGGCTACACTCCATACAAATACTTTCAGAAATGACTCCCTGAAAGTTAAATCAATACTCGATGTTAACAAGTTTCTCTTCTTAAGAAACGCTTTCCGCCCCATTAGTCAGTCTATATTTTATATCCTCTCTACTTCGACCATCATCAGTTATTTTGCACCACAAATAGCAAAACTCCTTTACTACTTTAAGTGTCTCGTTACCTAATCTAATTCCCTTAGAATCACCCGAATTAATTTCACTACATTCCATTATCCTCGTTTTGCTTTTGTTGATGTTCATCTTATATCCTCCTTTCAAGACACTGTCCATTCCGTTCAACTGCTCTTCCAAGTTCTTTGCTGTCTCTGACAGAATTACCATGTCATCGGCAAACCTCAATGTTTTTATTTCTTTTCCCTGGATTTTAATACCTACTCCAGATTTTTCTTTTGTTTCCTTTACTGCTTGCTCAATATACAGATTGAATAACATCGGGGAGAGGCTACAACCCTGTCTCACTCCCTTCCCAACCACTGCTTCCGTTTCATGCCCCTCGACTCTTATAACTGCCATCTGGTTTCTGTACAAATTGTAAATAGCCTTTCGCTCCCTGTATTTCACCCCTGCCACCTTTAGAATTTGAAAGAGAGTATTCCAGCCAACATTGTCAAAAGCTTTCTCTAAGTCTACAAATGCTAGAAACGTAGGTTTGCCTTTCCTTAATCTTTCTTCTAAGATAAGTCGTAAGGTCAGTATTGCCTCACGTGTTCCAACATTTCTACGGAATCCAAACTGATCTTCCCCCAGGTCGTCGTCTACCAGTTTTTCCATTCGTCTTTAAATATTGGTTAATGTATTAAAAAACTAAAAACCCGCCTCGATTGCGAAAAAAGCACCTAGTGTTCATTCCGTTCAACTGCTGTTCCAAGTCCTTTGCTGTCTCTGACAGAATTACAATGTCATCGGCGAACCTCAAAGTTTTTATTTCTTCTCCATGGATTTTAATACCTACTCCGAATTTTTCTTTTGTTTCCTTCATTGCTTGCTCAATACTGTTTGTGTGAATACCCCTTCTTGATGCTGCAATTTCTTCCGTTAGTGTAGAACAATATGACGTGCATACCTCTACAGTTATAGACAAACTTCAATCGAGCCACTCTGTTTTCCTCCCACTTCTTCCCTGTTATTAACTATGCACCGAGTCATGTTATCTGGAAAATTTTCCGTCCATCCACTTACGTCCTCCAATATAACGCAAGTGCGTATTTTGTTGGCGAGGTGAACACTTTATTCGCAGCCGACTAGAACGTCCTTCTGACCTCCAGTTGAAAGAGACGGAATGATAAAGTTTTATCGACGAGTAGCCGTTAATTCCATTAAAAGGTTCTCCACTTTGCTCTGATGAGACAGCGAACACGCCATTAATGTATTCCGCTTCGCTGTTTGAAAGCACACACGCAGCGTGTTCCCCGGTTTGGAGAGATACCATCAGCCAACTAGCCGGAGAGCTCGGCATTAGTTTAGCTGAGGCTGCCTACCAACGAGGCACGCCTCATTCCCATGTATCGCACCGCACGTGTTGAGTAGTGTCTGAAGCTGAACTCAACCGGTGAGTGAGTGACGCGTTACACAAATCATTCTAACGATTCTTTCATCCAAATAGTGACGAACAAGTAAGTTTTCGGGATATGTATACATCATTACTGTTAAGATTAACGAACATGTCATTTGAAGTCATACTCATGCAACTACATATGCAAACAAGTTTCTACATTTAAATCTTTGCTTCGCTCCCTGTCACCGACGTTATACAATTGGATAAAAAATAAAATCTCTGTATCTGCCTGTTGAACTCTTTTCTGCGAAAGTGGCAGCTGTAATAAAGGGAAACGAAGGTCTCTTTTTTCTCCAGCGTTCTACGTATGGACCAACTCATTGTTCTTTTCAAATTGTGATGAATTATTTATGACGCATATGGTGAGAAATTACAGTGTGTTCCTGGAGCCACTCTGTAGCAATTCGGGACATGTTGGGTGTTGCAGTGTCCTCCTGGAATTGCCAAGTACGTCGAAATGCACAGTGGTTCAAATGGCTCTGAGCACTATGGGACTCAACTGCTGTGGTCATCAGTCTCCTAGAACTTAGAACTACTTAAACCTAACTAACCTAAGGACATCACACACACCCATGCCCGAGGCAGGATTCGAACCTGCGACCGTAGCAGTCGCACGGTTCCAGACTGCGCGCCTAGAACAATGCACAGTGGACATGAATGGATGCAGGTGATCAGACAGAATGCTTGCGAACGTGTCACCTGTCAGAGTCGTATCTAGACGTATCATCGGTGCCCTATGACCCCAACTGGACACGTCCCACACCATTACGGGGTACAAGAGTGGATCTTTGGCTCCGAACGTCCAATCGATGATGTTTCGTTGAATGGCTCACACGCTGACTTGTTGATGATCCAGCGTTGAAATACTGAAATCTGCAGCAATTTGCGGAAGGGTTGCCCATATGTCACGTTGAACCATTCTCTTCATTCGTCGTTGGTCCTGTTTTTGCATGATCTTTTTCAGGCCGCAGCGATGTCGGAAATTTGGTGTTTTTCCGGATTCCTGATATTCACGGAACAATCGTGAAATGATCGAACGGAAAAATCCCCACTTCGTTGCTACCTCGGAGATGCTGCCCGTGCGCCGATTATAACACCACGTTCAAACTCAATTAGATCTTGATAACCTACCATTGTAGGAGCAGTAACCGAGCTAACAACTGCGCCATTTTTTCCTTTATTATTATTTTAAACCAGTTTACAGGCAGGCCTGCAGCAGTATACTACGCCGCTCTTTGGCCGCAGAGAAACATACAAGACAGAAATGATGACAATGTGAGATGAATAGATGGTGGACATATAAACGTAGACAAACACTTTTTAAAAAACACGGAGCCATTCACAGGCGTAGAGTCCAAGATGAAAATTGTTCAGGCACCGGGACACATACATAGACGAAAGTTGTCACACGTGAACGTAGGTGCACACTGAACCACTTAAGCACAAACGACGGCACACACAGAAACACGAGGCGGTGATCTCCGTCGCGCGAATGCTCACTGAGCGTGTGCGAGTCCGGGGACCTGCCAAGAGAGGAGGAGGGGGGGAGGTGTGGGAGAGGGAGCGGGAGAAGGAGAGGGGAGAAACGATGCCATGGGTAGGGGAGACAGGGGGAGGGGAGAAGGAGCCCGGGGGAAGAGGGGTGGAGGAAGGGGACGGGGGAAAAGGAAAGAGAAGGGAGGGAGGGTGCCAAGAGGAGAGGCCACAGGAAGTGGGGGCGGGTAGGATCAAAGTTGATAGGAGGGGTAGATGGAGGGGAGGAGGACATCATCAGGGAGGGGAGCAGCCGGAAGCCACCTTGGGAGAGGGTAAGGAGGGTGGAGAGATGGAGACCGGGTGGGACGTGGGAATGCAGGCGTGGCAGCTGGTGGGGTTGGGAGAGGATGGGCGAGACAAGCGGGTGAGGAGGGTCGAGTTTGCGGGAGGTCTACAGGATCCGTATCCTTTCAAGGAAAAGGAGGAAGTGGGGAAGAGGAATGAGATCGTACAGGTTCTGAGTGGGGGAGGGGAGATGGATGCGATAGGCGAAGCAGAGAGCATGGCGTTCAAGGATTTGAAGGGATTTATAAAAGGTAGGGGGGGGGGGCGCAGATCCAGGCCGGATGGGCGTAGCAGAGGATAGGGTGGATGAGGGATTTATAAGTGTGGAGGATGGTTGAGGGGTCCAGACCCCACGTACGGCCCGAAAGGAGCTTGAGGAGGCGGAGTCGGGAGTGTACCTTGGCTTGGACTGTCCGGAGATGGGGGGTCCAGGAGGGGCGACGGTCGAGGGTGACGCCAAGGTACTTGAGGGTGGGAGTGAGGGCGATAGGACAGCCATAGATGGTGAGATACAAATCAAGGAGGCGGAAGGAAGAGGCTGTTTTGCCTACAATGATCGCCTGGGTTTTGGAGGGATTGACCTTGAGCAACCACTGGTTGCACCAAGTGGTGAACCGGTCAAGATGGGATTGGAGAAGGTGTTGGGAGCGCAGCAGGGTGCGGGCAAGGGCAAGGAAGGCGGTGTCATCGGCAAACTGGAGAAGGTGGACGGGGGGTGACGGCGGCGGCATGTCCGCCGCATACAAAAGGTACAGAAGGGGGGAGAGGACGGAGCCTTGGGGCACACCGGCGGAGGGAAGAAAGGTGTAGGAATCTGTGTTATGGATGGTGACGTAGGAAGGACGGTGGGAGAGAAAGGAGCCGATCAGACGGACGTAGTTAATGGGAAGGGCGAAGGTTTGGAGCTTGAAGAGGAGAGCGGAATGCCATACGCGGTCATAAGCTCGTTCGAGGTCCAGGGAGAGGAAGATAGCGGAGCGACGGGAATTAATCTGGTCAACTGCGCCAGACACTTGTTGTCTTATATAGGCTTTGCCGACCGCATCGCCGTATTGTGCTTGTTTACATATCTCTGTATTTGAATAAGCATGCCTACATCACTTTCTGTGGCGCTTCAGTGTACAAACAAATGTGCTTAAATGATAAATGGTTGTTACGGTATGTTTCCTTTCGAATTTTTATCTAATAAATGTACTGCATCACGCCTAATTCAGTTCCTCAAGCAGAAGTGGAAGAGTTAAACATCTGAACTGAAATCGTCATAGAATAGGAACGGTACGTATCCTGCCATAAGCTCCTATTCAAAATGGTACGTAGTCACTCCCCCCTACTATAATCCGTTCATCATAAGAATAATCCTGATTCAAACAAACACAATCGCGATGATTGGTCAGAAGCCGTAGCAAACGTACACAGGTGTACGCTCTTGGAAGTAGGTCCTGCTTATGTATTAAAAATGGTTCAAATGGCTCCGAGCACAATGGAACTTAACATCAGAGGTCATGAGTCCCCTAGAACTTTGAACTACTTAAACCTAACTAACCTAAGGACATCACACACATCCATGCCCGAGGCAGGATCCGAACCTGCGACCGCAGCAGCAGCGCGGTTCCGCACTGAAGCGCCTAGAACCGCTCGGCCACTACGGCCGGCTGTACGCATCTGTTTGTAGACGTACATCACATCTACCGATTTCGTACCATTCGGATAATTCCTTCGCTGTGCAACGTCATCCTCTTCTTTCCTTTTTTTCTTTTTTTGTGCATAACGAAAAGCTTTAGGGTCTGGCTTATCTATTAGATATCTTATTACTAGGCTAAGTTAAATGAAATTTTAAGATATTCTAATGCATTAGCACCCATCGACGTTTTTCTTAATCATGCTTTTTCTACGTAGTTTTTATTTCAAATATCGTGTACAGTCACAGCCTCTGTAGCGTTGTGCTCTGACTGTCTCGCTGTTACTTCACAGTATGAAAATGACTGAGGCTGCTCTCTGTTCCTAAGTGAAAGACACGCGTGGAACACAGCTAAAAAGTGCCGAGAAACTGCCTGTTCTTAACGTTTTTCATAAATTTACGGAGATAATCGGCTTTGATGTTTTCCCGGCGGTGTATACAGGGTGTTACAAAAAGGTACGGCCAAACTTTCAGGAAACATTCCTCACACACAAAGAAAGAAAGAATGTTATGTGGACATGCGTCCGGAAACGCTTACTTTCCATGTTACAGCTCATTTTACTACTTCTCTTCAAATCACATTAATCATGCAATGGAAACACACAGCAACAGAACGTACCAGCGTGACTTCAAACACTTTGTTACAGGAAATGTTCAAAATATCCTCCGTTAGCGAGGATACACGCATCCACCCTCCGTCGCACGGAATCCCTGATGCACTGATGCAGCCCTGGAGAATGGCGTATTGTATCACAGCCGTCCACAATACAAGCACGAAGAGTCTCTACAGTTGGTACCGGGGTTGCGTAGACGAGAGCTTTCAAATGCCCCCAGAAATGACGGTCGAGAGGGTTGAGGTCAGGAGAGCGTGGAGGCCATGGAATTGGTCCGCCTCTGCCAATCCATCGGTCCCCGAATCTGTTGTTGAGAAGCATACGAACACTTCGACTGAAATGTGTAGGAGCTCCATTGTGCATGAACCACATTTTCTGTCGTACTTGTAAAAAGGCACTTGTTCTAGCAGCACAGGTAGAGTATCCCGTATCAAATCATGGTAACGTGCTCCATTGAGCGTAGGTGGAAGAACGTGGGGACCAATCGAGACATCACCAACAATGCCTGCCCAAAGGTTCACAGAAAATATGTGCTGATGACGTGATTGCACAATTGCGTGCGGATTCTCGTCAGCCCACACATGTCGATTGTGAAATTTTACAATTTGATCACGTCGGAATGAAGCCTTATCCGTAAAGAGAACATTTGCACTGAAATGAGGATTGACACATTGTCGGATGAACCATTCGCAGAAGTGAACCCGTGAAGGCCAATCAGCTGCTGATAGAGCCTGCACCCGCTGTACACGGTACGGAAACAACTGGTTCTCTCGGAGCACTCCCCATACAGTGACGTGGTCAACGTTAACTTGTACAGCAGCAAGTTCTCTGACGCTGACATTAGGGTTATCGTCAACTGCACGAAGAATTGCCTCGTCCATTGCAGGTGTCCTCGTCGTTCTAGGTCTTTCCCAGTCGCGAGTCATAGGCTGGAATGTTCCGTGCTCTCTAAGACGCCGATAAATTGCTTCGAACGTCTTCCTGTCGGGACACCTTCGTTCTGGAAATCTGTCTCGATACAAACGTACCGCGCTACGGCTATTGCCCCGTGCTAATCCGTACATCAAATGGGCATCTGCCAACTCCGCATTTGTAAACATTGCACTGACTGCAAAACCACGTTCGTGATGAACACTAACCTGTCGATGCTACGTACTGATGTACTGTAGAGCAATGAGTCGCATGTCAACTCAAGTACCGAAGTCAACATTACCTTCCTTCAGTTGGGCCAACTGGCGGTGAATCGAAAAAGTACAGTACTTACTGACGAAACTAAAATGAGCTCTGACATGGAAATTAAGCGTTTCCGGACACATGTCTACATAACATCTTTTCTCTATTTGTGTCTGAGGAATGTTTCCTGAAAGTTTGGCAGTATCTTTTTGTAACACCCTGTATACCGTAATAGAGAACGAACTGGAAATGGAATGTGTAGCGCAGTGGGGAGTGTAATGGATTATAACCAACGTGCGGATATATGTGGGATGGTTCAAGATTCCGCGCCATCATTTTTTTTCTCGTTCGATTTGAAGTACCTACATCTCGTAATTATAAAACTCATCATATTTTTTTACGAATAACGCACGTCTTCTTGTTTCTAATTACATGTTGGATGCAAAATTCCTATTCCAAATACAAATTCTTAATTATCATTGTATTATGAAAGACTGTTCCGGTTCATGTAAGTTGTTTAAATTAAGAAAACATAACAATTTAATTTTTAAGGCAGAAATGAAAAACTGAAATCCCTTTTACCTGTACTACGTCCATCGTCTTAAACCACAGAGGTAGATAAGTAACGTCTTAAACCACAGAGGTAGATAAGTATCGTAGAAACATGAAAATCAATCTTCAGTTTAAACTTCCGGGCTTACAGGCCGTGGTGGATGTATAAAATTTCTACCAGCCCGGAAGTTCAAAGGGAAGCAGTGGTTAGGAAGGGAGTGAGACAGGGTTGTAGCCTCTCCCCGAAGTTATTCAATCTGTATATTGAGCAAGCAGTGAAGGAAACAAAAGAAAAATTCAGAGTAGGTATTAAAATCCATGCAGAAGAAATAAAAACTTTGAGGTGCGCCGATGACATTGCAATTCTGTCAGAGACAGCAAAGGACTTGGAAGAGCAGCTGAACGGAATGGACAGTGTGTTGATAGTAGCATATAAGAAGAACATGAACAAAAGCAAAACGAGGATAATGGAATGTAGTCGAGTTAACTCGGGTGATGCTGAGGGAATTAGATTAGGAAATGAGACACTTAAAGTAGTAAAGGAGTTATGCTATTTGGGGAGAAAAATAACTGATAATGGTCGAAGTAGAGAGGATATAAAATGTAGACTGGCAATGGCAAGGAAAGCATTTCTGAAGAAGAGAAATTTGTTAACATCGAGTATAGGTTTAAGTGTCAGGAAGTCGTTTCTGAAAGTATTTGTATCGAGTGTAGCAATGTATGCAAGTGAAACATGGACGATAAATAGTTTGGACAGAAGAGAATAGAAGCTTTCGAAATGTGGTGCTGCAGAAGAATGCTGAAGATTAGATGGGTAGATGACATAACTAATGAGGAGGTGTGGAATAGATTGGGGAGAAGAGGAGTTTGTGGCACAACTTGAGTAGAAGAAGGGACCGGTTGGTAGGACATGTTCTGAGACACCAATTTAGTATTGGAGGGCAATGTGGAGGGTAAAAATCGTAGACGGAGACCAAGAGATGAATACACTAAGCAGATTCAGAAGGATGTAGGTTGCAGTAAGTACTGGGAGATGAAGAATCTTGGACAGGATAGAGTAGCATAGGGAGCTGCATCAAACCATGTTAAGCAATAAATTCGTTATTATCTTTTTTTTGCCATTTTTCGGCATTCAAATTCCCATCGAGTTGCTTCGCTGCAGTGCGCTGCTTAAAAACACACTGAGAGGGATTTGTACTATCTGTGGATGACTGATTAGCGCGTAAAGCAGCTGCTGGTGTGAAACGGCGCATTGCCATTACAACAACACGCGCCATATGTCACCGGTGCGGACGTGGCGAATACGTCAACACGAGGCGGGCGTGTGACGTCAGCGCGGCACTAAATCACACATCCCACAGACGTGCCGGGCGTACGTCACACTTTTCCTTTCATTAGCCGTGAAATATGCCCGAGTGCCGTCGCGCCCGATCGCAATATACCGACAGGCGTCGAGGGAGCTACGGGCTGTGATTAATGGGTTCTCCGTACATCTGCAGAGGAGATGAACGGGTTCCTGTAAACGACACGTGTTTGCGGTGGGATTCGGGAAAGGTGGTTCCGTGTTCTGAAGGGACACAACGGACGTTGTTAGCCCTGAGACCACCGAAGTGTGAAGGGCCAATGAAACAAGTTTACTGTTGAAACTTCCTGGCAGATTAAAATTGCATGCCGGACCGAGACTCGAACTCGGTACCTTTGCCTTTCGCGGGCAAGTGCTCTACCGACTGAGGTACCGAAGCGCGACTCACGCCCCGTCCTCACAGCTTTAGGATTGCCAGTACCTCGTCTCCTACCTTCCAAACTTTACAGAAGCTCTCCTGCGAACCTTGCAGGAGTAGCACTCCTGAAAGAAAGGGTATTGCGGAGAAATGGCTTAACCACAGCCTGGGGAATGTTTCCATAATTCTGGCAGAATACTGGCAGAAGTAAATCTGTGAGGACAGGGCGTGAGTCGTGCTTGGGTAGCTGAGTAGGTAAAGCACTTGCCCGCGCAAGGCAATGGTCCCGAGTTCGAGTCTCGGTCCGGCACACAGTTTTAATCTGCCAGGAAGTTTCATTCTTTAAGTTTACTTTTATCAGTCACCGTTTTATTTATCTCCACGACACGTTTAAAAGGTTTAAACCTCCATCGTAAGGTGGATTTACATTAGTTGGTATGACATTTGTGATTGTGTTGTGTTACGATATTCTGGAGGAACTTGTGGTACTGTAAAGTGGAGAAACAAGACACTATTTCAGAACAAGGTTTTGGGTTTCTTCTGACAAAAAATTAAACTTATATGTAACGGTAAACACAAAATAAGTAAATAGAGTACCCCCAGTGGTTGAACACCAGATGACAGTTTAAATTAGACCTTAGACAGATTAAATTAGACCTTGCCATTAGAATAAAGAATAACAGACATAAGTTTGAAATTTGTCAGAAGCCTACCACAACACATACTGCAATCCAAAATTCCTCTTGTCAGCCGGCCGAGATGGCCGAGCGGTTAGAGGCGCTACAGTCTGGAACCGCGCGGCCGCTATGGTCGCAGGTTCGAATCCTGCCTTGGGCACGGATGTGTGTGATGTCCTTAGGTTAGTTAGGTTTAAGTAGTTCTAAGTTCTAGGGGACTGATGACCACAGCAGTTAAGCCCCATAGTGCTCAGAGCCATTTGAACCATTTGAACAAATGTGATCAACAAATTGAAATAATAAAACAATCAGCTATTGCAAATGGTTATAACATCTCCATAGAAGACACACTAATAATGGCAAAGCAATCACAAGACAAAAATATACAAACACCAAACAAAACAACCTGAATCCATCTTAAATGACAAAAATGACAATATATACAATAGTATCATCTCTGTTTTCAGCAACGGCCTACATCATTGCGCGCACACACACACACACACACACACACACACACACACACACACACACACACACACGCACACACACACACACCTTAATATTTACCACATATATTTAGTCATGCTACCATGACAGCCGCCAAGAGTACAAGAGATGACCCATAGCGAAATGATGGGCACGCCATCATAAACCTGACATATGAAGCCTTGTTGTTGTTGTTGTTGTGGTCTTCAGTCCTGAGACTGGTTTGATGCAGCTCTCCATGCTACTCTATCCTGTGCAAGCTTATTCATCTCCCAGTACTTACTGCAATTTACATCCTTCCGAATCTGATTAGTGTATTCATCTCTTGGTCTCCCTCTACAATTTTTACCCTCCACACTGCCCTCCAATACTAATTGGTGATCCCTTGATGCCTCAGAACAAGTCCTACCAACCGATCCCTTCTTTTCGTCGTGCCACTAACTCCTCTTCTCCCCAATCCTATTCAGTGGCTCCTTATTAGTTATGTGATCTAGCCATCTATTCTTCTGTAGCACCACATTTCGAAAGCTTCTATTCTCTTCTTGTCCAAACTATTTATCGTCCATGTTTCACTTCCATACATGACTACACTCCATACAAATACTTTCCGAAACGACTTCCTGACACTTAAACCTATACTCGATGTTAACAAATTTCTCTTCCTCACAAATGCTTTCCTTGCCATTGCCAGTCTACATTTTATATCCACTCCACTTCGACCATCATCAGTTATTTTGCTCCCAAATAGCAAAACTCCTTTACTACTTTAAGCGTCTCATTTCCTAATCTAATGCCCTCAGCATCACCCGACTTAACTCGACTACATTCCATTATCCTAATTTTGCTTTTGTTGATGTTCATCTTGTATCCTCCTTTCAAGACACTGTCCATTCCGTTCAACTGCTCTTTCAAGTCCTTTGCTGTCTCTGACAGAATTACAATGTCATCGGCGAACCTCAAAGTTTTTATTTCTTCTCCATGAATTTTGATACCTACTCCAAATTTTTCTTTTCTTTCCTATAGTGCTTGCTGAATATACAGATTGAATAACATCGGGGAGAGGCTACAACCCTGTCTCACTCCCTTCCCAACCACTGCTTCCCTTTCATGTCCCTCGACTCTTATAAATGCCATCCGGTTTCTGTGCAAATTGTAAATAGCCTTTCGCTCCCTGTATTTCACCCCTGCCACCTTCAAAATTTAAAAGAGAGTATTCCAGTCAACATTGTCAAAAGCTTTCTCTAAGTCTACAAATGCTAGAAACGTAGGTTTGCCTTTTCTTAATCTTTCTTCTATGATAAGTCGTAAGCTATAAGTTGAGCAAAAATGAAGTTTTATTACTGATTGAGAAAGAACGCACAGCGCGCGTCTAGAGTCTGTGATGGCAGCTCGTCGCTGACTGTCCAGAAACGGGCAACGTCGTACTGCCCTGCCAAACAAACGAACGAACTCGCCTGGCGCTTTGTACGAAAATTTTCTAAATAGCGCGGCCACTGCGGGTTTGAGGGCGTGAAAGGGGGAGTTTGCCTTCCAGTTACAACTCATAGGCGTGTGCGACTTGCGTGGATTAGCTGCTACGGCGTAAATCTTGTCATGAAAGCAACATGGATGCGTAAATACATCTACATCTGCATGATTACTCTGCAATTCACATTTAAGTGCTTGGCAGAGGGTTCACCGAACCACAGTCATACTATCTCTCTACCACTCCACTCCCGAACAGCGCGCGGGAAAAACGAACACCTAAACCTTTCTGTTAGAGCTCTGATTTCTCGTATTTTATTTTGATGATCATTCCTACCTATGTAGGTTGGGCTCAAAAAAATATTTTCGCATTCGGAAGAGAAAGTTGGTGACTGAAATTTCGTAAAAAGGTCTCGCCGCGACGAAAAACGTCTATGCTGTAATGACTTCCATCCCAACTCGTGTATCATATCTGCCACACTCTCTCCCCTATAACGTGATAATACAAAACGAGCTGCCCTTTTTTGCACCCTTTCGATGTCTTCCGTCAATCCCACCTGGTAAGGATCCCACACCGCGCAGCAATATTCTAACAGAGGACGAACGAGTGTAGTGTAAGCTGTCTCTTTAGTGGACTTGTTGCATCTTCTAAGTGTCCTGTCAATGAAACGCAACCTTTGGCTCGCCTTCCCCACAATATTATCTATGTGGTCTTTCCAACTGAAGTTGTTCGTGATTTTAACGCCCAGGTACTTAGTTGAATTGACTGCCTCGAGAATTGTACTATTTATCGAGTAATCGAATTCCGACGGATTTCTTTTGGAACTCGTGTGGATCACCTCACACTTTTCGTTATTTAGCGTGAACCGCCACCTACCACACCGTACAGCAATTTTTTCTAAATCGCTTTGCAACTGATGCTGGACCACAGGAAAATGACGGCCATTTGAAAAAAAAGTAGGGATTTTTTTCATCGATTTTTCGACTTCGTCGGCCAATTAAAAATATTTATAGTTGATGTATTGGCATAAAAGTGGTACAACTGCTAGAAAATTCGTCGAAAAGAAAGAGTCATGGCAATCGGTTCAGTAGATTTGAAGTTACCATACAGCCGATAAAAAAAAAGGCATTTCGAGACAAACGCGTTTGAAGTTTTGACTACATATAAATGCAATATTATGCGACGTACGTTCACACTGCTATTCCGGGTCCATAAACTAGTCCTTCCTCACAGAGGGCGTTCTGCTCGACCTGGGCCATCCTGCGCTGCTCCAGAGCCGCTCGTACGGCCGGCTAGAAGAGGTTTTCGGCCGCTCCAATCCGGTGGTCGTCCGAATGCTCGGCGAACTACGTCGAACAGAGTCCCAGGGTGACGTCCGTCGTTCTCACGGTCTTCAGATTTGCTGAATACCCTTCGTTGGAGCTGCTCACTGCCAGGAAAGTCGCAATCTCCACGGTCTTCGCACCATAATGCAAATGCTTTGGGGGCTAGCTTCGGAACACACGCGTTCAAACTTTCATTTGAATTTTGTGTGTTTGCTCCCAAGCACCGGTACAATAACTCGTCCTTCGAAAGAAGAAAAGTGGTGCGTGAAAAAGGCCGATTTCGGGCAGGTGCATTTTTTTGTTCAAGCGCGAATAACAGACATTTCCGTCCCGTATTCGGAAAAACCGTTTTAGGGGTGGATTCTAAACAATTTTATGGATGTAAAAATACAATTTAAAAAAGTCGATTTTTTGAACCAAAAGATAGTAAATCTCCCCTTAAATACAATCCAAATGTTCAAATGTGTGTGAAATCTTATGGGACTTAACTGCTGAGCTCATCAGTCCCTAAGCTTACACACTACTTAACCTAAATTATCCTAAGGGCAAACACACTCACCCATGCCCGAGGGAGGACTCGAACCTCCGCCGGAACCTGCCGCATCTTAAATAGAAGTACTGCAACTGTTATTCACACACACGGACAACACGACAACACTTTGTCAGACAGTTAAACTGTCACAGCCTTGACGATGGCGAGGGTAGTATCAATCTAGAAGAGAGGACAGTTACTAGGAAGTTTTCCGAATGCTGCTTCCGACTTAGCGGTCAGCACTTCAGGACCAGCAGCCAACCTCTCCGACCCTTATTACAGCTAGCACATTGTTGGTTCATAATTGACCAGTTTATGTAGGTCACCAGTTAATTAAAAGGCAGACAGACAGTGCTGTCTCATTATTTCAGTGTTGGCTCTTGAGCAAAAATATTTGACGACCACGGTTCGAGCCAAACAGTGCTCTCAGGCCAATCACACAAGTGGTTCATCATATCCCGGAAGCCACCTAATGGTGTCTGGCGGAGAGTACTTTTCGCACTACTGACTGCGCCCTCCCACCCAGTTCCACTCGCGAATAGTGCGTAGGGAGAATGATTGTCTCTATATTGTAACGTAGAAGAAGGTGTAATTAGATGAATCACGAACACTAACTTCACTTAACGAAGGTTTATTCAGCATTGCGCATGCAAGAGCGCGGAGCGAACTGCCAGAACACATACAGTATACAGGGTGGTCCATTGATGCTGACCGGGCCATATATCTCACGAAATCAGCATCAAACGAAAAAACTACAAAGAACGAAACTCGTCTAGCTTGAAGGGGGAGACCAGATGGCGCTATGGTTGGCCTGCTACATGGCGCTACCATAGGTCAAACGGATATCAACTGCGTTTTTTTAAAAATAGGAACACCCATTTTTTATTACATATTCGTGTAGTACGTAACGAAGTATGAATGTTTTAGTTGGACCACTTCGTTCGCTTTCCGGTAGATGGCGCTGTAATAGTGACGAACATATGGCTCACAATTTTAGACCAACAGTTGGTAACAGGTAGGTCTTTCAAATTAAAATACAGAATGTAGGTACGTTGGAACGTCTCGCGTAATGATCACGAGGAGATAATTCGAGAAATTAGAATCAATATTGTCGTAGAAGAAGCTGAGTAGCACCATGGTGTAGTGGTTATGGTACTAAGCTTGTTGCATGGAGGCCCGGCCAGATCTAGGCGCTTCAGTATGGGACCGCGCTGCTGCTATGGTCACAGGTGCGAATGTTGCCTCGGCCATGGATATGTGTGTGATGTCCTTAGGTTAGTTAGGTTGAAGTAGTTGTAAGTTCTAGGGGACTGATGACTTCAGCTGTTAAGTCCCATAGTGCTCAGAGTCATTTGAGCCATTTGAATCCCTCCACAAAACCTTAACTGCTCACTCATGGTGGCCTGTTCTCCACAACTACCTGGTCTGAGTGGCGTAATTTTGGGAGCCGCCGCTGTATTCGGGTGGCGCTGCTGGTCTGGGTGGGCAGAGAAGCTGGGGGAGTGGGGGGGGACGATCCCCCATAGCTGGGGGAACCCCCGGAGGGCGACACGGCTGCCACATTAGCGGCGAGAGGGAGGCGAGGCGCGAAATTGGCGGCTGTTATTCTGGCTGCGGTAATTCGGCACCGATTAGCCGGATATTAGCTCGGTGCCCATCACATCACATCAGATGACATCACACCCCCGTCCCTCCCTCACCCCCCCCCACCCGCGCCAGGCAGACATGTACCTCCCCCCCCCCCCCCACCTCACCACCACTGCCGGGGACAAATCGATTGGCCTACAGCCCACAGCCGACCGCCAGCATACAAATAGCTGCTTACCGCAGCAGCAGGCAGAGCCGGCGTGGGCGCGAATTAATGGTCCCTTAGTCTACTGCATTGCTCTGGAGGATTTTGCACCACAGGGCATGTTGATCGCTGATAACGTTGTAAGACGTCTATATTTCTATTGTCTATTGTCAAACCACAATTTATCAAAGATGTTTATATTTTATTAATAGGATGAAGTAGGAATAATTAATATCTGTCATGACATGTGGAACAATCGGGTCTACTGCCGGATGTTTGTGGCGCTCTGGCACAATATTTCGGCCACATAACTCGTTGCCTTCTTCAGGTTAGTATTGAAGAGGGCAACGAGTTACGTGGCCGAAATATTGTGCCAGAGCGACACCAACATCCGGCAGTAGACCCGATTGTTCCACATGTCAAGATCTCGCCGGGAAAGCCTGAAGAGTAATATCTGTCATGTTGGAAATAATTGTGGTAGCAGGGAATGTCTGCACCAAAGTATTGTTGGCAAGAGAGACCGCTCTTTAGTGTTTGTAGGAAGTCAGTAGTAAGTGAGATGTGCAGTGAGGCCGACTGTAGTGGCCGAGCGGTTCTAGGCGCTACAGTCTGGAACCGCGAGACCGCTACGGTCGCAGGTTCGAATCCTGCCTCGGGCATGGATGTGTGTGATGTCCTTAGGCTAGTTAGGTTTAAGTAGTTCTAAATTCCAGGGGACTGATGATCTCAGAAGTTAAGCTGCATACTGCGCAGAGTCATTTTTTTGTGAAGCGAGTCGGTAGCAGGCCTGAAGCGAGAGGTTGAGAGGAGCGGTGTGCCTGCCAGCTACCAGCTATGATTTACAAAAGATTATAAACGGATGTACAGAGACATCAGCTAACTATTACCATAAGAGAAACTAATATTTAATTATTTTTTCGAGAAACTCACCACTAGAGAAGGTATGTTTCCGCAATGCTATTTTTAAGATTACTATAAAAAGTAAGTGCCATTTGAACGTTTGTAAAATCATTTCATTCAGAATGTAATTAACTTTTGCCAGCAATATTGCATTTCTAACTATAATGCATCCCAAAAGCCATCAACATGAAACTTTGCAAAAATTTTATTGTTGTCAAGAAAAAGTTTAACTATGAATTAAGTAACTTCAGTCAAATTAATTAAGGAATAACGTCATCTTTGCTATTAAAGAATAACGTCAGCTTTGGTAATAAATACAGCCAATTATTATAAAAGCCCACCAGCAGTATAGTAAACCAGAGTAAGTATATTCATGTCGCAGTTCGATGTAGCAGTCAGATGGCAATCCAGTAACAGTAAAAAAAAAAGAGGTAAGGAACAGTTTTGGATTATTGCAGATAACAACTGACGACACATGCTATGTTTCGTCGAAATAATCCGAAAATCACTTTTAAAAAGCAGCAATTAAATTTGTATGCGAAGATTGAGAAAGAGAATAAATTTCAAAAGGGAAGATTTCATTTGTTATTATTAAGCAAGAGAAAGAAATCCTAAGGGAAGGTTAGATAGGTTATTCTAAAAGGGAAGGTTATCATTAACAAAAGAGGTATAGAGGAGACGGTTATTGCGTAACAAAAGAGCTATAGAGGAGACGGGAAGGTTTCAACGTCCACAGCTCGGGTGTCAAACCTTTCAGCTTAATTGGACCACAAATAGCGAGGTGGCGCTGTGGTTAGCACACTGGACTTGCATTCGGGAGGGCGACGATTCAAACCCGCCTCCGGCCATCCCGGTTTAGGTGTTCCGTGATTTTCCTAAATTGGTCCAGGCAAATGCCGGGATGGTTCCTTTGAAAAGGCACGGCCGATTTCCATCCCAATCGCTCCCTAATCCTAGCTTGTCCTCCATCCACCGATTTCACTTTAATCACTTTAATCCTGTGATATATATATATATATATAGGGTGGTCCATAGACCGGGCCAAATATCTCACGAAATAAGCGTCAAACGAAAAAGCTACAAAGAACGAAACTCGTCTAGCTTGAAGGGGGAAACGAGAGGGGGGTATGGTTGGCCCGCTAGATGGCGCTGCCATAGGTCAAACGGGTATCAACTGCGTTTTTTGAAAATAGGAACCCCCATTTTTTATTACACATTCGTGTAGTACGTAAAGAAATATGAATGTTTTAGTTGGACCACTTTTTTCGCTTTGTGATAGATGGCGCTGTAATAGTCACAAACATATGGCTCACAATTTTAGACCAACAGTTGGTAACAGGTAGATTTTTTAAATTAAAATACAGATCATAGGTACGTTTGCACATTTTATATCGGTTGTTCCAATGTGATACATGTACCTTAGTGAAGTTATCATTCCTGAGAACGCATGCTGTTACAGCGTGATTACCTGTAAATACCACATTACAGCAATAAATGCTCTAAATGATGTCCGTCAACCTCAATGCATTTGGCAATACGTGTAACGACATTCCTCTCAACAGCGAGGAGTCCGCCTTCCGTAATGTTCGCACATGCATTGACAATGCGCTGACGCATGTTGTCAAGCGTTGTCGGTGGATCACGATAGCAAATATCCTTCAACTTTCCCCACAGAAAGAAATTCGGGGACGTCAAATCCGGTGAACATGCTTCGACGACCAATCCACCTGTCATGAAATATGCTGTTCAATACCACTTCAACCGCACGCGAGCTATGTGCCGGACATCCATCGTGTTAGAAGTTCACCGCCATTCTGTCACGCAGAGAAACATCTTGTAGTAACATCGGTACAACATTACGTAGGAAGTCAGCATACATTGCACCATTTAGACTGCCATCGATAAAATGGGGGCCAATTATCATTTTTCCCATAATGCCGCACCATACACTAAACGCCGGCCGGAGTGGCCGTGCGGTTCTAGACGCTACAGCCTTGAACCGCGTGACCGCTACGATCGCAGGTTCAAATCCTGCCTCGGGCATGGATGTGTGTGCTGTCCTTAGGTTAGTTAGGTTTAAGTACTTCTTAGTTCTAGGGGACTGATGGCCACAGATGTTAAGTCCCATAGTGCTCAGAGCCATTTGAACTATACATTAACCCGCGAAGGTCGCTGATATTCCACTTGTCGCAGCCATCGTGGATTTTCCCTTGGCCAATAGGGCATATTATGCCGGTTTACGCTTCGTCGCTAAATAGAACGTGTGCAAAAAAAAGTGCCATCGTCCCGTAATTTCTCTTGTGCCCAGTGGCAGAACTGTACACGACGTTCAAAGTCGTTGCCATGCAATTCCTGGTGCACAGAAATATGGTACAGGTGCAAACGATGTTGATGTAGCATTCTCAACACCGACGTTTTTGAGATTCCCGATTCTCGCACAATTTGTCTGCTACTGATGTGCGGATTAGCCGCGACAGCAGCTGAAACACCTACTTGGGCATCGTCATTTGTTGCAGGTCGTGGTTGACGTTTCACATGTCGCTGAACACTTCCTGTTTCCTTAAATAACGTAACTATCCGGTGAAAGGTCCCGACACTTGGATGATGTCCAGGATACCGAGCAGCATACATAGCACACGCCCGTTGGGCATTTTGATCACAATAGCCATACATCAACACGATACCGACCTTTTCCGCAATTGGTAAACGGTCCATTTTAACATGGGTAATGTATCACGAAGCAAATACCGTCCGCACTGGCGGAATGTTACGTGATACCACGTACTTATACGTTTGTATGACTGTTACTGCGACATATATAACAAAGCGAAAAAGGTAGTCCAACTGAAACATTCATATTTCTTTACGTACTACACGAATATGTAATAAAAATGGGGGTCCGTATTTTTTAAAAACGCAGTTGACCTATGACAGAGCCATCTAGCGGGCCAGCCATAGCGCCATCTAGTTTCCCCCTTCAAGCTAGCAAGCTAGACGAGTTTCTTTCTTTTTAGTTTTTTTTCGTTTGACGCTTATTTTGTTAGATATTTGGCCTGGTCGCCATCTGTGGACCACCCTGTATACGCAGGTCTCAGCATTTGAGAGAGGACGTGTAGTCCGGCTCAAAAGAGGCGGCTTGAGTAGCAAAAAGGAGGCGGTCGCTGGAGCAAAAGTGTTCTCAGCGACGAGTCCCGCTCCGAACTGATCCCAATGATCAGCGAAAACTTGTCTGGAGATGCCCCAAACAGCGACGAGGTACCAGCCAGATTGCCGTCTGCCATGCGACTCTGCAGCCGATACTGATCGTCTGAAGCGCCATTTGTTTTCATAGCAGGATCTCTTTGCTTGCCGTCGGCAAAACCCTCACAGCACAGCCGTAAGACGGCGATATTGTACATGCCGTTTTGTTGTCCTTCACAACAAGCCATCCTGGACTTACATTCCCGCAACATAATGCCCGCTTACATACGGCGAGACTTCATATTGTTCGTGTTCCCGCTTGCCAAAGGCTACCTCGGGCAGCGAGGTCACATGATCTGGTCCACATTGAGAACTTCTAGGGTCCTCAACCCGCTCGGGGTTTTGACCATCCAACGCGCCGACTAGACACAATTTGAACATCCAAAAACTTTGTCAATCGATGCCTACCGGAATAGCTGGTCGAGTAAGCCGCAGAGGTGGACAAATGAGTTACCGACTTGCTCAATTTGTGAACCACTATCTCTTGAACAAATCGTCCAATTTTTTCCGAAATTTTAATTATTTGTTTGTCTGTACATGCAAATCACATCTGCCGATATCCGTCTCATTCGGGTAGTTCCTTCATGGTGCCCAGTTTTTATTTTCTATTTGTCTTAGAAGGAATTTTTGTTTCTTTATAAAGAACGTCTCCTCACATGAACCACAGGAGTTTTGCTATTTGGGGAGCAAAGTAACTGATCATGGTTGAAGTAGAGAGGATATAAAATATAGACTAGCAATGGCAAGGAAAGCGTTTCTGAAGAAGAGAAATTTGTTAACATCGAGTATAGATTTAAATGTCAGGAAGTTGTTTCTGAAAGTATTTGTATGGAGTGTAACCATGTATGGAAGTGAAACATAAATAGTTTGGATGAGAAGAGAAAAGAAGCTTCGAAGAGAATAGAAGCTTGCACAGATTATCTAGATTTACCTAGTTTTCAGTCGGGATAACCCAACCTTCTTCAGAATAACAGTAACTACCGTTTGTCCATAGTGGACATCGTCAAACTAAAACTACAAATCCATGAATTATGTCAGATTATAAAACTTATCTGGAACTGCCTCGGCCCTACTTCGCGACCAACTAAGTTTTAAAGTCTGACGATTATTTATGGATTTGTAGTTTTAGCTTGACGATGTCCACTATGGACAAAAGGTAGCTACTGTTTTTCTGAAGAACGTTGGGTTGTCCCCACTGAAAACTAAGAAAATTTAGATAATCTGTGCAACTGAGGCTTTTGATTATTAAAATTAAAATCAAACCTTCTATATTAGCTGTTGTTATATTGTCAGTGAAGGTTTCTTTATTACAATGGCAAAACCTAGCACACGTCTTGTTGCATCGAAATATATTTGAAAAGAAGTAATACTTCGTTAAGCAGGTAAAATTGTTTTAAAAAAACTAAATGATTATCGAACACATGAGCCCAGAGTAAGTTATTGAATTTAGGGGCTGAATCCAAGGTGAGATATGTCTATCAACCGGATATCGTTACCAAGCAGATGTATATGGTCGTTGTTAAGGACAGCCTCCTCTAGCATTAGTTTCCCTGAACAGAAGGAGTCGATACCAGAACTAATTTTCGAATTTTCGACAGGTCAGTATTATCTCAACTGTTTATGTAAATCTTTCATATAACTTTATACATAATAATTTTAAAGCTAAGAACTATGAAATGGAATTACTTTATTTTAGTTGTTAGAGTAGGTATGTACTAGCTTTTGTATACAGTTAAAATTATTTTTTGTTTAGAAACGTTTGAAATTCCGAAATATTTGGCACACTTTAAATTTCTGTTATTAATTACGCAACATACTACTATAATGAGATTGTCTGCAGCGGAAGGTGCACTGGTATGAAACTTCCTCGTAGATTAATACCGTGTACCGGAGCGATGCTCGAACTCGTGACCTTTGCCTTTCACGGGCAAGTGCTCTACCAACTGAGCTACCCAAGCTTCTGTAAAGTTTGGAAGGTAGGAGACGAGGTACTGGCTTAAGTAAAGCTGTGAGTATCGGGCGTGAGTGGTGCTTGGACAGTTCAGTTGCTAGAGCACTTCCTCCGCGAAAGGCAAAGGTCCCGAGTTTGAGTCTGTGTCCTGCACACAGTTTTAATCTGGCAGGAAGTTTCAACACGGTACTGTTTATTATGTTTGTTTCTGGATTCATTTATAAATTAATAAAAATTAATTTTTCAAGAAAGTTTCTAAGCCCTTTGGAATATTGTTACTACTGCAGAGTGAGGATGTAGTAGGGGGCATGCCTCTTGTTTTTGTATTTCGGAAGAACAATGTAATTTCGGTTGTGTTAATGTAAAAATTCAAAAGACAGTGTGATAAGTAAAATATGAACCAAATAAACATAAAAAATCTGCACTGACTTTCATCAAATTTTTTGACGTCAATGCGAAAATTACAGCTTCAAAAATGAGGCCCCTAGACATGAAGAACTGGAGCCAACTACGAGGAAAGAAGGTAGGTAAAAAGTTTATTTTAAATCATGCTCTCAAATTTTTTTAAAAAGCTTTACCATCGCCAATAGTTGAGGTTCAAATGGCTCTGAGCACTATAGGAATAAACGTCTGAGGTCATCAGTCCCCTAGAACTTAGAACTACTTAAACCTAACATAAGGACACCACACACATCTATGCCCGAGGCAGGATTCGAACCTGCGACCGCAGCGGTCTCGCGGTTCCAGACTGCAGCGCCTAGAACCTTACTTCCATTTGTAGCACTGTTATGTACTTGATCGTTCTTTTACTAATGCAGGCCTATTAGATTATTTTAGACCTGGGTTACGGCCTTAAATGAGGCACCGACATTGAAATGGTACATTTTGGCGGCACGTTAGCTTACATTTCTCTTGTTGTAATGAGTAGATTAATTAACTGACTCGTAAGTATTTATTTTACACCATTGACTACCTTTTACTATATTAACTGGGTTATATACCATTCTTCCAGTTCCTCCTCGCATTGTGAATGATATTGTTTCTGTAACCTATGTGACTTTGTTACTTTATAGTTCACTATTTATAAACAATGGAATCATACCTTACATATGTCTGATTGGCAATTAGTTAAATTGTGCGCACAAAAACGGGCTTACGGTATTATTTTTCGCTTTTAACACAATTTTAGTGGTGTTTCATGCCTATATTATTATCCCTACAAGTAACGGTTTGTCACCTAGACTTATATATCCCCCATGTTTATTCAAATGTCTTGTATTAGTCTATAAAGGAAATAACTGTGCCTATATAACCTCATTTGTACTTGTTTGTACCATATAAATTGCTAATGCCAAGGTAAATTGCTTCTTAGTGACAATGAACGAAATGTAACTACTTTTAATGAATTCATCCTTTATATAATATGTTTATAATATATTTATTTTGTACAATTGCTCACAGACTACTGCTGTCTCACATTGTTTGTTTTATGTATGGTGTGTTATATACTGCCTGAAGATGGTGTTAACGCAACGTCGCAACTAGTAGCCAAATAAATATGAAATCTTAAGTACAGCTGGAGGAGTTCCATTTTTAATAAAAATTATACCAGCTGATTTCCCACCATCATCCAATTTAAATATGGATGTACGAAGAAAACTACACTCCTGGAAATGGAAAAAAGAACACATTGACACCGGTGTGTCAGACCCACCATACTTGCTCCGGACACTGCGAGAGGGCTGTACAAGCAATGATCACACGCTCGGCACAGCGGACACACCAGGAACCGCGGTGTTGGCCGTCGAATGGCGCTAGCTGCGCAGCATTTGTGCACCGCCGCCGTCAGTGTCAGCCAGTTTGCCGTGGCATACGGAGCTCCATCGCAGTCTTTAACACTGGTAGCATGCCGCGACAGCGTAGACGTGAACCGTATGTGCAGTTGACGGACTTTGAGCGAGGGCGTGTAGTGGGCATGCGGGAGGCCGGGTGGACGTACCGCCGAAATGCTCAACACGTGGGGCGTGAGGTCTCCACAGTACATCGATGTTGTCGCCAGTGGTCGGCGGAAGGTGCACGTGCCCGTCGACCTGGGACCGGACCGCAGCGACGCTCGGATGCACGCCAACACCGTAGGATCCTACGCAGTGCCGTACGGGACCGCACCGCCACTTCCCAGCTAATTAGGGACACTGTTGCTCCTGGGGTATCGGCGAGGGCCATTCGCAACCGTCTCCATGAAGCTGGGCTACGGTCCCGCACACCGTTAGGCCGTCTTCCGCTCACGCCCCAACATCGTGCAGCCCGCCTCCAGTGGTGTCACGACATGCGTGAATGGAGGGACGAATGGAGACGTGTCGTCTTCAGCGATGAGAGTCGCTTCTGCCTTGGTGCCAATGAAGGTCGTATGCGTGTTTGGCGCCGTGCAGGTGAGCGCCACAATGAGGATTGCATAGGACCGAGGCACACAGGGCCAACACCCGACATCATGGTGTGGGGAGCGATCTCCTACACTGGCCGTACACCTCTGGTGATCGTCGAGGGGACACTGAATAGTGCACGGTACATCGAAACCGTCATCGAACCCATCGTTGTACCATTCCTAGACCGGCAAGGGAACTTGCTGTTCCAACAGGACAATGCACGTCCGCATGTATCCCGTGCCACCCAACGTGCTCTAGAAGGTGTAAGTCAACTACCCTGGCCAGCAAGATCTCCGGATCTGTGCCCCATTGAGCATGTTTGGGACTGGATGAAGTGTCGTCTCACGCGGTCTGCACGTCCAGCACGAACGCTGGTCCAACTGAGGCGCCAGGTGGAAATGGCATGGCAAGCCGTTCCACAGGACTACATCCAGCATATCTACGATCGTCTCCATGGGAGAATAGCAGCCTGCATTGTTGCGAAAGGTGGATATACACTGTACTAGTGCCGACATTGTGCATGCTCTGTTGCCTGTGTCTATGTGCCTGTGGTTCTGTCAGTGTGATCATGTGATGTATCTGACCCCAGGAATGTGTCAATAAAGTTTCCCCTTCCTGGGACAATGAATTCACGGTGTTCTTATTTCAATTTCCAGGAGTGTATTAGTGTTAATTCGGCGTTTAATCCACCAGATTATAATTCATACGGACCTGAGATCGTTTATACCGATATTTTCCTTTCAAAATCCGAGCAACGTTATTACGCGGACCCCGTAATATTCAGGTCGGTCTTTGGCCTCCAAATAATGTCGTCTACAAACGCACACGCCGGTCTGACGTAATGACTATGGAAGAAGGCAGAGTTCAGCTTAATTAGAAAAGGGAGTCAAATTTTTGAGCGTCACGTTTTATCATTTCAATAGTATTGGCTCCAACTAAGAAAGAAACGTTGATGTAGTGTTCTCAACCAGTACTTACCAATAATTCAATGCTTTCTAAAAAGTCGAGTCATGTTTACTAGCAGAGATAAAATCTATTAACACTCCATTTTAATAAATTAATTCATTTCCATCTAATCAATAATATATTATTTGTATTGAGAAACACTGGAACGTGTGGATGTCCGGATACTTCTGAAGAGATACTGTTGCCGACGACTGTGCCGCTAAAGCGGAGTTATTGAACGCAGTTTTCCGAAATTCCTTCACCAGGGAAGACGAATGGAATATTCCAGAATTTGAAACACGAACAGCTGCTAGCATGAGTTTCTTAGAAGTAGATACCTTAGGGGTTGTGAAGCAACTCAAATCGCTTGATAGGGGAAAGTCTACAGGACCAGATTGTATACCGATTAGGTTTCTTTCAGATTACGCTAATACATTAGCTCCCTACTTAGCAATCATATATAACCGATCGCTCACCGATAGATTTGTACCTACAGATTGGAAAATTGCGCATGTCGCACCAGTGCTTAAGAAGGGTAGTAGCAGTTATCCATCGAACTACAAGACCTATATCATTTGCAGTAGGGTTTTGGAGCATATACTGTATTCAAACATTACGAATCACCTCGAAGGGAACGATCTATTGATACATAATCAGCATGATTTCAGAAAACATAGTTCTTGTGCAATGCAGCTAGCTCTTTATTCGCACGAAGTAACGGCCGCTATCGACAGGGGATCTCAAGTTGACTCCGTATTTCTAGATTTCCGGAAAGCTTTTGCCACCTTTCCTCACAAGTGACTTCTAATGGAGCTGTGGGCCTATGGGGTATCGTCTCAGTTGTGCGACTGGATTCGTGATTTCCTGGCAGGAAGGTCGCAGTTCGTAGTAATAGACAGAAAATCATCGAGTAAAACTGAAGCGATATCAGGTGTTCCCCAGGGAAGCGTCCTGGGACCTCTGCTGTTCCTAATCTATATAAATCACCTGGGTGACAATCTGAGCAGTTCTCTTAGGTTGTTCGCACATGATGCTGTAATTTACCGTCTGGTAAGGTCATCAGAAGACCAGCATCAGTTGCAAAGCGATTTAGAAAAGATTTCTGTACGGTGTGGCAGGTGGCAGTTGACGCTAAATAACGAAAAGTGTGAGATGATCCACACGAGTTCCAAAAGAAATCCGTCGGAATTCGATTATTCGATAAATAGTACAATTCTCGAGGCTGTCAATCCAACTTAGTACTGGGTGTTAAAATTACGAACTACTTCAGTCGGTAAAACCACATAGGTAATATTGTGGGGAAGGCGAGCCAAAGGTTGGGTTTCATTGGCAGGACACTTGGAAGATGCAACAAGTCCACTAAAGAGACAGCTTACAGCGTCCTCTGTTGGAATATTGTTGCGCGGCATGGGATCCTTACCAGGTGAGGCTGACGGAGGACATCGAAAGGGTGCAAAAAAGGGCAGATCGTTTTGTATTATCACATAATAGAGGAGAGAGTGTGGCAGATATGATACTCGAGTTGGGATGGAAGTCATTAAAGCAAAGACGTTTTTCGTCGCGGCGAGATCTATTTACGAAATTTCAGTCACCAACTTTCTCTTCCGAATGCGAAAATGTTTTGTTGATCCCAACCTACATAGGTAGGAATGATCATCAAAATAAAATAAGAGAAATCAGAGCTCGAACAGAAAGGTTTAGGTGTTCCGTTTTTCCCGCGCGCTGTGCAGGAGTGGAATGGTAGAGAGATAGTATGATTGTGGTTCGATAAACCCTCTGCCAAGCGCTTAAATGCGAATTGCAGAGTAATGATGTAGATGTAGATGTGTCTCTCCAGCTTGTTCCTGCTCGCTGTCCTCTGTTGCTCCTTAGCTGGCGGTTGATATTTCGCTACTTCTCCATGACGCCCGGGTGGTGTCTGCGCGAAATACGAATAGAGTTTTAAAAATCCATTCCTGCCGTGCCTTTCCCCGCCTCTCCCCTCTCAGCTCTTTCTCCTGCCCTACTTCAACCTTCCCCTTTCTCTCTCTGACTGCCCTCCGCTTCCTTAACGAGTTTTCAACCACACGCGCGAATGTAATCTGGCCGCATGGCGGATCATTAAGGTGCGTTACGTAACGCCCTCACTGCACATGCGCGACTTCACCAATGTGTGTGTGTGTGTGTGTGTGTGTGTGTGTGTGTTGCACGCGCCTCACTACACAGGTGGTTCCTCATTTACCGCAACGTACGGCCTGCCCCATTCAACCCTTCTGTTTTCGTGCAGTACTCTTTGCTTCCTTCCCGCTTCTCTCTTTTTTTCCCTTCTCTACCGCTCTCCCCCCCCCCCCCTCTCCCTCTCTCTCTTTTCTTTTTACGTGAATAATGCTGCGTAGAAAGCCACACGCTGGCTTGATTATTCTGCACCGCGCGGATAAATGAGGTACTGTAGGAAGTTGTGCAAAGTTTCGTTTTTCCGCTTCAATTTCGACGGCAAAAATCGTTCTGTAAATGAATGCTCAGTGTTTTCTCGTGTCAGTGGAGCGCTCTCAGTTTAAAAACTCAACCACGATTTAGGTAATTCATATTTACTTTCGCTGTCGAGAATCAAAGGTGATTTCACTTTTGCAGCTAAGGACTCACATAACGACTGTGGAAATGAAAACCTAGCAACTCCACCTGGCTGCGATACGTCGTAATTCCAGTAAACAGTAACTCAATTATCAAAGAGAGATTTGAAAGTGCAAGGATTGCTCTAATCTGTCATTAACTACACTTCTACTGTATAGTTAATGTAGCACCTTTATCTGTCTCACTTTATATTATTTTTAGCAAACGGTTTTTTGCTTCTTCTCTAAAACGTAGCAAAATGGAGTTAAAAGGTTTTCATTGCAAACCATCGATAAAAGTTATCTAAAGCTGTCATCAACACGGCGGTTTGGTATTACTGTTTGTTCCTTTCCCATAGCTTGCCCTCTTAAGCGTCTAAGTCAAGTCATTTAATACGCTTATGTCATCTGGTATTATTTTTTGGGGTAATTCTTCTGATTCAAAAACGGGTATTTTTGGCTCAAAAACGGGCTGTTCGAGCTATATGTGGGGTAAGTTCGAGAACCTCTTGTCGACCCCTATGCAATAGTCTGGGAATTCTGACATTGCCCTCACAGTATACATTTTCTTTAATGTCGTTTGGTGTTAGCAATATTAGTTTATTCCCAAGAATTAGCAGCTTTCACTTAGTTAATACTAGGCAGAAATCAAATCTGCATGTGGAATGCACTTCCTCGACTCTTGTGCAGAAAGGAGGGAACTATTCTGCTGCATCCATTTTCAATAAACTACCACAAAAACTCAATAATCTTAGCAGTAGCCCAAACACTTTTAAGTCCAAACTGAAGAGTTTTCTCATGGCTCACTCCTTCTATTCTATCGAGGAACTCCTGTAAGAGCTGAAAAATCAGAAAATTCCAGTGTTACATTGTTGATTTTCTTTATTTAAACTTACTGTCGAGTGCATACGTTTCTTATATTTCATTTTATCTGTTTCTAATATCGTGTTATAATTTCTTGTATTGAGTCGTTCCATGACCTTGGAGACTTCTCCTTAATATTGTCCCACGGAACAATAAATAAATAAAAAACGTCCAATCCACAGAACATCCTCTACATCACATCATTTTTTTTCAAATTCTTACCTCTAATCGTGCACTATTAGGGACATCAAATTATACAGCACAGCTTAACAATGCATAAGCAAAAAAATTATATTCAATTGTGACGAATTTGAAATGAAAATAGCCATCGACACAAGGACTAAAATGAACGTAATAAATTGCTGTATGGCTGAATGACATTCATTTGTGTCGTTCTGCATTTATTTGATGGGTGGAGTACCAGTTTCATATCCATAAATTCAGTTTCACATTCAGGATATTTACTTTGCGCGTATGTGTTCAAACAAGCGCACAACGAAAAAAATGGAAATCATAATGCCACAATAACACATTGGGTGACAAGTGAAACCTTGCGTTTTGTTACGAGATATAGAGATATTGCAAATGATTAGTTTTCACAATTCTGTATTTTCCAAAGTGTTGCATATACACGGTTCAGTCACATTAATGTGACCACTGCCTACGTTCGAAGTCAACGTGCAATAACCAGTCGCAGGCGGCAATGCTAACAGTGGAGGGTATATAAAACGTGCCGCTGTGACCGAGGAGTCTCTAGGCGCTTCAGTCCGGAACCGCGCCGCTGCTACGGTCGCAGTTTCGAATCCTGCCACGGGCATGGATGTGTGTCATGTCCTTGGGTTAGTTAAGTTTAAGTAGTTCTAACAAGGGAACCTCCCCATCGCAAACCCCCCCCCCCCCCCCTCAGATTTAGTTATAAGTTAGCGCAGTGGATAGGCCTTGAGAAACTGAACACAGATCAATCGAGAAAACAGGAAGACGTTGTGTGGAACTATGAAAAAAAAAAGCAAAATATACAAACTGAGTAGTTCATGCGCAAGGTAGGCAACATCAAGCAAAGTGTGAGCTCAGGAGCACCGTGGTTCCGTGGTCAGCGTGAGCAGCTGCCGAACGAGAAGTCCGCGGTTCAAGTCTTCCCTCGAGTGAAAAGTTTACTTTTTTTATTTTCGCGAAGTTGTGATCTGTCCGTTCGTTCATTGACGTCTCTGTTCACTGTAATAAGTTTAGTGCCGTGTTTTGCGACCGCACCGCAAAACTGTGCGATTAGTAGACGAAAGGACGTGCCTCTGCAATGGGAACCGAAAACATTTGATCGCAAGGTCATAGGTCAACCGGTTCCTCCACAGGAAAACACGTCTGGTATATTCTATACGACACTGGTGACGGCATGTGCGTCACATGACAGGAATATGTTGTCGACCCAGCTAACTTGTACACTTGGCGAATGGTTAAAAAGATTCTTCTACCTTGCCCGATTTAGGTTTTCTTGTGGATGTCATAATCACTCCCAAAAAATTGATGAAAACATAAGAGTTTGTCACATAAACAACAACAAATAAATGCAACAGTTTCACAGTCGCACAGTTTTCCCTGTGCTCTGTGAAAACATATGTTTTTAACGTTTTCAAATTTACCCGTGTGTAGACAGTCAAATCCTGCATATGTCCAAGCAAATCTGAACATGTCCTGGAATTTTGGAGAGCGAAGTTGATTATGCGTGAGTACCTGAACTTTGATAATTGTCTCAAAGTAAAAAATTAAACTTTTCACTCGAGGGAGGATTTGAACTAAGGACCTTTCGGTCCGCAGCTGCTCACTCTAAGCACGGGACCACGACGCTACTGAGCCTACATTATCAATGATGTTGCGTATCTTGTGCATGGACTACTCAGTTTGTGTATTTTGCTTATTTTTTTCATAGTTCCACAAAACTTCTTCCAGTTTTCTGGATTGATCTGTGTTCAGTTTCTCAAGGCCTATCCACTGTGCCAATTTATAACTAAATCTGTGAGGGGTGCGATGGGGAGGTTCCCTTGTAAGTTCTAGGGGACTGATGACCTCAGATGTTAAGTCCCATAGTGCTCAGAGCCATTTGAACCATTAAGTTGTGGAAGGTGTGAAGCTGGATTATATGAGGAATTTACTAGTTCTAATGATGCAATTAAATGTGCTGTGTCTTTAGAGGGTGGCGTTAACCAGAAATGTATAAAAGTTTTAAAAACTTTGAAATGAAATAACGTCAATTTTGAAAACTTACATAAGCTGGTAGGTTATGTTATATCACGAGGTAATGCTAGCACCGAGCATCCAGAGGCAAAGAAATTGGTACACCTGCCTAACATTGTGTAGGGGCCATTCGGACACCCAGAAATGGCGCAACACCACGTGGCATGGACGTCTGAGGTAGGGATGGAGCGGATTGACACCACAAACCCTGCAGGCCTGTCTATTAAACCGATATCTTCTGAACAGCATATGTTTATGTCTGGGGAGTTTGGTGAGCATGGAGGTGTTTAAGCTCATAAAAATGTTTCTGGGGCCACTCTGTAGTAATTCTCGACGTCGGGGTGTCGCATTGTCCTGCTGGAATTGTCCAAGTCCGTCGAATTGCAAAACGGACATGAATGGGTGCAGGTAATCAGACAGGATGCTTACATACGTGTCACCTGTCAGAGTGATATCTAGATGTATCAGGGGTCGCATATCACTCCAACTGCACACGTCCCACGCCACTGTAGAGCGATCACCACCTTGAACAGTCGCCTGATGACATACAGTGTCAATGGATTTGTGAGGTTGCCTCCATACCCGTACACGTCCGTCCGCTCAATACAATTTGTACGAGGCCAGTACAAACAAAACTCTACAATCTAGTGACCAAGATGTATAAGAAAGGCGAAATACCCTCAGACTTCAAGAAGAATATAATAATTGCAATCCCAAAGAAAGCAGGTGTTGACAGATGTGAAAATTACCGAACTATCAGTTTAATAAGTCACAGCTGCAAAATACTAACGCGAATTCTTTACAGACGAATGGAAAAATTGGTAGAAGCCGAACTTGGGGAAGCAGTTTGGATTCCGCAAAAATGTTGGAACATGTGAGGCAATACTGACCCTACGACTTAGAAGAAAGATTAAGGAAAGGCAAACCTATGTTTCTAACATTTGTAGACTTGGAGAAAGCTTTCGACAAAGTTGACTGGAACACTCTCTTTCAAATTCTGAAAAATGCAGGGAGCGAAAGGCTGTTTACAATTTGTACAGAAACCAGATGGCAGTTATAAGAGTCGAGTGACATGAAAGGGAAGCAGTGGTTGGGAAGGCAGTGAGACAGGGTTGTAGCCTCTCCCAGATTTTATTCAATCTGTATATCGAGCAAGCAGTGAAGGAAACAAATGAAAAGTTCGGAGTAGGTATTTAAATCCGTGGAGCAGATATAAAAACTTTGATGTTCGCCAATGACATTGTAATTCTGTCAGAGACAGCAAAGGACTTGGAAGAACAGTTGAACGGAATGGACAGTGTCATGAAAGGAGGATATAAGATGAACATCAACAAAAGCAAAACGAGTATAATGGATTGTAGTCGAATTAAGTTGGGTGATTCTGAGAGAATTATATTAGGAAATGAGACACTTAAAGTAGTAAAGGAGTTTTGCTATTTGGGGAGCAAACTACTGATGATGTTCGAAGTACAGAGGATATAAAATGCAGACTGGCAATGGCAAGGAAAGAGTTTCTGAAGAAGAGAAATTTGTTAACAGCGAGTATAGATTTAAGTGTCAGGAAGTCGTTTCTGAGAGTATTTGTGTGGAGTGTAGCCATGTATGGAAGTGAAACATAGACGATAAATAGTCAGGACAAGAAGAGAATAGAAGCTTACGAAATGTGGAGTTACAGAAGAATGCTGAAGATTAGATGGGTACATCGCATAAGGTGGATGTATTGAGTAGAATTGGGAAGAAGAGGAGCTTGTGGCACAACTTGACTAGAAGAAGGGACCAGCTGGTAGGACATGTTCTGAGGCATTAAGGGATCACCAATTTAGCATAGGAGGGCAGCGTGGAGGGTAAAAATCGTAGAGGGAGACCAAGAGATGAATAGACTAAGCAGATTCAGAAGGAGGTAGGTTGCAGTAGGTACTGGGAGATGAAGATGCCTGCACAGGATAGAGTAGCATGGAGAGCTGCATCAAACCAGTCTCAGGACTGAAGGCAACAACGACAGTCGGACCAGGCAACCTGTTTCCAGACATCAACATTTCAATGTCGGGTGCTGACGGGCGCAGGTGAAGTGTAAAGCACAGTGCAGTGCAGTCACGAAGGGTGCACGAATGGGTCTTCAGCTTCGATAGCCCGTAGCTATGATGTTTCGTTGAATGGTTGGCACGCTGACACTCGTTGATGGCCCAGCAACAGGATCTTTGTCAGGCCGCAGCGAGATCCGAGATTTGATTTTTTACCGGATTCCTGATATTCACGGTACTATCGTGAAATGCTCGCACGGGAGAATCCCCGCTTCATCGCTACCTCGGAGACACTGTGTCCCATCGCTCGTGCACTATGACACCAGGTTCAAACTCTTTTAAATCTTGATAACCGGCCGTTATAGCAGCAGTAACCGACCTAACAAGTGCGCCAGACACTTCTTGTTGTCTTATACAGTCGTTGCTGGATGCAGCGCCGTATTCTGCCTGTTTACATATCTCTCCATTTGAATACCCATGCCTATACCAGTGTCTTTGGCGCTGGCGCTTCAGTGTATTTCTCAGTGTTGTTACGAGATGGCATTGATACAGTTCCCCACAGTCGTTTAATGAATAAAGTAAGTGCGGGTCGACTATCAGGCCAACTGTGTGATTGGATTGAAGAGTTCGTAGATAACAGAACACAGCACGTCATTCTCAATGGCGAGAAGTCTTCCAAAGTAAGAGTGATTTCAGGTGTGCCGCAGTGGAGTGTCGAAGGACTGTTGCTATTCACAATATACACTCCTGGAAATGGAAAAAAGAACACATTGACACCGGTGTGTCAGACCCACCATACTTGCTCCGGACACTGCGAGAGGGCTGTACAAGCAATGACCACACGCACGGCACAGCGGACACACCAGAAACCGCGGTGTTGGCCGTCGAATGGCGCTAGCTGCGCAGCATTTGTGCACCGCCGCCGTCAGTGTCAGCCAGTTTGCCGTGGCATACGGAGCTCCATCGCAGTCTTTAACACTGGTAGCATGCCGCGACAGCGTGGACGTGAACCGTATGTGCAGTTGACGGACTTTGAGCGAGGGCGTATAGTGGGCATGCGGGAGGCCGGGTGGACGTACCGCCGAATTGCTCAACACGTGGGGCGTGAGGTCTCCACAGTACATCGATGTTGTCGCCAGTGGTCGGCGGAAGGTGCACGTGCCCGTCGACCTGGGACCGGACCGCAGCGACGCACGGATGCACGCCAAGACCGTAGGATCCTACGCAGTGCCGTAGGGGACCGCACCGCCACTTCCCAGCAAATTAGGGACACTGTTGCTCCTGGGGTATCGGCGAGGACCATTCGCAACCGTCTCCATGAGCTGGGCTACGGTCCCGCACACCGTTAGGCCGTCTTCCGCTCACGCCCCCACATCGTGCAGCCCGCCTCCAGTGGTGAATGGAGGGACGAATGGAGACGTCTCGTCTTCAGCGATGAGAGTCGCTTCTGCCTTGGTGCCAATGATGGTCGTATGGGTGTTTGGCGCCGTGCAGGTGAGCGCCACAATCAGGACTGCATACGACTGATGCACACAGGGCCAACACCCGGCATCATGGTGTGGGGAGCGATCTCCTACACTGGCCGTACACCTCTGGTGATCGTCGAGGGGACACTGAATAGTGCACGGTACATCGAAACCGTCATCGAACCCATCGTTCTACCATTCCTGGACCGGCAAGGGAACTTGCTGTTCCAACAGGACAATGCACGTCCGCATGTATCCCGTGCCACCCAACGTGCTCTAGAAGATGTAAGTCAACTACCTTGGCCAGCAAGATCTCCGGATCTGTCCCCCATTGAGCATGTTTGGGGCTGGATGAAGCGTCGTCTCACGCGGTCTGCACGTCCAGCACGAACGCTGGTCCAACTGAGGCGCCAGGTGGAAATGGCATAGCAAGCCGTTCCACAGGACTACATCCAGCATCTCTACGATCGTCTCCATGGGAGAATAGCAGCCTGCATTGCTGCGAAAGGTGGATATACACTGTACTAGTGCCGACATTGTGCATGCTCTGTTGCCTGTGTCTATGTGCCTGTGGTTCTGTCAGTGTGATCATGTGATGTACCTGACCCCAGGAATGTGTCAATAAAGTTTCCCCTTCCTGGGAGAATGAATTCACGGTGTTCTTATTTCAATTTCCAGGAGTGTATATAAATGACCTCGTGGATAACGTCGGAAGTTCACTGACGTTTTTTGCCGATGATGCTGTAGTATATCGAGAGGTTGTGACAATGGAAAATTGTACTGAAATGCAGGAGGATCTGCAGTGAATTCACGCATTGTGCAGGGCATGGCAACTGAATCTCAATGTAGGCAAGTGTAATGTGCTGAGATTACATTTATCATTTAGTTACAATATAGCAGGTCAGTAACTGGAAACAGTTAATTCCATAAATTATCTGGGAGTACCCATTAGGAGTGATTTAAAATGGAATGATCATATATAATTAATCGTCGGTAAAGTAGATGCTAGACAGATATTCATTGGAAGAATCCCAAGGAAATACAGTCCGAAAAGAAAGGAAGTAGGTTACTGTACGCTTGTTCGCCCACTGCTTGAATACTGCTCATCAGTGTGAGATCCGTACCAGATAGGGTTGATAGAAGAGATAGAGAAGATCCAACAGAGAGCAGCGCACTCCGTTACAGGATAATTTAGTAATCGCGAAAGCGTTACAGAGATGATGGATAAACTCCAGTGGAAGACTCTGCAAGAGGGACGTTCAGTAGCTCGGTACGGGCTTTCGTTGAAGTTTCAAGAACATACCTTCACCGAGGAGTCGAGCAGTATATTGCACCCTCCTACGTTTATCTCGGGAAGAGACTGTGAGGATAAAATCCGAGAGATCAGAGCCCAACACAGAGGCATTCCAACATCCTTTCTTTCCACGAACAATACGAGACTGGAATAGAAGGGAGAATCAATAGAGGTACCGCCACACACCGTCAGGTAGATTGCGGTGTATGGATGTAGATGTAGATGTACACACTTCAGTAGCTTGCTTTTAAAATATGTAGATGACTCTGTTCTAGTTAACATCAGTTTAGCTTCGGTCATGGAGGAGGGGATTATTTCAGGATCATTAAAAATACATATTTCGTTAATTGTTTATTTCGTTAGTTGTTTATTTTGTTAATAGTTTATTAGTAACACACTGTTAAAGAGACACTGATATGTTCAAAAATGGTTCTAATGTTTCCGAGCACTATGCGACTTCTGAGGTCATCAGTCTCCTAGAACTACTTAAACCTAACTAACCTAAGGACATCACACACACCCATGCCTGAGGCAGGATTCGAACCTGTGACCGTAGCAGTCATGCGGTTGCAGACTGAAGCGCCTAGAACCGCACGGCCACACCGGCCGACCACTGATATGTAAAATGTGTTCGAAACCTGAAAATATTGTACATGACATTCGTCGTGAAAAGTCACATCTACCAATAATATTCAACTTTTTTGATTATTTTAACTCATATGATTTGAAACATGCAATCTTCTATAAGAAGTAACTCAAAAAATACGTGAATTTTTGTTCTTTCAAATAGGCGGGCTTAAAGTATACCCCCCAGGGTTAAAGAATCGGGGATTGTACGCTGACGTTGTAATCAATCGCCCGTAGTTAATGGTTTAGTCCATCTGCGGCCAGAATCTCATTTCCAAAATCAGTGGAGTGTTTACGTGGCCAACGAGAAGTGGTATTGGGAAATCGGTTTACAAAAACCGGATTCGGGAGCTCCAGCTAAACGTGGTAAAAGGGTGTGTTTGTGTGTGTGTCTGTGTGTGTGTGTGTGTGTGTGTGTGTGTGTGAGTCCACTTGTCGAGCCACGTGGTGCTGTAATAGAATTAGAGAGAGAGAGAGAGAGGGTGTGGGTGAGTGTGTTGGCCAGACTGCACGGCCCGTCAGGGCAGCCAGTGGAAGCCGTTTATCCGGGGAAGCCCCGCGGCGGCGGCAGGCGCCGGTGGTGGGGGAGGGGACGCCCCGGGCCGTGCTCCACGCAGCCACTTTTAAGCAGCTTGACCCCACTTGCGCCTCTCGCCTGTAGGGCGCCCTGAGTAAGCGCGCAGAGGGCACCACTGTCCAAAGGGGCAGGGCTGAGGACCAGGTGTCTCCACACACCACGCAGCTGCAGCGCCACGCCGCTGCTGACCTGTGGCGTACAGCCCAAACCAGGAGGAGGCGGGGGTCTTCTACCTTTAAGCCGTGTTCACACAGCCAACAAAAGTATCGCCACTGCGACTGGCGAAGTGCAGTTGCTTTTTAGCTGCGTGTGTGAACTCATAGTTTTCGGTGGAGCCATTTAAGAAGCGCAACTTTTGTCACGCCACAGAAAATTGAACGTGGTTCTACTTTCTTGCGCCATTTTGCCTTCTCCACAATCGAATAACGTCATTCGATTGCTACCTCGCGGCTGGATTCAAACCTTTCTAGTGTGTATTCGATCGCAGATAGTGCTTTTGTTTGTGCGTTTGCTATTAATATGTCGAAAAAGTGGTCAACAGCGACAATTATGAGATTCTTGGAGGTGTATCAAGACGAGAATGCCTTTGGAACCACAAAAGCGAAACGTACAAAGACACAAATGTAAGAGATGCTGCATTAATTGAAATAGTAAACACTATGTGTGAATAGAAATAAAAACTTTGAGGTTTGCCGATGACATTTTAATTCTGTCAGAGACAGCAAAGGACTTGGAACGGGAGTTGAACGGAATGGACAGTGTCTTGAAAGGAGGATATGAGATGAACATCAACAAAAGCAAAATGAGGATAACGGGATGTAGTCGAATTAAGTCGGACGATGCTGAGGGAATTAGATTAGGAAATGAGACACTTAAAGTAGTAAAGGAGTTTTCCTATTTGGGGAGCAAAATAACTGATGATGATCGAAGTAGAGAGGATATAAAATGTAGGCTGGCAACGGCAAGGAAAGCGTTTCTGAAGAGGAGAAATTTGTTAACATCGAGTATTGATTTAACTGTCAGGAAGTCATTTCTGAAAGTATTTGTATGGAGTGTAGCCATGTATGGAAGTGAAACATGGAAGATAAATAGTATGGACAAGAAGAGAATAGAAGCTTTTGAAATGTGGTGCTACAGAAAATTAGATGGGTAGATCACATAGCTAATGAGGAAGTATTGAATAGGACTGGGGAGAAGAGAAGTTTGTGGCACAACTTGACCAGCAGAAGGGATCGGTTGGTAGGACGTGTTCTGAGGCATCAAGGGATCACCAATTTAGCATTGGAGGGCAGCGTGAAGGGTAAAAATCGTAGAGGGAGACCAAGAGATGAATACACTAAGCAGATTCAGAAGGATGTAGGTTGCAGTAAGTACTGGGAGATGAAGAAACTTGCACAGGATGGAGTAGCATGGAGAGTTGCATCAAACCAGTCTCAGGACTGAAGACCACAACAAGAACATGCGTGAATATGTACCTGGAATTGATGTAGCTACAACAAAGTTAAAAATCCGAAGCATTCAAATTGCTTACATGAATGAAGATAAAAAATTACTGAAATCACTTAAGAGTGGTGCGTTTACAGACGGCATTTATAAACCCAGCCTTGCTTGGTTTGAAGCTGCAGACAGGTTCTTGCAACATGTAGTCGAGACAAGAGAGACGAGAAACATTTTGGTAAGTAATATTTTACATTTATTATGTTTCCAAAACATCTTATTTAGTAATATGTACAGCCGTTTAATCAGCTGAGACAGGTGACGCCATTTTGCAAACTGCGTAATTACGAAGAATTTGTGGCGTCCTGTGTGAACGGTAGCTCACAGCGCCACTCCAGTATGACTTGACTTGTGGCGATACTTTCGTTGCGTGTGTGAAACCGGCTTTACTCCGAAGCGAGCACGAGCGGACTTGTAACAGCAAACGAGACGTCGCTCTGTGCTGTAGAACACGTCCTCTGACGGGACGAGAAAGCGTTCACGGAAGAGGAAATGGTCTAGAGTTTAGGGGCGTAACAGCGTCGAATTCCACGTTGCATTACTCTGCGAAGCGTGAAAGTATCTGCCAAGTTACGTTATCGCCTTGTTAAGTGGCCTTTTTCTTGCGGTTTCTACATCTACATCTACATGGTTACTCTGCAATTCACACTTAAACGCCTGCCAGAGGGCTCATCGAACCATTTTCATAATACACTACTGGCCATTAAAATTGCTACACCACGAAGATGACGTGCTGCAGACGCGAAATTTAACCGACAGGAAGAAGATGCTGTGATATGCAAATGATTAGCTTTTCAGAGCATTCACTCAAGGTGGCGACACCTACAACGTGCTGACACGAGGAAAGTTTCCAACCCATTTCTCAGACACAAACAGTAGTTGACTGGCGTCGCCTGGTGAAACGTTGTTGTGATGCCTGTGCCTCGGTGGGTTCAGGAGGGTAATACGGAACGCCGTGCTGGATCCCAACGGCCTCGTATCACTAGCAGTCGACATGAAAGGCATCTTATCCGCACGGCTGTAACGGATCGTGCAGCCACGTCTCGAACCCTGAGTCAACAGATGGGGACGTTTGCAAAACGACAACCATCTGCACGAACAGTTCGACGACGTTTGCAGCAGCATGGACTATCAGCTCGGAGACCGTGGCTGCGGTTACCCTCGACGCTGCATCACAGACAGGAGCCCCTGTGATGGTGTACTCGACGACGAACCTCAGTGCACGAATGGCAAAACGTCATTTTATGATGAATCCAGGTTCTGTTTACAGCACCATGATGGTCGCATCCGTGTTTGGCGACATTGCGGTGAAAGCACATTGGAAGCGTGTATTCGTCATCGGCATACTGGCGTATCACCCGGCGTGATGGTATGGGGTGCCATTGGTTACACGTCTCGGTCACCTCTTGTTCGCACTGACGGCATTTTGAACAGTGGACGTTACATTTCAGATGTGTTATGACCCGTGGCTCTACCCTTCATACGATCCCTGCGAAAACCTACATTTCAGGAGAACAATGCACGACCTCATGTTGCATGTCCTGTACGGGCCTTTCTGGGTACAGAAAATGCTGGATTGCTGCCCTGGCCAGCACATTCTCCAGATCTCTCACCAATTGAAAACGTCTGGTCAACGGTGGCCGAGCAACTGGCTAGTAACAATACGCCAGTCACTACTGTCGATGAACTGTGGTATCGTGTTGACGTTGAATGACCAGCTGTACCTGTACACGTCATCCGAGCTCTGTTTGACTCAATGTCCAGGCGTATCGAGGCCGTTATTACGGCCAGAGGTGGTTGTTATGGGTACTGATTTCTCAGGATGTATGCACCCAAATTGCGTGAAAATGTAATCACATGTCAGTTATAGTATAATATATTTGTCCAATGAATACTCGTTTATCATCTGCATTTCTTCTTGGTGTAGCAGTTTTAATGACCAGTAGTATACTTCTCTATCATTCCACTCTCGAATGGCGCGTGGGAAAAAATCTTTGCGTTAGAGCTCTCAATTCTCTTATTTTATTATTATGATCATTTCTCCCTACGTAGGAGGGTACCAACAAAATATTTAGGCATTCGGAAGAGAAAGTTGGTGATTGAAATTCCGTAAATAGACCTGGCCACAAAGAAAACGGCCTTTGTTTCAGTGACTGCCACCCCAACTCGTGTATCATATCAGTTACCCTTTACCCCTATTGCACTATAACACGAAACGAGCTGCCCTTCTTTGCACTTTTTCGATGTCCTCCGTCTATCCCACCTGGTAAGGATCCCATACCGCGCAGCAGAGGACGGACAAGTGCAATGTAGGCTTTCTCTTTAGTGGGTTTGTCGCATCTTCTAAATGTTCTTCCAACTTAGCGCAGTCTTTGTTTCACCTTCCCCACAATATTATCTATGTGGTCTTTCCAGTTTAAGTTGCTCGTAGTTATAATTCCTAGGTTTTTAGTGGAACTGACAGCCCTTAGATTTGTTCGATTTATCGTATACCCAAAATTTATCGGATTTCGTTTAGTACCCATGTGGATGACCTCGCACTTTTCTTTGTTTAGTGCCAATTGACACTTTTCGCACCATACAAAAATTTTCTCTAGATCATTTTGTAATTGGAATTGATCGTCTGATCATTTTACTAGACGGGAAATTGCAGCGTCATCTGCAAACAATCTAATGTGGCTGTTCAGATTATCACCTACGTAGATCATTTATATAAATCAGAAACAGCAGAGGGGCCTATGACACTACCCTGCGGAACGCCAGATATCACTTCTGTCCTACTCGATGATTTACCGTCCATCACTACGAACTGTGACCTCTCTGAGAGGAAATCACGAATCCACTCACACAACTGAAACGATGCTCCAAATGCATGCATTTTGATTAATAGTCGCTTGTGAGGAACGGTATCAAAACCGTTCTGGAAATCTAGGAATATGGAATCGATCTGAGATCCCTTGTCGACAGCACGCATTACTTCACGCGCATAAAGAGCTAGCTGTGTTGCACAAGAACGATATTTTCTGAATTCGTGTTGGTTGTGTATCAATAAGACATTTTCTCCGAGGTGATTCATAATGTTCGAGTACAGTATATGCTCCAAAATCCTGCTGCAAATTGAGGTCAGCGATATGGGTCTGTAACTCAGTGGGTTACTCCTATTTCCTGTCTTGAATATTGGTGTGACCTGTGCTACTTTCCAGTCTTTAGGAACAGACCTTTCGTCAAGTGATCGGTTGTATATGATTGCTAAGAAAAGCGCTATTGTGTCTGCATACTCTGAAAGGAACCTGATGGATATACCATCTGGACCGGAATACTTGCCTTTCTTAAGTAATTTGAGTTGTATCGCAACATCTAAGATATCTAATTTTATGACACTCATGCTAACACGTGTTCTGGTTTTGAGTTCTGGAATATTTACTTTGTCTTCTTTCGACAAGGAATTACGGAAAACTGTATTAAGTAACTCCTCTTTAGTGGCACCATCATCGGTAAAAAAAAAGGGTTCAAATGGCTCTGAGCACTATGGGACTTACCTACTCTGGTCATCAGTCCCCTAGAACTTAGAACTACTTAAACCTAACTAACCTAAGGACATCACACACATCCATGCCCGAGGCAGGATTCGAATATGGTACTAAAATGCCACTAGTGTACTAAAATGACGAAATGCCAAAGAGACTGATATGGGTATGCATATTCAAACACAGAGATACGCAAACAGGCAGAATTAGGCGCTGCAGTTCGCAACGCCTGTATAAAAGAATAAGTGTCTGGCGCCGTTGGTAGACCGGCTATTGCTGTTACAATGGCAGATTACCAAGATTTAAGTGAGTCTAAACGTGGTGTTATGGTCGGCGAACGAGATACGGGACGCAGCATCTCTGACGTAGTGATGAAGTGGGCATTTTCCTGTACGACCATTTCACCAGTGTACCGTGAATATCAGGAATCATGTAAATGTCGTGTGAGTAGGGCCTCACGTCGGGTCCGGAACCCAGCGACTGCTACGGTCGCAGGTTCGAATCTTGCCTTGCGCATGGATGTGTGTGATGTCCTTGGGTTAGTTAGGTTTGAGTAGTTCTAAGTTCTAGGGGACTGATGACCTCAGCTGTTGTCGCATGGTGTTCAGAGCTATTTGAAGCATGACCGTACGCCGGGCGCAAGTCTTTTGATTTGACGCCACTTCGGCGACTTGCGCGTCACTGGGGATGGTGATGAGTAGAACAACACAACACCAAATCCCTGAGCGGAGAAAATCTCCGACCCAGCCTGTAATCGAACCAGGGCCCTTAGGACTGAGATTATGACGCGTAGACCACTCAGCTACCGGGGGTGGACAAGAATTAGGTGAAATATCAAATCTCCGTCATCGATGCGGCCGGAAAAAGGTCTTGCACGAACGGGACCAACGACGACTGAAGAGAATCGTTCAACATGACAGAAGTGCAACCCTTCATCAAATTGCTGAAGATTTCAGTGCTGGGCTATCAACAACTGTGAGCTTGCGAACCATGCAACAAAACATACGGTATGGGCTTTCAGAGCCGAAGGCCGACTCATGTGCCCTTGATGACTGCTCAGCGCGACGCTTTACGCCTCGCCTGGGTCTTTCAGCACCGACACTGGACTGTTGATGACTGGAAACATGTTGCCTGGTCGGACGAGTCTCGTTTCAATTTGCATTGAGCAGATGGACATGCACGGATATGGAGACAACCTCATGAATCCATGAACCCTGCATCTCAGCAAAGAACTGTTGAAGCTGGTGTCGGCTCTGTAATGGTGTGGGGCGTGTGCAGTTGGAGTGATATGGGACCCCTGATACGTCTAGATACGACCCTGTCTGATCACCTGCATCCATTCGTGTCCATTGCTTATTCCGACGGACTTGGGCAATTCCAACAGGACAACGCGACACCCCACACGTCCGTAATTGCTACAGAGTGGCTCCAGGAACACTCTTCTGAGTTTAAACACTTCCGTTCTCCGCCAAACGCCCCAGACATGAACATTATTAAGCATATCTACATCTACATTTATACTCCGCAAGCCACCCAACGGTGTGTGGCGGAGGACAGTTTACGCGCCACTGTCATTACCTTCCTTTTCTGTTCCAGTCGCGTATTGTTCGCGGTAAGAACGACTGTCTGAAAGCCTCCGTGCGCGCTCGAATCTCTCTAATTTTACATTCGTGTTCTCCTCGGCAGGTACAAGTAGGGGGAAGCAGTATATTCGATAGCTCATCCAGAAACGCACCCTCTCGAAACCTGGCGAGCAAGCTACACCGCGATGCACAGCGCCTCTCTTGCAGAGCCTGCCACTCGAGTTTGGTAAACATCTCTGTAACGCTATCACGGTTACCTAATAACCCTGTGACGAAACGCGCCGCTCTTCTTTGGATCTTCTATATCTTCTCCGTCAACCCGATCTTCTTTGGATCTTTTCTATCTCCTCCGTCAACCCGATCTGGTACGGATCCCACACTGATGAGCAATACTCAAGTAGAGGTCGAACGAGTGGTTTGTAAGCCACCTCCTTTGTTGATGGACTACATTTTCTCAGGACTCTCCTAATGAATCTCATCCTGGTACCCGCCTTACCAACAATTAATTTTATATGACCATTCCACTTCAAATCGTTCCGCACGCATACTCCCAGATATTTTACAGAAGTAACTGCTACCAGTGTTTGTTCCGCTATCATATAATCGTACAATAAAGGATCCTTCTTTCTATGTATTCGCAATACATTACATTTGTCTATGTCAAGGGTCAGTTGCCACTCCCTGCACCGAGTGCCTATCCGCTGCAGATCTTGCTGCAACTTCTCTCTATACTACAGAAGCATCCGCGAAAAGCCGCTTGGAACTTCCGACACTGTCTACTAGGTCATTTATATATATTGTGAAAAGCAATGGTCCCATAACACACCCCTGTGGCACGCCAGAGGTTACTTTAACGTGTGTACTCGCTCTCCGTTGATAACAACATGCTGTGTTCTGTTTGCTAAAAACTCTCCGATCCAGCCACACAACTGGTCTGATATTTCGTAGGCTCTTACTTTGTTTATCGGGCGACAATTCGGAACTGTATCGAACGCGTTCCGGAAGTCGAAGAAAATAGCATCTACCTGGGAGTCTGTATCTAATATTTTCTGGGTCTCATGAACAAATAAAGCGAGTTGTGTCTCACACGATCGCTGTTTCCGGAATCCATGTTGATTCCTACAGAGTAGATTCTGGGTTTCCAAAAACGACATGATACTCGAGCAAGAAAAAGGTTCTAAAATTCTACGACAAATCGACGTCAGATATGTCTTCGGTGTTTTGCAAAGTTGTGTTCAGAAGAGATCTGCGCCCCCTCGCCCTCGTACCCTTACGGATTTGTAGACAGCACTGCAGGGTTCTTGGTGTCAGTTCCCTCCAGCACTACTCCAGACATTAGTCGAGTCCAGGCCACGTCGTGTTGCTGCACTCCTGCGTACTCGCGGGGGCCCTACACGATATTAGGCAGGTGTACTTTTTTTTGTGTCTTCAGTGTAAAAATGGATACATGTATGTTCCACATCTCCCCCTAAACCTCTGGACCACTTTCAAAAAAACTTGGTACACCTAACACTTACTATCTGGGAAGAATCGCTATTGAGTAAGAACCACCTGTCTATTTAAGGGTTAAGGCCAGGGGTGAAAGAAGGTATAGTCCACAATGAGCGAATACCAAAACTTTACTTTTGACACCGTTCCTCACAAGCGGCTTCTAATGGAGCTGCAGGCCTATGGGGTATAGTCTCAGTTGTGCGACTGGATTCGTGATTTCCTGTCAGTAAGGTCGCAGTTCGTAGTAATAGACGGCAAGTCGTCCAGTAAAACTGAAGTGATATCAGGTGTTCCACAGGGAAGCGTCCTGGGACCTCTGCTATTCCTCATCTATATAACTGACCTGGGTGGCAATCTGGGCAGTTCTCTTAGACTGTTCGCAGATGATGCTGTAATTTACCGTCTAGTAAGGTCATCCGAGGACCAGTATCAGTTGCAAAGCGATTTAGAAAAGATTGCTGTATGGTGTGGCAGGTGGCAGTTGACGCTAAATAACGAAAAGTGTGAGATGATCCACATGAGTTCCAAAACAAAATCCGTCGGAATTCGATTACTCGATAAATAGTACAATTCTCAAGGCTGTCAATTCAACTAAGTACCTGGGTGTTAAAATTACGAACAACTTCAGTTGGAAAGACCACATAGATAATATTGTGGGGAAGGCGAGCCAAAGGTAGCGTTTCATTGGCAGGACACTTGGAAGATGCATCAAGTCCACTAAAGAGACAGCTTACACTACACTCGTTCGTCCTCTGTTAGAATATTGCTGCGCGGTGTGGGATCCTTACCAGATGGAATTGACGGAGGACATCGAGAGGGTGCAAAAAAGTGCAGCTCGTTTTGTATTATCACGTAATAGTGGAGAGAGTGTGGCAGATATGATACGCCAGTTGCGATGGAAGTCATTAAAGCAAAGACGTTTTTCGTCGCGGCGAGATCTATTTACGAAAGTTCAGTCACCAACTTTCTCTTCCGAATGCGAAAATATTTTGTTGAGCCCAAATCAGAGCTGGAACAGTAAGGTTTAGCTGTTCGTTTTTCCCACGCGCTGTTCGGGAGTGGAATTGTAGAGAGATGGTATGATTGTGGTTCGATATACCGTCTGTCAAGCACTTAAATGTGAATTGCACAGTAATCATGTAGATGTAGATGGAGATATTTGAGAATGAGAGCACTTAGTAACAACCAACAAACTTTACACATAATTTAAGATCTCAACTGTGCTTTTTCTCACTGAAAACACATCACACAATGGTCAAAGGAAAAAAAAAGTCGCTGTCCATATAGTACTGCTATTATTACCTGTATTCGGTTAACTGTACCCACGACACGTTTTGCAGACAGTATTCACTTATATCATTATATTATTGTGCGACATATATTTCAGAAGATATAACATCACAAACCGAGATGCGTAAGAAATTGCTGCAACGAGCACGATCTTCAAATTTGCTAGCTCTTTGCTACTAACTCAACAACAAATTTTGCAAACAGTACCCACATGCCGCTGAATATACCAAAAAATATATCATTCTACGATACACAGCTCAGGGTACAATTAGATCGCAACCACTGAGGTGCATGAAGACTACCAGATCATCCATGAAGTTTTATTACTTCTTTGCTAGTACATCATTCGCAACATATTTCGCAGACAGATTGCACATATTCCGCTAGATGTACAGTGTATACAAAAACATATCATTGTACGACTCATAGTTCAGGAGATATGAGATATAAACATTGAGCTGCATGAAAACGAAACCCCAAAGCGTAATTCGCTAGAGATACAGGTGAATACTGAGTAGAAATATGAAAGAAATAAATCAAATATGTATGGAATACACGTGAGATGTTTGTAAGCACACAAAGCCTCGAATAAAAAAACTCCTTTTAGTCTCCTGGATCGAAATTAACCAAATTTGGTACACATACCAGTAACTACCTGGAAAAGAAAACTGTCGGGGTAAGAACCTGCTATTGGGGCGTGTGTGATAATGCGGAGAGAGAAGTGGGGAGGAGATGGACGGAGAAAGAGAGGGAAGGAGGAGATGAAGACAGATAGGGGAGAGGTGGGTATTGACAGAGAGATTAGGAAGGAAAGATGGGTTGAGGAGGAGATGGACTTGGGAGGAGGAAGCAGCAGATGGACAGAGAGAGGGAGATATTCAGGTTCAAGAATAGCAGAGAAAGACTGCACTTCTGCCTCGTGCCAATTGCAATAGAAAGGTTTCTGTCTTGCTCTTCGGCCATTTACAGAGTGATGCTTTGATCGTGACCGGGCCAAATATCTGACGAAATAAGCGTCAAACGAAAGAACTACAAAGAACGAAACTTGTCTAGCTTGAAGGGGGAAACCAGATGGCGCTATGGTTGGCCCGCTAGATAGGACAAACGGATGTCAAATAGGAACCCCCATTTTTTATTACATATTCGTGTAGTAAGTAAAGAAATATGAACATTTTAGTTGGAGCCCTTTCTTCGCTTTATGATAGATGGTGCTGTAATAGCCACAAACGTATGTCTCGCAATTTTAGATGAACAGTTCGTAACGGGTAGGTTATTTAAATTAAAATACAGAAACTAGGTACTTTTGAATATTTTATTTCGGTTTTTCCAATGTGATACATGTATTTTTGTGAACTTATCATTTCTGAGGACGTATGCTGTTACAGCGTGATTACCTGTAAATGTCACATTAATGCAATAAATACTGAAAATGATGTCCGTCAACCTCAATGCATTTGGCAATACGTGTAACGACATTCCTCTCAACAGCGAGTAGTTTGCCTTCCGTAATGTTCGCACATTCATTGGACAATGCGCTGACGCACGTTGTCAGGCGCTGTCGGTGGATCACGATAGCCAATATCCTTCAACTTTCCCCACAGAATGAAAACCGGGGACGTCAGATCCGCTGAACGTGCGGTCCACGGTATGGTGCTTCGACGACCAATCCACCTGTCATGAAATATGCTATTCAATACCGCTTCAACCGCACGCGAGCTATGTGCCGGACATACATCATGTTGGAAGTACATCGCCATTCTGTCATGCAGTGAAACATCTCGTAGTAACATCGGTAGAACATTACGTAGGAAATCAGGATACATTGCACCATTTAGATTGCCATCGATAAAATGGGGGCCAATTATCCTTCCTCCCATAATGCCGCACAATACATAAACCCGCCAAGGTCGCTGATGTTCCACTTGTCGCAGCCATCGTGGATTTTCCGTTGCCCAATAGTGCATATTATGTAGGTTTAAGTAAGTGGAAAGCAAAGGACTTGGAAGAGCAGTTGAACGGAATGGACAGTGTCTTGAAAGGAGGATATAAGATGAACATCAACAAAAGCAAAACGAGGATAATGGAATGTAGTCGAATTAAGTCGGGCGATGCTGAGGGAATTAGATTAGGAAATGAGACACTTAAAGCAGTAAAGGAGTTTTGCTATTTGGGGAGCAAAATAACTGATGATGGTAGAAGTAGAGAGGATATAAAATGTAGACTGGCAATGGCAAGGAAAGCGTTTCTGAAGAAGAGAAATTTGTTAACATCGAATATAGATTTATGTATCAGGAAGTCGTTTCTGAAAGTATTTGTATGGAGTGTAGCCATGTATGGAAGTGAAACATGGACGATAAATAGTTTAGACAAGAAGAGAATAGAAGCTTTTGAAATGTGGTGCTACAGAAGATTGCTGAAGATTAGATGGGTAGATCATATAACTAATGAGGAGGTATTGAATAGGATTGAGGAGAAGAGGAGTCTGTGGCACAACTTGACAAGAAGAAGGGACCTGTTGGTAGGACATGTTCTGAGGCGTCAAGGGATCACAAATTTAGCATTGGAGGGCAGCGTGGAGGGTAAAAATCGTAGAGGGAGACCAAGAGATGAGTACACTAAGCAGATTCAGAAGGATGTAGGCCACAGTAGGTATTGGGAGATGAAGAAGCTTGCACAGGATAGAGTAGCATGGAGAGCTGCATCAAACCAGTCTCAGGACTGAAGACCACAACAACAACATCAAGGTACGATTCTATTAGCGATAACTGTGAGCCCTTTATTCCGTATAATTTTAACAATTTGTTTACCTTAATAGTGTTCAAAAGTCATCATATATATATCTATCAATTCATGACACCCATCTTACAAATTTCCTTTTTCTGGCGGACACACCTCCAGATCGTCGGCTTATAGTAACCTCTCAAAACTCCGCCATCTAACTCTTCCCACATCCACCACTGCTGGCGGCTCACACCACACAAGGGAATATTCCAACAATTGAGTCCAACCATCCACAGACTGCACACAGCACTGTCAGCGATTTTCGTACAGAGCGCTACGAGGCGTTACCAACATAAAAACCTAAACAACCTACTAAGATGTCTACTTACGATGGTACTCGATTTTCTGTACAGTGCCGCGCTGGAATAGCCGAGCGGTCTGAGGCGCTGCAGTCATGGACTGTGCGGCTGGTCCCAGCGGAGGTTCGAGTCCTCCCTCGGGCATGGCTGTGTGTGTTTGTCCTCAGGGTTATTAGGTTAAGTAGTGTGTAAGCTTAGGGACTGATGACCTTAGCAGTTATGCCATAAGATTTCACACACTTTTTTTTGTACAGCAATTGTATCTATGCTTATAGATCTAGAAAAGGTATCTGACCGGTTTCCTAGGAGGAAGTTATTGTCTGTTCTACGAAATTATGGAATAGGAGGCAAGCTTTTGCAACCAATTAAAGGTCTTTATATGGATAGTCAGGCAGCAGTTAGAGTTGACGGTAAGTTGAGTTCATGGTTCAGAGTAGTTTCAGGGGTAAGACAAGGCTGCAACCTGTCTCCACTGTTGTTCACATTATTTATGGATCATATGTTGAAAACAATAGACTGGCTGGGTGAGGTTAAGATAGGTGAACACAAAATAAGCAGTCTTGTGTATGGGAATGACTTAGATGTGATGGCAGATTCGATTGAAAGTTTGGAAAGTAATACTTCAGAGCTAGATCAGAAATGTAAGGACTATGGTATGAAGATTAGCACCTCCAAAACAAAAGTAATGTCAGTGGGAAAGAAATATAAACGGATTGCGTGCCAAATAGGAGGAACAAAGTTAGAACAGGTGGACGGTTTCAAGTACTTAGGATGCATATTCTCACAGGATGGCAACATAGTGAAAGAACTGGTGTAGCAAAACTAATGCAGTGAGCGCTCAGTTACGATCTACTCTCGTCTGCAAGCAGGAAGTCAGTACCGAGACTAAGTTATCTGTGCTCCGTTCAATCTTTCGACCAACTTTGTTGTATGGGAGCAAAAGCTGGGTGGATTCAGGTTACCTTACAAACAAGGTTGGAGTTACAGATATGAAAGTAGCTGGGATGATTGCAGGTACTAGCAGATGGGAACAATGGCAGGAGGGTGTCCACAATGAGGAAATCAAAGAAAAACTGGGAATGAACTCTACAGATGTAGCAGTCAGGGCGAACAGGCTCAGATGGTGGGGTCATTTTACACGCATGGGAGAAGCAAGGTTATCCATGAGACTCGTGGGTTCAGCAGTAGAGGGTAGGAGGAGTCGGGGCAGACCAAGGAGAAGGTACCTGGATTCGGCTAAGAATGATTTTGAAGTAATAGGCTTAACATCAGAAGAGGTACCAATGTTAGCACTGAATAGGGGATCATGGAGGAATTTTATAAGGGGACTATGCTCCAGACTGAACGCTGAAAGGCATAATCAGTCTTCAGTGATGATAATGATGATGATGGTTCTGTACATCGGTACATTACCATTATTACCAATTCTATGTCATTCACCAGCCACACCTAGACAGACAGCGTCAAGATACAACATTATCAACATACATGAATACAACTCTACTATGATAGTAATTTAATACCGCAAGACATATTGAAGTCTTAAATTAGATTACAATAATATCACAACTATGAAATACACTCCTGGAAATTGAAATAAGAACACCGTGAATTCATTGTCCCAGGAAGGGGAAACTTTATTGACACATTCCTGGGGTCAGATACATCACATGATCACACTGACAGAACCACAGGCACATAGACACTGAGACAACAGAGCATGCACAATGTCGGCACTAGTACAGTGTATATCCACCTTTCGCAGCAATGCAGGCTGCTATTCTCCCATGGAGACGATCGTAGAGATGCTGGATGTAGCCCTGTGGAACGGCTTGCCATGCCATTTCCACCTGGCGCCTCAGTTGGACCAGCGTTCGTGCTGGACGTGCAGACCGCGTGAGACGACGCTTCATCCAGTCCCAAACATGCTCAATGGGGGACAGATCCGGAGATCTTGCTGGCCAGGGTAGTTGACTTACGCCTTCTAGAGCACGTTGGGTGGCACGGGATACATGCGGACGTGCATTGTTCTGTTGGAACAGCAAGTTCCCTTGCCGGTCTAGGACTGGTAGAACGATGGGTTCGATGACGGTTTGGATGTACCGTGCACTATTCTGTGTCCCCTCGACGATCACCAGAGGTGTACGGCCAGTGTAGGAGATCGCTCCCCACACCATGATGCCGGGTGTTGGTCCTGTGTGCCTCGGTCGTATGCAGTCCTGATTGTGGCGCTCACCTGCACGGCGCCAAACACGCATACGACCATCATTGGCACCAAGGCAGAAGCGACTCTCATTGCTGAAGACGACACGTCTCCATTCGTCCCTCCATTCACGCCTGTCGCGACACCACTGGAGGCGGGCTGCACGATGTTGGGGCGTGAGCGGAAGACGGCCTAACGCTGTGCGGGACCGTAGCCCAGCTTCATGGAGACGGTTGCGAATGGTCCTCGCCGATACCCCAGGAGCAACAGTGACCCTAATTTGCTTTGTAGTGGCGGTGCGGTCCCCTACGGCACTGCGTAGGATCCTATGGTCTTGGCGTGCATCCGTGCGTCGCTGTGGTCCGGTCCCAGGTCGACGGGCACGTGCACCTTCCGCCGACCACTGGCGACAACATCGATGTACTGTGGAGACCTCACGCCCCACGTGTTGAGCAATTCGGCGGTACGTCCACCCGGCCTCCCACATGCCCACTATACGCCCTCGCTCAAAGTCCGTCAACTGCACAAACGGTTCACGTCCATGCTGTCGCGGCATGCTACCAGTGTTAAAGACTGCGATGGAGCTCCGTATGCCACGGCAAACTGGCTGACACTGACGGCGGCGGTGCACAAATGCTGCGCAGCTAGCGCCATTCGACGGCCAACACCGCGGTTCCTGGTGTGTCCGCTGTGCCGTGCGTGTGATCATTGCTTGTACAGCCCTCTCGCAGTGTCCGGAGCAAGTATGGTGGGTCTGACACAACGGTGTCAATGTGTTCTTTTTTCCATTTCCAGGAGTGTAGATACAAGTATATAATGAAATTGAATATAACAGTTGCTGTTGGAGTCATGGAACTGAACTGCTGCTCAAGTAAACACTATGGCACTACCAGAGAAGAATTCTTCAATATTGTTGGCTACTCTTTTAGCTTACACAAAATAGTAGTTTTAAACTGCTCCCATGGTAACGACTGTATGCGATCGGGTAGAGCATTCAACAATTTTAGGGCCACCACTGGGAAGCTGTTTTGTGTCTTTGCTAATCGACACCTTGGCATGTCGATACTGTCTTTGTTGCGAGTGCTGTATTTGTGGACGTCATTCCTCTTTCTGTAAATATCATGGTTTCTCTTTACCATCTGGTGAGCCAAGGTGTATGAGACAGGCGAAATACCCTCAGACTTCTAGAAGAATATAATAATTCCAATCCCAAAGAAAGCAGGTGTTGACAGATGTGAAAATTACCGAATCAGTTTAATAAGTCACGGCTGCAAAATACTAAAGCGAATTCTTTAGAGACGAATGGAAAAACTAGTAGAAGCCGACCTTGGGGAAGATCAGTTTGGATTCCGAAGAAATACTGGAACACGTGAGGCAATACTGACACTACGACTTATCTTAGAAGAAAGATTAAGGAAACCTACGTTTCTAGCATTTGTAGACTTAGAGAAAGCTTTTGACAATGTTGACTCGAATACTCTCTTTCAAATGCTGAAGGTGGCAGGAGTAAAATACTGAGAGCGCAAGGCTATTTACAATTTGTACAGGAACCAGATGGCAGTTATAAGAGTCGAGGGACACGAAAGGGAAGCAGTGGTTGGGAAGGCAGTGAGACAGGGTTGTAGCCTCTCACCGATGTTATTCAATCTGTATATTGAGCAAGCAGCGAAGGAAACAAAAGAAAAATTCGGAGTAGGTATTAAAATCCATGGAGAAGAAATAAAAATTTTGAGGTTCGACGATGACATTGTAATTTTGTCAGAGACAGCAAAGGACTTGGAAGAGCAGTTCAGTGGAATGGACAGTGTCTCGAAAGGAGGATATAAGATGAACATCAACAAAAGCAAAACGAGGATAATGGAATGTAGTAAAATTAAGTCGGGTGATGCTGAGGGAATTAGATTGCTATTTGGGGAGCGAAATAACTGATGATGGTCGAAGTAGAGAGGATATAAAGTGTAGACTGGCAATGGCAAGGAAAGCGTTTCTGTAGAAGAGAAATTTGTTAACATCGAGTATAGATTCAAGTGTCAGGAAGTCATTTCTGAAAGTATTTGTATGGAGTGTAGCCATGTATGGAAGTGAAACATGGACGATAAATAGTTTGGACAAGAAGAGAATAGAAGTTTTTGAAATGTGGTGCTACAGAAGAATGCTGAAGATTAGATGGGTAGATCACATAACTAATGAGGAAGTATTGGATAGGATTTTGGAGAAGTTTGTGGCACAACTTGACCAGCAGAAGGGATCGGTTGGTAGGACATGTTCTGAGGCATCAAGGGATTATCAATTTAGTATTGGAGGGCAGCGTGGAGGGTAAAAATCGTAGAGGGAGACCAAGAGATGAATACGCTAAACAGATTCAGAAGGATGTAGGTTGCAGTAGGTACTGGGAGATGAAGAAGCTTGCACAGGATAGAGTAGCATGGAGAGCTGCATCAAACCAGTCTCAGGACTGAAGAGCACTACAACAGCAACTTTATGTGGAAAAGGCAGTTCAATATACACTGGCTGTAAACGGTCAGAACTCCTAGAATGGTGAAAATTGGTTTACAGTTGTCTGTTTTTTTGTTTTTGAAGTATTGATCCTTATTGCTTAATTTGCAGTAAAAGCAAATTCTTGCAGAATGGCCCTACAACAACAGTCCATAACTGATGTGGCTGTGGAACATTGCATAGTACAAAGATAGAAGGTACTGTACTGGTACTATACTTTTCAGTGTCCTCAAGAGGTACAGGACCCGTGAAAGTTTGGAACAGACATGTTCGGTGTGCTGCTACCACTTTAATCCGGTATCAATGAGAAAGCCCAGAAGTTTGCTGCGTTACCCAATACTCCAGTATTGCTGAGGCTGCATATCATCCTCTGAGTTTTTTCTTTTTAATTTTCATTTTATTCATGATAAACCAGGCCTTAGCTTCATTGAACAAGTCCGCCTGGGGTGATCGAGCGGTTCTAGGCGCTACAGTCTGGAACCGCCCGACCGCTACGGTCGCAGGTTCGAATCCTGCCTCGGGCATGGATGTGTGTGTGTGTGTGATGTCGTTAGGTTAGTTATGTTTAAGTAGTTCTAAATTCTAGGAGACTGAAGTCCTCAGATTTTAAGTCGCATAGTGCTCAGAGCCATTTGAACCATTTTTCATTGAACAAGACTTCTGCTTACTGGACTGCCTGTTCGACATTCTTTCCTTTTGAGAACAAGGTTGTATCATCCAGAAACTCCAAGGTGTGCCCATTGGAGCCTATGTCATTTACAAAGATAAGGAACAGCAGGTGCCCTATTACTGATCCCTGTGGAACACCATGCTGTAGCTTCTTCTCACCGGAATCAGCTCCTTGCACGGAAACAATCTGTCGTCTGTTACTCAGGTAGCATTCAAGAGTTTGCAGGACAGATCCCCCATTACCATATGTGTTTAGTTTTCTGAGCAGGGCCTTATGTGGGATGCAGTCAAATGCCTTACTAAGGTCACAGAACACTACATTACGTAATGGCATGCACAGTGAACAATAGCAACAAAATGTAAAGGACACTGCGTAGCTAGAACGCACCATTAGACCCAGAAGAAGGCCACTGCAACTGCGGCCGAAACGTTGGTTTTTCTCCAGCTACATTATGACGCAGTAACATGCTCATAAAACATTTATGCCGAAACATCGTTTTACTTATAACGAACTGATGTTGCTGTTGTTCTTGAATTTCATAAAATTTAGCTGTGGAGCGGTGGCGGAGAACACCTACATCGAGGGCAGAAGACGATGCGGTTGTGTGCAGACGGTAACTGCCGCGTATCAGCTGATCGCTCGCCTCGGTGACGTCACAGCCTGCAGCCCGCGGCGGGTACGTCACGAAGGTAGTCCTACGCTCCCTCGCTCGCTCAAATCAGCAGACAAACTACGTTTCTACACCTGTTAACTCGTAAGCAGGCGTGTCTGTACAAACGAAAGCTGAATCTTCTACGGGAATCCGCTATTATGGAATCTCACTGTAATGATGGGAAGTCAATTCCCCTACTTATACACTACTAGACATTAAAGTTGCTACACCAAGAAAAAATGCACATGATAAACGGGTATTCATTGGACATATATATTACACAAGAACTGACATCTGATTACATTTTCACGCAATTTGGGTGCATAGACCCTGAGAAATCAGTACTCAGAACAACAACCTCTGGCCGTAATAACGGCCTCGATATGCCTGGACATTGAGTCAAACGGTACAGCTGCCCATGCAGCTTCAACACGATACCACAGTTCATCAAGAGTAGTGACTGGTGTATTGTGACGAGCCAGTTGCTCGGCCACCATTGACAAGACATTTTCAATTGGTGAGAGATCTGGAGAATGTGCTGGCAAGGGCAGCGGTCGAACATTTTCTGTATCCAGAAAGGCCCGTACAGGACCTGCAACATGCCGTAGTGCATTATCTTGCTAAAATGTAGGCCCTCCAATACTACACTGGTGATCCCTTGATGCCTCAGTATATGTCCTACCAACAGATCCCTTCTTCTAGTCAAGTTGGGCCACAAATTTCTCTTCTCACCAATTCTATTCAGTACCTCCTCATTAGTTACGTGATCTACCCATCTAATCTTCAGCATTCTTCTGTAGCACCACATTTTTAATGCTGCTATGTCTTCTTGTCCACACTATTTATCGTCCATGTTTCACTTCCATACATGGCTACACTCCATACAAAGACTTTCAGAAATGACTTCCTGACACTTAAATCTGTACTCGATGTTAACAAATTTCTCTTCTTCAGAAACGCTTTCCTTGCCATTGCCATTCTACGTTTTATATCCCCTCTACTTCGACCATCATCAGTTACTTTGCTCCCCAAATAGCAAAACTCATTTACTACTTTAAGTGTCTCATTTCCTAATTTAATACCTTAATTCGACTACATTCCATTATCTTCGTTTTGCTTTTGTTGATGTTCATCTTATATCCTCCTTTCAAGACACTGTCCATTCCATTCAACTGCTCTTCCAAGTACTTTGCTGTTTCTGACAGAATTACAATGTCATCGGCGAACCTCAAAATTTTTATTTCTTCTCCATGGATTTTAATTCCTACTCCGAATTTTTCTTTTGTTTCATTTACTGCTTGTTCGATATACAGATTGAATAACATCTAGGATAGGTTACAACCGTGTCTCACTCATTTCCCGACCACTGCTTCCATTTCATGCCCGTCGATTCTTATAACTGCCATGTTGTTTCCGCACAAATTGTAAATAGCCTTCCGCTTCCTCTATTTTACCCCTGCCACCTTCAGTATTAGAAAGAGAGTATTCCAGTCATCATTGTCAAAAACTTTCTATAAGTCTACAAATGCTAGATATGTAGGTTTGTCATTCCTTAATCTATTTTCTAAGATAAGTCATAGTGTCAGTATTGCCTCACGTGTTCCAACATTTCTACGGAATCCAAACTGGTCTTCCCCGAGATCGGATTCTACCAGTTTTTCCATTTGTCTGTGAAGAATTCGTGTTACTATTTTGCAGGCGTGGCTTATTAAACTGATTGTTCGAAGACTTAGCCCATGTTAAGTGACTTATGCTGATTCGGTCTCTCTTCTAAGTTAGTCATGATGGCAGCTTTTCTAGTAGGGGATTTTAGAGTATTTACCTCGCTTCTTTTGTGAAGAATTTTCGGGAAATGCTGTCTTCATCATCATTTTGGAAAAAACCTTTCGTGGTAGGAAGATACTGTGGCGTCACCGCCAGACACCACACTTGCTACGTGGTAGCCTTTAAATCGGCCGCGGTCCGGTGGTATACGTCGGACACACGTGTCGCCTCTATCAGTGATTGCAGACCGAGCGCCGCCACACGGCAGGTCTAGAGAGACTTCCTAGCACTCGCCCCAGTTGTACAGCCGACTTTGCTAGCGATGGTTCACTGACTACATACGCTCTCATTAGCCGAGACGATAGTTAGCATAGCCTTCAGCCACGTTATTTGCTACGACCTAGCAAGGCGCCAGTATCCGTACTATTGATATTGTGAATCATGCACCATAAAGAGCGACGCTCTCCGTTAATGGATTAAAGTTAAGTAATCCACCAGCTACGTCCGTTTTTCTCAATTCTAATTCCCTTGTCATGTTCCAGACCTCACGCCAGCCTGCGTGAGCTAAAACGCGTGCATTTCGGCCTCCTTTAGGAACACGGTTGGCTCTCCTGCCAACCACAACAGATACCCTCAGCATTTCTAAACTTCGTATTTAAAAAGAAAAAAAAACATTAGGATCACCTAAAATTGTTAAATAATGATTGCAGAGGATAAATTTGTACACCTGCGTAGTTCTCGCATTTATCTGCACTTGCTCCCCTCAAAACTGTAAGTCCGTCGTATTTTGTAACGCCAGTAGAAGTTGGCGTATGCTTGTAACAGGAAAAATGAAATTGTTACGTAATAGCGCCGACTCATCGCAGCCGTATGTGTAGCTTAAACAAAGGCCGTAATAATACCAATCACGGTAGGCGCGCATCGCGGCCGTCGGAAATAAAGGCGCGCGGACAAAAGACGCCGGATGACAGCCGCTTCCTGATTGGCCAGAGCGCTCCAATCAATAATACCCACAGTTCTGTGCGCGAGAGGCACAAAGGTGCGCCTCTGCAGCGAAACCCGTGCCTTATTGTCCACCGGATTCCAAGCTCTCCGTCACCAGTCAATTGCAACCGGTCTTGTTTAATCGAGGAAGGGTGTTATCAGCGCTTTGTGTGCTGTTCATTTACCAATCGGGAGAACTCCCATTTCACAAAAGACTCGCTAATTTGATTGAACTTGGTAGTTATTTTATTTGCTTTGGTATTCCAGTTGGACGTATAACACACGGCACGAAAAGGAAGCGGTACTTGGGAAAGGAGTGAGGTGGGGTATTTGCCAATTCTCGATATTACGCAACCTGTGCGTTCAACAAGCAGTAAGGAAACCCAAGGAAAATTTGGAAAAAGAATTGGTTGTTGTTATTGTGCTCTTCACTGATAAGACTGAGCTGATGCAGCTATCCACACTAGAGTATCATGTACTCGTTCATTCGAGATGCCTACAGCACTAGCAATCTCACGCACCTTAACTCCTCTGTCACCCATTCGCCTTATCATGGATTTTATCAATTATTTCTGGAGTCATAACCTCTACAGGGCGTCCAGAACGTTCAGCATCGCTTGTGCCCATACGGCCACTCCGAAAATTTTGAAACCACTTATAAACTGTTCTAATCGAAGGTGCAGAGTCAGCGTAATGTTCATCAAGCTTCTTTTTTAGTCTCCTGAGGCGTTTCGCCTTTCATAAAGTAATGTTTAATCACCACACGAAGTTCTTTTTCGTCCATTTTTTTTACAATCACTCGACTCCCCCGATTCACGCGAATGTTTACAGTCAAAACAGTTTGGCACTGTACTGCTGCCAACCTACACGATTCTGGAATTCACCTCCGGGTTGGAAGTCGTCGTTGAGTACGCAGCGTTCAGCAATTGAGAGCACTTCCTCTGCCTTTACTTACGTAGAGACGTTATCTGAACTCCATCCTTCTGTCTGGGAGTTGGCGTTTCTCGTCAGTAGAACACAGTGAGGAGAAGACAGCATTAGAATATATTAGTCAGAGGACCGCCTTCTGCCGTCCTAGTGTTTGAAAGAGTTTTATTTTGTAGCTGGAGTTCTCCCATCGTCGCGAAATGGCTCTGAGCATTATGGGACTTAAGATCTATGGTCATCAGTCCTCTAGAACTTAGAACTACTGAAACCTAACTAACCTAAGGACATCACGCAACACCCAGTCATCACGAGGCAGAGAAAATCCCTGACCGCGCCGGGAATCGAACCCGGGAAGCCGGGCGTGGGAAGCGAGAACGCTACCGCACGACCACGAGATCCATCGCTTCGACGCAGCACATACGGTGATATCGCAAATTGCTTCGGCGTATTAGGGCTATAAAAGCTAAACAGCTGTGATCGAGTTAGTTCATTTCCACTGAGGTTCCACAACACAGTAGATCATCTTCGAAAGTAGTGTCTTCTAGTGTTTGGTACGTAGATCATGTGAGCCATTTCGCGTTATTGATATTAGATCGCGCGGCCATAAAAAGGGGCCAGAGTTAGACAATTGATTAACAATTTTACTTAGGAAATGTAGACATTTGTCAGAAAGGGTGTTTTTTTTTATCTGCAATAAACGTATAAGAAGGAACAACGTTTATCATTTAGTACACTACTGGCCATTAAAATTCCTACAGCAAGAAGAAATGCAGAGGATAAACGGATATTCATTGGACAAATATATTATACTAGAACTGGCATGTGATTACATTTTCACGCAATTTCGGTGCATATATCCTGAGAAATCAGTACCCAGAACAACCACCTCTGGCCGTAATAACGGCCTCGATACGCCTGGGCATTGAGTCAAACAGAGCTTGGATGGCGTGTACAGGTACAGCTGCCCATGCAGCTTTAACACGACACCACAGTTCATCAAGAGTAGTGACTGGCGTATTGTGACGAGCCAGTTGCTCGGCCAACATTGACCAGACGTTTTCAGTTGGTGAGTGATCTGGAGAATGTGCTGGCCAGGGCAGCAGTCGAACATTTTCTGTATCTAGAAAGACCCGTACAGGACCTGCAACATGCAGTAGTGCATTATCCTGCTAAAATGAAGGGTAGAGCCACTGGTCGTAACACATCTGAAATGTAACGTTCACTGTTCAAAGTGCCGTCAATGCGAACAAGAGGTGACCGAGATGTGTAAGCAACGGCACCCCCCCCCCCCCCCCCCCCCCCCACCATCACGCCGGGTGATACGCCAGTATGGCGATGACGAATACACGCTTTCAATGTGCGTTCACCGCGATGTCGCCAAACACGGATGCGACCATCACGATGCTGTAAACACAACCTGGATTCATCCGAAAAAATAACGTTTTGCCATTGGTGCACCCAGGTTCGTCGTTGAGTACACCACCGCAGGCGCACCTGTCTCTGATGCAGCCACGGTCTCCGAGCTGATAGTCCGTGCTGCTGCAAACGTCGTCGAACTGTTCGTGCAGATGGTTGTTGTCTTGCAAACGTCCCCATCTGTTGACTAAAGGATCGAGACGTGGCTGCGGATAAGATGCCTGTCATCTCGACAGCTAGTGATACGAGGCCGTTGGGAGCAATGTCGCGATACGATAAACCGCAATCGCGATAGGCTACAATCGGACCTTTATCAAAGTCGGAAACGTGATGGTACGCATTTCTCCTCCTTACACGAGGCATCACAACAACATTCCACCAGGCAACGTCGGTCAACTGCTGTTTGTGTATGAGAAATCGGTTGGAAACTTTCCTCATGTCAGCCCGTTGTAGGTGTCGCCACCAGCGCCAACCTTCTGTGAATGCTGTGAAAAGCTAATCATTTGCATATCACAGCATCTTCTTCCTGTCGGTTAAATTTCGCGTCTGTAGCACGTCATCTTCGTGGTGTAGCAGTTTTAATGGCCAGTAGTGTAGTATTAGTTGTCTAGATCATTCATTTATGCTTAGATTGTAATTTATAGAATTAACAGACCGTAAGATCTGCTTCAGGGTGTATTCAGACACGGCCAAATCTTCATTTTAGGGTTTATTATTTTCCGTTGGGCACATTCATTTTACACCCGTCTGGAGTAGCATCTTGGAACGTGACCTGACAGGATCGCCAGTGTTTATGGCGCAGTTTGAAATGCATTGCAGAATGTTTTGGCGGGACGGGACGTTACGCCCAATACGAATTAGGCTTGAGGGTTCCACTTTAACCGACTGGGGCACGGAATCTTAAAAGTCTTTAAATCCTCTAAAGCATTCTTCCAATCCGTATGCGGCATACAGCAAACCAGTGCTTAAGAGTATTGGTTAACGGCCAAATATTTGGCGCCAATCAGGTCTTTTTATCAGTTATGAAATCAGTGTTATTAATGCAATCCTGGAGCTCTCGTAATTCTGCCTAAATATGAGACCTGTTCCTCTCTGCTCATGTGTCGTCTTCTTAGCCAAGCCATTAGGTTTTTTTTTTTTTTAAGCAAATATGATACTTGCGAGTTTGTCGCTTTAAATGATGACGCATTTAACACATTTCAATGTAGCTACCAAAAAAAGGGGGGGAGTTTACCCGCATAACGTTCGTATTCCACGTTGGTGTGTATTTTTTAAGCCTAATAATGTTACTTGTATTTTACAAAAATAAGTTTACTTGCTGTAAGTTCTAGCTCCGAATGACGCAGTATTGAGTGTTAAATGGGCGACCTCTTCATATGAGATTACAGTCCTGTGTTTTTAATGTTCTCGTTCTAGTGGTATATGATAAGAAAAATCTGTTTATCCACGGCATCTGTGTGTTGTATTATACACCTTGTTTTCTCATTTTAAATTTACCGCCTTCATTTATACACTCCTGGAAATTGAAATAAGAACACCGTGAATTCATTGTCCCAGGAAGGGGAAACATTATTGACACATTCCTGGGGTCAGATACATCACATGATCACACTGACAGAACCACAGGCACATAGACACAGGCAACAGAGCATGCACAATGTCGGCACTAGTACCGTGTTTATCCACCTTTCGCAGCAATGCAGGCTGCTATTCTCCCATGGAGACGATCGTAGAGATGCTGGACGTAGTCCAGTGGAATGGCTTGCCATGCCATTTCCACCTGGCGCCTCAGTTGGACCAGCGTTCGTGCTGGACGTGCAGACCGCGTGAGACGACGCTTCATCCAGTCCCAAACATGCTCAATGGGGGACAGATCTGGAGATCTTGCTGGCCAGGGTAGTGGACTTACACCTTCTAGAGCACGTTGGGTGGTACGGGATACATGCGGACGTGCATTGTCCTGTTGGAACAGCAAGTTCCCTTGCCGGTCTAGGAATGGTAGAACGATGGGTTCGATGACGGTTTCGATGTACCGTGCACTATTCAGTGTTCCCTCGACGATCACCAGAGGTGTACGGCCAGTGTAGGAGATCGCTCCCCACACCATGATGCCGGGTGTTGGCCCTGTGTGCCTCGGTCGTATGCAGTCCTGATTGTGGCGCTCACCTGCACGGCGCCAAACACGCATACGACCATCTTTGGCACCAAGGCAGAAACGACTCTCATCGCTGAAGACGACACGTCTCCATTCGTCCCTCCATTCACGCCTGTCGCGACACCACTGGAGCGGGCTGCACGATGTTGGGGCGTGAGCGGAAGACGGCCTAACGGTGTGCGGGACCGTAGCCCAGCTTCATGGAGACGGTTGCGAATGGTCCTCGCCGATATCCCAGGAGCAACAGTGTCCCTAATTTGCTGGGAAGTGGCGGTGCGGTCCCCTACGGCACTGCGTAGGATCCTATGGTCTTGGCGTGCATCCGTGCGTCGCTGCGGTCCGGTCTCAGGTCGACGGGCACGTGCACCTTCCGCCGACCACTGGCGACAACATCGATGTACTGTGGAGACCTCACGCCCCACGTGTTGAGCAATTCGGCGGTACGTCCACCCGGCCTCCCGCATGCCCACAATACGCCCTCGCTCAAAGTCCGTCAACTGCACATACGGTTCACGTCCACGCTGTCGCGGCATGCTAGCAGTGTTAAATACTGCGATGGAGCTCCGTATGCCACGGCAAACTGGCTGACACTGACGGCGACGGTGCACAAATGCTATGCAGCTAGCGCCATTCGACGGCCAACACCGCGGTTCCTGGTGTGTCCGCTGTGCCGTGCGTGTGATCATTGCTTGTACAGCCCTCTCGCAGTGTCCGGAGCAAGTATGGTGGGTCTGACACACCGGTGTCAATGTGTTCTTTTTTCCATTTCCAGGAGTGTATTTTACTTCGTCAATATTTTAGGATACGTCATGCACAGGTGTTGCCCCTAGTAATTCCATCTTACGAATGTCTTATGTGCATTACAGTTATAAAGTTTTAGTGGGTATGTATATCCAGTTTATGACCTGTCATTCTTATCAGTGCTGCGTCGCAGCGCCGCCTATTGAGGTGACTCTGTGTTAGGCTTCAGTACTGTCACACGACTCTGTGGCGCATTGTGCTTTACTACCTGAGCCCCATCTTACTCTGTTACTCGCTCCTGTGGGCGGGAACGCGTTATGCAGGTCTTGGTGCCTCTCACGTCCATGTAGAAAGAGTAATGATTTTACTGTTTTATATTTCTAGTTTTTACTGAGGTTAACGAAGGCGATGTTGGCCTGATATATTTGACGATGCCCTTTGGCTACACTGCCTAAAGGGTCTTTCTAAGAAATACCAAATTAAGCTATTTGCTCTTTCAATATGTGATCTGCTTATACATGCTTATAGATTATCCAAGTCTGCACAACGCGATCGCGATTCTTAAATAGATGGACGGGGTGATCAAAAAGTCAGTATAAATTTGAAAACTGAATAAACCACGGAATAATGTAGATAGAGAGGTACAAATTGACACACATGCTTGGAATGACACGGGGTTTTATTAGAACCAAAAAAATACAAAAGTTTGAAAAATGTCCAACAGATGGCGCTTCATCTGATCACAACAGCAATAATTAGCATAACAAAGTAAGACAAAGCAAAGATGATGTGCTTTATAGGAAATGCTCAATATGTCCACCATCATTCCTCAACAATAGCTGCAGTCGAGGGATAATGTGAACAGCACTGTAAAGCATGTCCGGAGTTATGGTGAGGCATTGGCGTCGAATGTTGTCTTTCAGCATCCCTAGAGATGTCGGTCGATCACGATACACTGGCTACTTCAGGTAACCCCAAAGCCAATAATCGCACGGACTGAGGTCTGGGGACCTGGGAGGCCAAGCATGACGAAAGTGGCGGCTGAGCACACGATCATCACCAAATGACGCGCGCAAGAGATCTTTCACGCGTCTAGCAATATGGGGTGGAGCGCCATCTTGCATAAACATCGTACGTTCCAGCAGGTGTTTATCAGCCAGGCTGGGGATGATGCGATTCTGTAACATATCGGCGTACCTATCACCCGTCACGGTAGCAGTTACAAAACCAGAATCACGCATTTCCTCGAAGAAAAAAGACCCGATAAGGGTAGATGTGATAAATCCTACCCATACCGTGACTTTCTCGTCGTGCAATGGAGTTTCCACGACAGTTCTAGGATTTTCGGTAGCCCAAATTCTGCAGTTGTGGGCGTTGACAGACCCTCATCTTCCGCCATCTTTTGAAATGGCCACACCGCAAATGCCCTCTGCTTCAGTAAATCGCCAAGTAACAGTTCACGATGCCGATGGATTTTGTACGGATAGCATCGGAGGGTACGCCTCAGTGCCAACCAGACAGTAGTGTATGGAATGCCGGTGCGACGTGCGACTGCACGAGCGCTGACTTCCCCGTGCACAGACGAACCCGCTACAGTCTCCATTTCTCCCTGAACTGCCTCAGCAACATTACGCCTTGTGCTCGGTCGGCCACTACGGGGTCTATCGAACTTCGAAATCATTCTCGCCACAGCTGCATTTGTCAGCGGACCTTCACCCGTTCGAATCCCCTTCCTATGGCGATAGGATCGTAACGCTGAACTAGCACATTCCCCATTCTGATAATACAGCTTCACTAAAAGCGCCTTTTCAGGTAACGCCAACATGCTGCGACTGCTGGCGCATCTGATTCTCTCTCTTATTACAGCTCCTTTTATACACGATTGTCATTCGCAGTCACTGACGTTTTGCTGTCCAGCGCCATCTGTCGCACAGTTTGTGAACTTTTTTTGTTCTAATAAAAGCCCGTGTCATTCCCAGCATGTGTGTCAATTTTCACCTCTCTATCTACATTATTCCGTGGTTTATTAAGTTTTCAAATTTATACTGGCTTTTTGATCACTCGGTATTTGTTCTGTTTTCTATGTAGATAACCCGAAGATGCCTAAATAAGGCGAAACGCGTCGTTGAAAAATAAAAAACTGAAATTGCAACAGCCGGCCAAAGTGGCCGTACGGTTCTAGGCGCTACAGTCTGGAACCGCGCGACCGGTACGATCGCAGGTTCGAATCCTGCCTCGGGCATGGATGTGTGTGATGTCCTTAGGTTAGTTAGGTTTAATTAGTTCTACGTTCTAGGCGACTGATGACCTCAGACTTTAAGTCGCATAGTGCTCAGAGCCATTTGAACCGTTTGGAATTGCAACCATGTTTGTTTTTAACCAATGCTCTAAATATTATAAAGTTGTGTATAAGGAAAACTTTGAACATAGCTGCTAAGGTTCAGTGACCATGTGAGAATTATATTGGAACAAATAAGCCCTCTGTCACAAAAATTAAGTCAAAATTGACCTGGTTTCGACGCTAGTATGAGCGTCGTCCTCAGTATTAGACTAACTGTTCTAAAGCATATTAGGTATACATGGTGCTACAAAAAGGTACGCCAAACTTTCAGGAAACATTGCTCACACACAAATAAAGAAAATATGTTAGCGGACATGTGTCCGGAAACGCTTAATTTCCATGTTACAGCTCATTTTAGTTTTGTCAGTATGTTCTTCCACCTACGCTCAATGGAGCACGTTATCGCGGTTTCATATGGGATACTCTACCTGTGCTGCTAGAACATGTGCCTTTACAAGTACCACACAACATGTGGTTCATGCACGATGGAGCTCCTGCTCATTTGAGTCGAAGTGTTCGTACGCTTCTCAACAACAGATTCCGTGACCGATGGATTGGTAGAGGCGGCCTCCACGCTCTCCTGACCTCAACCCTCTCGTCTTTCATTTATGGTGGCATTTGAAAGCTCTCGTCTACGCAACCCCGGTACCAAATGTAGAGACTCTTCGTGCTCGTATTGTGGACGGCTGTGATACAATACGCCATTCTCCAGGGCTGCATCAGCGCGTCAGGGATTCCGTGCGACGGAGGGTGGATGCATGTATCCTCGCTAACGGAGGACATTTTGAACATTTCCTGTAACAAAGTTTTTGAAGTCACGCTGGTACGTTCTGTTGCTGTGTGTTTCCATTCCATGATTAATGTGATTTGAAGAGAAGTAATAAAATGAGCTGGAAAGTAAGCGTCTCCGGACACATGTCCACATAACATATTTTCTTTCTTTGTCTGTGAGAAATGTTTCGTGAATGTTTGCCGTACCTTTTTGTAACACCCTGTACACCTAATATGCTTTAGAACAGTTAGTATAATTCTGAGGACGACGCTCATAGTAGCGTCGAAACCAGGTCAATTTTGACTTAATTTTTGTGACCGAGGGCTTATGTGTTCCAATATAATTCTGACACGGTTACTGAACCTTAGCAGCTGTGTTCAAAGTTTTACTTATACACATCTTTATAATGTTTAGAGGATTGGTTAAAAACAGTCTTGGTTGCAATTTCAAATGGATCAAATGGCTCTGAGCAGTATGCGACTTAACTTCTGAGGTCATCGGTCGCCTAGAACCTAGAGCTACTTGAACCTAACTAACCTAAGGGCATGACACACATCCATGCCCGAGGCAGGATTCGAACCTGCGACCGTAGCGGTCGCGCGGCTCCAGACTGAAGCGCCTACAACCGCTCGGCCACCGCGGCCGTCTCTGTATTCGCTCGAGTAGCGATAAATAAAACAAACGCCCCCCGTGCAGCTCCAGCTCGGCACACCGCCTCCCCCGCCACCGCCCTGTTTACTTTCGCGTCGGCGGCGGAAGAATGACACGCAGCTGCGGGGGCGGCAGCGCGCGACCTTCAGCTATTTATTTTTTCCGCTCCTCTGCTGCTGCTCCTGCCCATCTTCCCCTACCGCTCCCGCTCCGCTGGTTTTCTCCGCTCCACCGGCAGGCGGCTCCACCGTCGCAGGACCGTGACGTCATAGCTGGCGCTGTGCAGTCCGGGCGGCCTCGTGACCTTTGGCTGCTCTCTCTCTCTCTCTCTCTCTCTCTCTATCTGTGTGTGTGTGTGTGTGTGCCCTTGGGATATCCGCCCAAAGGGAGGGGTGGCGGATGAGGGAGCGACGTGTAGGCACGCAACCGGGCCAATCAATGGCCACCCTGCAACATCCCGCGGAAGCCATCTCCGTCGCGTATTTCTTCCTGCCGCCGGGCCCTTTTACGCCCTCTGATCCCCTTTTCTTCGTTCGCCCTTTGTCTGCCGCCTCGCCCCGCAGCCTGCTGCTCCCATTCTGTTATCCGGCGCAAGAGCTGCTGGTCCCGTCCAGTGCGGGGCAACGCCGACTGCGCCACTTACGGCGTTTGAAAAGTCCGTGCAAAGTCCGACAGATGACTCCACCGGCGCGTATCGAGGTCATGTTTAGTTAGCAGCATCTCTGGAAAAGAACGCACTCCAAGTGTCAGCCATATTTGTCTGTTTCTTTGTGTTTGGCATTCGTGTGAATCAAGGTTATGGCGGCTGTCTTTTCGGACTTGCAAGGGATAATCCTCATCGACTATCTAAAAAAAGCGTAAAAATATTACAGTTGGGACTGCAAGAAAAACGCCGGCGATTCGACCGCAAAAAAGTCATTTTCCATCATGTGAATGCACCAGCATTGTGGTCGCAAAAAAAAAAAAAAAAAAAAAAAAATGGACGAAAAGTAATTTACCGCAGTGATTAAACATTACTTTAAGAAAGGCGAAACCCCTCAGGAGACTAAAGACAAACTTGATATTTATTACGGTCGCTCTGCACCTTCGATCAGAAAACCTTATAAGCAGTTTCAAAATTTTCCGAGGGGCTATATGTCCACAACTGATTCTGAACGCTCTGATGCCGTGCGGAGGTTACGACTCCACAAATCATTGCTAAAATCTGTGATATGGTGATGGACGACAGAAGAGTTAAGGTGCAGGAGATTGCATGTGTCATGGGAATCTCGAATGAACGGGTACATGTTATTGTTGTGGTCTTCAGTCCTCAGACTGGTTTGATGCAGCTCTCCATCCTACTCTATCCTCTGCAAGCTTCTTCATCTCCCAGTACCTACTGCAGCCTACATCCTTCTGAATCTGCTTAGTGTATTCATTTCTTGGTCTCCCTCTATGATTTTTACCCTCCACGCTGCCCTCCAATGCTAAATTTGTGATCCCTTGATGCCTCAAAACATGTCCTACCAACCGGTCCCTACTTTTTGTCGTGTCACAAACTCCTATTCTCCCCTATTCTATTCAATACCTCCTCATTAGTTATGTCACCTACCCATCTAATCTACAGCATTCTTCTGTAGCACCACATTTCGAAGCTTCTATTCTGTTCTTGTCCAAACTATTTATCGTCCATGTTTCACTTCCATACATGGCTAAACTCCATACAAATACTTTCAGAAACGACTTCCTGACACTTTATTTGCTCCCCAAATACCAAAACTCATTTACTACTTTAATCATCTCATTTCCTAATCTAATTCCCTCAGCATCACCCGACTACATTCCATTATCCTCATTTTGGTTTTGTTGATGTTCATCATATATCCTCATTTCAAGACACTGTCCATTCCATTCAACTGTTCTTCCAAGTCCTTTGCTGTCTCTGACAGAATTACAATGTCATTGGCGAACCTCAAAGCTTTCATTTTTCCTACATGGATTGTAATAGCTACTACAAATTTTTCTTTTGTTTCCTTTACTGCTTGCTCGATATGCAGATTGAATAACATTGAGGAGAGGCTACAACCCTGTCTCACTCCCTTCCCAACCACTGCTTCCCTTTCATGACCCTTGACTCTTATAACTGCCATCTGGTTTCTGTACAAATTGTAAATAGCTTTTCGACCCTGTATTTTACCCCTGCCACCTTTAGAATTCGAAAGAGAGTATTTCAGTCATCATTGTCAAAAGCTTTGTCTAAGTCTGCAAATGCTAGAAATGTAGGTTTGCCTTTCCTTAATATTTCTTCTAAGATATGTTGTAAGGTCAGTATTGGCTCACGTGTTGCAATATTTCTACGGAATCCAAACTGATCTTCCCCAAGGTCGGCTTTTCCTAGTTTTTCCATTTGTCTCTAAAGAGTTCGCGTTAGTATTTTCCAGCTGTGGCTTATTAAACTGACAGTTCGGTAATTTTCACATCTGTCGACACCTGCTTTCTTTGCGATTGTAATAATTATATTCTTCTTGAAGTCCGAGGGTATTTCACCTGTCTCATACATCTTGCTCACCAGATGGTAGAGTTTTGTCAGGACTGGCTCTCCCAAGGGTGTCAGTAGTTCTAATGGAATGTTGTCTACTCCTGGGGCCTTGTTACGACTCAGGTCTTGTTTCGACATTACTTTATGAAAGGCAAAACGCCTCAGGAGACTAAAGAGAAGCTTGATATACATTATGGTGGCTCTGCACCTTCGATGACGACACTTTATAAGTGAAAGAACGCAGGCCTCCGCGACTGGTGTCACAGTGATTAAAATTCTTCTGGGTATTATGCCGCGTCATTGCTAAAAACTAACAACAATAATAAACTAAAAGCGATGTTTCAGCCGAATTGCAACGACCTTTCTCAGGGCATGACTGGTTTTGCATGGGGATACGTAATTCTATTTATTACGGACTATCGATGTCTGATGTCACTGTTGTAAAACTTTTAATTGGCCCTCTGATATGGTTGGCTAGTCAAGATTTAAGGCCGGTATTACACTATCAAATTTCTTTGTCAAAGATTTGATCAAAGATGTGATCAAATATTCCGTCAAATATATTTGACAAAGATCTTTGACGTAGCGCTAGAATTTTTCGTCAAAGTTCAAGATGGCTGACAACAACTTGTTATTAACCGCAGCAGTTGCACGTACCGCAATTGCATTGTGTGCACATGCGGAAAAGAAGTGGGGGAAAAAATGAACCATACATACGTGGTTGACAGTCTTAAATTTCTGGGATTACAACTTGGTAATAAATTTAGTTGAGAGGAGCACGTCAGAGAACTTCAGAAACGCCTTAACAAATCTGTATTTGCAATTCGAGTGTTAGCAGACATAGGCAACATAAAAATTAAAAAGCTTGCATGCTTTGCCTACTTTCATTCCATATGTCTTATGGGATAATATTTTTTGGGGTAAATCTTCAAGTCAATCAAAAGTTTTCAGAGTCCAAAAGCATGTAATATGCATCATTTGTGGAGTAAATTCACGGACATCCTGCAGAAACCTCTTCAAAGAACTTGGTATACTAATTACTGCCTCTCAGTATATTTACTCTTTAATGAAATTTGTCATACATAATATATCTCTTTTTTCCAAGATAAAACTCAGTTAATACATACAAGACCTGAAACAAAAATGATCTGCACAAGCACTTAAAAGCACTTACTTTAGTTCAAAACGGGGTCCACTACTCAGGAACACTCATCTTTAGCAATTTGCAGCAAACACATAAAAAATTTAGTTACAAATAAAGATCAGTTTAAAAGGAGCCTGAATGACTTACTAGTGGCCAACTCCTTCTACTCCACTGGCGAAATTTTTAATAGAAACAAATGATGTATTGTATTTATTCATACTATTAGTATTGTTATTTCAGATTTTAAAAAAATTGACGTGTTCCACATCCATGAGGATCTCCTCAGCACGGATCTATGGAACGAAAAACTAATCTAATGTGGGTGAAGCTGTGGGTTTTACGACATGAAAAAAGTATTCAACAAAACTTGTTACGTGAGCTCAGAGTGGAAGATGTCAAGTCGTACAGCAATTACTTAAGAATGAATGAACATACATTTCTGTGTGTGCTTAGTGAAGTGTATCCTCATATCACCACAAAGCACAATATTCACTTAAGAACTGCTACATCTTCAGACAACAGGCTCACTGTAAAACTCAGATTCCTTGCTACAGGAGAGGGTTATGTTATGTTAGGTTAGGTTAGGTTAGGTTAGGTCTCGTCTCCAATCTTCTTAGCCTATTTTTGTATACAGGGTGCCTCATGTTGTAAAGCGCCTCATCAGCTTCAAACATCTCTATTAATTTTGTAGTTGTCGGTACACACCAATTGTATTTACCGGCAATGTTTGTAAAAACACTACAAACGACAGAACGCTGCAGCGATGCTAGCGCTCCATGTGGTAACATGTCACATTGCAGTGAACAGAAGACAAGCGATTTCTTTGATCAAATCTACAGCGAGGCCCTAGATTTGATCAAATATTAGACGACATTTGACAAAGTCCCTATTACACCATCAATATCTTTGAAAAAGATATTGGACAAAGAAATTTGATAGTGTAATACCGGCCTACGGGAAGATGGGAGGAAAGAGGCTGTTCGTGGATGTCCGTCTCGTTAACGATTGTTAGCTGTCCGTCAATCAGCGTTCAGCTTCTGGCCAGCGAGTTTTCCTCCTGGTGTGCGCGGAAGTGGACTAACAGTTGCTCTACAGATACGCCCATGTCCCGTGTAGCTTCTGCCCCGCGACCGCTCGCGGCCCATTAGACTGGGATGTCCGACAGCCAGGACGCCGGGAGTTTGCAGCCATCTTCTCTGTTAACGTTGTCAGGCCGCTCAATAATTTCGATCGCCTCCAGTATTTTGCGTTCTCGCATGCGCGATTCTTTCGCCAGTACTCGGGCTTCCTGGAACCTATGTCCACAGTCACGGTGGAGTTCCACTGTCGCCGATTTATTATGTCGTCGTAATTGTAAGTAGCGTTCGTGATTTGCTACTCGTAAGCTGACAGGTCTCCCTGTTTCTCCCATGTAGGCAGCTCCGCTCTCGCACCGTAGTTTGTCAACACCTGCAGTGTCAAGAACGTTGACTACATTCTTGGTGCAACCTATCACTTCGTGGATGCTGTCATTGCTTTGAAAAATCGATTTGAAACCTCGTCGGCGGAGGACGTTGCCTGCCGGCCATCCCAGTCTAATGGGCCGCTAGCGGTCGCAGAGCAGAAGCTACACGGGACACACGGGTGTGTCTGCACGAACAGCTGTGGAGCAACTGTCAGTCTACTTCCGTGCACACCGGGAGGAAAACTCGCTGGCCAGAAGCCAAACTCTGATTGGCGGACAGCTACCAATCGCTGACGACACGGACATCTTCAAATAGCCTCTTTCCTTCAATCTTGCCTTACGCCGTGACTAGCCAATCATATCCGAGGGCGAACTAAAAGTTTTACAACAGTGACATCAGACATCGATAGTCTGTAACAAATAGAAGTACCTATCCCCATGCAAATCCAGTAGTGCCCAGAGAAAGGCCGTAGCAATTCGACCGAAACGTCGCTTTTAGTCTATTATTGCTGTTAGTTTTTAGCAATGACGCGGCATAATACCCAGAAGAATTTTAATCACTTTATAAGTGCTTTCAAAATTTTTGGAGTGGCCATATGCGCGCATTCTGAACGCCCTGTGGAAGTTACGACTCCAGAAATCATTGATAAATTCCATGATGGATGACAGAAGAATTAAAGTGTGTGAGATTTCTGGTGCTCTGGGCATCTCGAATGAACGGGTACATAATATTTTGTATATAAACATTTGGACATGAGGAAGCTATTCATAAGATGGGTTCCGCGATTGCCCACACTTGACCAAAAACGGAATCGTGTGAGTTGTTGCAAAGATGGCTCAAATGGCTCTGAGCACTATAGGACTTAACTTCTATGGTCATCAGTCCCCTAGAACTTAGAACTACTTAAACCTAACTAATCTAAGGACATCACACAACACCCAGTCATTACGAGGCAGAGAAAATCCCTGGCCCCGCCGGGAATCGAACCCGGGAACCCGGGCGCGGGAGGCGAGATCACTACCGCACGACCACGAGCTGCGGACTGTTGCAAGGATGGTTTGCAGCTGTTCAGGAAGAATCTGCAGGACTTTAAGCGTCGCTTAGTCACAGTGGATGAAACATGGATACATTACTACACTCCTCGCACCAAACAAAAATCTAAACAATGGGTTACCAAGGGAGAATCTGCATCAAAAAAAGTGAAGACCAGTGGTTCTGCCGGAAAGGTTATAGCGACTGTCTTTTGGGATTTGCAAGGGATGCTCCTCATCGACTATCTGGAAAAGGGTAAGAATATTACAGGTGGGACCTCAAGACAAGCGCAGGCAGTCCTTTTCCATCACGACAATGCACCAGCACACGCCTCAGCAGTTGTGGTCGCAAAATTAATGGAAATAGGATTCAAACTCGTTTCACATCCCCCCTACTCTCCAGACTTGGCTCCCTAGCACTATCCTTTGTTTCCCAGTTTCAAGAAATGGCTGGCTGGACATAGATTTGATTCAGATGAGGAGGTGATTGCAGCAACTAATAGCTATATTGCAGATTTGGACAGTTCCTATTATTCGAAAGGGATCAACAAATTAGAACTGCGTTGGATGAAGTGTATAAGTCTAAAATGAGCCTAGGTCGAAAAATAAAAAAGGTTTACCCCAAACACGTAAGTAGTTTTCATTTTTGCACGGACTTTTCGAACGCCCCTCATACATCTCGCGACTCACCCTCGGACGGACATTTCTCTTTGTACATCATGTCGGTCCGAATACACTGGTGTGCAAAACTTCAGGACCAAAGTAACTTCTCATGTTGTGTCACTGCCAGGAAACATAATTAATGGACGGTAATGGACTTTGTGTACGTCAAACATTGAGGAGTCAAAGAAACTGGTACACCTGCCTAATATCGTTTAGGGCCCCTGCGAACACGCAGAGGTGCCGCAACATGACATGGCATGCAGTCAGATAATGTCTGAAGTAGTGCTGGAGGGGACACCATGAATCCTGAAGGGCTGTTCATCAATCAGTAATAGTACGAGAGCGTGGAGAAATGTAGGGTCCCCCTGAATAGGTCAGGCGTGCACTACACGCAGGAAGCGGCTGCAAGGGTAGAAGAGTACGTGTGGAGTGCACATGTGGATTTTTTAGGTTAGAGAATTCCCTCCCTAGGCCCGACAAGACGCCTCCTGAGGCGCGACAAGGTAGCAGTAGGCAAAACGCAACACGGAATGACAATAATAATGTGCTAATAGTAAACTGCAGGAGTGTCTATAGGAAGGTCCCAGAACTGCTCTCATTAATAAACGGTCACAACGCCCATATAGTACTAGGGACAGAAAGTTGGCTGAAACCACATGTAAACAGTAATGAAATCCTAAACTCAGATTGGAATGTATACCGCAGAGACAGGCTGGACAGTGAAGGGGGAGGCGTGTTTATAGCGATAAGAAGTGCAATAGTATCGAAGGAAATTGAAGGAGATTCGAATTGTGAAATGATTTGGGTGAAGGTCACGGTTAAAGCAGGCTCAGACATGGTAATTGGATGTCTCTATAGGCCCCCTGGCTCACCAGCTGTTGTGGCTGAGCACCTGAAGGATAATCTGGAAAATATTTCGAGTAGATTTCCCCACCATGTTATAGTTCTGGGTGGCGATTTTAATTTACCGGATATAGACTGGGAGGCTCAAACGTTTATAACGGTTGGCAGGGACAAAGAAAACAGTGAAATTTTTTTAAGTGCTTTATGTGAAAACTACATTGAGCAGTTAAACAGAGAACCGACTCGTGGAGATAACATATTAGACCTTCTGGTGACAAACAGACCCGAACTATTTGAAACAGTTAACACAGAACAGGAAATCAGCGATCATAAAGCAGTTACTGCATCGATGATTTCAGCCGTAAATACAATATTAAAAAAGGTAGTAAGATTTTTCTGTTTAGCAAAAGTGACAAAAAGCGGATTTCAGAGTACTTGACGGCACAAAACAAAAGTTTTGTCTCAAGTACAGATAGTGTTGAGGATCAGTGGACAAAGTTCAAAGCCATCGTACAATATGCGTTAGATGAGTATGTGCCAAGCAATACCGTAAGAGATGGAAAAGAGCCACCGTGGTACAACAACTGAGTTAGGAAACTGCTGCGGAAGCAAAGGGAACTTCACAGCAAACATAAACATAGCCAAAGCCTTGCAGACAAACAAAAACTACCTGGAGTGAAATGTAGTGTGAGGAGAGCTATGCGAGAGGCGTTCAACGATTTCGAAAGTAAAGTTCTATGTACTGACTTGGCAGAAAGTCCTAAGAAATTTTGGTCTTATGTCAAAGCGGTCGGTGGAGCAAAACTAAATGTCCACACACGCTGAGACGAAAATGGTACTGAAACAGATGATGACACACTAAAGGCTGAAATACTAAATGTCTTTTTCCAAAGCTGTTTCACAGAGGAAGACTGCACCGTAGTTCCTTAACTCGATTGTCGCACAGATGACAAAATGGTAGATATCGAAATAGATGACAGAGGGATAGAGAAACAATTAAAATCACTCAAAAGAGGAAAGGCCGCTGGACCTGATGGGATACCAGCTCGATTTTACACAGAGTACGCCAACGAACTTGCTCCCTTCTTGCAGCGGTGTACCGTAGGTCTCTAGAAGAGGGTAGCGTTCCAAAGGGTTGGAAAAGGGCACAGGTCATCCCCGTATTCAAGAAGGGACGTCGAACAGATGTGCCGAACTATAGACCTATATCTCTAACGTCGATCAGTTATAGAATTTAGGAACACGTATTATGTTCGAGTATAATGACTTTTCTGGAGACTAGAAATATACTCTGTAGGAATCAGCATGGGTTTCGAAAAAGACGGTCGTGTGAAACCCAGCTCGCGCTATTCGTCCACAAGGCTCAGAGGACCATAGACACGGGTACCCAGGTAGATGCCGTGTTTCTTGACTTCCGCAAGGCGTTCGATACAGTTCCCCACAGTCGTTTAATGAACAAAGTAAGAGCATATGGACTATCAGACCAATTGTGTGATTGGATTGAAGAGTTTCTAGATGACGGAACGCAGCATGTCATTCTCAATGGAGAGAAGTGTTCCGAAGTAAGAGTAATTTCAGGTGTGCCACAGGGGGGTGTGGTAGGTCCGTTGCTATTCACTTGTGGATAACATCGGCAGTTCACTGAGGCTTTTTGCGGATGATGCTGTAGTATATCGAGAGGTTGTAACAATGGAAAATTGTACTGAAATACAGAAGGATCTGCAACGTATTTGACTAATGCTGCACGGAATGGCAATTGAATTTCAATGTAGACAAGTGTATTGTGCTGCGAATACATAGGATGAAAGATCCCTTATCATTTAGCTACAATATAGCAGATCAGCAACTGGAAGCAGTTAATTCGATAAACATCTGGGAATACGCATTAGGAGTGATTTAGATTGGAAAGATCATATAAAGTTGATCGTCGGTAAAGGAGATGCCAGACTGAGATTCATTGGAAGAATCCTAAGGAAATGCAGTCCGAAAACAAAGGAAGTAGGTTACAGTACACTTGTTCGCCCACTGCTCGAATACTGCTCACCGGTGTGGGATCCGTACCAGATAGGGTTGAAAGAAGAGATAGAGATGATCCAGTGGAGAGCAGCGCGCTTCGTTACAGGATCATTTAGAAATCGCGAAAACGTTACGGAGATGATAGATAAACTCCAGTAGAAGACTCTGCAGGAGAGACGCTCAGTAGCTCGGTACGGCTTTTTGTTGAAGTTTCGAGAACATACCTTCACTGAGTTGTCAAGCAGTATATTGCTCCCTCCTAAGTATGTCTCGCGAAGAGACCATGAGGATAAAATCAGAGAGATTAGAGCCCACAGAGAGGCATATCGACAATCTTTCTTTCCACGAACAATACGAGACTGGAATAAAAGGGAGAACCGATAGAGGTACTCAAAGTACCCTCCGCCACGCACCATCAGGTGGCTTGCGCAGTATGGATGTTAATGTAGATGTAGAGGGTGGATATCTCTTCTGAACAGCACGTTTCGTGGCATCCAAGATCTGCTAAATAACGTTTATTTCTGGGCAGTTTGGTGGCCAGCGACAGTGTTTAAACTCTCTAGCTTTTCTGGACGTGTGGGGTGTCGCTTTGTTCTGATGGAATTACCCAAGTCCGTCGGAATGTAGGATGGGAATGAATGGATCAGAGAGGGTGCTTCCGACGGGTAGCGTGTCGCAGTCGTATCTAGACGAGTTAGGGTCCCATATCTAGATACAAGTTATAATGAGACCCATCCGACCAGGCAAGAGTCCGATATCGGTGTTGACGTTCACAGTCGAGGCGTAAAGCTTTGTGTCGTGCAGTCATCAGGGGTACACGAGTGGGCCTTCTGCCCCTAAAGCCCATATCGACGATGTTTCGTTGAACGGTTCGCACACTGACACATGTTAATGGCCCGGCATTGAAATCTGTAGCGATTTTCGGAAGCGCTGAGCTTCTTTCGCACTGAACAATTCTATTCAGTCGCCGTTGGCCCGGTTTTTACACGATGTTTTTTCCTGCCATAGCGATGCCCGAGATTTCATCTTTTACCGGATATTCACGGTACACTAGTGAAATGGTCGTACCGGAAAATCCCCACTTCATCTCTACCTCAGAGGTGCTGTGTCCCATCACTCGTGCACCGACTATAACACCACGTTCAAACACTTAAAACTTGATAATCTACCACTGTAGCAGCAGTAACCGATCTGACAACTGTGCCAGACACTTGTTGTCTTATATAGGAGTGGCCGACCACAGCGCGGTATTCTGCCTGTTTACATATCTCTGTATTTGAATACGCATGCCTATACCGCTTTCTTCGGCCCTTCAGTATATATACTCCTGGAAATTAAAATAAGAACACCGTGAATTCAATGTCCCAGGAAGGGGAAACTTTATTGACACATTCCTGGGGTCAGATACATCACATGATCACACTGACAGAACCACAGGCACATAGACACAGGCAACAGAGCATGCACAATGTCGGCACTAGTACAGTGTATATCCACCTTTCGCAGCAATGCAGGCTGCTATTCTCCCATGGAGACGATCGTTGAGATGCTGGATGTAGTGCTGTGGAACGGCTTGCCATGCCATTTTGACCTGGCGCCTCAGTTGGACCAGCGTTCGTGCTGGACGTGCAGACCGCGTGAGACGACGCTTCATCCAGTCCCAAACATGCTCAATGGGGGACAGATCCGGAGATCTAGCTGGCCAGGGTAGTTGACTTACACCTTCTAGAGCACGTTGGGTGGCACGGGATCCATGCGGACGTGCATTGTCATGTTGGAACAGCAAGTTCCCTTGCCGGTCTAGGAATGGTAGAACGATGGGTTCGATGACAGTTTGGATGTACCGTGCACTATTCAGTGTTCCCTCGACGATCACCAGAAGTGTACGGCCGGTGTAGGAGATCGCTCCCCACACCATGATGCCGGGTGTTGGCCCTGTGTGCCTCGGTCGTATGCAGTCCTGATTGTGGCGCTCACCTGCACGGCGCCAAACACGCATATGACCATCATTGGCACCAAGGCAGAAGCGACTCTCATCGCTGAAGACGACACATCTCTATTCGTCCCTCCATTCACGCCTGTCGCGACACCACTGGAGGCGGGCTGCACGATGTTGGGGCGTGAGCGGAAGACGGCCTAACGGTGTGCGGGACTTTAGCTGAGCTTCATGGAGGCGGTTGCGAATGGTCCTCGCCGATACCCCAGGAGCAACAGTGTCCCTAATTTGCTGGGAAGTGGCGGTGCGGTCCCATACGGCACTGCGTAGGATCCTACGGTCTTGGCGTGCATCCGTGCGTCGCTGCGGTCCGGTCCCAGGTCGACGGGCACGTGCACCTTCCGCCGACCACTGGCGACAACATCGATGTACTGTGGAGACCTCACGCCCCACGTGTTGAGCAATTCGGCGGTACGTCCACCCGGCCTCCCGCATGCCCACTATACGCCCTCGCTCAAAGTCCGTCAACTGCACATACGGTTCACGTCCACGCTGTCGCGGCATGCTACCAGTGTTAAAGACTGCGATGGAGCTCCGTATGCCACGGCAAACTGGCTGACACTGACGGCGGCGGTGCACAAATGCTGCGCAGCTAGCGCCATTCGACGGCCAACACCGCGGTTCCTGGTGTGTCCGCTGTGCCGTGCGTGTGATCATTGCTTGTACAGCCCTCTCGCAGTGTGCGGAGCAAGTATGGTGGGTCTGACACACCGGTGTTAATGTGTTCTTTTTTCCATTTCCAGGAGTGTATTTAAGTGATTAACACTGCAAGATCACGGATTAATCTGACCTCGAGATAAGCCATTATGAGTGTAAAAAACCGGTGTAACCGGCAGAATGATGAATGCAAGCATGCAGACGTGCTTGCTTAGCACTGTACAGGAGCTGGTTGTGTGTTTGTCTGATGGAGTTTCATACCTGTTGCACTTGGTCGGTCAATATACGGGCGGTTAATGCTGGTTGTGGATGACCCTAGAGTTCTGTCCATTGGAGAGAGATCTTCTGACTGAGCAGGCCAAGACAACATAGAGCACAAACAATCGTGTTGGCAGAAGATCCGCAACTGAGCATGACAGCAGAGGTTGAAAATACCGATTCAGCTGTAAATTACTTTATTTTCACACGACCAGTTTCGTACTGTTATACGCCTATCCTCAGGTGTCGTACTGGAAATAGGAAGAAACGGGAGATAATTTACACTCGCCGCAACACACATAAAACAAAAAACAAATTTTTCCAAAAACTTTTAGAAAACATTTCGAAACCGCAGGTGCTATGAAACCAATGACAATGTGCAAGTGGCACGAGACAGTATTACGGACAACTGCTTGAGTAATAAATATGTAGGGTGCTACAAAAAGGTAGGGCCAAACTTTCAGGAAACATTCCTCGCACACAAAGAAAGAAAATATGTTATGTGGACATGTGTCCGGAAACGCTTACTTTCCATGTTACAGCTCATTTTATTACTTCTCTTCAAATCACATTAATCATGGAATGGAAACACACAGCAACAGAACGTACCAGCGTGACTTCAAACACTCTGTTACAGGAAATGTTCAAAATGTCCTCCGTTAGCGAGGATACACGCATCCACCCTCCGTCGTAAGGAATTCCTGATGCGCTGACGCAGCCCTGGAGAATGGCGTATTGTATCACAGCCGTCCACAATACGAGCACGAAGAGTCTCTACATTTGGTACCGGGGTTGCGTAGACGAGAGCTTTCAAATGCCCCCGTAAATGAAAGTCAAGAGGGTTGAGGTCAGGAGAGCGTGGAGGCCACGGAATTGGTCCGCCTCTACCAATCCGTCGGTCACGGAATCTGTTGTTGAGAAGCGTACGAACACTTGGACTGAAATGTGCAGGAGCTCCATCGTGCATGAACCACATGTTGTGTCGTACTTGTAAAGGCACATGTTCTAGCAGCACAGGTAGAGTATCCCGTATGAAATCGTGATAACGTGCTCCATTGAGCGTAGGTGGAAGAACATGGGGCGAAATCGAGACATCACCAACAATGCCTGCCCAAACGTTCTCAGAAAATCTGTGTCGATGACGTGGTTGCACAATTGCGTGCGGATTCTCGTCAGCCCACACGTGTGAGTTGTGAAAATTTGATCACGTCCGAATAAAGCCCCATCCGTAAAGAGAACATTTGCACTGAAATGAGGATTGACACATTGTCGGATGAACCATTCGCAGAAGTGTACCCGTGGAGGCCAATCAGCTGCTGATAGTAGCTGCACACGCTGTACACGGTACGGAAACAACTGGTTCTCCCGTAGCACTCTCCATACAGTGACGAGGTCAACGTTACCTTGTACAGCAGCAACTGCTCTGAGGCCGACATTCGGGTTATCGTCAACTGCACGAAGAATTGCCTCGTCCATTGCAGGTGTCCTCGTCGTTCTAGGTCTTCCCCAGTCGCGAGTCATAGGCTGGAATGTTCCGTGCTCCCTAAGACGCCGATCAATTGCTTCGAACGTCTTCCTGTTCGGACACCTTCGTTCTGGAAATCTGTCTCTATACAAACGTACCGCGCTACGGCTATTGCCCCGTGTTAATCCATACATCAAATGGGCACCTGCCAACTCCGCATTTGTAAACATAGCACTGACTACAAAACCACGTTCTTGATGAACACTAACCTGTTGATGCTACGTACTGATGTGCTCGATGCTCGTACTGTAGAGCAATGAGTCCCATGTCAACACAAGCACCGAAGTCAACATTACCTTCCTTGAATTGGACCAACTGGCGGTGAATCGAGGAAGTACAGTACATACTGGCGAAACTAAAATGAGGTCTAACATGGAAAGTAAGCGTTTCCGGACACATGTCCACACAACATATTTTCTTTCCTTGTGTGTGAGGAATGTTTCCTGAAAGTTTGGCCGTACCTTTTTGTAACACCCTGTATACACACGATATCACGACACTTAGGCTGTGTGGTCCCCGAGCGCAGCCGCCGTGTGCTGCCTTTGAGGGAGTAGCGGGTGCGATCGAGGGTGCAAATTGGTAAACTAGTGCTGCCATCTATTGACGTATTGACAGTATGGACTGCAAGGTTTCGCTACTTTCCTTGTTGTCGTCCATGAAAAACGAATGCCGCGCCAATATGCTGCCGATACGGGGGCATGAAAGGGAAGCACTGGTAGGGAAGGGAGTGAGACAGGGTTGAAGCCTCTCCTCGATGTTGTTCAATCTGTATATTGAGCAAGCAGTGAAGGAAACGAAAGAAAAGTTAGGAGTAGGTATTAAAATCCATGGAGAAGAAATAAAAACTTTGAGGTTCGCCGATGACATTGTAATTCTGTCAGAGACAGCAAAGGACTTGGAAGAGCAGTTGAACGGAATGGACAGTGTCTTGAAAATAGGACATAAGATGAACATCAACAAAAGCAAAACGAGGGCAATGGAATGTAGTCGAATTAAGTCGGATGATGCTGAGGGAATTAGATTAGGAAATGAGACACTTAAAGTAGTAAAGGAGTTTTGCTGTCTGGGGAGCAAAATAACTGATGATGGTCGAAGTAGGGAGGATATAAAATGTAGACTGGCAATGGCAAGGAAAGCGTTTCTGAAGAAGAAAAATTTGTAAACATGGAGTATATATTTAAGTGTCAGGAAGTCGCTTCTGAAAGTATTTGTATAGAAGAGAAACATGGGTGATAAATAGTTTGGACAAGAAGAGAATAGAAGCTTTCGAAATGTGGTGTTACCGAAGAATGCTGAAGATTAGATGGCTAGATGACATGACTAATTAGGAGGTATTGAACAGGGTTGGGGAGAAGAGACGTTTGTGGCACAACTTGACAAGAAGAAGAGCCCAGTTGGTAGGACATGTTCTGAGGCGTCAAGGGATCACAAATTTAGCACTGGAGGGCAGCGTGGAGGGTAAAAATCGTAGAGGGAGACCAAGAGATGAATACACTAAGCAGATTCAGAAGGCTGTAGGCTGCAGTAGGTACTGGGAGATGAAGAAGCTTGCACGGGATAGAGTAGCATGGAGACCTGAATGAAACCAGTTGCAGGCCTGAAAACCACAACAAGAACAACAACGGTTTCATTATCGGTCGTAGGATGACATTCACCCGCCGTACAGCCGTTAGGGCGCCTTCCGTGACCACCAGCGGCCCCACATAATGCCACCCCAAAACAGCAGGGAACCCCCACCTTGCTGCACTCGCTGAACAGTGTGTCTAAGGCGTTCAGCCTGACCGGTTTGCCTCTTAACACGTCTCCGACGATTGTCTGGTTGAAGGCATATGCAGCACTCATCGTTGAAGAGAACGTGATGCCAATCCTGAGCGATCCATTCGGCATGTTGTTGGGCCCTTCTGTACCGCCGTGCATTGTGTCGTGGTTGCAAAGATGGACCTCGCCATGGACGTTGGGAGTGAAGTTGCTCATCATGCAGAATAATGCGCACAGTTTGAGTCGTATCACGACGTCCTGTGGCTGCATGAAAAGCATTGTTCAACATGGTGGCGTTGCTGTCAGGGTTCCTCCGAGCCATAATCCGTAGGTAGCGGTCATCCACTGCAGTAGTAGCCGTGGGGCGGCCTGAGCGAGGCATGACATCCACAGTTGCTGTCTCTCTGTTTCTGCTCCATGTCTAAACAACATCGCTTTGGTTCACTGTGAGACGCCTGCACATATGTCTTGTCCAGAGCCCTTCCAGGCACAATGTAACAATGCGAACGCGATCGAACCACGGTATAGATGGTCTAGGCACAGACAACACGAGCCGTGTACCTCCTTCCTGCTGAAGTGACTGGAACATATTGGCTGTCTAATAGGCGCTGCTCATGCATGATTGTTTACAGCTTTGTGCGGATTTGGCGACACCTCCGAACAGTCAAAGGGGATGTGTCTGTGATACAGTACCCACAGTCGACGTTTATCTTCAGGAACCGGCGTGATGCAAAACATTTTATAATGTATGTATATGAGTTGGGCAAAAAATTTACAGACGCGAGAAATTTGGCACGGACTTCAATGCAACATGCCTATAATAGGTTCCACAACGAAACATTGTTTCGAAATTTGTTAGAAAAGCCGAAGAAATTCTGGTCGTATGTAAAGTACACGAGCGGCAAGACGCAGTCAATACCTTCGCTGTGCAATGCCAATCGTACTGTTACCGACGACTGTGCCGCTAAAGCGGAGTTATTGAACTCAGTTTTCGGGAATTCCTTCGCCAGGGAAGACGAATGGAATATTCCAGAATTTGAAACACGAACAGCTGCTAGCATGAGTTTCTTAGAAGTAGATACCTTAGGGGTTGCGAAGCAACTCAAATCGCTTGATACGGGCAAGTCTTCAGGTCCAGATTGTATACCGGTTAGGTTCCTTTCAGATTACGCTGATACAATAGCTCCCTACTTAGCACTCATACACAACCGCTCGCTCACCGATAGAACTCTACCTACAAAATGGTTCTGACCACTATGGGACTCAACTGCTGTGGCCATTAGTCCCCTAGAACTTAGAACTACTTAAACCTAACGAACCTAAGGATATCACACACATCCATGCCCGAGGCAGGATTCGAACCTGCGACCGTAGCAGTCACACGGTTCCGGACTGCGCGCCTAGAACCGCGAGAACACCGCGGCCGGCTGTACCTACAGATTGGAAAATTGCGTACGTCGCACCAGTGTTTAAGACGGGTAGAAGGAGTAATCCATCGAACTACTGACCTATATCATTGACGTCGGTTTGCTGTAGGGTTTTGGAGCATATAGTGTATTCAAACATTACGAATCACATAGAAGGGAACGATCTATTGATACGTAATCAGCATGGTTTCAGAAAACTTCGTTCTTGTGCAACACAGCTACCTCTTTATTCGCACAAAGTAATGGCCGCTATAGACAGAGGATCTTATGTTGATTCCGTATTTCTAGATTTCCGGAAAGCTTTTGACACCGTTCCTCACAAGTGGCTTCTAATCAAGCTGCGGGCCTATGGGGTATCGTCTCAGTTGTGTGACTGGATTCGTGATTTCCTGTCAGGAAGGTCGCAGTTCGTAGTAATAGAGGGCAAATCGTCGAGTAAAACTGAAGTGATATCGGGTGTTCCCTAGGGAAGCGTCCTGGGACCTCTGCTGCTCCTGATCTATATAAATGACCTGGGTGACAATCTGAGCAGTTCTCTTAGGTTGTTCGCAGATGATGCTGTAATTTACCGTCTAGTAAGGTCATCCGAAGACCAGTATCAGTTGCAAAGCGATTTAGAGAAGATTGCTGTATGGTGTGGCAGGTGGCAGTTGACGCTAAATAACGAAAAGTGTGAGGTGATCAAAACGAGTTCCAGAAGAAATCCGTTGGAATTCGATTACTCGATAAATAGTACAATCATCGAGGCTGTCAAATCAACTAAGTACCTGGGTGTTAAAACTAGGAACAACTTCAGTTGGAAAGACCACATAGATAATATTGTGGGGAAGGGGAGACAATGTTTGCGTTTCATTGGCAGGACACTTGGAAGATGCAACAAGTCCACTAAAGAGACAGCTTACACTACACTCGTTCGTCCTCTGTTAGAATATTGCTGCGGGGTGTGCGATCCTTACCAGGTGGGATTGACGGAGGACATCGAAAGGGGAGGTCGTTTTGCATTATCACGTAATGGGGGAGAGAGTGTGGCAGATATGATACGCGAGTTGGGATGGAAGTCATTAAAGCAAAGACTTTTTCGTCGCGGCGAGATCTATTTACGAAATTTCAGTCACCAACTTTCTCTAACGAATGCGAAAATATTTTGTTGAGCCCAACCTACATAGGTAGGAATGATTATCAAAATAAAATAAGAGAAATCAGAGCTGGAACAAAAAGATTTAGGTGTTCGTTTTTCCCGAGCGCTGTTAGGGAGTGGAATGGTAGAGAGATAGTATGATTGTGGTTCGATGAACCCTCTGCCGAGCGCTTAAAAGTGAATTGCACAGTAATCATGAGGATATAGATGTAGAAAGTATTGAAACACCACGCGACATGCCATAGGTCAAACGGATATCAACTGGTTTTTTTTTAATGTTGTTGTTGTGGTCTTCAGTTCTGAGACTGGTTTGATGCAGCTCTCCATGCTACTCTGTCCTGTGCAAGCTTCTTCATCTCCCAGTACCTACTGCAACCTACATCCTTCTGAATCTGCTTAGTGTATTCATCTCTTGGTCTCCCTTTACGATTTTTACCCTCCACGCTGCCCTCCAATACTAAATTGGTGATCCCTTGATGCCTCAGAACATGTCCTACCAACCGATCCCTTCTGCTGGTCAAGTTGTGCCACAAACCTTTCCCCAATCCTATTCAATACTTCCTCATTAGCTATGTGATCTACCCATCTGATCTTCAGCTTTCTTCTGTAGCACCACATTTCGAAGCTTCTATTCTCTTCTTGTCCAAACTATTTATCGTCCATCTTACACTTCCTTACATGGCTACACATCATATAAATACTTTCAGAAATGACTTCCTCACACTTAAATCTCTGACAGAATTGCTATGTCATCGGCGAACCTCAAAGTTTTTATTTCTTCTCCCTGGACTTTAATATGCACTCCGAATTTTTCTTTCGTTTCCTTTACTGCTTACTCAATATACAGAGTGAATAACATCGGGGAGAGGCTACAACCCTGTCTCACTCCCTTCCCAACCACTGCTTCCCTTTCGTGTCCCTCGAGTCTTATAACTGCCATCTTCTTTCTGTACAAATTGTAAATAGCCTTTCACTCCCTGAATTTTACCCCTGCCACTTTAGAATTTGAAAGAGAGTATTCCAGTCAATATTGTCAAAAGCTTTCTCTAAGTCTACAAATGCTAGAAACCTAGGTTTGCCTTTCCTTAATCTTTCTTCTAAGATAAGTCGTAAGTTCAGTATTGCCTCACGTGTTCCAGTATTTCTTCGGAATCCAAACTGATCTTCCCCGAGGTCGGCTTCTACTAGTTTTTCCATTCGTCTGTAAAGAATTCGTGTTAGTATTTTTCAGCTGTGACTTATTAAACTGATTGTTCGGTAAATTTCACATCTGTGAGCACCTGCTTACTTTGGGATTGGAATTATTATATTATTCTTGAAGTCCGAGGTTATTTCGCCTGTTTTATACATCTTGCTCACCAGATGGCAGAGTTTTGTCAGGACTGGCTCTCCCAATGCCGTCAGTAGTTTCAATGGAATGTTGTCTACTCCGGGGACCTTGTTTCGATTCAGGTCTTTCAGTGCTCTGTCATATTCTTCACGCAGTATCGTATCTCCCATTTCATCTTCATTTACATCCTCTTGCATTTCCATAATATTGTCCTCAAGTATTTTTAAAAATAGGAACCCCCATTTTTATTACGTATTCGTGCAGTACGTAAACAAATATGCATGTTTCAGTTGGACCATTTTCTCGCCTTTGTGATAGATGGTGCTGTAATAGCCACAAACATATGAGTAACAATTTTAATCGAACAGTTAGTAACAGGTAGGTTTTTTAAATTAAAATACAGAAAGTAGGTACTTTTGAACGTTTTCTTTCGGTTGTTCCCATGAGATACATGTACCTTTGTGAACTTATCATTTCTGAGAACGCATGCTGTTACATCGTGATTACCTGTAAATACCACATTAATGCAATAAATGCTCAAAATGATGTCCGTCAAACTCAATGCATTTGGCAATACGTGTAACGACATTCCTCTCAAGAGCGAGTAGTTCGCCTTCCGTAATGTTCGCACATGCATTGACAATGCGCTGACGCATGTTGTCAGGCGTTGTCGGTGGATCACGATAGCAAATATCCTTCAACTTTTCCCACAGAAAGAAATTGGAGGACGTCAGATCCGGTGAAAGTGCGGGCCGCGGTATGGTGCTTCGACGACCAATCCACCTGTCACGAAATATGGTATTCAATACCGCTTCAACCGCTCGCGACCTATGTGCCAGAAATCCATCATGTTGTAAGTACATCGCCATTCTGTCATGCAGTGAAACATCTTGTAGTAATATCGGTACAACATTACGTAGGAAATCAGCATACATTGCACCATTTAGACTGCCATTGATAAAATGGGGGCCAATTATCATTTTTCCATACCGCGTGACCGGTACGATCGCAGGTTCAAATCCTGCCTCGGGCATGGATGTGTGTGCTGTCCTTAGGTTAGATAGGTTTAAGTAGTTCTGAGTTCTAGGGGACTGATGACCACAGATGTTAAGTCCCATAGTGCTCAGAGCCATTTGAACCATACTTTAACCCGCGAAGGTCGCTGATGTTCCACTTGTCTCAGCCATCGTGGATTTTCCGTTGCCCAATAGTGCATATTATTCCGGTTTACGTTACCGCTGTTGGTGAATGACACTTCGTCGCTAAATACAACGTGTGCAAAAAATCTGTCATCGTCCCATAATTTCTCTTGTGCCCCGAGGCAGAACTGGACATGACATTCAAAGTCGTCGCCATGCAATTCCTGGTGCATAGAAATATGTTACAGGTGCAATCGATGTTGATATAGCATTCTCAACTCCGACGTTTTGTCTGCTACTGATGTGTGGATTAGCCGCGACAGCATCTAAAACACCTACTTGGGCATCATCATTTGTTGCAGGTCGTGGTTGACATTTCACATGTGGCTGAACACATCCTGTTTCCTTAAATAACGTAACTATCCGGCGAACGGTCCGGACACTTGGACGATGTCGTCCAGGATACCGAGCAGCATACATAGCACACTGCGGTAGAGCATGTTAATCACAATAGCCATACATCAACACGATATCGACCCTTTCCGCAAATGGTAAACGGTCCATTTTAACACGGGTAATGTATCACGAAGCAAATACCGTCCGCACCGGCGAAATGTTACCTGATACCACGTACTTACACGTTTGTGACTATTACAGCCGCATCTATCACAAAGCGAAAAAAGTGGTCCAACTGAAACATTCATATTTCTTTGCGTAAAACACGAATATGTAATAAAAATGGGGTTTCCTATTTCAAAAAACGTAGTTGATATCCTTTGGACCTATGGCAGCCCCATCTAGCTGACCAAGTATAGCGCCATCTGGTTTCCCCCTTCAAGCTAGACGAGTTTCGTTCTTTGTAGTTTTTCCGTTTGATGCTTACTTCGTGAGATATTTGGCCCGGTCATTATCAATGGACCACCCTGTATATAAAATCTTTTTTAGCTGTGTGGGAATGCCAGACTGGTACGACTTTATCTGTGAACCAACCATCGCTGACTTTACAAGGCGGCAGACCGGCTGTTATTACAGGTCGCAGCGTACCATAGCCGCAACGGAAATAACTCCAGCAGGGGGGGGGGGGGGGGGAGGGGGGAGGAGGTAAGCAACGATTCTATCGCGTGACTCTGGGCCGTCCGTCAAAAAAGTGGAGGGGAGTTTTGTGGCAGAGTATAGCTGCTGGAGCTGGAAACTGCAATTTCTGTGATTGGCCGCGGGGTTTCGGCACGTGGAGCTTTCATTCCTTTTTTCCTTTTTTACTGTAGTCATTCGGCGCAGAGCACTGCGCAGAGCCGAGCAACTGAATTACGATGATTTACGTCCATTCTCTGAAGCGTTATGGCATCATTGAGCACCGATGGCGTGTGCGAAATGCGCGCTGCGAAATGGCAGCCACGCATAAGTAATGGACATGCACGAGCAGCGCTCCTCAGAGCTGCGTTAGAAATGTTCCAGCAAACTAATATGAGGTACCCAGTATATTACTCTGTGGTAAAAAACAGAAAGAACAAATAAAAAATTGGGTGCTTAGTTCGGGTGCGTGCCGTAGTTTTCCTGTGTGAACGTGGGGTCGGCCGCTGTGACCGAGCGGTTCTAGGCACTTCAGTCCGCAACCGCGCTGCTGCTACGGTCGCAGGTTCGAATCCTGCCTCGGACATGGATGTGTGTGATGTCCTTAGGTTAGTTAGGTTTAAGTAGTCCTAAGTCTAGGGGACTGATGACCTCAGATGTCAAGTCCCATAGTGCTTAGAGCAATTGGGAACGTCGGGATTAAAATGATAAGTATTTCGTACCAATTTATACTACTGGCCATTAAAATTGCTACACCAAGAAGAAATGCAGATGACAAACGGATGTTCACTGGACAAATATATTATACTAGAACTGACATGTGATTACATTTTCATGCAGTTTGGGTGCATAGATCATGAGAAATCAGTACCCAGAACAACCATCTCTGGCCGTAATGACGGCCTTGATACGCCTGGGCATTAAGTCTAACAGAGCTTGGATGGCGTGTACAGGTACAGCTGCCCATGCAGCTTCAACACGATACCACAGTTCATCAATATTAGAGACTGGCCTATTGTGACGAGCAAGTTGATCGGGCACCATTGACCAGATGCTTTCAATTGGTGAGACATCTGGAGAATGTGTTGGCCAGGGCAGCAGTCGAACAATGTATCCACAAAAGCCCGTATAGACCTGCAAGATTCATTCGTGCATTTTCCTGCTGAAATGTAGGGTTTCGCAGGGATCGAATAAAGGGTAGAGCCATCGGTTGTAACACTTCTGAAACGTAACGTCCACTGTTCAAAGTGCCGTCATTGCGAACAAGACGTGACCGAGACGTGTAACCAATGGCACCCCGTACCATCACGCCGGGTGATGTGCGTTCACCGCGATGTCGCCAAACATCGTGATGCTGTAAACAGAACCTGGATCCGTCCGAAAAAAATGACGTTTTGCCATTCGTGCACCCAGGTTCATCGTCGAATACACTATCGCAGGCGCTCCTGTCTCTGATGCAGCGTCAAGGGTAACCGCAGCCACGGTCTCCGAGCTGATAGCCCATGCTGCTGCAAAAGGCGTCGAACTGTTCGTGCAGATGGTTGTGGACTTGCAAACGTCCGCATCTGTTGACTCAGGGATCGAGACGTGGCTGCACGATCCGTTACAGCCATGCGGATAAGATGCCTGTCATCTCGACTGCTAGTGATAAGAGGCCGTTGGGATCCAGCACGGCGTTCCGTGTTACCCTCCTGAACCCACCGATTCCATATTCTGCTCACAGTCATTGGATCTCGAACGACGGGAGCAGCAATGTCGCGATACGATAAACCGCAATCGCGATAGGCTACAATCCGACCTTTATCAAAGTCGGAAACGTGATGGTACGCATTTCTCCTCCTTACACGAGGCATCACAACAACGTTTCACCAGGCAACGCCGGTCAACTGCTGATGTGTATGAGAAGTCGGTTGGAAACTTTCCTCATGTCAGCACGTTGTAGGTGTCGCCACCGGCGCCAAGCTTGTGTGAATGCTCTGAAAAGCTAATCATTTGCACATCACTGCATCTTCTTCCTGTCGGTTAAATTTCGCTTCTGTAGCACGTCATCTCCGTGGTGTAACAATTTTAATAGTCAGTAGTGTATAATTCACAAGTCTTAATATACTGGTTACAGAGACTAGTAAGAAAGGGATCCAAATTTCGTCGCCTTGGCACGTTAGGACCTGTATAAGTCCTGAAAGGTTACGGAAAAGGCTATGTACGAGAGTTGGAACGTAAATAGTGGCATCTATTTATTCGCAACGGATACAAAAGAGTGACTACTTTCAAGGACAGTAACAGGTGCAAACATGTAACTCATCTGTATGGGTTGTGAATAAACAGTTGCCACTATTTAAGTTCCAACCCTAGCATATACTCATGGTATTAAGTTGCCACTTGAAGGCAACTTACAGTTAAATTGTTGTAACATACTAAAGCCAGTATTTGACACAAACGTTAACACTACAAAAACAGAAATATAAAAATGGTGTTCATAATTTCGTCCCACGCAAAAATTCTCTAAAGTACGATTGATATAAATGTGTTTTTTCTAACATTTCCAGGCAGTTTCACCAGTATGAATCCCTTAATATGATTGGACAGTCTTTTGGAGTCTTTTCAGCCTTCCAAAGATGTGTACTATAGAAATTTGTACGTCTGTGTAGATAAACAAGATGTTTCGTAAGCATTTCGTAAGCAAACTAAGCATTTCGTGCAACGAATCCATCCCGTTGCGCTTTCCCATATAAAAAAAGTTAATGTTTATAAATAGCAAATAAAATCAGTTACAAATTTCGTCGCCTGGACCAAAATCAGAACTGCACACAAGTCGAAATTACGAACATCCCTAGATTTATTATACTGGCCACAACAACAGCATGGGCCCGACCATCGACTGTAACGACTACCCACGAGAAACTGCAATGCACAACTGAAATGCAGCTCAATATTTGGATGAAAAATTGTTGCTCACACTAGGGACAGCAGGCTGTTAATTTACTGCTACAACAACTCACCTCAGAATAATAGGATGAACTCGATTGTACACGCAATATGGACGTCCTCACACAACAAAACCTCTCTACAATGCAACCGTTCGCTCCACGAAATATTCGTACCCAAAGACAGGAAAGTTACACAGATCACACCGATATTCAAGAAAGGTTGTAGGAGTAATCCACTAAATTAGAGGCCGATATCGTTAACGTCGATTTGTAGCAGGATTTTAGAACATACACTCCTGAAAATTGAAATAAGAACACCGTGAATTCATTGTCCCAGGAAGGGGAAACTTTATTGACACATTCCTGGGGTCAGATACATTACATGATCACACTGACAGAACCACAGGCACATAGACACAGGCAACAGAGCATGCACAATGTCGGCACTAGTACAGTGTATATCCACCTTTCGCAGCAATGCAGGCTGCTATTCTCCCATGGAGACGATCGTAGAGATGCTGGATGTAGTCCTGTGGAACGGCTTGCCATGCCATTTCCACCTGGCGCCTCAGTTGGACCAGCGTTCGTGCTGGACGTGCAGACCGCGTGAGATGACGCTTCATCCAGTCCCAAACATGCTCAATGGGGGACAGATCCGGAAATATTGCTGGCCAGGGTAGTTGACTTACACCTTCTAGAGCACGTTGGGTGGCACGAGATACATGCGGACGTGCATTGTCCTGTTGGAACAGCAAGTTCCCTTGCCGGTCTAGGAATGGTAGAACGATGGGTTCGATGACGGTTTGGATGTACCGTGCACTATTCAGTGTCCCCTCGACAATCACCAGAGGTGTACGGCCAGTGTAGGAGATCGCTCCCCACACCATGATGCCGGGTGTTGGCCCTGTGTGCATCAGTCATATGCAGTCCTGATTGTGGCGCTCACCTGCACGGCGCCAAACACGCATACGACCATCATTGGCACCGAGGCAGAAGCGACTCTCATCGCTGAAGACGACACGTCTCCATTCGTCCCTCCATTCACGCCTGTCGCGACACCACTGGAGGCGGGCTGCACGATGTTGGGGCGTGAGCGGAAGACGGCCTAACGGTGTGCGGGACCGTAGGCCAGCTTCATGGAAACGGTTGCGAATGGTCCTCGCCGATACCCCAGGAGCAACAGTGTCCCTAATTTGCTGGGAAGTGGCGGTGCGGTCCCCTACGGCACTGCGAAGGATCCTATGGTCTTGGCGTGTATCCGTGCGTTGCTGCGGTCCGGTCCCAGGTCGACGGGCACGTGCACCTTCCGCCGACCACTGGCGACAACATCGATGTACTGTGGAGACCTCACGCCCTACGTGTTGAGCAATTCGGCGGTACGTCCACCCGGCCTCCCGCATGCCCACTATACGCCCTCGCTCAAAGTCCGTCAACTGCACATACGGTTCACGTCCACGCTGTCGCGGCATGCTACCAGTGTTAAAGACTGCGATGGAGCTCCGTATGCCACGGCAAACTGGCTGACACTGACGGCGGCGGTGCACAAATGCTGCATAGCTAGCGCCATTCGACGGCCAACTTCGCGGTTCCTGGTGTGTCCGCTGTGCCGTGCGTGTGATCATTGCTTGTACAGCCCTCTCGCAGTGTCCGGAGCAAGTATGGTGGGTCTGTCACACCGGTGTCAATGTGTTCTTTTTTCCATTTCCAGGAGTGTATATTGTGTTCAAACATATTTATGAATTACCTCGAAGAAAACGGTCCATTGACACACAGTCAGCATGGGTTTAGATAACATCGTTCCTGTGAAACACAACCAGCTCTATATTCACACGAAGTGTTGAGTGCTACTGACAAGGGATTTCAGATCGATTCCGTATTTCTGGATTTCCCTAAGGCTTTTGACACTGTACCACGCAACTGAGTCGTAGTGAAATTGCTTTCTTATGGAATATCGTCTCAGTTACGTGCCTGGATTTGCGATTTTCGGTCAGAGAGGTCACAGTTCGTAGTAATTGACGGAAAGTCATCGAGTACAGCGTACTTGATTTCTGGAGTTCCCCAAGGTAGTGTTATAGGCCCTTTACTGTTCCTTACCTACATAAACGGTTTTGGAGACATTCTGAGCAGCCGACTTCGGTTCTTTTCAGATGACTCTGTCGTTTATCGACTAATAAAGTCATCAGAAGATCAAAACAAACTGCAAAACAATTTAGAAAAGATATCTGAATGGTGCAAAAACGAAAAGTGCGAGGTGTTCCACATGAGTGCTAAAAGAAACTCGTTAAACGTCGTTTATCGATAAATCAGCCTAATCTAAAAGCTGTAAATTCAATTAAATACCTAGGTATTACAATTACGAACAACTTAAATTGGAAGGAACACACAGAAAATGTTGTGGGGAAGGCTAACCAAAGACTGCGTTTTATTGGCAGGACACTTCGAAAATGTAACAGATCTACTAAAGAGACTGCCTACACTACACTTGTCTGTCCTCCTTTAGAATACCAGATACGACTGAAGGAGTACATCGAAAAAGTTCAAAGAAAGGCAGCACTTTTTGTATTACCGCGAAATGTGGGAGAGTGTCACAGAAATGATAGAGGATTTGGGCTGAAAAACCATTAAAAGAAAGGCGTTTCTCGTTGCGACGGAAACTTCTCCCGAAATTCCAATCACCAACTTTCTCCTCCGAATGCGAAAATATTTTGTTGACACCGATCTACAAAGGGCGGAACGATCACCACGCTAAAATAAGGGAAATCAGAGCTCGTAAGGAAAGATATAGGCGTTCATTCTTTCCGCGAGCTATACGAGATTGGAATAATAGAGAAATGTGAAGGTGGTTCGATGAACCCTTTGCCAGGCACTTGAGTGTGATTTGCAGAGTATCCATGTAGATGTAGATGTCTTATCGCCCCTTTCCAAAACTTCAACTACCTGTTCTATCCTGTGGGTTTTGCAGGGCGTCTCAGTTACTTCATATTACTCATATAATATCATTCACATTTTATGCTGTACCGATGTTGTTGTGTTATTTTATAGCACTTGTATAACTGATGGGTAAACAGAGAAGATTCTCTAAACGGTAAATGAAAAAATAAATAAACTTCTTCAGATATCCATTGTTTTCTTCAGAATGCTAACGAGTTAGCGAAAATTGGGTTCTTCGGCGACCTGCTCAGAGCCCGTCCCAAAAAAAAAAAAAAAAAAAAAAAAAAAAAAAAAAAAAAAAAAAAAACTTTCAAAATACTCTCTATTACAACTAATATGTCGCACTAAACAAAGAAAAGTGCGAAGTCTTCCACATGGGTACTAAAACAAATCCGATAAATTGTGGGTGTATGATAAATAGCACAAATCTAAGGGCTGTCAATTCGACTAAATACCTAGGAATTACAGTTACGAGCAACTTAAATTGGAAAGATCACATAGATAATATTGTGGGCAAGGCGAAACAAACACTGCGCTTTGTTGGCAGAACACTTAGAAGATGCGACAAACCCACTAAAGAGCCTACATTACACTTGTCCGTCCTCTGCTGGAATACTGCTGCGTGGTGTGGGATCCTTACCAGGTGGGATTGACGGAGGACATGGAAAAAGTGCAAAGAAGGGCAGCTCGTTTAATGTTATCGCGTAATAAGGGTGAGAGAGTCACTGTTATGATACGCGAGTTGGGGTGGCAGTCACTGAAACAAAGGCGGTTTTCTTTGCGGCGAGATCTATTTACGAAATAACAATCACCAATTTTCTCTTCCGAATGCGAAAATATTTTGTCTACACCCACCTACGTAGGGAGAAATGATCATCGTAATAAAATAAGAGAAATCAGAGCCCAAACGGAAAGATTTAGGTGTACCTTTTTCCCACGCGCCATTAGAGAGTGGAGTGGTAGAGAAGTAGTATGAAAATGGTTCGATGAACCCTCTGCCAGGCACTTACGTGTGAATTGCAGAGTAACCATGTAGATGTATATGTAGATGTAGATGTCTCATTGGTGCTTACAGTATTCGAAACATGTTTTTGTAGTCATCTTTAGAAATGGCTGACAGCTACTCCATCGTTTTTTTCCTTGACCTATTCAGTGTTGTCAAGCCAAGTCAGGCAACTAAGGAGCGTGGGAGAGCAGAACAACGCTATTTTTAGTCAACAGCTGTCTAGCAGAGACGGCTGTGTGTCCAAATGTGTTGTCGTGCTGGAACGAGCAGTGTCCAGTCTGGCACACATCGGCTCTTTTCTGACGAACGCTGCTGCGCAATCTTCTTGAAACTTCCAAATAAGAGGTTTGATTGATGGTCTGGCCACAAGCTCTCGAATTTTCTCTACATTTTCGTCGATTCTGCCAGTTAACGGACGTCCAGAACGTGGTTTGTCATCAGTCGACATGTAGCCGTTTTCGAATCGAGCAAACCGCTCGTACACTTGAGCTTTTCCCATAGTGTTATCTCGGTAACCTGTTTTCAACATTAAAACAGTTTGACAGCTGCACGTTGCCCACTTAAACATGCCACCATGAAAAACGAAACGGGAACAGAACAACGCTAGCAAAAACAGTCACTGCAGATGAACGGAACAAGCCAGGCTGACAACACAGGCGGCACTGAATAGGCAGTCAGTTGCGCTGCACTCACCTAGCGGCAAAAGTGCGTACTACACAAGCTCCGCCCACGACAACGTTACTCCAGTTTTTTTCTTTTCTTTTGGCACCCCCTCGTATGTCAGCCTTAGCCTCCACCTCCTTTCTTGCCTAGAAGCACGAATCTTGGCTTCTTGTTAATTTCAGATTTGTTGTCTCTTGATGGAAATGGAAGAGGATGTAGATGAAGATCAACTGGGAGATATGATAGTGCGTCAAGAGTTTGACAGAGCACTGAAAGACCTAAGACGAAACAAGGCCCCGAGAGTAGCCAACATTACATTTGAACTACTGACGGCCTTGGGAAAGCCAGTCATGACTAAACTCTACCATCTGGTCAAGAAGAATATAATAATTCCAATCCCAAAGAAAGCAGCTGTTGACAGTTGTGAAAATTACCGTACTATCAGTTTAATAAGCCACAGCTGCAAAATACTACCACGAATTCTTTACTGACAATGGGAAAAACCGGTAGAAACCGGCCTCGGGAAAGATCAATTTGGATTCCATAGAAATGTTGGAACACGTGATGCAATACTGACCCTACGACTTATTTTAGAAAATAGATTAAGAAAACGCAAACCTACATATCTAGCATTTGTAGACTTACAGAAAGCTTTTGACAATGTTGACTGGAATAGTCTCTTTCAAATTCTAAATGTGGGAGGGTAAAATACAGGGAGCGAAAGGCTATTTACAATTTGTACAGAAACCAGATGGCAGTAATAAGAGTCGAGGGGCATGTAAGGAAGGCAGTGGTTGAAAAGGGAGTGACACAGGGATGAAGCCTCTCCCCGATGTTATTCAATCTGTATATTGAGCAAGCAGTAAAGGAAACAAAACAAAACAAAAAAAACATTTGGAGTAGGAATTAAAATCCATAGAGAACAAATTAAAACTCTGAGGTTTGCCGATGACATTGTAATTCTGAGAGGCAGGAAAGGAACTGGAAGAGCAGCTGAACGGAATGGACAGTCTCTTGAAAGGAGGTTATAAGATCAACATCAACAAAAGGCAAAACTAGAATAATCGGGTGATGCTGAAGGAATTAGATTAGGAAATGAGATGCTTAAAGTCGTAAATGCGTTTTGCTCTTTGGGGAGCAGTATAACTAATGATGGTCGAAGTAGAGAGGATATAAAATGTAGATTGGCAATGGTAAGGAAAGAGTTTCTGAAGAAGAGAAATTTGTTAGCATCGAATATAGATTTAAGTGTCAGGAAGTCTTTGTATGGAGTGTAGCCACGTATGGAAGTGAAATGTGGACGAAAAATGTTTAGACAAGAAGAGAATAGAAGCTTTCGAAATGTGTTACTACAGAAGAATGCTGAAGATTAGATGGGTAGATCACAAAACTAATGAGGAGGTATTGAATAGAATTGGGGAGAAGAGGAGTTGGTGGCACAACTTGACAAGAAGAAGGGACCGGTTGGTAGGACATGTTCTGAGGCATCAAGGGATCACCAATTTAGTATTGGAGGGCAGTGTGGAGGGTAAAAATCGTAGAGGGAGACCAAGAGATGAATACACTAAGCAGATTCAGAAGGATGTAGGTTGCAGTAAGTACTGGGAGATGAAGAAACTTGCACAGGATAGAATAGCATGGAGAGCTGCATCAAACCAAACTGAAGACAACAACAACAACATTGTTTTCTAGCCATAAGAATGGGGAATAATATGGTGAATAAAACCGACTAGCTTTCAGAAAAAAAAGTATTGCTTTATTTGCTGAAGGGTCCTCATAGTAAGTTCCTTCTCTGAGTTTTCCACTATTGCAACATCGGCAAATCTGATGCAGTGAGTATCTGTACCATTAATGTCTTCCGACTTCCATCTCTTTGGTCCAATATATACTCTGCGGGAAGCCTACGTCGAAGACGGATATGTTTTTGATGTTCCAGTGCCGACGTCTACCAGTAGAATGATACCATGTTGGCATACGGTCCCTCCCGGTAAGGTGGCCTAAAGCAGTCGCACTGAACGGTAAGTATGTTGAAAAATAAAGTTTTCTAGCCAAAATAATGGGGAATAATATGGTGTATCAGGACGCTGTATAAAACCGACACTGTGCGGCTGATCCCAGCGGAGGTTCGAGTCCTCCCTCGGGCATTGGTGCGTGTGTTTGTCCTTAGGATAATTTTGGTTAAGTATTGTGTAAGCTTAGGGACTGATGACCTTAGCAGTTGAGTCCCATAAGATTTCACACACATTTGAACATTTAATTTAAAAAATGTATTGCTTTATTTACTGAAGTCTCCTCATAGCTAGTTCCTCATCTGAGTTTGCCACTGTTGCAATGTCATCGGCAGATCTGATGCACCCGGCCCGTGTGGCCGAGCGGTTGTAGGCGCTTCAGTCTGGAACCGCATGACCGCTGCGGTCGCAGGTTAGAATCCTGCCGCAGGCATGGATGTGTGTGATGTCCTTAGGTTAGTTAGGTTTAAGTCGTTCTAAGTTCTAGGGGACTGATGACCACAGATGTTAAGTCCCATAGTGCTCAGAGCCATTTGAACCATTTGAGCCAACATCTGATGCAGTGAGTATGCATACCATCTATGTTGATTCCAGTCGTCTTCTCGTTGCTACTCGACGGAAAAATTAAGCAGCTAAGGCGGAAAGAGGGCACCCCTGTCTCTCTCCCATGCTGATTTTTTTTCGTCTTATCATAAATATCCCGTTCAGTCCTCCGACTTCTGCTCCTGCTCAAAATTAGTCGCCTGTTCTTCCAGTCGGCTGACTAGACGTGTGACAAACGCGCCCTAAAATTAGAGAGGTCACCGCTATATAGGCTCTACTGCCCCCCTCCCCCCCCCCCCCCCCCCCCCGATCGGGCAATCTTATCCCGTTATTACGGGGTCGCCTGCCCCCGTGCTCCCCGCAGTTGGCTCACAGCGGCTAACCTGCGGGGAAGCCCCCGGGCCGGAGCGGTCGATGCAGCCCGCGTCACGTGACCCCGCCGGCCGGGGCTAGCGCGCTGACGTCACGCGGCAGCGCGGTGACGTAGGACAGTGACGTAGGCGGCGGGCCCGGCCGTGACGCGCCGATCAATAGCGGCAGAGGCGACCCCGCAGTGGCCGCCTGGCGCGCCGGCAACCCGCGCAGCTGGTGCGGGAGTGTGGCTGCAGCGCGGCGCCGATTAGGGGCACGCCGAGATGGGAGGTCTTACGCACCCTCGGAGCTGCCGTCACCAAATTTCCGGCAGAAGCTGCGTACGGCGCGAATCAAGCACTCGTGCGGCGCGCGGTTTTCAGTCATGCTTTATAATAATACGCTTCTAGCTATTAACAGCCGAATCAGGAAATGTCAACTAACCTTAAGATCTTCTTAAGACTGTATTTTGCCATAGTATTTAATTTGAATTGACGTTGTTGGATTCGACCGTGAGCTAAGTAAGACTGCTCGCTTACCTGAGGGGTGGCGGGATAAGTAGGACGCCTAGAACTGCTCGGGCACAGCGGCCGGCCCGATCAGCTACTATAGTATAATTTTTGACATGGAGGTAACACGGGGTTTTGAGTGCGCGTTGCAGAATTGGTTGTTGTCGAATGTGCGAACATATCCGTAGCAAGGAATACGAAGCTAAACTAAGGCTGTTGTACGAGGGCTGTCCAGAAAGTAAGTTACGATCGGTCGCGAAATGGTAAAAACTATGAAAATAAAGCTTTGTAAAGATGTGTTGGACAGTGTCTCTAGTATGATTCTAGGTAGAATTATGTCGCTCTTTTCATTCCTGAGCTCTTAGTGAGCGCGTAAAGATGTTATAGACAATAGTGTCTCCCGCCAAGTACGAGGGCCTGGTGAGAATTTTCCCCACAGGCTATGCAACCAACATTACATAACTGCCGTGCGGTTTCTTATCAGCCTCATTCCGCAGGGGCAATGAAGATGTTCCTGCATCGTTTCAATTGCAAATGTTTGGTTACCCACAATACAGCCCGTAGTTGTCTCCCACTGAGTTTCATCTTTGCTCAAACGAACCGCTGGCTATGAAGACAACATTTTGGCACAGACAACAAGCTTTAGGCCGGCGTAGAGAATTGGCAGAAAGCGCTAGCGGCTGCATTCTATGATGAGGGTATTGGAAAGTTGGTGCAACGCTACAACGAATGTATGAGAAAACTGAAAGGTGTAGCTAACTGTTACAAATGAAACATTTCTGATTTTCACTGTGATTTCCATTTCGCGATCAATTGTAACTTAGAATGAGATTTTCACTCTGCAACGGAGTGTGCGCTGATATGAAACTTCCTGGCAGATTAAAACTGTGTGCGTGACTGAGACTCAAACTCGGGACCTTTGCCTTTCGCGGGCAAGTACTCTACCAACTGAGCAACCCAAGCACGACTCACGCCCCGTCCTCACAGCTTTACTTCCGCCGGTACCTCTTCTTCTACCTTCCAAACTTTACAGAAGCTCTCCTGCGAACCTTGCAGGAGTAGCACTCCTGAAAGAAAGGATACTGCGAAGACATGGCTTAGCCACAGCCTGGGGGATGTTTTCAGAATGAGATTTTCACCCTGCAGCGGAGTGTGCGCTTGTATGAAACTTCCTGGCAGATTAAAACTGTGTGCCCGACCGAGACTCGAACTCGTGATCTTTGCCTTTCGCGGGCAAGTGCTCTACCGACTTTTTTTTTAAATTTTGAACAGGAGGCAGGGTAAACAAACAATCTTTATTTTTACAGTTGTGCTGGCCTAGGGATAAGAAAAGTATCGAGACAGCAAAAACAATTTGGAAACCAAAAAATCAACACAAAGTCCGCCCTCTTTTTTTTTCTTTTTTTTTCTTGTAACAGCAATAAAGTAAATGACAATCTTAGTCACGGGCGGAGAGAGAGAGAGAGAGAGAGAGAGAGAGAGAGAGAGAGAGAGAGAGAGAGAGAGAGAGACCAACTGAGCTACCGAAGCACGACTCACGTCCCGTCGTCACAGCTTTACTTCTGCCAGTACCTCGTCTCCTACCTTCCAAACTTTACAGAAGCTCTCCTGCGAACCTTGCAGAACTAGCACTCCTGAAAGAAAGGATATTGCGGAGACATGGCTTAGCCACAGCCTGGGGGATGAGATGGTAGAGCACTTCCCCGTGAAAGGCAAATGTCCCGAGTTCGAGTCTCGGTCCGGCACACAGTTTTAATCTGGAAGGAAGTTTCAATTGTAACTTACTTTCTGGACAGCTCTCGTAATACAGAGTAATGGGGAAAACGACTTTCAAACACTCAGTAGGGATTTGTTACCGTGTCTCATAGTGCAAAATGCATTTAAATATAAGTGCAGTTACTGGTCTGGGGTGCTTTTTCGGATGACAGCGGGAACGCTCTTGTGGTTATCCCACGCAGCCTGACTACAATTCTATATGCCAATCTGGTCATCCGACCTCTAGCGTTGCCATTCTGAACAGCATTCCAGGGGGTGATTTCCAACAGGATAACGGTCGCCCACATATCGCTGTTGTAACCCAAAATGAGTCGATATGATGCCTTGGCCTGCAGGATCATCAAATCTGTCTCCAATCGAGCACACATCGAACATTATCATTCGATAACTCCATGCGTCATCCGCAAACAGCATTAACCGTCGCTGCATTGACCAACCAAATGCAAGAAGCACGTAACTCCAACCCACAAACTGACGTCTGGTACCGATACGGTACAATGCATAGACGTTTGCATGTTCGCATTTAGCGTTTTGGCGGCTACATGGGTTATTATAGAACCAGCATTTCACGTTTGCAATGACTTACCTCGCACTTAGGTTAACCTGTGATCTTGCAGTGTTAATCACTTACAACGAGACGGCACGACCGTGGGGTCGGGGATTTGTCCGCAAATTTTGTGTGGTGAAAGAGGACCCCCTAGCACGTCACGTGGTTACAATATTAGGACGCACTACTCGGAAAATCCCGGGAAAAATCGGTCCAAAGTTTCTTAGGGGCCTTATGAGTATAAAATGTTAGTCCACTGCCGTGCCGCCGTCTGGCCTCGGTGCTTAGGGTTCGGGTTAGATTCCTCCTTCGGCACTTTTTTTTTCTCTTCTGTTTCATTTTCTTTGGTTATTCCGCCAATTATTCAGAAAGTTTCCCAAACCTACATTATCTATAACAAATTAGTTACATTACTGAATAAAAATTATTTTCTTTTTGTCCAACAACACAATTCATGGTGGTGGGTTTTCCATTTTCATTGTAAAGTACACTCCTGGAAATGGAAAAAAGAGCACATTGACACCGGTGTGTCAGACCCACCATACTTGCTCCGGACACTGCGAGAAGGCTGTACAAGCAATGGTCACACGCACGGCACAGCGGACACACCAGGAACCGCGGTGTTGGCCGTCGAATGGCGCTAGCTGCGCAGCATTTGTGCACCGCCGCCGTCAGTGTCAGCCAGTTTGCCGTGGCATACGGAGCTCCATCGCAGTCTTTAACACTGGTAGCATGCCGCGACAGCGTGGACGTGAACCGTATGTGCAGTTGACGGACTTTGAGCGAGGGCGTATAGTGGGCATGCGGGAGGCCGGGTGGACGTACCGCCGAATTGCTCAACACGTGGGGCGTGAGGTCTCCACAGTACATCGATGTTGTCGCCAGTGGTCGGCGGAAGGTGCACGTGCCCGTCGACCTGGGACCAGACCGCAGCGACGCACGGATGCACACTAAGACCGTAGGATCCTACGCAGTGCCGTAGGGGACCGCACCGCCACTTCCCAGCAAATTAGGGACACTGTTGCTCCTGGGGTATCGGCGAGGACCATTCGCAACCGTCTTCATGAAGCTGGGCTACGGTCCTGCACACCGTTACGCCCCAACGTCGTGAAGCCCGCCTCCAGTGGTGTCGCGACAGGCGTGAATGGAGGGACGAATGGAGACGTGTCGTCTTCAGCGATGAGAGTCGCTTCTGCCTTGGTGCCAATGATGGTCGTATGCGTGTTTGGCGCCGTGCAGGTGAGCGCCACAATCAGGACTGCATACGACCGAGGCACACAGGGCCGACACCCGGCATCATGGTGTGGGGAGCGATCTCCTACACTGGCCGTACACTTCTGGTGATCGTCGAGGGGACACTGAATAGTGCACGGTACATCCAAACCGTCATCGAACCCATCGTTCTACCATTCCTAGACCGGCAAGGGAACTTGCTGTTCCAACAGGACAATGCACGTCCGCATGTATCCCGTGCCACCCAACGTGCTCTAGAAGGTGTAAGTCAACTACCCTGGCCAGCAAGATCTCCGGATGTGTCCCCCATTGAGCATGTTTGGGACTGGATGAAACGTCGTCTCACGCGGTCTGCACGTCCAGCACGAACGCTGGTCCAACTGAGGCGCCAGGTGGAAATGGCATGGCAAGCCGTTCCACAGGACTACATCCAGCATCTCTACGATCTTCTCCATGGGAGAATAGCAGCCTGCATTGCTGCGAAAGGTGGATATACACTGTACTAGTGCCGACATTGTGCATGCTCTGTTGCCTGTGTCTATGTGCCTGTGGTTCTGTCAGTGTGATCATGTGATGTATCTGACCCCAGGAATGTGTCAATAAAGTTTCCCCTTCCTGGGACAATGAATTCACGGTGTTCTTATTTCAATTTCCAGGAGTGTATATGAGGAGAAATATTGCCTTTTTAATCAGAATAACAAAGTCGATTGACAAACATTCAGTTTTTATACGTATAATAATTATAAACAAGAACCACAGTGGTAATTATCGTACAAACAAACAAAGCAATAATTTTTGCGACATCTTGCGCAACAAATAAAAGCGGATTTTTTACAATCACAGGGCGTTTGCAATAAAACAGTACAAAAACATGCCCCATTAGCTTTTACGAAAATGTTTAGAATTTCTGACAATTTTGAGGCAAACCAGGCATATTAAATCATGTCTCGGAATATTGGTAACGACAATTGATGGTGAATTACAGAATCAATTTTTATACAATCTTCCCGGGAATGAATTTCACGATTCTCCTGTAACAATGCGCTGCAATTTTGCAAGCAACAGAAGGAAAGAAAAGTGCCGGAGGAGGAATCGAACCCGAGACCTCTGGCGTAAGGGTCCGAGCGCTAACCATGTAGGCCAGATGGGGGCACGACAACGGACTAACGTTCTATGCTCATAAGGCACCTGAGAGACTTTGGATCGGTTTTTCACGGATTTTCCGAGTAGTGCGTCCCAATATTAATTACTTTCTGCTGTTGCTATTGTTTTTCCTTCAGTGAGGATAAGCTTCCAGAATGAGATTTTCACTCTGCAGCGGAGTGTGCGCTGATATGAAACTTCCTGGCAGATTAAAACTGTGTGCCCGACCGAGACACGAACTCGGGACCTTTGCCTTTCGCGGGCAAGTGCTCTACCAACTGAGCTACCGAAGCACGACTCACGTCCGGTACTCACAGCTTTACTTCTGCCAGGATCCGTCTCCTACCTTCCAAACTTTACAGAAGCTCTTCTGCGAACCTTGCAGAACTAGCACTCCTGAGAGAAAGGATACTGCGGAGACATGGCTTAGCCACAGCCTGGGGGATGTTTCCAGAATGAGATTTTCACTCTGCAGCGGAGTGTGCGCTGATATGAAACTTCCTGGCAGATTAAAACTGTGTGCCCGACCGAGACTCGAACTCGGGACCTTTGCCTTTCGCGGGCAAGTGCTCTACCAACTGAGCTACCGAAGCACGACTCACGTCCGGTACTCACAGCTTTACTTCTGCCAGTATCCGTCTCCTACCTTCCAAACTTTACAGAAGCTCTTCTGCGAACCTTGCAGAACTAGCACTCCTGAGAGAAAGGATACTGCGGAGACATGGCTTAGCCACAGCCTGGGGGATGTTTCCAGAATGAGATTTTCACTCTGCAGCGGAGTGTGCGCTGATATGAAACTTCCTGGCAGATTTAAAACTGTGTGCCCGACCGAGACACGAACTCGGGACCTTTGCCTTTCGCGGGCAAGTGCTCTACCAACTGAGCTACCGAAGCACGACTCACGTCCGGTACTCACAGCTTTACTTCTGCCAGTTTCAGGATAAGCTTATTGACAAACCAAGACTTGTGTATGTAATTTATAATAATGACGAGTGTGGAGCATATGAACTGTTATCTGTTCCATATCCAACTGGGGTCTGAATGGAAATCTTCCCTATCGGCTGTCAAGGCGGGCGCTCCAGTTGTCGGTTCTACTCTCAGGTGCGTTGTTTAGAGTAGGTTTTATCCCTCCCGACTGACCGGCACGGCTGCTACACATCCATGTTGCATTAATTACTTAGTGGGCAGCTGAACATCGAGATTTAGGCTTCGCAACCGGGCGTGTAATAAATATTTTTTATTCTCTTCCAATGACGGACGTAGCACGGAGGACATCAAAAGCAGACTCGCTATGGCAAAAAAAGCATTTCTGGCCAGGAGAAGTCTACTAATATCAAATACCGGCCTTAATTTGGGGAAGAAATTTCTGAGTATGTACGTCTGGAGTACAGCATTGTATGGTAGTGAAACATGGACTGTGGGAAAACAGGAACAGAAGAGAATGGAAGCATTTGAGATGTGGTGCTATAGACGAATGTTGAAAATTAGGTGGACTGATAATGTAAGGAATGAGGAGGTTCCACGCAGAATCGGAGAGGAAAGGAATATGTGGGAAACACTGATGAGGAGAAGGGACAGGATGATAGGACATCTGCTAAGACATGAGGGCATGACTTCCATGGTACCAGAGGGAGCTGTAGAGGGCAAAAACTGTAGAGGAAGACAGAGATTGGAATAGGTCAAGCAAATAATTGAGGACGTAGGTTGCAAGTGCTACTCTGAGATGAAGAGGTTAGCACAGGAAAGGAATTCGTGGCGGGCCGCATCAAACCAGTCAGTAGACTGATGACCAAAAAAAAAATTCTCTTACAAAGGAAGGTATCTGCTGATCTTGGGGAAAAGCAGAAAAATGTAGGAATACACAAGGCTATGCTAAGCCAGTGATGTACGCTAGACTTAAGAAAAGCGAAACCACATCCTTGCTTCCAGAATGAGATTTTCACTCTGCAGCGGAGTGTGCGCCGATACGAAACTTCCTGGCAGATTAAAACTGTGTGCCGGACCGAGACTCGAACTCGGGACCTTTGCCTTTCGCGGGCAAGTGCTCTACCATCTGAGCCACCCAAGCACGACTCACGCCCCATCCTCACATCTTTCCTTCCGCCAGTACCTCGTCTCCTACCTTCCAAACTTCACGGAGTTCGAGCCTCGCCGGCCGGTGAGGCCGAGCGATTCTAGGCGCTTCAGTCTGGAACCGCGTGACCGCTACGGTCGCAGGTCCGAATCCTGCCTCGGGCATGGATGTGTGTGATGTCCTTAGGTTAGTTAGGTTTAAGTAGTTCTAAGTTCTAAGGGACTGATGACCTCAGAAGTTAAGCCCCATAGTGCTCAGAGCCATTTGAACCATTTTTTTGGAGTTTCGGCCCGGCACACAGTTTTAATCTGCCAGGAAGTTTCATATCAGCGCACACTCCGCTGCAGAGTGGATATCTCATTCTGGAAACATCCCCCACGCTGTGGCTAAGCCATATCTCCACAATATCCTTTCTTTCAGGAGTCCTAGTTCTGAAAGGAGAGCTTCTGTTAAGTTTGGAAGGTAGGAGACGAGGTACTGGCTGAAGTAAACCTGTGAGGACGGGGCGTGAGTCGTGCTTGGGTATGTCAGATAGTAGAGCGCTTACCCGCAAAAGGCAAAGGTCCCGAGTTCGGGTCTCGGTCTGGCACACAGTTTTAATCCGCCAGGGAGTTTCCCATTCATATTATTTTAGATTTACAATAGAAGTTCCACAAGGTTGAGTGGAGTTGTAGAGGTAGCAGAAATAAAATGCAGGCAGCGAAAAGTTATTTTTAAACTGAAAAGAAACCAGAGTACAGTCGTAAGGCTTGTCATACATGACTGAGAAGCAGTAGTTGAGAAGGGAGTGAGACAAAATACTGAGTTGAGGAACAGTAAAGCAATTCAAGAAGAAATTGGAGAAAGGAGTTAAAGTCGAGGTTAGAGAAATAAAAAATTGTGTAGTACAGCAAAGAACGAGGGCGAACAGTTGAAGGGAATGGATAGTGCCTTCAAATGAGGTTATAAGATGAATGTCGAGAAAAGAAAAACAAGAGTAATACATATCAGCAGTATTAAATCTGACATAGTGATTGAATTATACAGAGATGACAAAAGTCATGGGGCAGCGATGCGCACATATACAGATGGTAGTACACTACTTGCCATTAAAATTGCTACACCAAGAAGAAATGCAGATGATAAACGGCTATTCATTGGACAAATATATTATGCTAGAACTGTCATGTGATTACGGTTTCACGCAATTTGGGTGCATAGATCCTGATAAATCAGTACCCAGAACAACCGCCTTTGGCCGTAATAACGGCCTTCATACGCCGACGCACTGAGTCAGAGCTTGGATGGCGTGTACAGGTACAGCTGCCCATGCAGCTTCAACACGATACCGCAGTTCATCAAGAGTAGCGACTGCCCTATTGTGAAGAGCCAGTTGCTCGGCCACCATTCACCAGACCTTTTCAATTGGTGAGAGATCTGGAGAACGTGCTGGCCAGGGCAGCAGTCGAACATTTTCTATATCCAGAAAGGCCCGTACAGAACCTACAACATGCGTTCGTACATTATCCTGCTGAAATGTAGGGTTTCGCAGGGATCGAATGAAGGGTAGATCCACGGGTCGTAACACATCTGAAATGTAACGTCCACTGTTCAAAGTGCGAACAAGAGGTGACCGAGACGTGTAACCGGTGGCACCCCATACCATCACGCTGGGTGATACGCCAGTATGGTGATGACGAGTACACGCTTCCAATGTGTGTTCGCCCCGATTCACCAAACACGGATGCGGCCATCAAGATGCTGTAAACAGAACGTGGATTCATTCGAAAAAATGAGGTTTTGCCATTCGTGCACCAAGGTTCGTCGTTGAGTACACCATCACAGGCGCTCCTGTCTGTGATGCAACATCAAGGGTAACCGCAGCCACGGTCTCCGAGCTGATAGTCCGTGCTGCTGCAAACGTCGTCGAACTGTTCGTGCAGATGGTTGTTGTCTTGCAAACGTCCCCATCTGTTGACTCAGGGATCGAGACGTGGCTGCACGATCCGTTACAGATATTCGGATAAGATGCCTGTCATCTCGACTGCTAGCGATACGAGGCCGTTGGGATCCAAACACGGCGTTCCGTATTACCCTCCTGAACCCACCGATTCCATATTCTGCTAACAGTCGTTGGATCTCGACCAACACGGGATGCAATGGTACGATACGAAAAACCGCAATCGCGATAGGCTACAATCTTTGTCAAAGTCGGAAACGTGATGGTACGCATTTCTCCTCCTTACACGAGGCATCACAACAACGTTTCACCAGGCAATGCCGGTCAACTGCTGTTTGTGTATAAGAAATCGGTGGGAAACTTTCCTCATGTCAGCACGTTGCAGGTATCGCCACCGGCGCCAACCTTGTGTGAATGCACTGAAAAGCTGATCATTAGCATATCACAGCGTCTTCTTTCTGTCGGTTAAATTTCGCGTCTGTAGCACGTCATCTTCGTGGAGTATCAGTTTTAATGGCCAGTAGTGTAATATCGCGTCACACGGTATAAAGGCCAGTGCTTTGGCGGAACTGTCGAACTCAGGTGACTCATGTGAAAAGCTTTCCGACGTGATTGTGGCCGCACGACACGATTTAACAGAGTTTCTAAGCGAAATGGTAATTGGGGCTATACTAATGAGACATTCCATTCCGGAAATCGCTAGGAAATTCAATATTCCGAGACCCACAGTGTCAAGAATCTGCCGAGAATACACTATCTCTGACATTACCTCTCGCCAACTCAGAGGCTTACGACCTCCACTTAACGACCGAGTGCAGAGGCGTTTACAAGGAGTTGTCAGTGCTAACAGACAAGCAACACTGCATGAAATAACCGCAGAAATCAATGTGGGACGGACTTACCCGTTAGGATGGTGAAGCAAAATTATGCATTAATGGACTATGGCAGCAGGCGGCGGACGCAAGCCTGTAGCATCATTTTCTTATCTGGATGACATTGCGCCCCGTCTTGGGGACACAACTGTTCACGAGTGATTTGAAGAACATTCTGGACAGTTCGAGCGAACGATTTCGCCACCCAGATCGCTCGACATGAATTCCATCGAACATATGTGGCGCACACGAGGGGCGTTTGAAAAGCCCGTGGAGAGTCCGAGAGATGGCGCCACCGGCGCGTATCAAGGTCATGTTTAGTTAGTAGCATCTCTGGAAAGAACGCACACCAAGTTTCAGCCATATTGGTCTATTTCTTTGTGTTTGCCATTCGTGTGATTCAAGGAAGTCGAATGATTGTCAAAAAAATGGACGAAAAAGAATTTCGTGTGCTGGTTAAACATTACTTCATTAAAGGCAAAACGCCTCAGGAGACTAAAGAGAAGCTTGATAGACGTTACGGTGACTCGATCAGAACAGTTTATAAGTGGTTTCAAAATTTTCGGAGTGGCCATATGGGCACAAGTGATGCTGAACGTTCTGGACGCCCTGTGGAGGTTACGACTCCAGAAATCATTGATACAATCCGTGATATGGTGATGGGTGACAGAATACATAAGGTGCATGAGATTGCTAGTGCTGTCTCGAATGAACGGGTATATAATATTCTGCATAAACATTTGGACATGGGAAGGCTGTCCCAGCAAGATAGGTTCCCCGATTGCTCACATTTGACCAAAAACGGAATCGTGTGAAGTGTTGCAAGGATGGTTTGCAGCTGTCGAGGAAGAATTGGCAGGACTTTAAGCTTCGTTTCGTCCCTGTGGATGAAACATGGATACATTACTATACTCCTGAGACCAAACAACAATCTAAACAATGGGTTACCAAGTGAGAACCTGCACCAAAAAAGGCGAAGAGCATTCCTCCGACCGGAAAGTTTATGGCGGCTGTCTTTTGGGATTCGCAAGTGATAATCCTCATGGACTATCTGTAAAAGGGTAAAGCTATTACAGGCGCATATTATTCATCGTTATTGGACCGAGCTACAAGAAAAACGAGGGCGATTGCACCTCAAAAAAGGTTCTTTTCCATCACAACAATGCACCAGTACACGCCTCAGCAGTTGTGGTCGCAAAATTAATGGAAATGGGATTCCAAATCGTTTCACATCCCCCCTATTCTTCAGGCTTGGCTCTCTGAGACTGCTATTTGGTCCTCAATTTGAAGAAATGGCTGGTGGGACAAAGATTTTATTCAAACTAGGAGGTGATCGCAGCAACTAATACCTATTTCGCAGACTTGGACAATTCACATTATTCGGAAGCGATCAACAAATTAGAAGAGCGTTGGAAGAAGTGTGTAAGTCTAAAAGAAGACTATGTCAAAAAATACAAAAGGTTTACCCCAAACACATAAGTAGTTTTCTATTTGGACGGACTTTTCAAACGCCCCTCGTAACCGAGAGATCAGTTCGTGCAGTAAACCCTGCAGTGGCAACACTTTCGCAATTACGGACGACTATAGAAGCACAATGGCTCAGTATTTCTGCAGGGCACTTCCAACGACTTCTTGTATCCATGTCACTCCAAGATAGAGCACTGTGGCGGCAAAAGGAGGTCCGACGCTATGTTAGGAAGCGTCCCATGACTTTTTTTAGCTCAGGATGGAATTGCAAATGAGATTTTAATAGTAGTAGGTGGATTTTGAAATTTTGGCAGGAAAGTAAGTGATGATAGTTGAGATGGAGAGGATATCGGATTCAGACCGACAATACAGAGAAAAACAGCTATAAGCAAGAGAAATTTTATTAACCTACATCTACATCCATACTCCGCAAGCTACCTAACGGTGTGTGGCGGAGGGTACTTTGAGTACCTCTATCGGCTCTCCCTTTTATTCCAGTCTCGTATTGTTCGTGGAAAGAAGGATTGTCGGTATGCCCCTGTGTGGGCTCGAATCTCTCTGATTTTATCCTCATGGTCTCTTCGCGAGAAATATGTAGGAGGGAGCAATATACAGCTCGACTCTTCGGTGAAGATATGTTTTCGAAACTTTAACAAAAGCCCGTACCGAGCTACTGAGCGTCTCTCCTGCAGAGTCTTCCACTTGAGTTTATCTATCATCTCCGTAACGCATTCGCGATTACTAAATGATCCTGTAACGAAGCGCGCTGCCCTTCGTTGGATCTTCTCTGTTTCTTCTTTCAACCCTATTTGGTACGGATCCCACACCAGTAAGCAGTATTCGAGCAGTGGGCGAACAAGCGTACTGTAACCTACTTCCTTCGTTTTCGGATTGCATTTCCTTAGGATTCTTCCAAATAATCTCAGTCTGGCATCTGCTTTACCGACGATCAACTTTATGTGATCAATCCATTTTAAATCATTCCTAACGCTTACTTCCAGATAATTTACGGAATTAACTGCTTCCAGTTGGTGACCTGCTATTTTCTAGCTAAACGATAAAGGATCTTTCGTTCTATGAATTCGCAGCACATTAAACTTGTCTACATTGAGATTCAATTGCCATGCCCTGCACCGTGCGTCAATTCGTTGCAGATCCTCCTGCATGTCAGTACAATTTTCCATTGTTACAACCTCTCGATATACTACAGCATCATCGTCAAAAAACGTCAGTGAACTTCCGATGTTATCCACAAGGTCATTTATATATATTGTGAAGACTTCGGAAGACTTCTCTCCATTGACAATACCATGCTGCGTTCTGTTATCTAGGAACTCTCCAATCCAATCACACAATTGGTCTGATAGTCCATATGCTCTTACTTTGTTCATTAGACGACTGTGGGGAACTGTATCGAACGCCTTGCGGAAGTCAAGAAACACGGCATCTACCTGGGAACCCGTGTCTATGGCCCTCTGAGTCTCGTGGACGAATAGAGCGAGCTGGGTTTCACACGACCGTCTTTTTCGAAACCCACGCTGATTCATATAGAGTAGATTTCTGTTCTCCAGAAAAAGTCATTATACTCGAACAGCCGACCTGTGTGGCCGTGCGGTTCTAGGCGCGTCAGTCTGGAACCGCGTGACCGCTACGGTAGCAGGTTAGAATCCTGCATGGATGTGTGTGATGTCCTTAGGTTAGTTAGGTTTAATTAGTTCTAAGTTCTAGGCGACTGATGACCTCCGAAGTTGTTGCATAGTGCTCACAGCCATTTGAACCATTTGAACGATACTCGAACATAGTACGTTTTCCAAAATTCTACAACTGATCGACGTCGAGATATAGGTCTATAGTTCTGCACATCTGTTCGACGTCCCTTCTTGAAAACGGGGATGACCTGTGCCCTTTTCCCATCTTTTGGAACGCTACGCTCTTCTAGAGACCTCCGGTAGACCGCTGCAAGAAGGGGGATATAAATTTAAATGTTTGGAAATTTTTTCTGAGGATATTTCTCTCTAGAGTAGTCTTGTCCGGAACTTAAACGTGGACGATAGCCAATTCAGACAAGAAGAGAATAGATGATTTTGAAATGGGATGCTACATAAGAATGCTGAAGATTTGATACCTAGATCGAATAACGAATGAGGACATACGAATCGAATTGGCAGGAAAAGAAAATTATGGCACAACTCGAGTAAAAGAAGGGATAGGTTAGTATGACACCTCGTGATGCATGAAGCACATATCGGTTTGGTAACGTAGGGAAGTGTGGGGGGAGGGGGTAAAAATTGTAGGGGAGACCTTGGCTTGATTGGAAGAAAACAGGTTGAAACGGATGTAGGTTGCGGTGGCTAGGTAGAGATGAACTGGCTTGAACTGGAGAGACGAGGCTGGAGAGATGCATCAAACCAGTTTTCGGACAACAAGCGTCTGGCGCAGTTCTTAAATCGGTTACTGCTACTAAAATGACAATTTATCAAAATTTAAGTGAGTTTGAACGTGGTTTTATAGTCAGCGCACAAGGGATGGGACACAGCACCTCCGAGGTAGCGATAAAGTGGGGATTTTCCCGTACGAGCATTTCACGAGTTTTCCGTGAATATCAGGAATCCGGTAAAACACCAAATCTCCGATATCGCTGCGGCCGGAAAAAGATCCTGTAGGAACGGAACCAACGACGACTGAAGAGGGCCGTTCAACGTGACAGAAGTGCGACCCTTCGGCACATTGCTGCAGATTTCAGCGCTGGACCATCAACCAGTGTCAGCGTGCGAACCACTCAACGAAACACCATCGGTATGGGCTTTCGGAGCTGAAGGCCCACTCGTGTATCCTTGATGATTGCACCACACAAATCCTTGCGCCTCGCCTGGGCCCGTAAACACCGACACTGGACTGTTGATGACTGCGGACGTTGGATGTGATAAGAGATAGGCCCCTCTTATCAGATCCAACGCATTCTTCGAATGAAATACGATTTCAACGTTGCTTTTTCTACTAATAACAATTTTAAAAAAACACTCATAATTTACATTCTATGCCTCCCTCTTTAGAAAATTCTGATGTCTACAAAATTGTCTGCGATACTTGCTCCTCTTACTATACAGGACAAACAGGACGTGCCTTCACTACCAGATATAAAGAACACATGCTAAGAAAAAATGGCACAAGCCCCCAAAATTCGTCTTTTGCCGACCACCTTGTAATTACAGGTCATTCGACAGCAACATTGTGCACACAGAAAAGAAAGGGCGTAGACTAGATATTCTAGAAGCATTAGAGATTTTCAAACATCTTGCTCAAATGGATAGCCTCATCCTTAACGAACAGCTACAGCTACGTAACAAAAAAATTTTCAACGCTATAAAGCCGTTACTCGATATCTGACTTCGGGTGTCCTTGTGCAGATTACCGAAATGTTCTTTTCCTCCGAAGGTAGTCCTATGTTTTTCAATTATCAAATGTTTCTTGGCTGCATTTCACGTCAAATATTGCTTTCTACAGAATGAGATTTTCACGCTGTAGGGCAGTGTGTGCTGATATGAAACTTCCTGGCAGATTAAAACTGTGAGCCCGACCGAGACTCGAACTCGGGACCTTTGCATTTCGCGGGCAAGTGCTCTACCAACTGAACCCAAGCACAACCCACGCCCCGTCCTCACAGCTTTACTTCTGCCAGTACCTCGTCTCTTACTTTCCAAACTTTACAGAAGCTCTCCTGCGAACCTTGCAGGACTAGCACTCCTGAAAGAAACGATATTGCGGAGACATGGCTTAGCCACAGCGTGGGGGATGTTCCCGGAATGAGATTTTCACTCTTCAGCGGAGTGTGCGCTGACATGAAACTTCCTGGCAGAATAAAACTCCGCTGCAGAATGAAAGTCTCATTCTGGAAACATCCCCCAGGCTGTGGCTGAGCCATGTCTCCGCAATATGCTTTCTTTCAGGAGTGCTAGTTCTGCAAGGTTCGCAGGAGGGCTTCTGTAAAGTTTGGAAGGTAGGAGACGAGGTACTGGCAGAAGTAAAGCTGTGAGGATGGGGCGTGAATCGTGCTTGGGTAGCTCAGTTGGTAAAGCACTTGCCCGCGAAAGGCAAAGGTCCCCGGTTCGAGTCTCGGCCCGGCACACAGTTTTAATCTGTCAGGAAGTTTCACTGCTTCCTACAAGTTGCCATTCAGTCCTATCTACAGTTTCATAATGATGCTTTCATACTTTACCTCACTGTTATAAGCTTTAATGTAGACATAATGATATGTTGTATGCTACTATCCAACAAACATTTCTCTGTATTATGTACCATATACCGTTTATTTATAATCATTTCTGCCTATATTTCAATGTGGAGTAGCCTAGTTGAGTCTACGGCTACCAGATGGCGCGCTCGTTGCAGTGCCGTGTTCACCTGGCCGCATTTGTTAACGCGGGCACCTCAGTCCGTTTTGCAACCTGTACCACGCAAGTAACGAGCAGCCCTTAGTGGCTCGCCATCACAGTTTTCTTTATCTTTGTGACTAATGTTTTTTTCGCACACTTATTATTTTATAATTGACATATAAGTACTGCCAGTCTTTCACGATAATTCCGTACTTATACACTATCATACATCTACATCTACATGACTACTCTGCAATTCACATTTAAGTGCGTGGCAGAGGGTTCAGCGAACCACAATCATACTATCTCTCTACTATTCCACTCCCGAACAGCGCGCGGCAAAAACGAACACCTAAACCTTTCTGTTCGAACTCTCATTTCTCTTATTTTATTCTGATGATCATTCCTACCTATGTAGGTTGGGCTCAACAAAATATTTTCGCATTCGGAAGAGAAAGTTGGTGACTGAAATTTAGTAAATAGATCTCGCCACGACGAAAAACGTCTTTGCTTTAATAACTTCCATCCCAACTCGCGTATCATATCTGCCACACTCTCTCCCCTATTACGTGATAATACAAAACGAGCAGCCCTTTTCTGAACCCTTTCGATGTCCTCCGTCAATCCCACCTGGTAAGGATCCCACACCGCGCAGCAATATTCTAACAGAGGACGAACGAGTGTAGTGTAAGCTGTCTCTTTAGTGGACTTGTTGCATCTTCCAAGTATCCTGCCTATGAAACGCAACCTTTGGCTCGCCTTCCCCACAATATGTGGTCTTTCCAACTGAAGTTGTTCGTAATTTTAACACCCAGGCACTTAGTTGAATTGACAGCCTTGGCAATTGCACTATTTGTCGAGTAATCGAATTCCAAAGCTTTCTCTAAGTCTACAAATGCTAGGAACGTAGGTTTGCCCTTTCCTTAATCTTTCTTCTAAGATAAGTCTTAGGGTCAGTATTGTCTCACGTGTTCCCATATTTCTACGGAATTTCTAACTGATCTTCCCCGAGGTCGGCTTTTACCATTTTTTCCATTCGTCTGTAAAGAATCCGCGTTAGTATTTTGCAGCTGTGACTTATTAAACTGACAGTTCGGTAATTTTCACATCTGTCAACACCTGCATTCTTTGGGATTGGAATTATTATATTCTTCTTGAAGTCTGAGGGAATGTCGCCTGTCTCATACATCTTGCTCACCAGATGGTAGAGTTTTGCCAGGACTGGCTCTCCCAAGGCCGTCAGTAGTTCTAATGGAATTTTGTCTACTCCGGGGGCCTTGTTTCGACACAGGTTTTTCAGTGCTCTGTCAGTCTTCACGCAATATCGGATCTCCCATTTCATCTTCATCTACATCCTCTTCCATTTCCATAATATTGTCCTTAAGAACATCGCCCTCGTATAGACCCTCTATATACTCCTTCCACCTTTCTGCTTTATCTTCTTTGCTTAGAACTGGGTTTCCATCTGAGCTCTTGATATTCAAACAAGTGGTTTTCTTTCCTCCAAAGGTCTCTTTAATTTTCCTGTAGGCAGTATCTATCTTACCCCTAGTGAGATAAGCCTCTACATCCTTACATTTGTCCTCTAGCCATCCCTACTTAGCCATTTTGCACTTCCTGTCGATCTCATTTTTGAGACGTCTGTATTCCTTTTTGCCTGCTTCGTTTACTGCATTTTTATATTTTCTCCTTTCATCAATTAAATTCAATATTTCTTCTGTTACTCAAGGATTTCTACTAGCCCTCGTTTTTTTACCTACTTGATCCTCTGCCGCCTTCACCACTTTACCTCTCAAAGCTACCCATTCTTCTTCTACTGTATTTCTTTCCCCCATTCCTGTCAATTGTTCCCTTGTGCTCTCCCTGAAACTCTGTACAGCCTCTGGTTTAGTCAGTTTATCCAGGTCCCATCTTCTTAAATTGCCACCTTTTTGCAGTTTTAACCTACATTTCATAACCAATAGATTGTTGTCAGAGTCCACATCTGCCCCTGGAAATGTCTTACAATTTAAAACCTGGTTCCTAAACCTCTGTCTTACCATTGTATAATCTATCTGATACCTTTTAGTATCTCCAGGGTTCTTCCATGTATACAACCTTCTTTTATGATTCTTGAACCAAGTGTTAGCTATGATTAAGTTATGCTCTGTGCAAAATTCTACCAGACGGCTTCCTCTTTCATTTCTCTCCCCCAATCCACATTCACCCACTATGTTTCCTTCTCTCCCTTTTCCTACTCTCGAATTCCAGTCACCCACGACTATTAAATTTTCGTCTCCCTTCACTATAGCACTAGAAATAGTCGCAGTGTGCGGGTGGCCTTCATCTTGCCGAAACGTAAGTGCAGGATGGTTTCCCAGGAAGGACAATATAATGGGGCGTGCGTAGAATATCGTCGACGTGCTGCTGTGCTGTTAGGGTGCCGTGGATGACAACCAAACGCGTCCTGCTACCAAAGCAATTGGAGCCCAATGTCACCACACCTGAATGTCAAGGCCGATGGAGGGCGACAATCACGTTTGTACCCCACCGCTGCCCGGGCCGTCTCTACACGCGTCGCCGCTGCGCACAGATCTCATCCCCGAAGACAATTCGACTCCAGCCAATGAGACTCCAGGCCACATGTGCCCGACACTCCTGCAATCGGACTGGTGTACAAGAGGTCAGTGGTAACTGGCGTGAGGGACGCTGTGAGCACAGCCCCAATTCTGTGGCCACTGACTGTACAGCTCCGTAATCTGTCAGTTTTGCTATACAGGGTGTTACAAGAGGGTATGGCCAAACTTTCAGGAAACATTCCTCACACACAAAGAAAGAAAATATGTTATGTGGACGTGTGTCTGGAAACGCTTACTTTCAATGTTACAGCTCATTTTATTACTTCTCTTCAAATCACATTAATCATGGAATGGAAACACACAGCAACAGAACGTACCAGCGTGACTTCAAACACTCTCTTACAGGAAATGTTCAAAATGTCCTCCGTTAGCGAGGATACGTGCATCCACCCTCCGTCGCAGGGAATCCCTGATGCGCTGTTGACTGGATTACTCTCTTCCAAATTCTGAAGGTGGCAGGGGTAAAATACAGGGAGCGCAAGGCTATTTACAATTTGTACAGGAACCAGAAGGCAGTTACAAGAGTCGAGGGACACGAAAGGGAAGCAGTGGTTGGGAAGGGAGTGAGACAGGGTTCTGGCCTCTCACCGATGTTATTCAATCTGTATATTGAGCAAGTAGTAAAGGAAACAAAAGAAAAGTTGGAAGTAGGAATTAAAATCCATGGAGAAGAAATAAAAATTTTGAGGTTCGCCAATGACTTTGTAATTCTGTCAGAGACAGCAAAGCTCTTGGAAGAGTAGTTGGACGGAATGGACAGTGTCTCGAAAGGAGGGTATAAGATGAACATCAACAAAAGCAAAACGAGGATAATGGAATGTAGTCGAATTAAATCGGGTGATGCTGAGGGAATTACATTAGGAAATGAGACACTTAAAGTAGTGAAGAGGTTTTGCGATTTGGGGAGAAAAATAACTGATGATGGTCGAAGTAGAGAGGATATAAAATGTAGACTGGTAATAGCAGGGAAAGCGTTTCTGAAGAAGAGAACTTTGTTAACATCGAGTATAGATTTAAGTGTCAGGAAGTCGTTTCTGAAAGTATTTGTGTGGAGTGTAGCCATGCATGGAAGTGAAATGTGGAGGATAAATAGTTTAGATAAGAAGAGAATAGAAGCTTTCGAAATGTGGTGCTACAAAAGAATGCTGAAGATTAGATGGGTAGATCACATAATTAATGAGGAGGTATTGAATAGGATTGGGGAAAAGAGGAGTTTGTGGCACAACTTGAGTATCTGAAGGGATCGGTTGGTAAGTTATGTTCTGAGGCATCAAGGGATCACAAATTTAGCATAGGAGGGCAGCATGGAGGGTAAAAATCGTAGAGGGAGGCCAAGAGATGAATGCACCAAGCACATTCAGAAGGATGTAGGTTGCAGTAGGTACTGGCAGATGAAGAGGCTTGCACAGGATAGATTAGCATGGAGAGCTGCATCAAACTAGTCTCAGGACTGAGGACAACAACAACAACATGAAAAACCAGAAAAGCTTACTGAGTAGGACACCGCTCAAAAATGTAAGTGATCACGAAGAAATAATTGAAATATAAAATATATAGTTATGAATTATAACTAGTACGCACTTAGGTCTTTCGATGACATTGAAACCAAAAGCCATTTCATGCCAGCAATTAGAAAATTTCCAGTCATTCAAGTCGTGTCAGAGTCCTGCTCAGTGTGGAGGAGACACACAATGCTCAAAATTAAAATGTAAATAATTTTTCCATCAGACGTAAACGAGTAACAGCAGTCTGTATGTTGGCAGTACATACACTATTACAACAGAAACACTGCTAATGCCAAGACAAAATAAATAAAGTCGTAAGTACGGCTGTAGGCGTTTTTATGCGTCACGATAGTAAATGACCGGCATCCCAGAGTCCTCCTGCTGAAAGGGTGGACATATAAAAATTTCTAGTGCCTGTATTCGTGTTTGCCAAATCATACGTCGGCCATCTATGTCGCTGGATCTCTCCACATTTGAGAACGTTTGGAGTATTATGGGCACAGCCCCCCCCCCCCCCCCCCCCAACTAGCTCGAGATTTTGACGACCTAATGGGTCAATTGAACAGAATTCGGCTCGTTCTTCCTCAGGAGGACATCCAACAACTTTATCAGCACGAAGCCGAATATGCTTGTATAGGGGCCAGAGGTGGACTCATTTGCCGGCCTGGGCTGGCCGTGCTGTTCTAGGCGCTACAGTGTGGAACCGCAAGACCGCTGCCTCGGCATGGATGTGTGTGATGTCCTTAGGTCAGTTAGGTTTATGTAGTTCTACGTTCTAGGGGACTGATGACCTCAGAAATTAAGTCCCATAGTGCTCAGAGCCATCTGACCCATTTTTTGAAATCATTTCTGACTTATGAAGCTCTCTCTCGTGGATAAATCATTGAATTTTTTTGCAACAGATTTTTTTTGTTTTTTTTGCCAGTACGCGTACATCACATCTACCGATTTAGGTTCCACGTCCGTCCCCATAGCTGAGTGGTGCTGGCACGATAGCTCATCGGACGCCCGCCCCGAACGAATACAACGAACAATATAAAACAAAATGAGATTAAAAAAAAAAGTGGGCAACGCGGCATAATGCCATGCGCGCGACCCGGGTTCGATTCCCGGCTGGGTCTGTGATTACCTCCGCTCAGAGACTGGGCGTCGTGTTGTCATCATCATCATGATATCATCGCCAATGACACGCAAGTCGCCGACGTGACGTTAACCAAAAAGGCTTGTACCCAGCGAGCGGTCTACCCGACGGGAGACCCTAGCCACACGACATGTCATTCAGTTCGGTTCCATTCGACGATTCCTTCGTGCTGCAGTTTCTTACATTTTTTTAGTGTATTTCTGTGGTAGAAGTCGTAAGGAAATAATTCATTCCTCTTGTACCCTCGAAGGAGAAAAGATATCTTAAGTGAATAGGCAATCCGATTTAAGTTTCACGCTCTGCCTAGATAGGAATGGAAAAATAGAGTACTTAAAACTGATATTTTCGAGTATTTTCTTGGTCTGGGTATAACAAGTGCATCTTTTTATCTTTTACTAATACCCTAGTAATATAAAACGAAATATCAGACAGCCATAGCAGGAATGCTAAAATTATTCTTTTTTAAAATAAACCTTTTTTAAGTAAGGAGTAATTTTTATCCGTGAAATTTGCATTGGTTTGAAATATTTCTTACCATAAAAAAGCGATCAGTCCTGCTTCAATAACGAGCAACAAACACATAGCATAAGAATTGGGACTGCATTGCTGAAACAATAATGTTACTGTTTCCGTGTCTTATGTTCCCCAAGGAAGTGTTATAGGCCCTCTTCTTCTTCTTCTTCCGTTTCACCCTCTTTGGGGTACGCTGGATCAATCATTTCTTTGTGCGTTGTTCTTTTTTTAGGGCCCAGTATTTCTTCATTCTTTCTGATCTTCTTCTCCTTTCTTCTTCCGAGATGAAGGGTTTGGAATTTTGTGTGGATTTGTCTTGGAACCTTATGTTTTCATCTTTAGTAATTAATTTAGCAGTTCGATCAATAAGTGAATTTTCTGAAATCTTTAATTCCACTAGGTCTTTCTCAGTTTCTTTAAACCAGTTGGGCTTCGTTTTTCGTTTACGGAAGAAGTCAAAGATTTGTTTAGTTAATCTGTTGGAATTCATTCTGAGAAGATAACCATAAAAATTTATTCTCCTTTATCGCAAAGAATCTGAAAGTTTTTCAATTTTCTTGTAGAGAGTTTCATTTTTTAAGTATATAATCTTATTGTCTTGAAATTTTGGCCCAATGATTTTTCTTAAAATTTTTCTTTCCTTTACCTCAAGTTTCTCCATCTGGCCTTTGAAATTCATGTTAAGTGTTTCTGCTGCATACAGTGCTTCTGGCTTAATCACTATTTTCTAATGTGTAATTTTGGACCCCCATGAAAGGGATTTTTTGTTGTATGTATTTTTTGTTAGTTGGAAGGCCAATTCAAGTTTATTTTTTCTGGATTCCATTGTTTTGCTTTCCCCAGCATTCCAACTAATCCATTCTCCGAGATATTTGACTTCTTTTACTATTTCAATCTTCTGTTCTTGAACGTTGAGGTATTTACATGAGTGTTTGATGTTTGTCAATATCTTAGTTTTTTCAGAGGAGATGTGAAGACCAATTTTAGCTGCTTGTTTCTTTAGTTCAAGGATTTGCTCCCGTGCTTCTTCCATTGTTTCAGCAAACAGGGCCATATCATCTGCAAAAGCGATGCAATTTACTTTAAGGTTCTTCTTTTTGCAACCCAGTCTTATACCACTCTTAATATTTGTGTTCCATTCTCACTACTTTCTCAAGCGCACAATTGAACAGCAGCGGCGAGAGCCCATCGCCCTCTCGCACTCCCGTTTTTATTTCAAAGGATCCGATAGATCGCCCATAAATTTAACTTTCGAAAATGTATTTGTAAGGGTCGCTTTTATAATATTAGTTGTTTTCTTATCCAAACCCATTTCTTCCAGGACTGACAACAGAGATTCTCTATCAATCGAATCATATGCTTTTTTTAAATCAATGAAGGAGATTACGTACGTCTTTGACTTTGATTTTTGGTATGCCATAATGTTTTTGAGATTTAGTATTTGTTCCGAACATGATCTGCCCTTTCTAAAACCTCCCTGGTATTCCCCGATTTGCAGATCCAATTGCGGCTCTGCCCTGTTCAAAAGGACTTTAGAAAGAATCTTGTACGTTATATCCAGCAGTGATATTCCTCTGTAATTGTTGGGGTCTGTCTTCAAACCTTTCTTGTGGATAGGGTGGATGAGAGCTGTTTTCCACTCTGTGGGGATCTTTTCTTCTTTCCAGATTTGATCGAAAACACACTTCAGGGATGTAACTGCATTTTTGTCAGCCTTTTTCCATAGTTCGGCCACTATTTGATTTTCTCCGGACGCCTTGTTGTTTTTAAGTTCTGAAATGACCTTCTGTAGTTCTTCAGTCGTCGGTGGTTCCAATATCCGGCTTCCCACGGTTGTTTGGGATGGATTCAAATTTTTCAAGGATGGGTTCACAATTCAAGAGTTTCTCAAAGTAGCCTGCTAGTATTTTGCAGTTTTCCGTGTTGTTGTGAGCGATGGTCCCATTTACATCTCGAAATTGGAGGGTGGGTGCTTTGTATCTTGATAACCTTTGTTTGAAAGTTCTGTAAAAGCTTCTTGTGTTGTTTTTAGCAAATTCTTCATCAATTTGGAGGAGAGTTTTGTTTTCATGTGTCTTCTTGATCCTTTTTATATTTTTATCTACCAGTTTTCTAACTGTAATGAAATTCAGTCTACTTTCTTCTGTTTTCTGTGATTGCCAATTTTGCCATGCCTGTTTTCTTGTTTCAATGAGGGCATCACATTCCAGTGACCACCAGGCATGTTTTTTACTTTTTTTGTTAGGTGCTATCCATTCAGCTGTAGTAATGAGGTTTTCCTTGATATCCCCCCAGCTTTGTGTCTGAATGGTTTCTGTTTGCTTTTGTGAATTCATCTGATTTTAATATCTTTTCTGTGCTATACTTCCGACCCTTAATTTGTTTCACGCTGCGTTTCCCGTTTGGGATGACTTTGAACTTAATTTTAGAGAGGTAGTGGTCTGAATCCAAGTTTGCACCCCTGAGTACCCTAACATTCATGATTTCTTTGCTAGAAATCTTCTTGATTGCCACATGATCAAGTTGAAATTCCCCAAGGCTAGGATTTGGAGATACCCATGTCTTTTGTCTTCGTGGTAGTTTCTTGAAAGCTGTGGATTTAAGAATTAAATTGTGTGCTTGGCAAAGTTCTATTAGTCTCACACCATTTCTGTTTGTTCTCTTGTGTGCAGGATAGTTTCCAACTATTTTCTTATATCTTTTTTCTTTACCAATCTGTGCATTAAAATCTCCAAGAAGAATGATGATGTTTTTATCTGGTATTTTCTGAATAATGTCATCTAGATGATTCCAAAAGGCCTCCACTTTTTCTTTGTTTTTCCTGTTATCCTCGTTTATAGGGGCATGTGCATTGATAATTGTGTAGATTTTGTTTGTGGTTGTGAATGTAAGACTTGAGATTCTTTCTGATTGTGAATGAAAGCCAACTATTGAGTTCAACATTTGTTTGTTGATTATAAAGGCTGTCCCAAGATGTGGTACATTTTTCATTACTCTCGGTCCCACTTTCCCTTTGTATATCCTAACACCTTCGGAATCGAAGGTATCTGTCTCCATAGGCCCTCTATTGTTCTTGATCTAAATTAACGACATAGGAGACAATCTGGGTAGCCGTCTTACATTGTTTCCAGATGATGCTGTCATTTACCGTCTTGTAAAGTCATCAGATGATGAAAACGACTTGCAAAATGATTTAGATAATATATCTGTATGGTGCGAAAAGTGGCAATTGACCCTGAATAAGGAAAAGTGTGAAGTTATTCACGTGAGTACTAAAAGAAATCAGCTAAATTTCGATTACGCGATAAATCACACAAATCTGAGGGCTGTAAATTCAACTAAATACTTAGGGATTACAATTACAAATAACCTAAATTGGAACGATCACATACATAATATTGTGGGTAGAGCAAACCAGACTGCGATTCATTGGCAGAACACTTGGAAAGTGCAACAGGTGTACTAAAGAGACTGCTCACACCACGCTTTATCCGCCCTATTCTGGAGTACTGCTGTGCGGTGTGGGATCCGCATGAGGTGGGACTGACAGATGACATCGAAAAAGTACAAAGAAGGGCAGCTCGTTTTGTATTATCGCGAAATAGGGGAGATAGTGCCACATACATGATACAGAAACCATTAAAACAAAGGCGTTTTTTTGTTGCGACGGGATCTTCTCATGAAATTTCAATCACCAGTTTTCTCCTCCGATTGCGAAAACATTCTGTTGGCACCCACCTTCATAGGGAGAAGTGATCATCACGATAAAATAAGAGAAATTAGGGCTCGCACAGAATAATTTAAGTGCTCGTTTTTCCCGCGTGCCGTTCGAGAGACAGCTTGTAGGTGATTCATTGAACCCTCTGCCAGGCACTTTGCTGTTAATAGCAGAGTAATCACTTAGATGTAGATGCAGATGTAGAAGATACGCGTGTGAGCGCAGTCTGCAAGATTCTCCTCCAACTGGTCTATACGGCTGTTTCTCGCTGCTATCGCCGGGTATCCGTTGTACTGCAGAATATCAACCCTTGCCTGGAAATATTGTTACGAACTGTCGTAGCAATGAAAGATTAAATATTTGTCTGCCTTCTCTATGAAATAATAAAAGAGAAAGGATAATATTGTAACACTAATAAATTAAAAACGTAACAACAATTCATCGATAGTGAACAGTAAAAATGGACAGTATCCGATCTGCTGCGTGTATCTACATAATATGCCTTTATCTTCTTATAGCGCTCGAAAACCGACCAATTAACACGAAAGACAGAATTCATCAACCTCAGTTTTCATCCATTACCACTCACTATTCGTAATGCCCAAATAGCGGTATGATCCCAAATTATTGTATGATTATATTATTGTATGATAGCGGAACTAACACTGGTAGCAGTAAATTCTGTAAAATATCTGGGAGTATGCGTGCGGAACGATTTGAAAGGGAATGATCATATAAAATTAATTGTTGGTAAGGCGGGTACCAGGTTGAGATTCATTGGGAGAGTGCTTAGAAAATGTAGTCCATCAACAAAGGAGATGGCTTACAAAACACTCGTTCGACCTATACTCGAGTATTACTCATCAGTGTGGGATCCGTACCAGTTCGGGTTGACGGAGGAGATAGAGAAGATCCAAAGAAGAGCGGCGCGTTTCGTCACAGGATTATTTGGTAACCGTGATAGTGTTACGGAGATGTTTAACAAACTCAAGTGGCAAACTCTGCAAGAGAGGCGCTCTGCAGCGTGGTGTAGCTTGTTGTCCAGGTTTCGAGAGGGTGCGTTTCTGGATGAGGTATCGAATATATTGCTTCCGCCTACTTATACCTCCCGAGGATATCACGAGTGTAAAATTAGAGAGATTAGAGCGCGCACGGAGGCTTTCCGGCAGTCGTTCTTCCCGCGAACCATACGCGAGTGGAACAGGAAATGGAGGTAATGACAGTGGCACGTAAAGTGCCCTCCGCCACACACCGTTGGGTGGCTTGCGGAGTATAAATTTAGATGTAGATGTATAACATGATTTTTCAGCAGAATCTCTAAAAAATTCGAATCAGTGGAGAATGGAGGTGATTTTTTTGTAACATTCAGCCAGTTTTCACTTTTTAAAGAAAAGTAGCGAGGGTGAACGGGATAAATTTTCTTTTAAATGCCTGTTTCATTTAACATTTTGTTCTATGTATTTTGAAACAGAGAGAGTCACAATTTTTCGCTCCTTGTTCGATTTCTAACTTTATTACAGTAAGTAAAGGAATAAAAAACCAAACCTAAAATCGGTATTTGAGAAACAGGTTATTTTGAGGGGTTTTATCAATCAGGTTAAACAGGTGAGGAAAAAAAAGCATGGAATTACAATTAAATGAATACCCCTAGCTGCATACAGGCGTTGGTATAAGTCAAGAGGAAGAGCTGAAAATGTGTGTCCCGACCGGGACTCGAAGCCGGGATGTCCTACTTACATTGCAGACGCTGTATGGACACAGAGGATAGTGTGACTGGCACGCCTCCCGTGAGACCCACATTCCCAACGTATTGTCCCGCACCATATTCGTAGTGCCTCTGCCCATTATACTCTACTCGCAGCTTTTTGCCGATTTCCGTAAGAGTTTGGGCACTTTTTGTCCATCTACATCTACAACTACATCTACATCTACATGATTACTCTGCAATTCACATTTAAGTGCTCGGCAGGTGGTTCATCGAACCACAATCATACTATCTCTCTACCATTCCAATCCCGAACAGCACGCGGGAAAAAGCAGCACCTAAACTTTTCTGTTCCAGCTCTCATTTCTCTTATTTCATTTTGATGATCATTCCTACCTATGTACGTTGGGCTCGACAAAATATTTTCGCATTCGGAAGAGAAAGTTGGTGACTGAAATTTAGTAAATAGACCTGGCCACGACGAAAAACGTCTTTGCTTTAATGACTTCCATCCCAACTCGCGTATCATATCTGCCACACTCTCTCCCCTATTACGTGATAATACAAAACGAGCTGCCCTTTTCTGCACCCTTTCGATGTCCTCCGTCAATCCCACCTGGTAAGGCCGAGCAGCAATATTCTAACACAGGACGAACGAGTGTAGTGTAAGCTGTCTCTAGTGTACTTGTTGCATATTCCGAGTGTCCTGCCAATGAAACGCAACCTTTGGCTCGCCTTCCCCACAATATTATCTGTGTGGTCTTTCCAACTGAAGTTGTTCGTAATTTTAACACCCAGTTACTTAGTTGGATTGACAGCCTGGAGAATTGCACTATTTATCGAGTAATCGAATTCCAACTTATTTCTTTTGCAACTCGTGTGGATCACCTCACACTTTTCGTTATTTAGCGTCAACTGCCACCTGCCACACCATACAGCAATCTTTTCTAAATCGCTTTGCAACTGATACTGGTCTTCGGATGACCTTACTAGACGGTAGATTACAGCATCATCTGCGAACAACCTAAGAGAACTGCTCAGATTGTCACCCAGGTCATTAATATAGATCAGGTACAGCAGAGGTCCCAGAACACTTCCCTGGGGAACACCTGATATCACTTCAGTTTTACTCGATGATTTGCCATCTATTACTACGAACTGCGACCTTCCTGACAGGAAATCACGAATCCAGTCGCACAACTGAGACGATACCCCCTAGGCTCGCAGCTAGATTAGAAGTCGCTTGTTAGGAACGGTGTCAAAAGCTTTCCGGAAATCTAGAAATACGGAATCAACCTGATATCCCCTGTCGATAGCGGCCATTACTTCGTGCGAATAAAGAGCTAGCTGCGTTGCACAAGAACGATGTTTTCTGAAACCATGCTGATTATGTATCAATAGATCGTTCCTTTCGAGGTGATTGATAATGTGTGGATACAGTATATGCTCCAAAACCCTACTGCAAACCGACGTCAATGATATAGGTCTGTAGTTCGATGGATTACTCCTACTACCCTTCTTAAACACTGGTGCGGCCTGCACAATTTCGCAATCTGTAGGTACAGATCTACCGGTGAGCGAGCAGTTGTATGAGATTGGTAAGTAGGGACCTATTGTACCAGCGTAATCTGAAAGGAACCTAATCGGTATACAATCTGGACCTGAAGATTTGCCCGTATCAAGCCATTTGAGTTGCTTCGCAACCCCTAAGGTATCCACTTCTACTTCTGTACAGAAGAAGATGGTCAAGTGGCCGGTGAGCCTTATATGTATGGTTGTATTTTCTTAAACGAGTTGTTTCAACGACAACCGCCACCCCTAAGCCTAGATAGACTCCTGTGAGAAAGTATTCCCCCCTCCCCCCATGCAATATCACCAGTCGCAAATGCAAGAAAGCTGCGGGGCTGATATAACTAAAGGCAGACTTAGAGATAGCAAGTTACAGAGAACTTGTGGCGGCGGGAAGTTAAGAACAACGGCTTCGAGTTCGTTTTTACGCAAACTTGATGCGGCGGACAAAGAGAAGTTATTGTCTCCGAGATTCAATTAGGGCGAGGGAAAGCTGAAAATAAAGCAGGAGGGAAAGCTCTGGTGGAAGAAAGTGCCGTAGTTTAGCATCGTCCATGGTTTCTGATGAAGGAGCGAAGATGGCTCTCAATCTCATTCTACAGCACAGCTTGCTTACTTTAAATAGCCGAATAGATACAGTAATAAAAGAACTGTCTAGAATATCCTCTTATGGCCGGGTGCGGTGGCCATGCGGTTCTAGGCGCTTCAGTTCGGAATCGCGCGACTGCTACGGTCGCAGGTTCGAATCCTGCCTCGGGCATGGATGTGTGTTATGTCCTTAGGTTAGTTAGGTTTAAGTAGTTCTAAGTTCTGGGGGACTGATGACCTCACATGTTAAGTCCTATAGTGCTCAGAGCCATTTGAACCATTTTTTTATCCCCTTAGAAACAAGAGAAAGTAGCGAGGAATATGAAGTCAGCTTTCTGATTTCCTAGTAAACAGAATACAACTTGTCATTTTCAATGGGATGAAATACTCACATAATAAGGTCATGTTTATCCTGGAGATGTGTTTTAGGTCCATTGCTGTCAACAACATGCACTTATGGCGGAAAAAATGGTATTACGGAAAAATTATTAATGAAGAATTTCCGATAGTAAATTTGTCTACGTAACATGAGTAAGTGATTAACATTGCAAAATTACGGTTAATGTAAGTGCTAGATAAGCCACTGAAAGTGTGAAATGCTAGTACATTAATAACAGGTGTAACCACCAGAATGTTGAATGCAAGCAAGCAGACGTGTATGTACTGTATTGTACAGGTGCCGGATGTCAGTTTGGGGGATAGAATTCCATGCCTGTTGCACTTGTTCGGTCAATACAGGAAAGGCTAATGCTGTTGTGGTTAACGCTGCAGTTGTCATCCAAGGATTTCCCATGTGAAATGATAATTAAATCGAAGCCTTTAGATGTCGACAGGTGTAGTTGATATGCATCAGTGTGGACAGCTGAAAATGTGCGCCCCGACCGGGACTCGAACCCGGGATGTCCTGCTTACATGGCAGACGCTCTGTCCATCTGAGCCACCGAGGACACAGAGGATTGTGCGACTTACTCCTTGCACGCTTCCCATGAGACACACATTCCCAACTGCCCATCACTTACATTCGCAGTGCTCCTAATACACTACTGGCCATTAAAATTGCTACGCCACCAAGATGACGTGCTACAGACGCGAAATTTAACCGACAGGAACAAGATGCTGTGATATGGAAATGATTAGCTTTTCAGAGCATTCACACAAGGTTGGCGCCGGTGACGACACATACAATGTGCTGACATCAGGAACGTTTCCAACCGATTTCTCATGCACAAACAGCAGTTCACCGGCCTTGTCTGGTGACACGTTGTTGTGATGCCTCGTGTAAGGAGGAGAAATGCGTACCATCACGTTTCCGATATTGATACAGATCAGAAAGTAGCCTATCGCGATTGCATTTTATCGTATCGCGACATTGCTGCTCGCGTTGGTCGAGATCCAATGACTGTTAGCAGAATATGGAATCGGTGGGTTCAGGAGGGTAATACGGAACGTCGTGCTGCATCCCAACGGCCTCGTATCACTAGCAGTCGAGATGACAGGCATCTTATCCGCATGGCTGTAACGGATCAACGGATCGTGCAGCCACGTCTCGATCCCTGCGTCAACAGATGGGGACGTTTGTAAGATAACAACCATCTGCACGAACAGTTCGATGACGTTTGCAGCAGCACTGACTATCAGCTCGGAGGCCATGGCTGCGGTTACCCTTGACGCTGCATCACATACAGGAGCGCCTGCGATGGTGTACTCAACGACGAATCTTGATGCACGAATTGCAAAACGTCATTTTATGATGAATCTAGTTTCTCTTTACAGCATCATGATGGTCGCATCCGTGTTTGGCGACATCGCAGTGAACGCACATTGGAAGCGTGTATTCGTCATCGCCATACTGGCGTATCTCCCGGCGTGATGGTATGAGGTGCCATTGGTTACACGTCTCGGTCACCTCTTGTCGCATTGACGGCACTTCGAACAGTGGACGTTCCATTTCATTCGATTCCTGCAAAACCCTACATTTCAGCAGGATAACGCACGACCGCATGTTGCAGGTCCTGTACGGGCCTTTCTGGATACAGAAAAATGTTCGACTGCTGCCCTGGCCAGCTCATTCTGGAGATCTCTCACCAACTGAAAACGTCTGGTCAATGCTGGCCGAGCAACTGGGTGGTCACAATACGCCAGTCACTACTCTTGATGAACTGTGGTATCGTGTTGAAGCTGCATGGGCAGCTGTACCTGTACACGCCATCCAAGCTCTGTTTGACTCAATGCCCAGGCGTATCGAGGCCATTATTACGGCCAGAGGTGGTTGTTCTGGGTACTGATTTCTCAGGAACTATGCACCCAAATTGCGTGAAAATGTAATCACATGTCAGTTGTAGTATAATATATTTGTCCAATGATTACCCGTTTAAGTTCCGCATTTCTTCTTGGTATAGCAATCTTAATGGCCAGTAGTGTATATTGCACAAGAACCAATCACTGTAGAGATATCATACAAACGTCATTTTGTAGATAAACCCTGAAAGTTTTTGTTCTCATGTACACCTCCACAGCGTAGTTTGTTAATTTGGCGGTAGTCAGCCCTAGTTGCAAAAAGATGGCGAGTTCAGGTGCAGAGCGAGCTTTCTGTCTGTTGGAGTTCGACAAAAACAAGTATGGAACAGATGTTCAACGGATGTTTACAACCAAGTTTGGTAAGACGCCATCAACAAGGAAGGCCATATACCACTGGTTCAAACCGAACAAGGTGGCGCACACTGGACTCGCATTCGGGAGGACGACGGTTCAATCCCGTCTCCGGCCATCCTGATTTAGGTTTTCCGTGATTTCCCTAAATCGCTTCAGGCAAATGTCGGGATGGCTACTTTGAAAGGGCACGGCCGATTTCCTTCCCCATCCTTCCCTAACCCGAGCTTGCGCTCCGTCTCTAATGACCTCGTTGTCGACGGGACGTTAAACACTAACCACTACCTCCTCCTCACCACTGGTTCAACAATTTCCTACTTGACACAAGTTATATACAACTCATTTTCTGATATAACTCTATCACCATCAAGTGATTTAATTTGGTAACATTCCATTACCTTTGTTTTACTTTTTTTTTTTAATATTCATCTCATAACTTTGTTTCAAACGCTATCCACTTCATTCAACAGTATTTCTAAATATTTCTGTCGGACTCGGAATTATAATGCAATTGCCACAGGTCACCGTTATTACTTCTCCTTGAACTTAAATTTCCTTTCCAAATGGCCTTGGTTGGGCGCTGTTAGCGAGAATGCTTTCGAAAAGCATCCCTGACCTCACAGTATTGAACTAACGAAGCAAAAAGGAAACAAATGCGTTATGAGAGAAAATGTTGTTGCAGATAACAGTGCAACAGCTGCTGAACAGACGAGATGTATAGAAATGCCAATATTAGGACAATATTATTACAAAAAGCAAAAATAGAAGCAATATCGTAGAAGCTGAGAGGCAAATAGAAATCAAACAAAAAATACAGTTTTCAGATGCTCAGATGCTCTCATCGAGAACCAGTTCCCTCAAAATTTAGCCCAGAGCTAGCATTTCTTTGTTGTCGAGGAAGAATGGAAACAAATATAACAAGAGACAAGGAACTGTGATCTAGACTTCCGGAGCATCTATTGAAATTTAGCCCATCTGCAAATTAATTGTGCAGAGATCCGTGAAAATGTGACCACGGTTGTGATACGGACAAGTGGTTCTGTGGGACACAATTTGTTTGGAAAATGATAGCTGGCACTGATGTGCCTTTCATGACCAACTTCTACAAATTTTCAACATTTCCGTTCCGAGTAAGACCACCCCAATGACTATTTTGTGGTCCTTAACTCGTTCGTGAAACTCACTTGTTATCTATCTCTAATAAGTTCTAAGTTAATGCCATACAGGGTGTTACAAAAAGTTACGGCCAAACTTTCAGGAAACATCCCTCACACACAAAGAAAGAAAATATGTTATGTGGACATGTGTCCGGAAACGCTTACTTTCCATGTTAGAGTTCATTTTATTACTTCTCTTCAAATCAGATTAATCATGGAATGGAAACACACAGCAACAGAACGTACCAGCGTGACTTCAAACACTCTCATACAGGAAATGTTCAAAATGTCCTGCGTTAGCGAGGATACGTGCATCCACCCTCCGTCGCACGGAATCCCTAAAGCGCTGATGCAGCCCTGGAGAATGGCGTATTGTATCAGAGCCGTCTACAATACGAGCACGAAGAGTCTCTACATTTGGTACCGGGGTTGCGTAGACGAGAGCTTTCAAATGCCCCCAGAAATGACGGTCGAGAGGGTTGAGGTCAGGAGAGCGTGGAGGCCACGGAATTGGTCCGCCTCTACCAATCCATCGGTCACGGAATCTGTTGTTGAGAAGCGTACGAACACTTGGACTGAAATGTGCAGGAGCCCCATCGTGCATGAACCAACCACATGTTGTGTCGTACTTGTAAAGGCACATGTTCTAGCAGCACAGGTAGAGTATCCCGTATGAAATCATGATAACGTGCTCCATTGAGCGTAGGTGGAAGAACATGGGGCCCAATCAAGACATCACCAACAATGCCTGCCCTAACGTTCACAGTACTGTAGAGCAATGAGTCGCATGCCAACACAAGCACCGAAGTCAACATTACCTTCCTTCAATTGGGCCAACTGGCGGTGAATCGAGAAAGTACAGTACGTACTGACGAAACTAAAATGAGCTCTAGCATGGAAATTAAGCGTTTCCGGACACACGTCCACATAACATATTTTCTTTCTTTGTGTGTGAGGAATGTTTCCCGAAAGTTTGGCCGTACCTTTTTGTAACACCCTGTATAAACCAATTATTTTGGTTTCCTGGTTGCTGCCCACACAGTTTTCTACGCTGATCCTAATTGTGAGGTTTGAATTTACTCCAAGCAAAAATTTGGCTTTTAAGGCTTTCTAAAATATCGACTACACTGTTAATGTGGCCACACTGGGATGTAGTAGCTCGGACTCGAGATTTTTGGATTGCCTGATGGTTCTGACGAGCTGTTTACACTGGTAGCAGAGAGAAAATTCGCCCAATAACACCTCGTTCACAGAAATGCTGCAAACATCGAAAACGTAAAGGTGAGCTGCTGTGGCTGTGGAACCTACCATCAACAGTTACAGGCAGTGACATATTGAACGAATTTTTCCCCATATTATAAAGAAACTTGAAGGCACTACCCAAACCAAAAAGCAGGCGGCTTTCTACATCTACATCTACATCCATACTCCGCAAGCCACCTGACGGTGTGTGGCGGAGGGTACTCTGAGTACCTCTATCGGTTCTCCCTTCTATTCCAGTCTCGTATTGTTCGTGGAAAGAAGGATTGTCAGTATGCCCTTGTGTGGGCTCTAATCTCTCTGATTTTATCCTCACGGTCTCTTCGCGAGATATACGTAGGAGGGAGCAATATACTGCTTGACTCTTCGGTGAAGGTATGTTCTCGAAACTTTAACAAAAGCCCGTACCGAGCTACTGAGCGTCTCTCCTGCAGAGTCTTCCACTGGAGTTTATCTATCATCTCCGTAACGCTTTCGCGATAACTGAATGATCCTGTAACGAAGCGCGCTGCTCTCCGTTGGATCTTCTCTATCTCTTCTATCAACCCTATCTGGTACCGATCCCATTCTGCCGAGCAGTACTCAAGCAGTGGGCGAACAAGCGTACTGTAACCTACTTCCTTTGTTTTCGGATTGCATTTCCTTAGGATTCTTCCAATGAATCTCAGTCTGGCATCTGCTTTACCGACGATCAACTTTATATCATCATTCAATTTTACATCACTCCTAAAGCGTACTCCCAGATAATTTGTGGAATTAACTGCTTCCAGTGGCTGACGTGCTATTTTGTAGCTAAATGATAAGGGCTCTATCTTTCTGTGTATTCGCAACACATTACACTTGTCTAAATTGAGATTCAATTGCCATTCCCTGCACCAAGCGTCAATTAGTTACAGATCCTCCTGTATTTCAGTACAATTTTCCATTGTTACAACCTCTCGATACACCACAGCATCATCCTCAAAAAGCCTCAGTGAACTTTCGATGTCATCCACGAGGTCATTTATATATATTGTAAATAGCAACGGTCCTACAACACTTCTGCGGCACACCTGAAATCACTCTTACTTCGGAAGACTTCTCACACAATTGGTCTGATAGTTCATATGCTCTTACTTTGTTCATTAAACGACTGTGGGGAACTGTATCGAACGCCTTGCGGAAGGCAAGAAACACGGCATCTACCTGGGAACCCGTGTCTATGGCCCTCTGAGTCTCGTGGACGAATAGCGCGAGCTGGGTTTCACACGATCGTCTTTTTCGAAACCCATGCTGATTCCTACAGAGTAGATTTCTAGTCTCCAGAAAAGTCATTATACTCGAACATAATACGTGTTCCAAAATGCTACAACTGATCGACGTTAGAGATATAAGTCTATAGTTCTGCACATCTGTTCGACGACCCTTCTTGAAAACGGAGATTCATGAAAACCATCAATAAACACTGAAAGCTGTTATTGTGCTATTTGCTGTGAATTCAAAATGGAAATTTTGAGACTGTGGGATTTGCGGAATATGTATGCATGGCCAATGTCTTAGATTTACCAAGGGAGATACTGATCTGTTCATCTGTCCGAAATGATCGAAATAATTTCATTGCTCCTTTGCAATTTTTTGTGTATATATTAATTTGGTCCATTTTCTGGTATTTTAAATTAATAAGAATTTCTTTCCATACTTTGGTAATTTGCTTTTTTGCTTTTCGATAATTTGTAATGAAATGGCACACAACAGTAGTTATTAAGTGAGACTTCTTATTTAAAAATTTGAAGAATTGGTGTTCATATTACTTCCATATGCTCCTAATCGAAATAAATGTAATTTCTGGAAAAAATTATTTATATAATTCCGCTGAGAGTAATTTACTGTTTCATATTGTCCTCATTATAAATAACTTGGAGTATATTTTAAGACAAAATTATTTTAAAATTTCATAAAATGAAGTTAAGAAAATATATGAGACTCTTAATATGGATATATTACTGTTAATTGTCTTACTGGGTGTGTATAGAATAGAATATTAGCGAAATATATCAAAGAAATGTAATACCAAAAAAATTCAAAGATAAATGGCAATCCAATAAAAAATAAATTTTTGAGACACTTCGTTTGAGGGAGAACACTGTTTTCAAAAACCAATACATTCAAATTGCAGTGCAGGTCTTGCAGTATTTGATAGTGGCCGTAAAAGAAAGATATGAATACAAAAAGAGGGGAAGACTTCTCATCGATCCTTTTGGAATTCATATTGAAATGTAGGTCCTCTGCAAATCAATTGAACAAGTTGAAATACAGAGTTGAAAATGTCACTGCACTATGGTTAAAAATACTTAACGATACTGAAGAGGTTAAGGTAAAAAAGCAATGAAATAACAAAAAAATTTAGGAGTTTGTTTCGGAGCAGGCCTAACAGTTACTGAGAGGCACTGTGTTCAAAATGTAGCTCAACCTCACGTCATTTTATTGGCAAGGAAGAAAAGAAATATAAGAAGATATGAAAACCTAAGATAGATTTCAATGGTAGTATTTACAAAAGTTAAGTTCCTCTGAAGATTAATTGAAGTAGAAGTAGTACAGGGATGACAATATTGACACAATATGGTTAAAAAATATTTTAAAAATGAAGAAGTTGATAGGCAAACAGCGATGAAACAAAACAGAAAGTTCTCAAGGTTTTAGTTCAAGCAGATTCCTGCTATTGAGAAACTATCTGTTCAGAATGTAGCTTATACCTCTCAAGGAAATATAAGAAAGGAACAGGACATATGACGCATTCTCTAAGAAAATCTATAGAAATTTAGCTCCTGTGGACATTAATTAAGGTAGTAGTTGGGTAGGGATAAAAAATTAATGTAATTTGATTTAAAAATAGAAAACATTATCAGACAAGTTCAGGGTAAATATAATCTAACAAAACAGAAACCTGTCAGAGGTTTCATTTGACTCAGAATAGCGATTTTGTTGACCTATGTGTTCATAATGTACGTCATACCTCGAAATATTTGAGTGATGAGGAAGAAAAGAAACAAAGAAAGAGAAGAGGACCTACGATAATTGATACTTTTGGGAAACCTGCCGAAAATAAGCATCTCTGGAAATTAATTGAACTAGCAGCTAAGCTGAGACAAAAGTGCTGACACACTGTGATTCAAAAAATAGAGTATAATATGAAGGAAGTGGAGAGGCAAATAGCAATGAAACAAAAACGTTTGAGGCTGTGTGATACTATGGAGAAACAGTACATCCAAAATGCAGTTCAGCCCTCGCTATATTTGGTCAGTGACAGAAATGAAAAAAAAAGGAAACAGGGAATTAATAGACTTTTATTAATAAAACGTGTGCCAGATTGATCAGTGGGCTAATAAACGCGCCAATTCTCCCCTTAAAATCAAATTTGCCTCAACTGGTGAGCAGAATTATAGGCGAAAATAAAAAACAGCTTGGTGCTTCCAAAAAAACACAGAAAAAATAAAAAAAACATCTGCGGCGCCCAGCTGCCAGGCAGATACAGAGCGGCCGATGCGCATTTCATTTGTTCGTTGCGCGCGGCGATGCGCCGTTGTTCCTTTAGCGCGTCGCCAGTCTGTCATTTGTTTTGCTTTCTGCCGCCGGCACTGGATCGATGCTCGCACAAGCAACAGTTGCGAAACGCGACAAAGGGAAATCTTCCGCTTTTCAATCCTTTTTATTTATTTTTTCCTCTCCTTCTCTCAGTCGTCCTCCCTTACCTTCCCCGCCTACCTTTCTCTCTCTCCCTCTTTCTCTGTCTCTCTCTTCTCCTGGTAGACTTCCCGGACCCCGACGGTGGCCATTGTGAAGCGCACAGAAAGCAGACGGACAAAGGCGATTCCGGTACAATGAGTTTTCCACACAAACGAAGTGCGACCGGCCCTGTTGTGACTTCTGGTGTGCTGCGTTTGAGGTTTTTTGTTCCGCGTGTAAACAGGAGTACCCAAACACAACCGCTCCACTGCAACTGTAATTCAGCATATGCTGGTACAGACCCTAAAACTGCATCCTAATACCATAATATGTTGCATATCCATTTGTAGCGGACAGAAGTTATAAATAATCTATAGGCTAATGCTTTCTCAGTTCAACCTTCTGTAACTGGAAGTTCGTTCCATTTCCATATAGCTGTCACATCCTATCTCTTATTGTTGTCGTCCACATACTTCCTAGGTCATCAGTCTTCTCTCCATCCTAGCATTTTCCTTTCAATAATACAGTACTGGCCACTAAAATTGCTACACCAAGAAGAAATGCAGATGATAAACGGGTATTTATTGGACAAATATATTATACCAGAACTGACATGTGATTACATTTTCACGCAATTTGGGTGCATAGAACCTGAGGGCTAAACCCATAACAAACACCTGTGGTCATAATAACGGCCTTGATACGCCTGGACATTGAGTCAGAGCTTGGTGTGTTCAGGTACGGCTGCCCATGCAGCTTCAACACGATACCACAGTACATCAAGAGTAGTTACTGGCGTATTGTGACCAGCCAGTTGCTCGGCCACCATTGACCAGACGTTTGCAGTTGGTGAGAGATCTGGAGAATGTGCTGGCCAGGGTAGCAGTCGAACATTTTCTGTATCCAGAATGGTCCGTACAGGACCTGCAATATGCGGTCGTGCATTATCCTGCTGAAATGTAGGGTTTCGCAGGGATCAAATGAAGGGTAGAGCCACAGGTCATAACACATCTGAAATGTAATGTCGACTGTTCAAAGTGCCGTCAATGTGAACAAGAGGTGACCGAGACATGTAACCAATGGCACCACATACCATCACGCTGGGTGATACGGCAGTATGGCGATGACGAATACACGCTTCCAATGTGCGTTCACTGTGATGTCGCCAAACATGGAGGCGACCATCATGATGCTGTAAACAGAACCTAGATTCATTCGAAAAAACGACGTTTTGCCATTCGTGCACCCTGGTTGGTCATCGAGTACACCATTACAGGCACTCCTGTCTGTGATGCAACGTCAAGGGTAACCGCAGCTACGGTCTCCAAGCTGATAGTCCGTGCTGCTGCAAACGTCGTCGAACTGTTCGTGAAGATGGTTGTCGTCTTGCAAACGTCCCCATCTGTTGACACAGGAATCGAGACGTGGCTGCACGATCCGTTACAACCATGCGGATAAGATGCATGTCATCTCGACTGCTAGTGATACGAGCTCATTGGGATCCAGCACGGCGTTCCGTATTACCCTCCTGAACCCACCAATTCCATATTCTGCTAACAGTCATTGGATCTTGACCAACGCGAGCAGCAATGCCACGATACAATAAACCACAATCACGATAGGGTACAATCCGACCTTTATCAAAGTTCGAAACGTGATGGTACGCATTTCTCCTCATTATGCAAGGCATCACCACAACGTTTCAGCAGGCCATGCCGGTCAACTGCTGTTTGTGTGTGAGAAATCGGTTGAAAACTTTCTTCATCTCAGCACGTTGTAGGTGTCGCCACCGGTGCCAACCTTGTGTGAATGCTCTGAAAGGCTAATCATTTGTGTATCACAGCATCTTGTTCCTGTCGGTTAAGTTTCATGTCTGTAGCAATTTTAATGTCCAGTTATGTATTAACGATGAAAGTGTTGTATCTGATGAGATATAACTGTATTTTCCTAATAATCTTCTTCCTTTTTTAACGATGTCATCGAGGTTAGTTTTTTACTTTCGTCCAGATCGTTCTTATAATTTTCCTGAATATCTCTATTTCAGTGGCTACAAATATATTCCTTTCCAATTCATCCACAGTCCAACGTTTACTTCGATAGAACAGCTTAGTTCACACAAATGATTTTCCAAAGGCTTTTCAAATATCTACATTCGTATGTTCACAGGTTAAAATGCTTTTCTTCATCATAAATGCCTGTTTTGCCAATTCAATGATTCTGTCAACTCCCATAAGCATCTATTGGTCTTCTGATATAACAAATTTATTTCATCTGATCAGTTCTAATGTCATTTGTCTTATTTCTTTCAATATTTTTTATACTGCCATTACTTTTGTAGAAATTATATCGTGAGTTCTCATTGATCTGCTATTTAATATTTTGTTAAAAACTTGTGGGGAATGCTTTCATAAGTTTTCAATAAATTATTAAGTAGTAATTCAACAGCAACCTGAATCATATATTACATAATGTCACAGGTAAAGCCAAATGTACATCTCTACCTCCACAGACAAAGATGAAATGTGTTTATATATATATCAAGTCCGCCAGGAGTCGCCACTTTATCGAATTGAACAAGTAAACAGATCTATTTTGAATTCAGCAAGAGTGATTAAATTAATTTTGAGAAGATCTGAAGCTGAAAAAGATTAAAAAGATGTTATTTAATAATTTGGTGTCACATACTCAGAAGTTCTTGTGTGTATCTTGGAGAACAATTAAAATGTATATAAAATTGTTACCATTATTTTAAAATGGTAATACTCCCATTTAAAATGTGTTCGATCTTCCTCTTGTCCAAACCATTTTTTATAAGAACTTTTTCACATTTAATCGCCTTTCCTGAGGCTCTTGATTTGTAAGTTATAATATCTCATGACAGTAAGGACAGATCTTGTAATACACTGAACCACCAAAGAAACTGGTATAGGCATGCGTATTTAAATAGAGAGATATTTAAACATGCTGTGGTGGGTAATGTCTATATAAGACAATAAGTGTCTGGCGCACTTGTTAGATCTGTTACCGCTAATGCAATGGCAAGTTATCAAAATTGAAGTGAGTTTGAACGTGGTATTACAATCAGCGCACGAGTAATGGATACAGCATCTGCGACCTAGCGATGAAGTGGAAATTTTCCTGTATGATCATTACACGGGTGTACCGTGAATATCAGCAATCCAGTAAGACATCATATCTCCGGCATCACTGGGGTCGGAAAAATGTGCTGCAAGAATGGGATCAACAATGACTGAAGAGAATTGTTCAAAGTGATGGCTACCCTTCTACAGATGGCTGCAGATTTCAATGCTGGACCATCAACAAGTGAGAGTATGTGAACCATTCAACAAAAGATCATTGATATGGCTTTTGGAGCCGAAGGCCCACTCTTGTACCCTTGATGGCTGCACAACACACAGCTTTTCCCCTCACCTTGGAGTGTCACCACCGACAATGGACTGTTGATGACTGGAAACATGTTGCCTGGTCGTACGAGTCTTGTTTCATATTGTATCGAGCAGATGGATGTGTACAGGTCTGGAGATAACCTCATGAATCCATGGACACTGTATGTGAGCAGGGACAGTTCAAGCTTGTGGAGACCCCCTTAATGGTGTGGGGCATGTGAGGTCAGAGTGATATGGGACCCCTGATACATCTACATATGATGGGTGATATATATGTAAACCTTCTGTCTGATCACCTGCATCCATTCGGTTCAATGTGCATTCCGACAGACTTTGTCAATTTCAGCAGGACAATGTGAAACCCCACATATCCAGAATTGCTACAGAGTGACTCCAGGAGCACTCTTCTGAGTTCAAACACTTCCACTTGAGGATATCTGCAATGTCTTGCAAGGTGCTTCAGAAGAGATCTCCATCCCCTTGTGCTCCTACGGATTTATGGACAGCCCTATAGGATTCAAGGTGTCAATTACCTCCAGCCCTACTTCAGACATTAGTCGAGTCCATTCGACATCGTGTTGCGACGTTTATGCCTGTTCATGGGGGTGACTACGACTACAAGGACACCGAAACCACACATTTTCACAGCACACCCCAGCATTTTGTTTCTCACATTCGGTTTTAACAGAAAACCTGTGCATTGTTGTTTGAAAAACATTATCGCTTATGGTCCTAAAATTGTTCATTCCAGTATGGTACGAAAATTAAAAGTAAATCTGTCAATAATTTTTCGAAACTTTAGACATGTCACATATGTATTTGTTTATTACATATATTAACAATACATAAGGTGTGATAATAAAATAATGAGACTTATTTTCTTTGTGAGACCCGCCAGGGTAGCCGAGAGTACTAACGCACTGCTTCCTGGACTCGCGTAGGGGCGCCGGCCCCAGATCAAATCCGCCCAGTGGGTTAACAACGACGTCCGGTGTGCTGCCCAGCCTGGATGTGGCTTTTAGGCACCTCAGTTAATCGACTCGCAGACATTTGCAACACATTCACAATATTTCACGATTTACACTTGATGCAGATAGCTGGGGTACACTGATTCCATCCCGGGAGGTATGGGGTGGCGGCAGGGAGGGCATCCGGCCACCCCTTACAATTAACCGCGCCAAATCCGTCCTTAACCCTGCCGACCCTGCAGGCAATGCGGGATAAAGGCAGTAGCAAAAGAAAGAAAGAAAGAAACAGATTTTCTTTGTGAGATGTGGCAACCTGCAGACTTGCGTAGGCGCAATATCTTTGACCTTGGTCTATGAGTTGCTTCTAGTCCAAGCAGCACATCGATGCAACTGCTCATTTGTGAGTTGTGCTGTAATAAGTTGACACGTGTTTGTGTCTCTCATCACGGACATGGAACTGTATAATATTGCACAACGGTAAGCTATTTCTTTTTGTGTTAAATTGGGTGCAGACATGACGACACCTTAAGGTTAGCTTCAGAAAGCTTATGGAGAGGAGGTTATGTGCAGAGCTCAAGCTTTTCGTTGGCATAAAATGTTTAGTGAAGGCAGAACGAATGTTGAAGGTGAAGACCGCAGTGGATGACCATCAACCTCACGGACGGATGTCAACTTGGCCAGGGTATGTGAACTCGTATGGTCTAATAGAAGATTATCCATGAAAATGATTGCAGAAGAACTGAACAGCATTCGGGAAACGGTTCATCTAATAATAACTGAAGATCTTGGTATGTGTAAAAATAATTCCCAAAAATCTCACTCCACAACAGCGAGAAACACAGAAAAATCTGGCAGCCGATCTGTTAGAGCAAACGGAAATCAAACCAGAATTGTTGAGATGTGTTATCACTGGTCATGAAAGTTGGTTTTTTCAGTACGGTCCAGAGACAAAACGCCAAAGATCGCAATGGTGCTCAAAGGGATCACACAGACCAAAAAAAGCTCGCATGTCAAAGTCAAAAGTGAAATGCATGCTTGTGTGCTTCTTTGATTCCAAGGGAATTGTTCATAAAGAGTGGGTGCCTCCTGGACAAACAGTTAACCAATATTACTAGAAAGAGATTTTAGAAAGACTTCGTAAAAGAGTTCTTTTTGTCAGTGCCAGCATTGCTGATAATGGGATTCTGCATCATGATAATGTGCCAACCGATACTGATCTGTGAGTACAGCAATTTTTAATCTTAAAACAAATTTCTGTACTACCACAGCCACCTTGATCATCAGATATCGCTCCGTGCGACTTTTTTTTATTTCCAAGAGCAAAAATGGCGGTCAAGGGACACCATTTTCAAACAACACAAGATGTCCAAGAAGCTGTGACGAGGGTCTTGGAGGATATTACAGAAGATGAGTTCCAGAAATGTTACCATCAATGGCAGAAGCTCTTGAAAAAGTACAGATGTTCGTTAGGATGTTGTCTAAAAATCTTAATTAAACTCAGGAACTTTTCGAGATTTTTGGTAACAAAGTTTCTCCTTTAAATATTACATAGGCTATACGATAGTTCACTAGCGTATTGGGTAATAATTTGAAGAAAAACGGTCAAAACCGTTTCGAGATCTTTTTTGTAATAACATTAAACAACGACTTCTCTTTATGTAATAGTACAGAAGATGATGATGTTGTTTGGTTTGTGGGGCGCTCAACCGTGCGGTCATCAGCGCCCGTAAAAACGTCCCAGCTTATACACAGTCCAATTTTTACTCAACCCAGTCTAGCCACTGTCACAAATGATGATGGCGATGATGATGACGATGATGATGAAGGAATGATGTGCGGTCATCAGCGCCCGTAAAAACGTCCCAGCTTATACACAGTCCAATTTTTACTCAACCCAGTCTAGCCACTGTCACAAATGATGATGACGATGATGATGACGATGATGATGAAGGAATGATGTGCGGTCATCAGCGCCCGTAAAAAAGGTACAGCTTATACACAGTCCAATTTTTACTCAACCCAGTCTAGCCACTGTCACAAATGATGATGACGATGATGATGACGATGATGATGAAGGAATGATGTGCGGTCATCAGCGCCCGTAAAAACGTCCCAGCTTATACACAGTCCAATTTTTACTCAACCCAGTCTAGCCACTGTCACAAATGATGATGACGATGATGATGACGATGATGATGAAGGAATGATGTGCGGTCATCAGCGCCCGTAAAAACGTCCCAGCTTATACACAGTCCAATTTTTACTCAACCCAGTCTAGAAACTGTCACAAATGATGATGACGATGATGATGACGATGATGATGAAGGAATGATGTGCGGTCATCAGCGCCCGTAAAAACGTCCCAGCTTATACACAGTCCAATTTTTACTCAACCCAGTCTAGCCACTATCACGAATGATGATGACGATGATGATGACGATGATAATGACGATGATGATGACAATGATGATTAAGGAATGATGTGCGGTCATCAGCGCCTGTAAAAACGTCCCAGCTTATACACAGTCCAATTTTTACTCAACCCAGTCTAGCCAGTCACGAATGATGATGACGATGATGATGATGATGATGATGACGATGATGATGAAGGAATGATGAGGACAACAGAAATGGCCAAACACCAGGTGGAGAAAATCCCCAACACGGCCAGGATTCGAACCTGGGACCTGGTAATCCACAGGGAGCAATGGTAGCCACTAGACCACGAGCTGTGCAGATGGTTCAGAAGATAGTACTGGTAGCATTTCATTCCACTTTTGTTCGAGAACATTAGACATATCTATAAGGTGTTTAAAAAAAGAGTCACAGAAAACAGAATTGGTGAAAACTAGAAAAAAATGTTCCTATACCTACATGTCCTGAAACCAACGCCTGTCGAGATGTGGACTATTCTGATCTATCTGTAATGAAGAAGTAGACACAATAGGCAGCACTGCGTGTGGTTGCCACACATCCTTCAGCCTTTCTCAGCGAATTATGCACGCTTTCAGATATACCTATATCCGTTCAGATTATGTCACATGCTTTGGTCACATGATCCGGTAACAACTGCGCATTATCAATGGGTTCGGCAAACAACAGTCTTTTTAATGTCTCCTAAATGCCTCCAGAGGCAGAATTCCAAGGGATTCAGTGAACGGGGCGCTCCTTGACATATCCTTCAACCCCGTAACATTACAGTGACGGACTGCTGCTCGACCAGTAGAAAATAAGGTGGTTTCCCAAGGTGGGAAAACCACAGTCCTTATCTTTGTGCAAGGGTAACGTTCTCCCTCTTTTTTTCTGTTTGAGTCATCAGTCTTCTGACTGGTTTGATGTGACCCACCACGAATCCCTCCCCCATGCCAACCTTTTCATCCAAAAGTATCACCTGCAATGTACGTCCCCCATTATTTGACGGATGTATTCCAATCTCTGTCTTCCGCTACTGTTTTTGAACGCTACAGCTCCCTCTAAAACTAAACTCTAAACTCCTCCCGAACAGGCCAATGGTATAGACTCACCACCTTGTTATTCTGAGCCCACAAGCGTCACTGAATACCGATATGGGGGAGCACATGGTCAGCACACCGCTCTCCCGGCCGTATGTCAGTTTCTGAGACTGAAGCCACTACTTCTCAATTGAGTAGCTCCTCAGTTTGCCTCACGAGGGCTGAGTGCAACCCATTTGCCAACAGCGCTCGGCAGACCAGACGGTCACCCATCCAAGTGCTAGCCCAGCCCGACATCGCCTTAACTTCGGTGACGGGAAATGGTGTTAGCACTGCGGCGAGACCATTGGCCTACAGCTACCATGAAAGTCATCCCCTGATGGCTTAACAGATGTCCTATCATTCTGTCCCTTCTCCTTGTCAGTGTTTTCCGCATACTCCTTTCTTTTCCGATTCTGTGCAGAATCTCCTCATTCCCTACCTTATCAGTCCGCATAATTTTCAGCATTCATCTGTAGCACCACGTCTCAAATGCTTCGAATCTCTTTTTTTGCGGTTTTCCAACAGTTCATGTTGCACTCTCTAACAACCCTACCACAACAAAGGTCAAAATTTAATAATGATTGTGGTGTTGCTAACGCTGCTAAATACTGCATTTTCGGGCAACAACAAAGTTATTATGTGGCAGGTGTCATTAGAGCACAGTTAATAAAGTCATTTCATGTAATAATGAATAAACTAGGCACTCATCTTTTCGTGTTTCCCCCGCAGGTCTCGTAAAATCATGGCTCAATCGTCGAAAATCTAGGTGGTGACGATTACAAGCTCGGATCCAAAGAGGCCTAGGTTTTATTCTGCCATATTCAAAAGTTTTATAGATGCGCTTCACAAACCATTCGTGAAGATTACACTTTTGCAGGACAACAGTGATGTAAAAAAGTAATCAGCACTCCGAATTTAAGTTACACTTCTTTTTTATTACTTTTGTTGCAATATCGCGTAACACACTAAACAGCACTTCACAATACAAAACATCTTCCTCACTGTTAAAGTTCACATTTTATAAGCTGACTACGTTATGCGTCTTTCCAACATGACGTCCAAGACTTGACTTTTTCAGGGTCCGACTCTCTAACTAACTAACAATCGCTTGCGCGAATAAAAATCAGAGTCACAAGTACGACAAAGATCATAGTGACAAAAAGAAAGAATACACATAAGAATAATATCATTGCAACATAAACATATCGATGTATCAAAGTATCTCTACATTAATGAAATCAAATATGAATGTTGTCTCAGAAATATGTTAATTATTTTACAGAAACACAGTAGAATATTGCTGGTATCAAGAGGTTGAGTTGAGGTGTCGTAATGGTTACGTAATTCAAGTACCATTACAACTCCCATACAATGCTGTGCTTCAAACGAACATTCTCAGAAATTTCTTCCTCAAATTGAGGCCTAGGTTTGATACTGGTATACTTCTCTTGGCCAGGAATGCTCTTTTATGCCAGTGCTAGCGTGCTTTTGATTCCGTCTTTGCTCCGTCTACCATTGGTTATTTTGCTGCCTAGCTAGTAGAATTGCTTAACTTCATCTACTAAATTAGAATTCTATGGTCTCACGGGCAGTGCTGCAAAATGATTCAAGTCATACCTCGCTAACAGGAAACAAAGGGTGTCAGTGCAAGGGCCTAGTGAATTAAGTCATCAGTCATCATCAGAATGGGAAGAAATTACATGTGGTGTCCCACAAGGATCCATCTTAGGGCCATTGCTTTTTCTTGTGTACATTAATGATCTCTCATGAGTTACACTGCCAGAAGCAGAGTTCGTTTCGTTTGCAGATGACACAAGTATTGCAATAAATAGTATGTCAAGTGTAGTTCATTTCAAGTGTAGTTCTAGAAAGATCTGCTAATGATATTTTTATGGATATTAATAAATGGTTTAAAGCCAACTCACTGACATTAAACTTTGAAAAGACTCACTACATGCAATTCAGAACCTGTAAGAGGTTTCCACCCAGCATATGCATAAAGTATGAAGAAGAGCAGATAGAAGAGGTTGACAGTCTTAAATTCCTGGGATTACAACTTGATAATAAATTCAGTTGGGAGGAGCAGAAATGCCTTAACAAATCTGTATTAGCAATTCGAGTGTTAGCAGACATAGGCGACATAACAGTGAAAATGCTTGCATACTTTGCCTACTTTCACTCCATAATGTCATCTGGTATAATATTTTGGGGTAGCTCTTCAAGTCCAACAAAAGCGTGTAATACGTATTATTTGTGGAGTAAACTCACGGACGTCTTGTCGAAACCTCTTCAAAGAACTGGGTATACTAACTACTGCCTCTCCTTAATGAAATTTGTCCTAAATAATATATCTCTTTTTTCCAACAAACAGCTCAGTTCATACATACAATACCAGGAGCAAAAATGAGCTGCACAAGGACTTAAAAGCACTTACTTTAATTCAAAAAGGGGTCCACTACTCAGGAACACTCATCTTCAATAATTTTCCAGCAAACATAAAAAATTTAGTTACAAATAGAGATCAGTTTAAAAGGAGCCTGAAAGACTTACTAGTGGCCAACTCCTTCTACTCCATTGACGAATTTTTTAATAGAAACAAATGATGTATTGTATATATTCATACTATTTCCACATCCACGAGGATCTCCTTAGTACGGATCTATGGAGCGAAAAACTAATCTAATCTAATCTAAAACCATCAAACCTGATATTAAGTTTCTCGTTGTTCTCGTTTCTGCTACTTCTGATTACTTTCGTCTTTCTTCGATTTATTCTCAATCCATATTCTGTACTCATTGGACCGTTCATTCTATTCAACTGGTCATGTAGTTCTTCTTCACTTTCACTCAGTATATCAATCTCATCAGCTAATCATGTCACTGATATACTTTCACCTTGAATTTTATTTCCACTCTGGAACCTTGCTTTTATTTCCAACGTTGCTTCTTTTTAATCGGAGCACTTAATTCTTGGGCGTCCACTCTTATCATACCCTCTTTACTCTTGTTACCCATCTCTCCCTATAGCTTTCACCTATTTTTCCCAGAATTTCGAACATCTTGCATTATTTTACATTGTCGAACGCTGTTTCGGGGTCGACAAACCCTATGAGCGCGTCTTTATATTTCTTTACTTTTGCTTCCATTATCAACCGCAACATGAGATATGCCTCTTTGGTGCCTTTACCTTTCCTAAAGCCGAACTGAGCATCATGTAACACATCTTTAATTGTGCTGGTAATTCATAGAGTAGAAATCGGTGACACGCACCACCTGGTAATCTGCATGATAAACAGTTATGATAGAGAGTATGGCCCTAACTCACCTCCATGACAGCGCGAACTTTTTCGTAACTCCAGGCGTTCGTGTTGTGGTAATTTACTGTGCCACTTTATGTCAATTGTGTCTCGTCTGTAAATGAAATGTTCGCTGTGAACTGCGGATTTTAGACAGTTATTGGTTTCCAGACACATCCTTATACATAAAATTCTCGTGTCGCAGTGTTAGTTGCCATTCTCCTCCGAAACGGCTCGATCGATTCTGATGAAATTTTACATGTATATTTGGTATGTCTGAGAATCGGCCGTAATCTATTTTTCATACCCCTAAGTGATAAGGGTGGTCAACCCAAAAATATTTTTCTTATTTTTTGGACAGAAGTTTTTATTCTTATTTTTTTATGATGTGGCATTAGAAAATAAACGCAACCCTAAATTTTCATCCTTCTACCACCAACCCCTATTTTTTAATATCGATTTTAGTAATTTAATAATTTTCACCCCCAGTCGATAACTGATCAATTATCATTTGATCAACGGCTCGATCGATACTGATGACGTTTTACGTGTATATTCGGTACGTCTGAGAATCGGCCGTTATCTATTTTTCATACCCCTAAGTGGTAAGGGTGGCCACCCCAAAATATTTTTCTTATTTTTTGGACAAAAATTTTTATTCTTATTTTTTTATGATTTGGTATTACAAAACACACGCAACCCTTAATTTTCATCCTTCTACCACCAACCCCTACTGAGCGAGGTGGCGCAGTGGTTAGCACACTGGACTCGCATTCAGGAGGACGACGGTTCAATCCCGTCTCCGGCCATCCAGATTTAGGTTTTCCGTGATTTCCCTAAATCGTTTCAGGCAAATGCCGGGATGGTTCCTTTGAAAGGGCACGGCCGATTTCCTTCCCAATCCTTGCGCTCCTGCTCTAATGACCTCGTTGTCGACGGGACGTTAAACACTAACCACCACCACCACCAACCCCTATTTTTTAATATCGATTATAGTAATTTAATAATTTTCAACCCCTGTCGATAACTGAACAATTATCACTTGATCAGTTATGCCCGCCAGGTGTCTACCGGTGATAGTCTTTCTTTATTTCGGTACGTGGGCAATTGAGGAGAAACTACCAAAAGCAGCGACTCGAATATCCCACTTTGAATCGACGTAACTAGACCGAGCACTTTAACTACACTCCTGGAAATTGAAATAAGAACACCGTGAATTCATTGTCCCAGGAAGGGGAAACTTTATTGACACATTCATGGGGTCAGATACATCACATGATCACACTGACACAACCACAGGCACATAGACACAGGCAACAGAGCATGCACAATGTCGGCACTAGTACAGTGTATATCCACCTTTCGCAGCAATGCACGCTGCTATTCTCCCATGGAGAAGATCGTAGAGATGCTGGATGTAGTCCTGTGGAACGGCTTGCCATGCCATTTCCACCTGGCGCCTCAGTTGGACCAGCGTTCGTGCTGGACGTGCAGACCGCGTGAGACGACGCTTCATCCAGTCCCAAACATGCTCAATGGGGGACAGATCCGAAGATCTTGCTGGCCAGGGTAGTTGACTTACACCTTCTAGAGCACGTTGGGTGGCACGGGATACATGCGGACGTGCATTGTCCTGTTGGAACAGCAAGTTCCCTTGCGGTCTAGGAATGGTAGAACGATGGGTTCGATGACGGTTTGGATGTACCGTGCACTATTCAGTGTCCCCTCGACGATCACCAGAGGTGTACGGCCAGTGTAGGAGATCGCTCCTCACGCCATGATGCCGGGTGTTGGCCCTGTGTGCCTTGGTCGTATGCAGTCCTGATTGTGGCGCTCACCTGCACGGAGCCAAACACGCATACGACCATCATTGGCACCAAGACAGAAGCGACTCTCATCGCTGAAGACGACACGTCTCCATTCGTCCCTCCATTCACGCCTGTCGCGACACTACTGGAGGCGGGCTGCACGATGTTGGGGCGTGAGCGGAAGACAGCCTAACGGTGTCCGGGACCGTAGCCCAGCTTCATGGAGACGGTTGCGAATGGTCCTCGCCGATACCCCAGGAGCAACAGTGTCCTTAATTTGCTGGGAAGTGGCGGTGCGGTCCCCTACGGCACTGTGTAGGATCCTACGGTCTTGGCGTGCATCCGTGCGTCGCTGTGGTCCGGTCCCAGGTCGACGGGCACGTGCACCTTCCGCCGACCACTGGCGACAACATCGATGTACTGTGGAGACCTCACGCCCCACGTGTTGAGCAATTCGGCGGTACGTCCACCCGGCCTCCCGCATGCCCACTATACGCCCTCGCTCAAAGTCCGTCAACTGCACATACGGTTCACGTCCACGCTGTCGCGGCATGCTACCAGTGTTAAAGACTGCGATGGAGCTCCGTATGCCACGGCAAACTGGCTGACACTGACGGCGGCGGTGCACAAATGCTGCGCAGCTAGCGCCATTCGACGGCCAACACCGCGGTTCCTGGTGTGTCCGCTGTGCCGTGCGTGTGATCATTGCTTGTACAGCCCTCTCGCAGTGTCCGGAGCAAGTATGGTGGGTCTGACACACCGGTGTCAATGTGTTCTTTTTTCCATTTCCAGGAGTGTAGGTACCCCGCGTCATTCACCAAACCGACATTTGGGCCTAGCGCACAAGCATCGATTTTTATCGTACGGAAGTATATCGTACGATCAAATTCTTTTAGTGGAACAAACAAGTTCCTATGCTCTCCTTTGTTCCTCTAAAAAAATGTAATCGTACAATATTTTTACGTACGATAAAATTCGATGCGTGTGCGCATTCATAATGCTGGCGAACACGTTTCGACACGAAATTGCCGCTATGTTTTTGTGCTCATGGGCGAGCCGTGTATCGGCTGCAGTTGTTAAACCCGCGCGATCTGCCGTAGAAACGCCACAACTAATAGCGGCCGATGCTGCCGGACTTTCCCCTAAGCCTATCCTCACTCCCCCATTATTAGTGTTTGTGTCATGAGCTCCCGCGATCAACGGCTATTGTGTTACACGTATACATAATTCTTATATGGCAAAACAACGTTTGCCGGGTCAGCTATAACATATAAAGATTTTCAGAGGTGGAACGAAGTTCGCCGGGTATAGTCAGTCATACTGTAAAATTATCTTTGATTTTTCTCGATCGATATCACCTTTACAGTTCTTAGACCATTACCTCTCAGTGCAATCAGAACCCCCCCCCCCCCCCCCCCCCCGTTCCCTGCCATACCAACTTTATCACCTAGCTAAACCGTATATGAAAGAAACTTCCTGGCAGATTAAAACTGCGTGCCCGACCCAGACTCGAATTCGGGACCTTTGCCTTTCGCGGGCAAGTGCTCTACCAACTGAGCTACAGAAGCACGACTCACGTCCGGTACTCACAGCTTTACTTTTGCCAGTACCTCGTCACCTACCTTCCAAACTTTACAGAAGCTCTCCTGCGAACCTTTCAGAACTAGCACTCATTCTCGCACATGAAAGACTTTTTTCGCAGCACTGTTATTTTTAAAATGATGAAAGACGAATGATATTTATTTTGTGTGTGTGTGTATTAGAATGAATGACTAAGAAATTCGTGGTGCCTCGCAAGTGCTAGCCACAACTCCTTCTCAGATAAGAAAGCTAAGCTGGTCACTGCTACGGTCGCAGGTTCGAATCCTGCTCGGGCACGGATGTGTGTGATGTCCTTGGGTTAGTTAGGTTTAAGTAGTTTTAAGTTCTAGGGGACTGATGACCTCAGACATTAAGTCTCTTAGTGCTCACAAGGGAATCTCCCCATCGCACCGCCCTCAGATTTAGTTATAAGTTGGCACGGTGGATAGGCCTTGAAAAACTGAACACAGATCAGTCGAGAAAACAGGAAGAAGTTATATGGAACTATGAAAAACATAAGCAAAATATACAAACTGAGTAGTCCATGTGCAAGATAGGCAACATCAAGGATAGGGTAACTCTAGGAGCGCCGTGGCCCCATGATGCCGGCACGGTAGCTCAGCGTGTTCGGTCAGAGGGCTGCGTGCCCTCTGTAATAAAAAAAACTGAGTCAAAGAATCAACGATGAACTTGAACGGATGTCTTGTGACGTCCGGCCAGACCAAACGCAACGAACAATATCGAGCAAAATGAATTAAAAAAAAAAAATGGTTAGCGTGAGCAGTTTCGGAAAGAGAGGTCCTTGGTTTGAAGTCTTCCCTCAATTGAAAACTATTTTTTTTTTATTTTCAGACAATTATTATCTGTCTGTCCGTCCGTGACAAACTCTTATGTTTCCATCACTTTTTTGGGAGTGATTATCAGATCCACAAGAAAACCTAAATCGGGCAAGGTAGAAGAATCTTTTTAACCATTCGCCAAGTGTACAAGTTAGCTGGGTCGACAACATATTCCTGTCATGTGACGCACATGCCGTCACCAGTGTCGTATAGAATATATCAGACGTGTTTTCCTGCGGAGGAAACGGTTGACCTATGGCTTTGCGATCAAATGTTTTCGGTTCCCATTGGAGAGGCACGTCCTTTCGTCTGCTAATCGCACGGTTTTGCGGTGCGGTCAAAAAACACAGACACTAAACTTATTACAGTGAACAGAGGCGTCAATGAACGAACGGACAGATCATAACTTTGCGAAAATGAAGAATGTAAACTTTTCACTCGAGGGAAGATTTGAACCGAGGACCTCTTTTTTTTTTTTTTTTGTAATCTCATTTTGTTCGTTGAATCTTCTCGGGGCGGACGTCGTAAGACATCCCTTTAAGTTCGTTGTTGATCGATTAACTCAGTTATTTTTTTGTTACAGAGGGCAGCTAACCCTCTGACAGAACACGCTGAGCTACCGTGCCGGCGTTCACACAACTTCTTTCGGTTTCCTCGATTGACCTGTGTTCAGTTTTTCAAGGCCTATCCACTGCGCCAACTTATAACTAAATCTGAGGGGGGTGCGATGGGGAGGTTCCCTTGTCGGAGCCACTTGAACCACTGAGAAAGTAAACTAGGCACAGTGAGGGTACAGACATTCAAACCATGCTTCCCCTGCATTACTCCGCTCCATGGCCGCGCTCACTTGACCCGCACGCTGCAACACCATTCAAACCATTCAAAAGTTGAGATATGTACACTATACTTACCGTTCGTAAATCACTTCATTACTGAACTTCATACTACTCAACGGGCAGAAAATGGACGACTTCAGGCTGTCTAACCACTGTAACAATAATAATAATAATAATAAAATTGTATACAGCACTATAGTAGCCCTGATATACTTAGTGCTGTGTCGTGCTGTCATTTAATTCAGTTATCAGTTTCGAAACGCGTAATGAAGAATTTATTGACTGCTGCAGCTACTACCTACGACTTTCAGAAGACATTTTGTTGAGATAATCATCATTTGTTGCGTATATGTCTCACTTTTTTCATCAGTGATATACGAGACAAACAATATGATTGTAGTGGTAATGCTACAAATTGAGAAAAAGTAATTTCTGACAACTTATGTAATCAATATTAGAGTCTTACAAAATTGTGATAATATAAGGTGTACAACTTTGCCGATAGGTGGCGACAACGGTAAGTAGCGGTGGGAACAGATCGCAGACGTCAGGCAGTTAGCTTGGACCTCGGTCAACATAACCTCATTCAAACAGTAGTCTATTTGTATCCAAATCATGAAGTTTTTCTCGATTGAAAATGTCAGTTTACGAGCCTAATTCTCGTCACTTGCGAGAGGTGTTACAGTTTTGTTTCAGTATGAAGAAAACAGCAGCTGAGTCTCATTGAATGCTCTCACGTACATATGGTAAGGACATTATCAGTGGTTCCAACGCTTCAAGAACGGTGATTTTAACGTCGTAGACCGGCATAGTTGTGGAAGAGAGAATGTTTTCTAAGATGCAGAATTGGAGACACTGCTGAGTGAAGACTCGCGTCAAACTAAACAATAATTGGCACGATTAGTGGGAGTGACACAGAAAGCCATTTTAAAACGTCTCGAGGCTATAGGCATGATTCAGAAAGAAGGAACTTGGGTCCCGTGTGAGCTGAAGCGGAGAGACGTTGAACGGCGTTTGTGTGTTTGTGAACAGTTGCTTCAGAAGCAAAAACGGGAGGGATTTCTGCATCGCATGGTGACCGGGGACGAAAAATGGGTTCATTGCAATAACCCTAAATGCAAAAAATCATGGGGATATCCTGGCCATGCTTCCACGTTGACGGCCAAAACGAATATTCACGGCTCCAAAACCATGCTCTGCATTTGGTGGGACCAACTTGGCATCGTGCACTATGAGGTGTTAAAACAGAGTGAACCAATCACAGGTGCTCGTTATCGAACGCAGTTAACGCGTTTGAGCTGAGTATTGAAAGACAAATGGCCGCAATACAGCGAGGGGCATGATAAAGTGATTTTCCAGCACGACAACGCTCGACCTCACGTTGCAAAAAAGAGGTCAAAACGTACTTGGAAACCTTAAAATGAAAAGTCCTACCCCACCCGCCGTATTCTCCAGACATTGCTCCCTCTGACTATCACCTATTCTAAATCTACATATATACTCCGCAAGCCACACAACGGTGTGCGGAGGAGGGCACTTTACGTGCCACAGTCATTACCTCCCTTTCCTGTTCCACTCGCGTACGGTTCGCGGGAAAAACGACTGTCTGAAAGCGTCCGTGCGCGCTCCAATCTCTCTGATTTTACATTCGTGATCTCCTCGGGAGGTATAAGTAGGGGGAAGCAGTATATTCGATACCTCATCCAGAAACGCACCCTCTCGAAACCTGGACAGCAAGCTACACCGCGCTGCAGAGCGCCTCTCTTGCAGAGTTTGCCACTTGAGTTTGTTAAACATCTCCGTAACACTATCACGGTTACCAAATAACCCTGTGACGAAACGCGCCGCTCTTCTTTGGATCTTCTCTATCTCCTCTATCAACCCGACATCGTACGGATTCCACACTGATGAGCAATACCCAAGTAGAGGTCGAACGAGTGTTTCGTAAGCCACCTTCTTTGTTGATGGACTACATTTTCTAAGGATTATCGCAATAAATCTCAACCTGGTACCCGCCTTACCAACAATTACTTTTATATGATCATTCCACTTCAACTCGTTCCGCACGCATACTCCCAGATATTTTACTGAAGTAACTGCTACCAGTGTTTGTTCCGCTATGATGTAATCATACAATAACGGATCCTTCTTTCTATGTATTCGCAATACATTACGTTTGTCTATGTTCAGGGTCAGTTGCCACTCCTTGCACCAAGTGCCTATCCGCTGCAGATCTTCCTGCATTTCGCTACAATTTTCTATTGCTGCAACTTCTCTGTATACTACAGCATCATCCGCGAAAAGTCGCACGGAACTTCCGACACTATCTACTAGGTCATTTATATATATTGTGAAAAGCAATGGTCCCATGACACTCCCCTGTGGCACGCCAGAGGTTACTTTAACGTCTGTAGACGTCTCTCCATTGATAATAAGTGTTTGCTAAAAACTCTTCAATCCAGCCACACAGCTGATCTGATATTCCGTAGGCTCTTACTTTGTTTATCAGGCGACAGTGCGGAACTGTATCGCACGCGTTTCGGAAGCCAAGGAAAATGGTATCTATCTGCGAGCCAGTATCTAATATTTTCTGGGTCTCATGAACAAATAAAGCGAGTTGGCTCTCACACTACCGCTGTTTCCGGAATCCATGTTGATTCCTACAGAGTAGATGCTGGGTTTCCAGAAACGACATGATACGCGAGCAATGCCGCATAGCCTGGCTGACCAACACTTCCGATCTCATGAAGAAGTCACAAATTGGATCGATTCGTGGATCGCTTCAGAAGATGAACAACTTTTTCGCGCGGGATTGGTACACTGCCCGAAAGATGGGAGAAAGTAGCGGCCAGCGATGAAGAGTACTTTGAACGATACATGTGTAACCAGTTTGTTTCATTAAAGCCTCAAATGTTGGAGAAAAAAACGGCGGAAGCAAAGTTGTACACGTTATAGTAATGATCTTTTGAAAATAATTTAGTTTCGTGACTGAAACAGAGTCGTTTGGTTTTTACCCCTCAGGAAATTTCATTTTACCCCTCAAGGGGTAATTACCCGCAAGTTGGGAACGACTGACCTAGTAGGAGCGAAATACCTGTAGAGTGGTGGGCGATCCGCTTAGGTGCAGAGTACAGAGGGGTTGTTGACCTCTGCCCTCTGTTCGACCTCGCGCATGACCAGACGCGGTCGATATCGCCCCGTCTCAAGGTGGCGTGGGGGGGAGGGGGGGGGGGGGGAGAGGATGGAACCAAACTTGGTATCTGGCGTTCGCCGCTGTCGCAGGATGTTCGCCGATACAGGCCGTCCGGCAAACTCCTGTTATACACCCCTACAAGACACAAGGGGAACGGAGTAGATGAAAGTTTTACATATGGAGGGAGGAATTAAGAGAGGTACATATAGATCTACGTGATTACTATGCTATTCACAATACAGTGCCCGGCAGAGGGTTCAATGAACCAGCTTCCAGCTGTCTCTCTACCGTTCCACTCTCGAACGGCACGCGGGAAAATCGAGCACTTAAATTTTTCTGTGCGGGCCCTAATTTCTCTTATTTTATCGTGATGATCATTTCTCCTTACGTAGGTGGGCGCCAACAGAATGTTTTCGTAATCGCAGGAGAAAACTGGTGATTGAAATTTCATGAGAAGATCCCGTCGCAACGAAAAACGCCTTTGTTTTAATGGTTGCCACTCCAATTCACGTATCATGTATGTGAGATAAGAGTCCAAGGAATATAAAAGCTACTGGAATCACTCAACAGAGGAGAACTGACGAGATACCAATTCGATTCTACACAGAGTACGCGAAAGAACTTGCCCCCCTTCTAACAGCCGTGAACCGCAAGTCTCTAGAGGAACGGAAGGTTCCAAACGATTGGAATAGAGCACAGGTAGTGCCAGTCTTCAAGAAGGGTCGTCGAGCAGAGGCGCAAAACTATAGGCCTATATCTCTAACATCGATCTGCTGTAGAATTTTAGAACATGTTTTTTACTCGCGTATCATGTCGTTTCTGGAAACCCAGAATCTACTCTGTAGGAATCAACATGGATTCCGGAAACGGAGATCGTGTGAGACACAACTCGCTTTCTTTGTTCACGAGACCCAGAAAATATTAGATACAGGCTCCCAGGTAGATGTTATTTTCCTTGACTTCCGGAAGGCGTTCGATACAGTTCCGCACTGTCGCCTGATAAACAAAGTAAGAACCTACGGAATATCAGACCAGCTGTGTGACTGGATTGAAGAGTTTTTAGCAATCAGAACACAGCATGTTGTTCTCAATGGAGAGACGTCTACAGACGTTAAAGTAACCTCTGGCGTGCCACAGGGGAGTGTTATGGGACCATTGATTTTCACAATATACAGTATATAAATGACCTAGTAGACAGTGTCGGAAGTTGCATGCGGCTTTTCGCGGATGATGCTGTAGTATAGAGAGGAGTTTCAGCATTAGAAAATTGTAACGAAATGCAGGAAGATCTGCAGCGGATAGGCACTTGGTGCAGGGAGTGGCAACTCTCCCTTAACATAGACAAATATAATGTATTGCGAATACATAGAAAGAAGGATCCTTTATTGTATGATTATATGATAGCGGAACAAACACTGGTAGAAGCTACTTCCGTAAAATATCTGGGAACGTACGGAACGATTTGAAGTGCAATGATCATATAAAATTAATTGTTGGTAAGGCGGGTGCCAGGTTGAAGTTCATTGGGAGAGTCCTTAGAAAATGTAGTCCATCAACAAAGGAGGTGGCTTACGAAGCACTCGTTCCACCTATACTTGAGTATTGATCATCAGTGTGGGATCCGTACCAGGTCGGGTTGACAGAGGAGATAGAGAAGATCCAAAGAAGAGCGGCGCGTTTCGTCACAGGGTTATTTGGTAAGCGTGGTAGCGTTACGGAGTTGTTTAGCAAACTCGAGTGGCAGACTCTGCAAGAGAGGCGATCTGCATCGCGGTGTAGCTTGCTGTCCAGGTTTCGAGAGGGTGCGTTTCTGGATGAGGTATCGAATATATTGCTTCCCCCTACTTATACCTCCCGACGAGATCACGAATGTAAAATTAGAGAGTTTCGAGCGCGCACGGAGGCTTTCCGGCAGTCGTTCTTCCCACGAACCATACGCGACTGGAACAGAAAAGGGAGGTAATGACAGTGGCACGTAAAGTACCCTCCGTCACACACCGTTGGGTGTCTTGCGGAGTATAAATGTAGATGTAGATGCAGATGTATCTCGCCTATTTCGCGATAACATAAACCGAGCTGCCCTTCTTTGTACTTTTTCGATGTCATCCGTCAGTCCCAACTTATGCGGATCCCATACCGCACAGCAATAACCAAGAATAGGGCGGACAAGCGTGGTGTAAGCAGTCTCTTTAGTAGACCTGTTGCACCTTCCAAGTGTTCTGCCATTGAATCGCAGTCTTTCGTTTGCTCTACCCACAATATGTGATCGTTCCAATTTACGTTGTTTGTAATTGTAATCCCTAAGTATTTAGCTGAATTTACAGCCTTCAGATTTGTGTGACTTACCGCGTACTCAAAATTTAGCTGATTTCTTTTAGTTCTCATGTGAACGACTTCACACTTTTCTTTATTCAGGGTCAATTGGCACCATTCGCACCATACAGATATCTTATCTAAATCATTTTGCAATTCGTTTTGATCATCTGATGACTTTATAAGACGGTAAATGACAGCATCATCTGCAAATAGTCTAAGACATCTACTCAGATTGCCTCCTATGCCGTTGATATAGATCAGGAACAACAGACGGCCTATAACACTTCTGTTTTACTAAATGACTTTTGCGTCTATTACTACGAACTGTGAGCTTTCTGACAGGAAATCACGAATCCAGTCGCACAACTGAGGCGATACTCCGTAGGCACGCAGTTTGACTAGAAGACGCTTGTGAGGAACGGTGTCGAAAGCCTTCTGGAAATCTAAAAATACGGAATGAATTTGACTCCCCTGTTGATAGCACTTATTACTTCATGAGTGTAAAGAGCTAGTTGTTGTTTACAGGAACGATATTTTTTGAAACCGTCCTGACTATGTGTCAATAAATCGTTTTCTTCGAGGTTCTTCATAATGTTCGAATTCAGTATGTTCCAAAACCCTACTGTAAATAGACGTTAGTGATATAGGCCTGTAATTCAGCGGATTACTCCTACTTCACTTTTTGGGTATTGGTGTGACTTGAGCAATTTTCCATTCTTTAGGTACGGATGTTTCTGCCAGCGAATGGCTGGCTCAAAATGGCTCTGAGCACTATGGGACTTAACATCTGTCCCCTAGAACTTAGAACTACTTAAACCTAACTAACCTAAGGACATCACACACATCCGTCCCCGAGGCAGGATTCGAACCTGCGACCGTAGCAGTCGGGCGGTTCCGGACTGAGCGCGTAGAACCGCTAGACCACCGCGGCGGGCGCGAATGGTTGTAGATGATTGTTAATGACGGATGATAACGGACGGCCCCACCGAGCTGCCATCGTGGAGGAGTACCTTGAAACAGAAGATATCAGGCGAATGGAGCGGCCTGCCTGTTCTCCAGACCTAAACCCCATCGAGCACGGCTGGGATGCTCTCGGTCGACGTATCGCTGCACGCCTTAAAACCCCTACGACACCTCAGGAGCTCCGACAGGCACTGGTGCAAGAATGGGAGGCTATACCCCAGCAGCTGCTCGACCACCTGATCCAGAGAATGGCAACCCGTTGTGTGGCCTGTGTACGTGTGCATGGTGATCATATCACATACTGATGTCGGGGTACATGCGCAGGAAACAGTGGCGTTTTGTAGGACATGTGTTTCGGGACGGTTTTCTCAACTTATCACCAATACCATGGACTCACAGATCTGTGTCCTGTGTGTTCCCTATGTGCCTATGCTATTAGCGCCGGTTTTGTTTAGTGCCACGTTGTGTGGCACCACATTCCGCAATTATCCTTTATTTATGAGCATGAGTGTAGATTACGTACTCTGCAACCACCTGTACAATTATTCAGCTTCCAGCATTATCGTAGATAAAGATGAGATTTACGTATCTCGAACAAAATTTAATTATAAGATCTATAATCTCCCGAGGTACAGAATTTCCCCATTACGACCAACTCTGGGGTGCTATTCCAGTGCTGGAGAGCACCAGCAGTAGTAACGATTTAGGGGGAAAATAGAAGATCTGAAATTTGCGTTGGAGAGGGCATTGGACTTGAGTAATCCGTGCAGCAGTGTGGAGCATAGTGCTGCGCTGATATAGTGATCAGCTTTCTTGCATAGTAAACATGGAGACCTGGGTTCAAGTCCCGGTCGTAGCACAAATTTTAATTCATTTATTCAGGTGCCACCATTATCAACTGTACAACATGACGGCCTTTATATCTTATTCAGTCGGCGAACTGAGTAAAGGTATAATGAATGTCTACATGCTTCTGTACATATCGTAACCTCTATTTACCTTATTCCTATTATCCCTGCGCAGGGTTATGCCACGATCGCAGCACAGGTGTTGCGAATCCTTCTTCAAATGACGGTTCTCTAAATCTAACCAACAGTATTTCCAAAGAACTACATAGTCTCACTTCCAAGTCACCGAAGTTCCCCAAGCATCTCTGGTGCACTTTGGTATATGATCCTGGCAGCACGTCCTTGAATTCTTCCCATGTCTACTCTATCGGCCTACTCGAAACTGAGGACAGTACTCTAGAATTGGTCGCACCATTGTCTTTCGTGCGGTTTTCTCTACACATGCAACACACTTTCCCAACAAATTTAACAAGCCAACCTTCCGAATTTTGTCACTACTTAGAGGACTTCACATTAGTCTCCTAAAGCAGTACGAGGCAATTATCAAAATACCTCGAATAAATCGCATTTGCGAATTATAATTTGCCCCAACGCTGTTAACTTGAATAAATTTGTGATGTACTGAGCGAATTCGTCGGTAGCCCAGCGTGTAGCATAATACGATTGAAATCACAAAATCTCACTTCTAACATATTTCCTTTTCCCACTTTATTTAAATTCCGCATTTGTTATGAAATGGAAATGTTAATTAAGAAATATGGAACAAAAAATTTTGATAAATTAATTAATATCCATAAATTATTGTTGTACAAATTAATGCGTATAATTTTATTGTACTATTTTCTTTCTGCATCTTACTGAACTTCCCCTCTAATTGATTCCTTGTATGTAATTAATCACTGTGTATGTGTATTAATGCTATAGCACCATTGTAGTAATTTTAAATGCTGGATGTGGGAAATAAATTAATAAGTAAATAAAAAATCACTCCTTTTCATTTTTAGCATGAGTACTCACAGTGGTGCAAAACATCAAACACAAAATCAAATACTTTGTCATTTCTAAAGCTTAAACAATATTATTCATGTAACTTAATTTTTTACATTAAAAAAAGAATTTCGCATTAATGTATCAAATTTTAATTTATTTTATACTACATGTAATCAAACATAAAAATACTACTTTATATTAAAAAATTGATTCAGTATTTGTTAATTAACATATTCACTTGTTAATAATAATGGAATTCAAATAGAGCAAAAAAAATTCCCAGCAGCGAGATTCAAATAATCAATTTCACGATTTCAATTGGATTAAGCTACACGCGTTTTTTACAATAATTTTTTGGTATTATTTACATTTTCATATTTTTTCATAAAATTATAAAAAACGGTAAGGCTTATTAAAGACTCAATTTTCAGAGAAAACACAAAAAGTCTGACAAACTTTTGGTAAGATTATTCACGTTATATACGTCACTTAAATTATGAAGTGACTGAGGATACATTCAGTAACAAGGAAGAACGGAAATAGAAATAAAAACTGGTATCACTCACAGTATGACACAACAGCACCACAAAAAGTATAAATAAATTTTTAAAATTAATGCGGATTATACTTTCCGATCTTTGACACGTCTTTGTAGCTTTGCTGAAGTGCTTGTTTTCTAACGAGTCTATCAAAAACTTAATTTTATTTGTACTTCTTCTGAGGTAGAAACACGGTGAGCTACCGACGAATTCATTAAGATATTACATATGTTGACTTCTTGGTAGCGCTTGGAATTGCTCTAATTTTGAAACGTGATTTCTTTCAGTTATTTTGGTAATTGTATCGCACTCTTTCAGAAAATTCGTGTCCAGAAGGTGACCTTAAAGACAAGTCAGTATGGATAAAATCGGAGAGTGTAACTCTGTAAAGTACCCTTGTAGGTCTTCCACTGATCGTCCGTACCTAATACTGTTTTCAGGTCTTAGGATTACAGCTAAATACTTATAAAATATCACATGCCCAAGAAGATGTTCGTCGTTATTCTCGTAATCAGACAAAAGCAGTTTCTTTCTCCTTGTTACGCGTATGTAGGGTAGCTCCAGATTTCAAGAGAGATGTCATTCGCTAAACTAACTGGAAATTTTGGCCAAGTCTCCCTATATTTTCTAACACTCGGCCACCTTCTTTGTATCCAACAGGATGATTAGCTATCTGGTAATTCATTTGCGCGTTTCGAGAACGCTACAGATCCGTTTCTCCAAAATAGTAACAAGTTTTACTAAAGTTTTTTGGCTTTGCTTGACGCCTCCTAAAATAACGGCAGTAGCCATTCCTCACAGCGTTTTCAAATACACGTACAAAAAAACTTCAGACTTTAAAAAAAAAATAAAACGGTACACTTCCTTACGTAAAAGAAATGCCACATGCGTACTGAGTCTCCACTAGGGGTCCATGGAACAATTGAAGCTAGTCTTCTTCGGAGATGTTGTCCAAACTGCAGCATGATGAATATAATTTTAGAGACGTTGCTGAAAATGTCGTCATTTACCTTAATTCACAACCCGAAGTTACATTTTTATTTTTGCACGGACTTTTCAAACGCCCCTCGTACTAGAAATAGAGTAATACGAAACGTGTTTGTAAAATTATTTGCAGTCTGTCTCCGGGAAGTGACGTTTTCGCAAAACAGAAACAGTGCCGTAAGAATCGTGTATCACAAGAAAGGAGAGAGACAAGGTACTCAAAACTAAATACAAGCAAAGTTGCTCTAGGTAACGCACAAGACATGAAATAAAACCAAGTACATCAGAAGAGAAACACAGTGAGGTGACAAAAGCCATGGGATATACGACACGGACTCAGCAAGCTGCTGGAATCCTGCGCACAAATATTGAGCTATGCTGCCGCTATAGCCGTCCACAATCGTTGCAGTGTTGCCAGGGCAGGATTTTGTACGCGAACTGGCCCCTCTATTACATCCCATAGATGTCCGATTGGTTCCATATCGCGTGATCGAGGTGGCCATCTCATTCGCTCGAATTGTCCAGTACATTCTTCAAACCAGTCACGAACAATTGAGGTCCGGTGATACACGCTACTGGCCATTAAAATTGCTACAGCAAGAAGAAATGCAGATGATAAACGGGTATTCATTGGACAAATATATTATACTAGAATTTGGGTGCATAGTTCGTGAGAAATCAGTACCCACAACAACCACCCCTGGACGTAATAACGGCCTCGATACGCCTGGGCATTGAGTCAAACAGAGCTTGGATGGCGTGTACAGGTACAGCTGCCCGTGCAGCTTCAACACGATACCACATTTCATCAAGAGTAGTGACTGGCGTATTGTGACCAGCCAGTTGCTCGGCCACCATTGACCAGACGTTTTCAGTTGGTTAGAGATCTGGAGAATGTGCTGGCCAGGGCAGCAGTCGAACATTTTCTGTATCCAGAATGGTCCGTACAGGACCTGCAATATGCGGTCGTGCATTATCCTGCTGAAATGTAGGGTTTCGCAGGGATCGAATGTGTATGATAAATCGATGGAACGTTGTAGGTGTCGCCACCAGCGCCAACCTTCTGTGAATGGTCTGAAAAGCTAATCAAAAATTTGCATATCACAGCATCTGCTTTCTGTCGGTTAAGTTTCGCGTCTGTAGCACGTCATCTCTGTGGTGTAACAATTTTACTGACCAGTAGTGTATTTGAGATCATTAACTCTATGAATGACAGTAGATGGTCTCCAAGAAGCCGAACGTAACTATTCCCAGCCAGTGATCGGTTCACATGCACCAAAACACGCTCACCATTCCACGTAAACGAAGCCCGCATTATCATGGAGCCACCACCAGCTTGGACAGTGCCTTGTTGACAATATGGGTTGGTGGCTTTGTGGGATCTGCGCCATCTTGTTGCTGTTGTGCTCGTCAATCCTGAGACTGGTTTGATGCAGCTCTCCATGCTACTCTACCCTGTGCAAGCTTCTTCATCTCCCAGTACCTACTGCAACCTACATTCATCTGAATCTGCATAGAGTATTCATCTCTTGGTCTCCCTCTACGAGTTTTACCCTCCACACTGCCCTCCAGTATTAAATTGATCATCCCTTGATGCCTAAGAACATGTCCTACCAACCGATCCCTTCTTCCAGTCAAGTTGTGCCACAAACTCCTCTTCTCACCAATTGTATTGAATACCGCCTGATTAGTTACGTGATCTGCCCATCTAATCTTCATCATTCTTCAGTAGCACCACATTTCGAAATTTTCTATTCTCTTCTTGTCCAAACTATTTATCGCCCATGTTTCACTTCAATACATGGCTACACTCCATAAAAATACTTTCAGAAACGACTTCCTGACACTTAAATCTATACTCGATGTTAAAAAATTTCTCTTCTTCAGAAACGCTTTCCTTGCCATTGCCTGTCTACATTTTATACCTCTCTACTTCGACCACTATCAGTTATTTTGCTCCCCAAATAGCAAAACTCCTTTACTACTTTAAGCGTCTCATTTCCTAATGTAATTCTCTCAGCATCACCCGACTTAATTCGACTACATTCCATTATCCTCGTTTTGCTTTTGTTAATGTTCATCTTGTACCCTTCTTTCAAGACACTGTCCAATGCGTTCAACTGCTCTTCCAAGTCCTTTGCCGTCTCTGACAGAATTACAATGTCATCAGAGAACCTCAAAGTTTTTATTTCTTTTCCATGCATTTTAATACCTACCCCGAATTTTTCTTTTGTTTCCTTTACTGCTTGCTCAATATACAGATTGAATAACATCGGGGAGAGGCTACCTGTCTCGCTCCTTTCCCAACGACTGCTTCCCGTTTGTGCCCGTCGACTCTTATAACTGCCATCTGGTTTTTGTACAAATTGTAAGTAGCCTTTAGCTCCCTGTATTCTACCCCTGCCAGCTTCAGAATTTGGAAGAGAGTATTCCAGTCAACATTGTCAAAAGCTTTCTCTAAGTCTACAAATGCTAGAAATGTAGGTTTGGCTTTCCTTAATCTTTCTTCTAAGATAAGGTGTAAGGTAAATATTGCCTCACCTGTTCCAACATTTCTACAGAATCCAAACTGATCTTCCCCGAGGTCGACTTCTACCAGTTTTTCCATTCGTCTGTAAAGAATTCGCGTTAGTATTTTGGAGCTGTGACTTATTAAACTGATAGTTCGGTAATTTTCACATCTGTCAGCACTTGCTTTCTTTGGAATTGGAATTATTATATTTTGCGCCATACTCGAACCCTACCTTCAGCTCTTAACAACTGAGATTGGGACTCATAAGGCCAGATCAAGGTTTGCCAGTCTTCAGCACTCAGCACTCCGTCTTCAGCCCACGAGTGGCCTACCAGGACCATCCGACCGCCGTGTCATCCTCAGTTGAGGATGCAGATAGGAGGAGCGTGGGTTCAGCACACCGCTCTCCCAGCCGTTATGATGGTTTTCTTTGACCGGAGCCGCTACTGTTCGGTCGCGTATCTCCTCAATTGGCATCACGAGGCTGAGAGCACCCCGAAAAATGGCAACAGCGCATGGCGGCCCGGATGGTCACCTATCAAGTGCCGGCCACGACCGACATCGCTTAACTTCGGTGATCTCACAGGAACCGGTGTATCCACTGCAGCAAGGCCGTTGCCTGCCAGTCTTCAGGATCCAATCGATGTGGTCACGAGCCCGGGAGAGTCGAAGCTGTGCTGTTAGCAAAGGGACTCGCGTTGGTCGTCTGCTGCCACAGCCCATTAACGCCAAATTTGGCAGCACTGTACGAGCGTTCACCGCACGTCCCACATTGATTTCTGCAGTTAGACTGCTCTCTGTCGTTAAGTGAAGGCCATCGGCCACTGCGTTGCCCATGGTGAGAGGTAACGCATGAAATTTGGTATTCTCGGCACACTCATGAGACTGTGAATCCATGAATACTGAAATCTCTGGCCACTGCTAAATTGTAATGTCACATTCGCCTAGCTCCATTTACTATTCCGCGTTCAAAGTGCGTTAGTCACATCAGAAGCCATTTCCTACAGATGAGTGCTCCGAAATGTACTACCCTTTTATACACTACTGGACATTAAAATTGCTACACCACGAGGCTGGCTTGCTATAGACGCGAGATTTAACCGACAGGAAGAAGATTTTGTGATACGCAAATGATTAGCTTTTCAGAGCATTCACACGAAGTTGGCGCCGGTGGCGACACCTACAACGTGCTGACATCTGGAATGTTTCCAACCGATTTCTCATACACAAACAGCACTTGACCGGCGTTGCCTGGTGAAACGTTGTTGTGATGCCTCGTGTAAGGAGGAGAAATGCGTACCATCACGTTTCCGACTTTGATAAAGGTCGGATTGTAGCCTATCGCGATTGCGGTTTATCGTATCGCGACATTGCTGCTCGCGTTGGTCGAGATCCAATGACTGCTAGCAGAATATGGAATCGGTGGGTTCAGGAGGGTAATGCGGAACGCCGTGCTGGATCCCGACGGCCTCGTATCACTAGCAGTCGAGATGACAGGCATCTTATCCGCACAGCTGTAACGGATCGTGCAACCACGTCTCGATCCCTGAGTCAACAGATAGAGACGTTTGCAAGACAACAACCATCTGCACGAACAGTTCCACTACGTTTGCAGCAGCACGGACTATCAGCTCGGAGACCGTGGCTGCGGTTACCCTTGACGCTGCATCACAGACAGGAGCGCCTGTGATGGTGTACTCGACGACGAACCTGGGTGCACCAATGGCAAAACGTCATTTTTTCGGAAGAATCCAGGTTCTGTTTACAGCGTCATGATGGTCGCATCCGTGTTTGGCGGCATCGCGGTGAAAACACATTGGAAGCTTGTATTCGTCATCGCCATACTGGCGTATCACGCGGCGTGATGGTATGGGGAGATATCGGTTACACGTCTCGGTCACCTCTTCTTCGCATTGACGTTACATTTCAGATGTGTTACGACCCGTGGCTCTACCCTTCATTCGATCGCTGCGAAACCCCACATTTCAGCAGGATAATGCATCACTACATGTTGCAGGTCCTGTATGGGTCTTTCTGGCCACAGAAAATGTTCGACTGCTGCCCTGGCCAGCACATTCTCCAGATCTCTCACCAATTTAAAACGTCTGGTCAATGTTGGCCGAGCAACTGGCTCGTCACAATACGCCAGTCACTACTCTTGATGAACTGTGGTATCGTGTTGAAGCTACACTGGCAGCTGTATCTGTACACGCCATACGAGGTCTGTTTGACTCAATGTCCCGTCGTATCGAGGCCGTTATTACGTCCAGAGGTCGTTGTTCTGGGTACTGATTTCTCAGGATCTATGCACCCACATGTCAGTTCTAGTATGATATATTTGTCCAATAAATACCCGTTTATCATCTGCATTTCTTGTTGGTGTAGCAATGTCAATGGCCAGTAGTACAGCTTGTGTACGCATACTATCGCCACCTGTGTATGTACATGTGGCTGTCCCATTTCGGCACCTGACGGTAAGTAAAGAAGTAATTGGATGTTAATCAACTAAATAAATAAGCTGGATGTAGAAGTGCATGTAGCAGAATGTGACGTTTTCTAATGATTAACGGATTGCATTCAGAGAAGCAATGAGGTTTTAGCAGCTCGTCTACGATCAATATGTTTCACTAAAGCTATTTACTCGCTTTCAAGCGAATGTGTTCCAGCAGCCCTGGAGAAGCAAGACTTTGGTACTACCGACGTTAGTATTCCGTGGAATAAATGCATCGGTGCAACACTTTCCGTTATACGGTAATGTTGGGGAAAATGCTTTACCAGTCACAACCGAAGGCGTTTTATTCAAAACACGACCGGCTCTAGACTTATGGACATCTTTAGTTGATTATATTCGGTTTTGTTGGAGTTCATTAGTGGTCGAGTATCCAAAATTTCCGCAGTACTTGATCAGGACAATGGAAAATTCAGAAATGATACAAGAGGCAGGCGAGGAGATCCTAATTTACCGAAGTGAGGAGATTCTAATTTATCGAAGCTATTTTTTGAAGTTCGGCATTAACTTTTGACATCCCTATAATGAGAAACAGAAGAGAGGATAAGTCTTAATGGAAATTTAAGATAAGACTAAAAGTCGCTTATAATGAGAGAAAGTAATGAAATAGTTAATAATTAACCGAATTTGCCGTCGGTGTCTGGCTCAGCTTGATGATATCAAAGAGGAAACACTTTTTAATGTTCTCCAAAACTGTATTTATTGGATCATGAAGTGACTTTCGGCTTCAACCAATTATCCATATATAAACGGAAGTGTTATTGATGGCGCGGAATGCTTCTGGTACGCTAAACCCGACATACAAAACGAAGCTTGTGACATACCTGTAAACGAAAGTTTGCTATCGGCGTATATTAATTACGAGCACTGAGGAAGGATTTTTTCAACTCGAAAACTATTCAAAAACTGAAGCAGAAGGCTACTCCGGATAGACATATTATTTTTTTAAAAAACAGTGTAAATATAATTATATCCCTATTTTTCTGTCTCAGTTGCACAGACTATTTGGCTTCATGGAGACTAGTTTCGAAGTGTTCCATTCATTATCGAACCATTATCTCTGTTAATTCAACAGCTTTCTATCACCGTTAAAAGTACAGCAATAGTTGAAATCTAAAAAAAAGTTTTCTGGCACTCAAAATGGTTCAAATGGCTCTGAGCACTACGGTGCTTAACTGCTGTGGTCATCATTCCCTTGAACTTACAATTACTTAAACCTAACTAACCTAAGAACATCGCACACATCCATGCTCGAGGCAGGATTCGAACCTGCGACTGTAGCAGTCGCACGGTTCCGGACTGCGCGCCTAGAACCGCGAGACCACCGCGGCCGGCTGGCACTCTCTCTGTTCAAAATCACAGTAGTTCATTAGAATGCTTATAAGACGCCTGGCTTTTTCTGAAATAATTAATAATAACATTTGTTCATCTATTCATAACCGCTCAACGTCAAACTTTAAGGTACAGAATGTTCAAAGCTTTACAGTTATGAAGAGATGTACGAATGTTATTATTAATCATTACAGAAGAAGCCACGTGTGTTATAACCTATATAATGAACTATTGCTATTTTGAACATACAGAGTGTCAGAACACTACTTATCTAGTTTAATAAGCGTATGTTACTGTACGTTTCGACTATTGATGTACTTTTTTTCATGTATATTTTAATATGTGAATTTTACATTTTGACTAATGACGTACGATACTTTTAACAAGATATTTTTAACTTAGGTGGTGGTTCGATAACTACCTGAAAAGTTGGAATCTAGTCACCTTTGACCCGAAATAGCTGTGCAAGTGAGACAGAACAATAAAAAAATAGACTTGATAGAATTGTTGATCCTTTTACCAATGGAGAGTCAAAGTTGAGTTTCATGTCAATGCCAAAATCAGTATTTCAATTTTAAAATTATATACTGCAACTATAAGCAAACATGTTTGTTGGACACATGTAAAGTAACAATAGGAATGCAGCTAAAAAGGCTAATTTTAAGTACATTCAATCTAAGTTACTTTCCGACCATATCTCATTAATGAATAACCTGAAATTGGTTTTTACAAGCATCCAAGAGTTTAAGAGCCCACGTTTGGCGACAAGAAATAAAAACGTTTGTGAGTCGTGACTTGAATGACATAAGATATGGAAGAAATCGGCTTTCAGAAAATGTGAATTTAAAAATGTTTATTGCAACTGTCTCAGTTCCAAATTATCACAAATGAGAGATGATTTCGTTCACTTAATGACAATCTTCGAATCTGCTATGGCAATAATTGTGAAAACTAATTTTTATTATCTGAAAAGAACACAGTCATAAGCAGTAAAATCACTACGGCAGATTTGCAGCTATAGTGTTATAATGCTAGTCTTCTTATTTGATTATTTATGAGTGTGATCTTTCATTAAAAAAATTGGCTTTTCACAACTCGTGATTAATCAGATCTGAAGATGATAATTAAGTGATAGGAACCAGTTATCATTTGGGACAAGCTGCAACTGAGATTGTTGCAATAAATACTTCTAAAATATGGAGATGCCTCATCTCTCATAACACTAGTTCATTCATCATCAAAAATGAGTTCACTTCAAGTTGCCAAAATTATATTAAAAATTCTGTTAAAAGAAATGTAAGTATCCCAGTTCAATGAAGGTGATTTGCAACAGGGTTTGAAACATATACTGTGTCGGAACATTATGAAATACCTCGAAGAAAACGATATACACAGCCAACGTGGATTCAGGGAATGTAATTCTTGTGGAGCTCACGTGCTCTTTGTTCACTGGAGGACTGGAGCTAAATGAGTGCTATCGACAAATTGATTCCTTATTTTTAGATTTCCAGTAGCCTTTTGACACTGGCTCCACACAAACGACTTCTAATAAAGTTGCGTGCTGACGAAGTATCGTCTCAGATCGTCTCAGTTGTACGACTGGATTCGTGATTTGCTGTCAGAAAGGTGACAGCACGTAGTAACTGACGGGAAGTCATCTAGTGAAACAGAAGCGATGTCTGACGTTCCCCGAGGAAGTGTTATAGGCCGTCTGGTCTTCCTAACCTATAAAACGATTTAGGAGACAATGTGACCAGTACTTTTAGAATGTTTGAAAATAATATGTAGTAAACTCGTCTGAATATCAGAATCAATTGGAAAATGTTCCCCACAAGATACTTGCGTCGTGTGAAAAGTGGTAGTTTACCTGGAACAATAAAGAACAGTAGGTCCTCCACACGAATACTAAAAAAATTCGTTAAATTTCGGTTGCATGATAAACGAAAGAATGTTTAAGCTTGAAGATAAATTAGAAACCTAGGGAGTATAGTTACAAACAATTTAAAATGTAACCATCACGCCGGCCGTTGTGGCCGTGCGGTTCTAGGCGCTTCAGTCTGGAACCGCGCGACCGCTACGGTCGCATGTTCGAATCCTGCCTCGGCCATGGTTCAAATGGCTCTGAGCACTATGCGACAACTTGTGAGGTGATCAGCCGCCTAGAACTTAGAACTAATTAAACCTAACTAACCTAAGGACATCACACACATCCATGCCCGAGGCAGGATTCGAACCTGCGACCGTAGCGGTCGCACAGCTCCAGACTGTAGCGCCTAGAACCGCACGGCCACTCCGGCCGGCCGCGCATGGGTGTTTGTGGTCCTCAGATGTTAAGTCCCATTTTGAAACCATCACAAGGAAAAAACGTTTCGGTAAGGCGAACCAGATCCCGCTTTTTATTAGCAGAGTGTGTAGTAAATCTACTGAATTGCCTATACTACGCTTGTCCGGCCTTTCCTGTAGTATTGCTGTGTTTTGTGGAATCTTTACCAGATTGGAATGACGGAGGGCATTGAAAAAGTGCAAAGGAGAGCGGTTCGGTCTGTAACATCGCGAAATACGGGAAAAGGGTGTCACAGATACGACAAGCGAGTTTGGGTGGCAGTCAGTAAAATAAAGACGTTTTTCGCTGCTGCGAGATACTTTCACGAAATTTCAATGACCATCTTTGTAGTCCGAGTGCGAAAAAATATTTTATTGGCTCCCATCTACGTGCGGGGTAACTACCATCGTAATAATGATCAGAAATCCAAGCTCGCACGGAAAGACTTACGTGTTATTACAATGAGATGAATACCCATAGCTACATACAGGCGTTGATATAAGTCACCGGGGCAGTTAAAAATGCGTGCCCCGACCGGGACTCGAACCCGGGATCTCCTGCTTACATGACATACCCTCAACCCACCTTTCTTTTTTTACTTTTTATTTTCTTTTCTCGGTGTTGTTCGTTTCGTTTGGTCTGGGCGGACGTCACATGACACCCGTTCAAGTTGATCGTTGATTCCCTTAGTCAGTTTTTTTTTTTCCATCTGAGCCACCGAGGACTAAGAGGATAGTTCGACTGCAGGGACTTATCTGTGGCCCGTCCGAAAGAACTGATACCATCTTCAAATTTACTTCAGTGTTAATTTTTCGTACGTGATATTCTGGAGTAGAACGGTCGGGGAATAGTCTGAAACCGGTTCTATGAAACCTGTGCCAAGCACGTAATTGTGAGCAGTCATGTGGGTGCAGCTGTGGAAAAGTCTTTGCGATTTTTCCAAATGCGGTGCCACCCGATATTTGTTGCAAGAACGCGCGGGAATGCTAACTTAATTCATATCACACGTCTACTGAAACATCCATCCAAAATAGTTATGCCCATGCCTTTCACGATTGTAGGGAGGCCCGTACAACGGTACTAAAACAGACCTGGTTTTAAATTTTAAATGTTTTTTTTAGTGGTGGACCATAGACTGCAGTTAATATGCCCTGCAGTGTAATCCGGCGCTGAAGTAAGGGTTACTGAGCGTGGGAATTTGCAAGATGCGTGTTAGGGCGTTGTAGGGGAGACAAGAGAACATAGAATGGTATCAGAGAAGAAGACTGCATCAGAGGTCCTATGACCTTAAGGAGGTATCTCGAGTAAAATGACCTCCTCACTGCCACCCAGTATCGATCCCAAAAACATCTATCATGCGGATATCCAACTCACGCTCACAGGATATGCTGAAAGCTTTGGCTCAAGGCAGCCAGGTATACCCAGTATTTCTAGACCTGAATAGCGTTGAAATCAGTAGCATACGGTCGCATGCGGTATCAGGTGAAATTTGTGACTGGATTGAGAATTTTTTGGTAAGGACGACGCACCAAATTACCCTGGATGGACAGCAACTTCTGGTTTTCCCCATTGAAGTGCTTCTCTTGGTGTTGTATATTAATGACCTACTAGACAATATTAATGGCAGCCTCAAACTTTTCGGGGATGCTGCGGTTACGTATACATTAAGCAATGCACGAAAAACGCTTGATCTGATATTCAGCCGAATATTGAGAAGATTTCAAAATAGTGCAAAGACTCGCAACTCGCTTTAAATTTGGAATCGGTCAATTCATACAAATACCTGTACGTAAGAATTTGCATGTATCACATAGGCTCAGTGGCAGGTAAAGCTCATAGCAGACATTAGTTCTTTGGTAAAATATTGGGGAAATGAAGACAGTCTGCAAAGAAAATTGATTAGAAGATACATGTTGCGACATACGCCAAATAGGATTAATGGATACTGAACGCGTACAGAGAACGGCAGCACGAATGTTAAAAAGGTTTTTTTGACTTGTGTGAGAGATGTCGAAAGAACTGAACTCAGGAATGCTTCGAGATAAACGCAAACTAAACGGCGAAAGCATTCTTAGAAAGTTTCAAGCCTCAGTTTTTCAGTGATTAATATAGAAATCTGGGAATATCGGTCACCAACCTATTGTACGAGTACGGATCGCGAAGGAAATTAAGACGAACAACAACCTACAGAGAGGCGTTTAAGTAGTAATTATTTTTGTGGATGGAACTCCAGGAAGCCCAAATAACTAGTATAACGGAAAGTATCCTCTGCCACGCACCTCACAGTCCAATGTACATGTAGATGTAGGAACAGAGATGGCCGCGAAGAGTAGATAGGAGAAGCGAGGAATTGATGAGAAGAGACGGAGTCAACCCGATTGGTGGTGTGTAGGTACGTGTAGGTGTGGCGTAGAGGTAGCCTTTCTTCAGCAGTGAACTTTAAAAAGATGATGATGAGATCTCGCGCAACGGTCTTGGCGAAGAAAATAGAGAAATTCGGGCTTGCTCAGACTCGTACTCGCATGTACCCACCGACACACACCGCAGTGTGTCTAGGCGGATTACACTCAGAGAAGTGCGAGAATCTGGAAATGAACTAATAATTTTCTTTCCCTCGCCTTTATTTTTCGTAGCGACGTGTCTCTGGCTGAAGGGGAAAAGTGCGTGGTCAGCTTTCGTCGAGCCGTGCCTTACCTGGTGGAAGGCGAGCGCAGGTACTATTGCGGGAATAGTGCGATGCCGCGAGTCTGCTTCGCGGCGACCGCTGTGCCCATCCGCACTCGGGCACGTTCGGGCAAGCACTGAGCGCCGAGCGCCCAATTCGTCGGCGGCGCCGCTGCAGTTTGCCGCAACGCCGACGCCAGTGCCGCCTGCCGGCCGCCAGCGGAACCTCGCTGCGCCGCTGCCGCCATCTCCGGGCCCGCTACATTAACTAGACGGCCGAGCCCGTCTGTAATGTAACCACAGTCCTATTTGGGGTAAATAGGGGTAATGCAGTAGGTTTAATAATGAATAAAAAAGTAGGAGTGCGTGTAAGTTACTACAAACAGCATAGTGAACGCATTATTGTGGCCAAGATAGACACAAAGCCCATGACTACTACAGTAGTACAAGTTTATATGCCAACTAGCTCTGCAGATGATGAAGAAATTGATGAAATGTATGATGAGATAAAATAAATTATTCAAGTAGTGAAGGGAGACGTCAGTAGGAAAAGGGAGAGAAGGAAACATACTAGGTGATTATGGATTGGGGCTAAGAAATGAAAGAGGAAGTTGTCTGGTAGAATTTTGCACAGAGCGTAACTTAATCATAGATAACACTTGGTTCAAGAATCATAAATGAAGGTTGTATACATGGAAGAATCCTGGAGATACTAAAAGGTATCAGATAGATTATATAATGGTAAGACAGAGATTTAGGAATCAGGTTTTAAATTGTAGTACATTTTTAGGGGCAGATGTGGACTCTGACAACAATCTATTGGTTATGACCTGTAGGTTAAAACTGAAGAAACTGCAAAAAGGTGGGACTTTAAGGACATGGGATCTGGATAAGCTGAAAGAACCAGAGGTTGTACAGAGTTTCAAGGAGAGCATAAGGGAACAATTGACAGGAATGGGGGAAAGAAACACAGTAGAAGAAGAATGGGTAGCTCTGAGGGATGAAGTAGTGAAGGCAGCAGAGGATAAAGTAGGTAAAAAGACGAGTAGACAACATTCCATTAGAACTACTGACAGCCGGTCCTGACAAAACTCTACCAGTTGGTGAGCAAGATGTATGAGACAGGCGAAATACCCTCAGACTTCAAGAAGAATATAATAATTCCAATCCCAAAGAAAGCAGGTTCTGACAGATGCGAAAATTACCGAACTATCAGTTTAATAAGTCACAGCTGCAAAATAATAACGCGAATTCTTTACAGACGAATGGAAAAACTGGTAGGGAGGATCAGTTTGGATTCCGTAGAAATGTTGGAACACGTGAGGCAATACTGACCTTACGACTTATCTTAGAAGAAAGATTAAGAAAAGGCAAACCTACGTTTCTAGCATTTGTAGACTTAGAGAAAGCTTTTGACAATGTTGACCGGAATACTCTCTTTCAAATTCTAAAGGTGGCAGGGGTAAAATACAGGGAGCGAAAGGCTATTTACAATTTGTACAGAAACCAAATCACAGTTATTAGAGTCGAGGGGCATGAAAGGGAAGCAGTGGTTGGGAAAGGAGTGAGACAGGGTTGTAGCCTCTCCCCGATGTTATTCAATCTGTATATTGAGCAAGCAGTAAAGGAAACAAAAGAAAAATTCGAAGTAGGTATTAAAATTCATGGAGAAGAAGTAAAAATTTTGAGGTTCGCCAATGACACTGTAATTCTGTCAGAGACGGCAAAGGACTTGGAAGATCAGTTGAACGGAATGGACAGTGTCTTGAAAGGAGGATATAAGATGAACATCAACAAAAGCAAAACGAGGATAATGGAATGTAGTCAAATTAAATCGGGTGATGCTGAGGGAATTAGATTAGGAAATGAGACACTTAAAGTAGTAAAGGGGTTTTGCTATTTGTGGAGCAAAATAACTGATAGTGGTCGAAGTAGAGAGGATATAAAATGTAGACTGGCGATGGCAAGGAAAGCGTTTCTGAAGAAGAGAAATTTGTTAACATCGAATATAGATTTATGTATCAGGAAGTCGTTTCTGAAAGTATTTGTTTGGAGTGTAGCCATGTATGGAAGTGAAACACGGACGATAACTAGTTTGGACAAGAAGAGAATAGAAGCTTTCGAAATGTGGTGCTACAGAAGAATACTGAAGATAAGGTGGATAGATCACGTAACTAATGAAAATGTATTGAATGGAATTGGGGAGAAGAGGAGTTTGTGGCACAACTTGGCTAGAAGAAGGGATCGGTTGGTAGGACATGTTTTGAGGCATCAGAGGATCACAAATTTAGTATTGGAGGGCAGCGTGGAGGGTAAAAATCGTAAAGGGAGACCAAGAGATGAATACACGAAGCAGATTGAGAATTATGTACGTTGCAGTAGGTACTGGTAGATGAAGAAGCTTGCACAGGATAGAGTAGCATGGAGAGCTGCATCAAACCAGTCTCAGGACTGAAGACAACAACAACCACAGTCGTTCGACCATAAATATAATATCTAAGGTCGAAGCCATAGAGTAGAAATATCTCTGGAGTAACCATTCAGAAGCGCAGAATTGATTTTGTTTTGTTAACATACGTTGCCACAATGGTCACGTGATCTCGGGACACCGTAGATTTGTCCGAAATTTGTCCTATAAATTTAGAATGTTGTCACATCGCTAGTAAAGACAGATTCCCTTTGTAAGTGCTGTGGACTTACATAGACGTGTAGGAGCACCATAGCAGTTTATGTCTGATATTTGAAATAAATTGGGCTCTTAGCTTTGAAGAGCAAAATGAGCGAGCATGACGTCACAGAAGCTTCACGTCAGCATGTATTTACAATGTCTTTCATGTCACACCTCGTCAAGTCGCTTAACACACTACTGAACGGCGAAATTGGGGTTTTGAGTCACCATCTCTAATGTGCATAAAATGTTAGAGTATACTATCAGAACTGAGGAGCTAACAACGACAAAATTTGTCAATGGCCGAAGCAAACTTTATAACCTATGTTCTTGATCAATTATGTTTGGTAAATTACTGAGAAGTGAGACAATGTTTCAAAACATCGACAATTATTTACTAGGGAAAATATGTACATTCATACACATCAAAGAAAGCTTCAAACGAATTAATGGAGTATAGTGTTACTCAAAAACTGTATTGATTGCAAATTTTTTGTTCATATGACCGGTTTCGGTTCATTCAGAACCATCTTCAGATCTGATATTTCAGTTACAGGAGTAACCCGTCCAAATCCAGTAATTTGCACATGCTACGTCATATCAGATCTGAAGATGGTTCTGAATGCACCGAAACCGGTCATATGATTAAAAAAATTTGCAATCAAGACGGTTTTTAAGTAACATTATAAAATCGCTGATTGCTGTTATCCCATAAGACATTATGTCTGTTTTTGCAAAGAATTAATGGAGACTGTTCAACTTATCGATTTTGTTTTTTCTTACATAATTAATAATGTCATAAACAACTGTATTTTACTCCTTCATTAAAGCTGACTTTGTTGCTTAAAATGTCATGTGGTGGAGTTTGCTTCGTCTACTTATGTTCTTATACATATACATTGTGGGCGTCAGCGCCATTGTGGTATTGTAAAACCTAAATAACTTTTCGCCTTCAGATATACGACCTCGGTTGTGTAAGAAAGTGGATAAAATATCCCAGTCGTCATGGAACATCTCCAATCTGTCACTAAAACAAAGCGCTATTATAAAATAAAGATTATGAAGGTACAACGCTATTATAAGGAGAATGAGCGAGGCGAAAATAGGCTAACTTAAGATGTTAACAGACTGGTACCGTTAAAATTTTCTTCCCGAGAAACCTCCTAGTCAAAATTTGTTATTCCGTGAATACCGCCAATACTGTGGCGAGTGAAACGTAATGAAGACGTGTTCCATTCTTTAAAATTTACCTGCATCCAAAATACAAGAAAAATATTTTGTAGTGTGCAGAAGCTGAAAGTTTTCTTTTTTAAAAAAAAGAAAAAGGGGGCGGGTTTGGCGATAAAAAGTTCTCCCTGCTAACATTATTAGTAGCGGCACATGCAAATTACAATGTTGAAAGATTCAGGTGTCAGTGTCTTACCGCTGTGACAGCAGGGCAGCTCGGTGCAGGGCAAGGCAAAAAAGAGATGGCGCAACGTAAGCTGTCCATGTGGTCAGAGTGACGTCATTTACTCATCACTAGAAGGTGTGGGTCGCTACCTTTACAAGCGAGAATAATACAGGTAGTCTCTAGAGACGGGCAAACTCGTTCATCAAAAAATGGCTCTAAGCACTATGGGACCTAACATCTAAGGTCATCAGTCCCATAGCCTTAGAACTACTTAAACCGAACTAACCTAAAACATCACATACGTCCATGCCCGAGGCAGGATTCGAACCTGCGACCGAAGCAGCCGCGTGGTTCCAGACTGAAGCGCCTGGAACCGACGCGCTCATCCTTGGGAACTAGTTCACTGGTGGTCGCTCTTTTTTGGGAACCGTTCATTTTTACTCGCTCACCAACCACTGTGCTTGGTATATGGTTCTTATTAAAAACTGAAAAGTGCTAGCGTAGGTGACTGAAGATGAAAGACGCCAAGATAGGGCACTTGCCTCCCCCACTGGCGTATAGCGTGTTTATTCATAACAGAATTCTCACACACTTGTAATTTTCGTGAATTGTGCAGAACACCTCATTTAGCCAACGGTAGCATTATATGGCTGATCGCAGTGAAATAATATGAGGTGGAGCACGGAAAACCGGCCCCGAGTACAATCTGCTCGCCAATTACGCACGATTTGTTGACCGCTGCGAATAGAACAGATAAACATGTAAGAATTAGGCACTGAAGATATAACAGAAATGCTAATGCAAACAAATTCGGAACAACAGATGACGATTGGTAAGCGACAGTGAGCTGTCTAGTACTCGGGGACGATTTCTCGTGCGCCAACCTGTAACACAGAAATAATATTGTAGGAGTTATCATATTCTCTTTACAAAGTATGACACCATACACTCTACTACGAAGCGAGGGCTGCGTTCAGTTGTAAGTCGGTCTGCCTTCAATAACAATGAACACTCTCTTTTACCTTGGATCAAAAAAAGATGGAAAATGACCACTCGTGTTTGCCGTGTGCCGACGACCTTTGCATGTGTAATAACAAAAAGATCTTGCCATTTTACAAGCATTACCTGTGCTGTTTATCGAAAGAGTGATCTAAGCTGGTACGCCGTTTTGTTACCACGTAATTTAGATGTAATTTACGTAATTATAAAATAGATTTAAATTTCCGGTTGTGGACGCTAAATAGAGTACGAAAAGAACCAGAAAATCAGAGTTCAAAAACGGTTTGAAAAAAATCTAGACTGGGCTAGCAAAGCGAACGAAACGAATAACAACTCGATGCTGAACTAATTAAGAGCAGTCGGCAGTAGAACTGCGACGAGTGGCCGAGCGAGACCGACACAGAAAGTGGAACGGGACCGAGGTTGCAACGAGACCGGCCGACGTGCTGATCGGGAATGAACTCGACCGCTTCAGGTTCCCGCGACCTATAAGTAGAAAACAGAGACCGAACTGAACTATGAAAGACCGTTCCTTAGAATTCGTTTCCCGCTCGTTCCGTTAATTTTGGTGAACCGTTACTATGGACCCGTTAGTCCGCGCAGTCCTGGATGAAATGTCAGGAAGAGAAGAGTTTCCACATTTGGCAAGACTAGGCAGAGGAGCGCCTCTGAAGATGTCCAGCACAGTCCAGGATGAAACATCAAGAAAAGAAAAGTTTCTGCTTTTTGCAAAATGCAGTAGAGTTGCGCCTCTGGATCTGTTGTGGATGGAACGTCAAGAACAGAAGAGTTTCAGAAATTGGCAAGACTCAGCGGAAGAGCGGCTCTGAAGATGTCCAGCACAGTCCTGGATGAAACGTCAACAACAGAAGAGATTGTGCAGTTGGCAAGAATCAGTGGAGGAGGACATCTGAAGATGTGCAGCACAGTCCTGGATGAAACTTCAGTAACAGAAGTGTTTCCACAGTTGACATGACTGTGCAGGAGCGTTTCTGAAGATGTCCAGCACAGTCCTAGATGAAATGTCAGGAACAGAAGACTTTCTGCAGTTGACAAGACACTAAGGAGGAGCGCCTCTGAAGATGTACAGCACAGTCCTGGATGATACATCAGGAACACAAGACCTTCTGCAGTTGGCAAGACTTAGTGGAGGACTGCCTCTGAAAATGTCCAGCACAGTCCTGGAAGAAACATCAGGATCAGAGGTATTTCTGCGGTTGGCAAAACTCAGCGGAGGAGCGCCTCTGAAGATGTCTAGCACAGTCCTGGAGGAAATGTCAGGAACAGAAGAGTTTCTGCAGTTTGAAAGAGTTAGTTGGGGAGCGTCTTTGAGGATATCCAGCACTGTCCTGGATGAAATGTCAGGAACGGAAGAGTTTCTGCAGTTGACAAGACTCAGTGGAGGAGCGCCTCAGAAAATGTAAAGCACAGTTCTGGATTAAATATCAAGAAGAGAAGAGTTTCCGCAATTGGGAAGACTCACTGGAGAAGCACCTCTGAAGATGTTCAGCACAGTCCTGGATGAAACATCAGGAACAGAAGAGTTTCTGCAGTTGGCAAGACTCAGTGGAGGAGCGCCTCTGAAGATGTTCAGGACAGTCCTGGATGAAATATCAAGAACAGAAAAGTTCCTGCAGTTGCAAGACTCAGTGGAGTAGCGCCTCTGAAGGTGTCCAGCATAATAATGGTTGAAACGTTATGAACAAAATGGTTTCTGTTGTTGGCAAGGCTCAGCGGAGGGGCTCCGTTGAAGATGTCCAGCGTAGTCCTGGATGAAACATCAGGAACAGAAGAGTTTCTGCAGTTGGCAAGATTCAGTGGAGGAGCGCCTCCGAAGATGTCCTGCGCTGTCCTGGATGAATCATCAGGAACAGAAGAGTTTCTTCAGTTGCCAAGACCAGGGAAGGACCGCCTCTGAGGATGTCGAGTACAGTCCTGGATGAAACATCAACAACAGAAGAGTTTCTGTATTTGGCAAGACTCCGTGGAGGAGCACCTCTGAAGGTGTCCAGCACAGTCCTGGATGAAACATCAGGAACAGAAGCATTTCTGCAGTTGGCAAGATTTTGCGGAGGAGCGCTTTTGAGGATGTTCAGCACAGTCCTGGATTAAATGTCAAGAGCAAAAGAGTTTCCGCATTTGGTAAGACTCAGTGGAGGAGCACCTCTGAAGATGTAAAGGACAGTTCTGGATTAAATATCAAGAAGAGAAGAGTTTCCGCAATTGGGAAGACTCAGTGGCGGAGCACCTCTGAAGATGTTCAGCACAGTCCTGGATGAAACATCAGGAACAGATGAGTTTCTGCGGTTTGCAAAACTCAGCGGAGGAGCGCCTCTGAAGATGTCCAGCACAGTCCTAATTAAACATCTGGAACAGAAGAGCTTCCGCGTTGGCAAGACTCAGTGAAGGAATGCCTCTGAAGATGTCCAGCACAGTCCTGGATGAAACATCAGAAACAGAAGAGTTTCTGCGGTTGGCAAAACTCAGCGTAGGAGCGCCTCTGATGATGTCTAGCACAGTACTGGATGAAATGTCAGGAACAGAAGAGTTTCTGCAGTTTGCCAGACTCAGTGGGGGAGCGTCTTTGAGGATGTCCAGCACTGTCCTGGATGAAATGTCAGGAACGGAAGAGTTTCTGCAGTTGACAAGACTCAGTGGAGGAGCGCCTCTGAAGATGTAAAGCACAGTTCTGGATTAAATATCAAGAAGAGAAGAGTTTCCGCAATTGGGAAGACTCAGTGGCGGAGCACCTCTGAAGATGTTCAGCACAGTCCTGGATGAAACATCAGGAACAGAATAGTTTCTGCAGTTGGCAAGACTCAGTGGAGAAGCGAATCTGAAGATGTCCAGGACAGTCCAGGACGAAACATCAGGAATAGAAGACATTCTGCAGTTGGCAAACTCAGCGGAGGAGCGCCTCTGAAGATGTCCAGCTCATTAGTGGATGAAACATCAGTAACTGAAGAGTTTTCGCAGTTGGCAAGACTCAGAGTAGGAGCGCCTCTGACGATGTCCAGTACAGTCCTGTATAAAACATCAGGAACAGCAGAGTTATTGCAGTTATGAAGACCTAACGGAATATCGGTTTTGAAGATGTCCAGAACAGTCATGGATGAAGTTTCGGGAACAGAACAGTTTCAGCAGTTGGCAAGACTCAGTGGAGGAGCACCGTTGAAGATGTACAGCACAGTCCTGGATAAAACGTGAAGGGCAGAAGTGTTTCCGCATTTAGCAAGACTCAGTGGAGGAGCACGTATGAAGATGTCCAGCACAGTCCTGGATGAAAATTCAAGAAGAGTAGAGTTTCCACATTTGGCGAGACTCAGTGGAGGAGCGCCACTAAAGGTGTCCAGCACAGTCCTGGATGAAATGTCAGGAACAGAAGAGTATCTGAAGTTGGCAAAACACAGTGGAGGAGCGCCTCTGCAGTCCAAAACAGTCCGGGATGAACATCGAGAACAGAGAGTTTCCGCATTTGGCAAGACTCAGTGGAGAAACGCCTTTGAATCTGTCCAGCACAGTCATGGATGAAACGTCAAGAACAGAAGTGTTCCTACAGTTGGCAAGACTCAGTGGAGGAGCGCCTCTGAAGATATCCAGCACCGTCCTAAATGAAATATTAGTAACAGAAGACTTTCTGCAGTTCTAAAGACTCAGCTGAGAAGCGCCTCTGAAGACGTCCAGCACAGTCCTGGATGAAAGATTAAGAACAGAAGAGTTTCCGCATTTGGCGAGACTCAGTGGAGTAGCACCTTTGACAATGGCCAGCACAGTCCTTGACGAAATGTCAGGATCAGAAGAGTATCTGCCATTGGCAAGACACAGTGGAGGTGCGGCCCTGAAGGTGTCCAGCACAGTCCTGGATGAAACGTCAAGAACAGAAGACGTTCTGCAGTTGGCAGACACAGCGGAATATCGGTTCTGAAGATGTCCAGAACAGTCCTGGATGAAATGTCAGGAACAGAAGAGTTTCTGCAGTTAACAAGACTCAGCGGAGGAGCGCTTATGAAGATGTCCAGCACAGTCCTGGATTAAACATTAGTAAGAGAAAAGATTCCGCATTTGGAAAGCCTCAGTGGAGGAGCGCCTTTGAATCTGTCCAGCACAGTCTCGGATGAAACGTCAAGAACAGAAGAGTTTCTGAAGTTGGCAAAACACAGTGGAGGAGCGCCTCTGAAGTCCAAAACACTCCTGGATGAACATCAAGAACAGAGAGTTTCCGCATTTGGCAAGACTCAGTGGAGGAACGCCTTTGAATCTGTCCAGCACAGTCATGGATGAAACGTCAAGAACAGAAGTGTTCCTACAGTTGGCAAGACTCAGTGGAGGAGCGCCTCTGAAGATATCCAGCACCGTCCTAAATGAAATATTAGTAACAGAAGAGTTTCTGCAGTTGGCAAGACTCAGCGAGGGAGCGCCTCTGAGGATGTCCAGTACAGTCCTGGATTAAATATCAAGAGCAACAGAGTTTCCGCATTTGGTAAGAATCAGTGGAGGACTGCCTCTGAAGATGTCCAGCTCAGTCCTGAATAAAATGTCAGGAACAGAAGAGTTTCTGTAGGTGGCAAGACTCAGCGGAGGAGGGCTCCTGAGGATCACCAGCACAGTTCTGGATTAAATGTCAAGAGCAAAAGAGTTTCCGCATTTGGTAATACTCAGTGGAGGAACACCTCTGAAGATGTCCAGCACTGTCCTAATTAAACGTCAGGAACAGAAGACAGAAGAGTTTCCTAGTTGGGAAGACTCAGTGGAGGAACGCCTCTGAAGATGTACAGTACAGTCCTGGATGGAACCTCAGGAAAAGAAGAGATTCTGCAGTTGGTAAGACTCAGTGGAGGAGTGCCTCTGAGGATGTCCAGCGCTGTCCTAGATAAAACATCAGGAACAGAAAAGTTTCTGGGGTTGGCAAAACTCAGCGGAGGAGCGCCTTTGAATCTCTCCAGCACAGCCATGGATGAAACGTCAAGAACAGAAGTGTTCCTACAGTTGGCAAGACTCAGTGGAGGAGCGCCTCTGAAGATATCCAGCACCGTCCTAAATGAAATGTTAGTAACAGAAGAGTTTCTGCAGTTGGCAAGACTCAGCGAGGGAGCACCTCTGAGGATGTCCAGTACAGTCCTGGATTAAATATCAAGAGCAACAGAGTTTCCGCATTTGGTAAGAATCAGTGGAGGACTGCCTCTGAAGATGTCCAGCTCAGTCCTGGATGAAATGTCAGGAACAGGAGAGTTTCTGCAGCTGGCAACTCTCATAGGAGGACCGCCTCTGAAGGTCTCCAGCACAGTCCTGGATGAAACATCAAGAAAAGAAATGTTTCTGCTTTTTGTAAAATACAGTAGAGTTGCGCCTCTGGATCTGTCAAGCACAGTCCTAGATGTAACGTCAAGAACAGAAGAGTTTCAGAAATTGGCAAGACTTAGCGGAAGAGCGCCTCTGAAGATGTCAAGCACAGTCCTGGATGAAACATCAGGAACAGAAGAGTTTCTGCAGTTGGCAAGACTCAGCGAGGGAGCGCCTCTGAGGATGTCCAGTACAGTCCTGGATTAAATATCAAGAGCAACAGAGTTTCCGCATTTGGTAAGAATCAGTGGAGGACTGCCTCTGAAGATGTCCAGCTCAGTCCTGGATAAAATGTCAGGAACAGAAGAGTTTCTGTAGGTGGCAAGACTCAGCGAGGAGTGCTCCTGAGGATCACCAGCACAGTTCTGGATTAAATGTCAAGAGCAAAAGAGTTTCCGCATTTGGTAATACTCAGTGGAGGAACACCTCTGAAGATGTCCAGCACTGTCCTAATTAAACGTCAGGAACAGAAGACAGAAGAGTTTCCTAGTTGGGAAGACTCAGTGGAGGAACGCCTCTGAAGATGTACAGTACAGTCCTGGATGGAACCTCAGGAAAAGAAGAGATTCTGCAGTTGGTAAGACTCAGTGGAGGAGTGCCTCTGAGGATGTCCAGCGCTGTCCTAGATAAAACATCAGGAACAGAAAAGTTTCTGGGGTTGGCAAAACTCAGCGGAGGAGCGCCTTTGAATCTGTCCAGCACAGCCATGGATGAAACGTCAAGAACAGAAGTGTTCCTACAGTTGGCAAGACTCAGTGGAGGAGCGCCTCTGAAGATATCCAGCACCGTCCTAAATGAAATGTTAGTAACAGAAGAGTTTCTGCAGTTGGCAAGACTCAGCGAGGGAGCACCTCTGAGGATGTCCAGTACAGTCCTGGATTAAATATCAAGAGCAACAGAGTTTCCGCATTTGGTAAGAATCAGTGGAGGACTGCCTCTGAAGATGTCCAGCTCAGTCCTGGATGAAATGTCAGGAACAGGAGAGTTTCTGCAGCTGGCAACTCTCATAGGAGGACCGCCTCTGAAGGTCTCCAGCACAGTCCTGGATGAAACATCAAGAAAAGAAATTTTTCTGCTTTTTGTAAAATACATTAGAGTTGCGCCTCTGGATCTGTCAAGCACAGTCCTAGATGTAACGTCAAGAACAGAAGAGTTTCAGAAATTGGCAAGACTTAGCGGAATAGCGCCTCTGAAGATGTCAAGCACAGTCCTGGATGAAACATCAGGAACAGAAGAGTTTCTGCAGTTGGCAAGACTCAGTGGAGGAGCGCCTCTGAAGATGTCCAGCACAGTCCTGGATGAAATGTCAGAAACAGAAGTGTTTCCACAGTTAGCAAGACGCTGAATAGGAGCGCCTCTGAAGATCTCCAGCACAGTCATGGATGAAAGATCAAGAACAGAAGAGTTTCCGCATTTGGCAAGACTCTGTGGAGGAGCACCTCTGAAGATGTCCAGCACAGTCCTGGATAAAATGACAGGAACAACAGACTTTCTGCAGTTGGCAAGACTTAGCGGAGGAGCGCCTATGAACTCGTTTAGCAGGATGAAACATCAGGAACAAAAGAGTTTCCGCATTTGGCAAGACTCAGCGCAGAAGTGCCTCTGAAGATGTCCAGCGCAGTCCTGGATGAAATAACAGGAACAGAATAGTCCCAGCTTTTGGCAAGACACAGCGAGAGGGTCTCTGAAAATGTCCAGCACAGTCGTTGGTGAAGCATCAGGAACAGAAGACTTTCTTCAGTTATCAAGACTCAGTGGAGGTTCGCCTCTGAAAATGTCCAGCGCAATCCTAGATATAATGTCAAGAAGCAACACTTTCCGTATATGGCAAGACTCAGTCGAAGAGCGCCTCTTACGATGTCCAGCACAGTCCTGGATGAAACATCATAAACAGAAGAGTTTTTGCAGTTGCCAAGAATCGGCGGAGGAGCGCTTCTGAAGATGTCTAGAACAGTACTGGGCGAAATGTCAGGAACAGAAGAGTTTCTACAGTTGGCAAGACTCAGTGGAGCAGCGCCTCTGAAGATGTCCAGCAGAGTCCTGGATGAAAAATCAGGAACAGAAGAGTTTCTGCAGTTGGCAAGACTTAGTGGAGGAGCGCTTATGAAGATGTCCAGCACAGTCCTGGATTAAACATAAATAAGAGAAGAGTTTCTGCATTTCCAAGAATTAGTAGAAGAGCGCCTCTGAAGATGTCCATCACCGTCCGGGCTGAAACATCAGAAACAGAAGAGTTTCTGAAGTTGGCAAAACACAGTGGAGGATCGCCTCTGAAGTCCAACACAGTCCTGGATGAACATCAAGAACAGAGAGTTTCCGCATTTGGCAAGACTCAGTGGAGGATCGCCTTTGAATCTGTCCAGCACAGTCATGGATGAAACTTCAAGAACAGAATTGTTCCTACAGTTGGCAAGACTTAGTGGAGGAGCGCCTCTGAAGATATCCAGCACCGTCCTAAATGAAATGTTAGTAACAGAAGAGTTTCTGCAGTTGGCAAGAGTCAGCGAAGGAGCGCCTCTGAGGATGTCCAGTACAGTCCAGGATTAAATATCAAGGGCAACAGAGTTTCCGCATTTGGTAAGTATTAGTGGAGGACTGCCTCTGAAGATGTCCAGCACAGTCCTGGATGAAATGTCAGTAACAGAAGAGTTTCTGCAGTTGGCAATTCTCATTGGAGGAGCGCCTCTGAAGGTATGCAGCACAGTCCTGGATGAAACATCAAGAAAAGAAAAGTTTCTGCTTTTGGCAAAATGCAGTAGAGTTGCGCCTCTGGATTTGTCAAGCAGAGTCCTGGATGGAACGTCAAGAACAGAAGAGTTTCAGAAATTGGCAAGACTCAGCGGAAGAGCGCTTCTGAAGATGTCCAGCACAGTGCTGGAAGAAACATCAGGAACAGAAGAATTTCTGCTGTTGGCAAGACTTTGTGGAGTAGCGCCTCTGAAGATGTCCACCATAGTCCTGGATGAATCGTCGACAGAGGGGTTTCTGCAGTTGGCAAGACTCAACAGAGGAGTGCCGCTGAAGATGTCAAGCACAGTCCTGGATGAAATATCAGGAACAGAAGAGTTTCTGCAGTTGGCAAGACTCAGTGGAGGAGCGTCTCTGAAGATGTACAGCACAGTCCTGGAGGAAATCTCAGGAACAGAAGAGATTCTGCAGTTGGCAAGACTCCGTAGAGGAGCGTGTCTGAAGATATCCTGCGCTGTCCTGTATGAAACATCAGGAACTGAAGAGTTTCTGCGGTTTGCAAGTCTCAGCGGAGGAGCGTCTCTGAAGATATCCAGCACAGTCTTGGATGAAATCTCAGGAACAGAAGAGTTTCTGCAGTTGGCAAGACTTGGTGGAGGAGCGCCTCTGAAGATGTCCAGCACAGTCTTGGATGAAATGTCAGGAACAGAAGTGTTTCTGCATTTTGCAAGACTCAGTGGGGAAGCGTCTCCGAGGATGTCCAGCATTGCCCTGGATGAAATGTCATGAATGGAAATGTTTCTGCAGTTGGCAAGACTCAGTGGAGGAGCGCCTCTGAAGATGTTCAGCACAGTCCTGGATGAAATGTCAGGAACAGAAGAGTTTCTGCAGTTGGCAAAACTCAGTGGAGGAGCGCCTCTGATGATGTCTAGCACAGTCCTGGATTAAACATCAAGAAGAGAAGAGTTACCGCATTTGGCATGACTCAGTGGAAGAGCACCTCAGAAGATGTCCAGGATAATCCTGGATGAAATGTCAGGAACAGAAGAGTTTCTGCAGTTGGCGAGACTCAGTGGAGGAGCACCTCTGAAGATGTGCAGCACAGTCCTGGTTGAAACGTCAGGAACAGAAGAGTTTCCGTAGTTGGCAAGACAGGCGAAACAAACATTTCTGCCATGTTTGCAGTGGCCTCTTCTTGGGTTTACTGTAGACCCAGGAGGAGGACACTGTGTCTACAGCTAGACATTCGTTTCTGCAGTGTACTGTGGTTTTTTGCATTAGGATTTGGTATGGTACTCAGAAAACTTTTATGTCACTAAATGAGGATGAGTTTTCGAAGCCTGCTTTACCTGAATTAGAAATTTAATATATGAATTGTCTTGTTCTGTGCTACTGTTGTTATTGTGGAAGAGCCCTTCTTCAATTGCCACAATTTCTGAAGTAGTAGGTGTGGAAAAGTTATGCCATCTTCAGCCTGGCTTTTTCTGACAGACTCAAACATCTTTGTCGCTTATATTACTTGTTTGCTGGAGCTCTGACTCCATTACTGGAAAATAAGGAGCATCTAATACTTGTCTGCGGCAGGGCTCTCCTTGTGTGCAGAAATAGTTACACTATCTTGCTGTATAAGTCGGTCTACTGATGCAGCTTAAAAATGACAGTTTTCTTCACCTACACTATCTGCGATTTCTTTTAACAAATCATATCTGTCCCTTGCTGCAGTTCCGAGGTCTCTGTGTTGGCAACTGATGAAGGCTGCAATTCTGCAGTCCCTGTTGTCTCCTGCAGGCTCTCTGTCAACTCACACAGTCCTGTGAAATGAACATACCATTCCTGTGTGTGTCAATATGACATAAATATGCTTGCGCATATTGCCTTTACCATGTAATCTGTGCAAGAATGTATGTAACTGTGGACGCACTCCTATAAAAAGAAAACTAATTGATTATAAACACCTTATAAAATAAATCATGCATATCAATTCACAAATTGTGACACAAAGTGACAGGAATTGAAGCTATATCGGTGAAAATAATTACACATACCCTACACCTAAGACACGACGAAGGACACACAGGACATGAGGTGTCTACAATAGCTGCAGTTCAGGCCATATGGTCTGAAGACGATTACACCTCTCACTTCCCATTGTGAACAAAGTTATGCCCAGGATTTTACTTTGTGAGATTACAGACCGTGTGTTTATACAAAGTCTTAAGAAAATAACCCTATTGACAATGTATCTAATTATATCACACCAAAAGAGTCCGCCCCCAGTAGCTCAGTGGTCAGCGTGACAGAATGTCAATCCTAAGGGTCCAGGCTCGATTCCCAGTTGGGTCGGAGATTTCCACTCAGGGACTGGGTGTTGTGTTGTCCTAATCATCACCATTTCATCCCCATCGACGGGCAAGTCGCTGAAGTGGCGTCAAACCGACAGACTTGCAACCGGCGAATAGTCTACCCAACAGGAGACCCTAGTCACACAAGATTTACATTTATCCCAAAAGAACTCGTTTTACTTCCGAATTGTGTGGAACAAAACATCCTTGAATGAGATAGTCTCCTAAGCGTGTAAATCCCACACAATTCTTTTAATATCCCATACATGCTGAAGGTTTAGGTTTTACTTTGCTACACGTATCCCCTGTAATCAATAAAACTCTATGTTTCTACCTATCTTAGTGTGGTAACATGACTGAGTACAATGTAAACATAGCCTGTGTCGTCTGGCAGCTGTGACATTCAATTTTACCCTCGCCGCAAAGCTAGAACCAATAACGAATTAGTAGCTTCAATCCTATTGTTCAGTGCCCAGAAACTACTGGTGGACACCTCAATTTATGAGCACGAACGTATCACACAATAAACTATGCCTACTCACTTTTGGATTAATACGACACTCACATTTATAGCACTTTCCCCCAAAAGGCACACAAAAGTATATGCAAATACAGCAACGTTAACTTAAAATGACATAGAGTTTAAATGAAAGAAAACTGCTTATAAATACTGGTAGGTCAACAATACCTTCAATGAAAGCTAACAGTTCAATGGAAGTAGTTTTATTACCATCGACAAAGTTAAACAAAATTATGGTTTTTAAATGGAGCCGGCTGCGGTGGTCTCGCGGTTCTAGGCGCGCAGTCCGGAACCGTACGACTGCTACGGTCGCAGGTTCGAATCCTGCCTCGGGCATAGATGTGTGTGATGTCCTTAGGTTAGTTAGGTTTAAGTAGTTCTAAGTTCTAGGGGACTAATGACCACAGCAGTTGAGTCCCATAGTGCTCAGAGCTATTTGAACCATTTTTTAAATGGAAATAAAGAATTTACAAGTCCATCCGCTGAATTCCTGTTTAGGCTTTCAATAGAGAGAGCGCAAAGCTTTCCGTCTTATCTTTTCAGTAATGACGTGTTCAAATGACGACAGTATGTTGTGAAGTTGAAGATGGTGTGACAGCAGCTCATCAGTACTCTGGTCTCAGCCACAATGCGAACATACATCGAAGTTCTGAAACTTGCAAAGTGCACGTGGTACAGTCAAAGCGAACGTAGTTCACCTCAAAACCCCTAACTACAATGTCATCCGCACATGGCTGTATTGTCGTAATTACATGACCCAGTTCAGTTGGCGGTTTTACACAGTCCAACTTCTCTGTACACAATAAACATCTTCAGAATCTGGTACGGGAATAACAGAAACATATATCACTACTAACGAGTTTTGTTAGCACTGATTTGCAAGAAAACAAGCACAGACCCCAAACCATACCTGTTCGCGCGCCACCTCCATCCAACACACAGACTCACATTGGTCGACCGTCACTATCGATATTTCCAGATCCTCTCACTCCATGTATACAGAATCTCAGTATATTTTAGTTGTATGAACTATTTTAATCACAATAAACATTTTCAGCGAATGATAAGCAAATAATCAAAACATTTTATCTACTCAATAAACAAGAGAAATGTATTTACTCATGAAAAAAAACATTAATTTCAAAAACACAGGGCAAACAAACACTATGCCATATCATCAGAAATATGCATATAGACATGAAATAGATAGAAAGAAAAGAAAGGAAGAGAAAAAAATAAAAAATAAATTTATGCCCCACAAATAGCAATGCCTTCACACTGTCCTCAACATATTATCATGCCCACCTTTATACTCCGACTCCTTGTATGACTCCAAGTTATTTCTGAAACCTCTTCCCCCCCCCCCCCCCCCCCTTACTGAGCGTTATTAACCTCTCAAGTAACAAGTCCCTTGTTCTATGTAGTAGATCCTGAATGCACGCATCGACTCTCCAGTTCACTTTTGATCGAAAGTAGCAATGCTTCAAAGCACTATGAAGAGCCTCCAAATATATATTAGTATTCAGGCCAAGCTCCAACCTATGGCAAAAACCCACATTTCAACCCTCCCAGCATATTCATATTTAAAATAAACCTCAAAGTTCTTGGTGCCTTGGTCCTCCGCACGCCATCTAAGGAAACCTTCCATTAAGTCTGCAAATGCATCTTTGTCTTTCTGTGGTTGAAAGGTTTTAATAGTTCTGAAAATACTTTACTTCAAAACATTCACTTTTACTTTACTTGCAATGTTACCGCTCCACGACAGGCAACATATGCCATGTGCTCAATAATCTCCGGTTGCTTGGCCCATTACCATACACCAAGCATTGTAGTAACTGCTGCAGTCATTTAACATGAAAACCTCCGAAAAACAACATACAACAGAACGAATGCATTAAAAAAAGTTAAATTAGTGTATTGTAATGTATGTTTGTAAACATATTTTTATGCATTTCTGCACAACTTAACATGCCATATTTGTAAGACAATTCTGAAACAAACAAGTACTACACAAGGGAAGACTGTGGTCTCCAGTTTCAACAATAGGCAAATAATTTGAATTCTGATGAAACGCATACAAAAGGTCTCCAGTTTCAACAATAGGCAAATAACTTAAATACTGATGAAACGCATACAAAATCATCTCATTACCGATGACTTCTTATCTAGAGAAGCATTTCCTTCCTGCCTTTCCAGTCGCCGGACTGTGTATTTTGGCGAGGTGATCAAACACGGCTACGGTCGAAAACTTTTTGACACGAATGTCACACATCTCTCTACTGTACTTAAATCTACTTCCATCCGATGGCAACGCTTCATGTGTCTGTTCACAGTCTTCCTGAGCTTAAAAGTCTTACCTCACACTCCACACATAGCTTTTTCAGATTCTGTTATTTCGTAAAACTCTAAATCAAAGGAAACTATCCTCACCTGCCACAAAGCACATTAATGAAAACATTTTGTCACAAGTGTTACACACCACTTTGCCCAGATTTATGTTTACGTCGGTGTCGCAGCAGTGCCTCACATGTGCGTATAAATTCTTCCTGGCCGAAATAAATCTTACCAGATACTTCACAAGGCGCTTTATCACATTCCATCACGCTTAAATATGCCACACGGCGTTTCACGACTCTGGTTGAGAAACTTTGAACGGGAAAACCAAAGTAGGCCTATACCATTGAAAGGCTCGCAGCCTTGGTACCTGTCGTGCTGTGTATACAAATAATGGCATGTAACCTGATGTACTTGTGACACTCTTGGTACTACACAAATTCGACCAGACATCCACGCAGCTGCAAATTTCCAATGGCATCGTTCATGGCGAAATTAAACGCTACCTTCACTTGCAAACACTCACTAGGCCTACTGTAAATAGCAAAACGGCGGAAACATCTAAATTCAACGCTAGAGACCGCTTCCATATACTCACCTACTATACGTGTAATTATGTTTTACATACAGAAGGCTCTCCTCACTATGAAACGAAAAAAACATATAATCTGACACGCTATTTTCAAACACACCGCTCAGTCAAGACGTCACATAACGAGTAAGTCACGAGTGAAAGCCAAGATCCCTTATCGTACATACTAGTAGATTCACATCTCGCTTACTTACTCAAACTCTCAAACAACGAGGGAGACAGCAACTTATTGTATGCTCTTCCGTGGAATTTATCTGTATAGTTAGTCAACCAGTGTATCCCGTGGGCAGTGAAACCCCATTTCTTCAAACGTTCCGTTTTTTTTTCCTTTATTGTTATTTTAAACCTGTTTACAGGCAGGCCTGCAGCAGCATACTACGCCGCTCTTCGACCGTAGAGAAACATACAAGACAGAAATGATGACAATGTGAGATAAATAGATGGTGGACATATAAACGAAGACAAACACTCTTTAAAATACATGGAGCTGTTCACAGATGTAGAATGCAAGATAAAAGTTGTTCAGACACTTGGACACAGATATAGACGAAAAATAGTCACACGTGAACGTAGGTGCACAAAATGAATAACACTGAACCACTTAAGCACAAAACGACGGCACACACAGAAACATGAGGCGCTGATCTCCGGCGTGCGATTGTTCACTGAGCGTGTGCGAGTTCGGGGACCTGCCAAGGGAGGGGGAGGAGGAAGGGGAGTGGGACAGGGAGAGGGGAGGGCAGATGCCGTGGGCAGGGGAGACAGGGGGAGGGGAGGAAAAAAGGGGGGATCCCGGGGGAAGAGGGGTGGAGGAAGGGTGCCAAGTGGAGAGGACACAGGAGTGGGGGTGGGGAGGATCAAAGTTGATAGGAGGGGTAGATGGGGGGAGGAGGACATCATCAAGGAGGGGGAGCTGGCGGAAGCCACCTTGGGAGAGGGTAAGGAGGGTGGAGAGATGGAGACCGGGTGGGACGTGGGAATACAGGCGCTGCAGCGGGCGGGGGTGGGAGAGGATGGGCGAGACAAGCGGGTGAGGAGGGTCGAGTTTGCGTGAGGTGTACAGGATCCGTATCCTTTCAAGGAAAAGGAGGAGGTGGGGGAAAGGAATGAGATCATACAGGATTCACGTGGGGGAGGGGAGACGGGTGCGATAGGCGAGGCAGAGAGCATGGCGTTCAAGGATATGAAGGGATTTATAAAAGGTAGGGGGGGGGGGCGGAGATCCAGGCCGGATGGGCGTAGCAGAGGATAGGGCGGATGAGGGATTTATAGGTGTGGAGGATGGTGGAGGGGTCCAGACCCAAGTACGGCCCGAAAGGAGCTTGAGGAGACGGAGTGGGGAGTGTGCCTTGGCTTGGATTGTCCGGAGATGTGGGGTCCAGGAGAGGCGACAGTCGAGGGTGACGCCAAGGTGCTTGAGGGTGGGAGTGAGGGCGATAGGACGGCCATAGATGGTGAGATAGAAATCAAGGAGGCGGAAGGAAGGGGTGGTTTTGCCTACAATGATCGCCTGGGTTTTGGAGGGATTGACCTTGAGCAACCACTGGTTGCACCAAGTGGTGAAACGGTCAAGATGGGATTGGAGAAGGTGTTGGGAGTGCTGCAGGGTGGGGGCAAAGAATGCGGTGTCATTGGCAAACTGGAGAAGGTGAATGGGTGGGTGACGGCGACGGCATGTCCGCCATATATAAAAGGTACAGAAGGGGAGATAGGACGGAGCCTTGGGTCACACCGGCCAAGGGAAAAAATGTGTAGAAATCCGTGTTATGATGGTGACGTAGGAAGGACGGTGGGAGAGAAAGGAGCCGATCAGACGGACGTAATTAATGGGAAGGGCGAAGGTTTGGAGCTTGAAGAGGAGACCGGAATGCCATACGCGGTCATAAGCATGTTTGTGGTCCAGGGAGAGGGAGATGGCAGAGCGACGGGAATTAAGCTGTTTGGAAAGGAGATGAGTGAGATGAAGGAGAAGGTCGTCGGAAGACAAGGACGGCCAAAAGCCACACTGGGTAATGGGAAGGAGGCGGTGCTGGCAGAGATGCTGGTGGATGCGGCGGGTGAGGTTAGATTCCAGGACCTTGCTGAAGACCGAGGTAAGGCTGATAGGACAGTAGGAGGAGATGGCGGACTGCAGTTTACCAGGTTTAAGGAACATCAGGATACGGGAGGTTTTCCACAGGTCGGGGTAGTAACCGGTGGACAGGACTACATTGTAGAGCCTGGCCAGGGTGGAGAGGAAAGAGACAGGAGCTTCACGAAGGTGATGGTAGGTGACACGATCGTGACCAGGATTGGTGTTCGGTTTTATGCGGAGTGTAGCAATGAGATCCTGTCTAGTGATAGGGGCATTGAGTTCCATGTGTAAAATGTTGTCCAAATATTGGAAACCAGGTGCGAGTGGAGGGACAGAAATGTCAGTTCGGTCGCGGACATCCGGGAAGAGAGAGTAATCGAACTGGGGAGCATCAGGGATGGAAAAGACATCGGAGAAGTATGAGGCAAAGTGATTGGCCTTATCAAGGGTGTCAGGGAACGGGTGATCATCACGGAGAAGAGGATAGTAGGGGGAGAGTATAGTTCCGGTAAGGCGACGGAAGGCTGACCAAAATTGGACGAGTTTATAGGCAGGGTAGCATTTAAACAGGTGCACGTCTGTCGCCAGTCCCGGTGTTTCTTAGCCACAAGCAAATTTCGAGTGTGTCGTTGGAGTTGCTGGTGGCGTCAGAGTGTGTCGGGGTCACGTGTGTGGAGGAAGGCACGGTAGGGACGGCAGGATTCACGGAGGAGGAGGACAGCCTGTGTGGGTAAGATAGGACGGTGGGGGTGGATGGCGACAGTAGGGACATGGGCTCCTGCTGGAGAAAGGAGGCAGCATGGGTTACATCATCAGGGTGGTGGTAGGTGAAGGGGTGGCTATCGACCTGGGTAGAAAGGTTATCCCGGTAGGCATTCCAGTCGGCACGGGAATAATCATGGACATAATTCAGGGGAGGGTCATTACAAGGGTCAGGGCAGGGGCGACGACCGTCTGAAACGGTGAGGAGGACAGGGAGATTGTCGCTACCAATAGGCTCCAGGACATCCACCGTTATGCAGCCAAGGAGGTTAGGGGAGGAAAGGATAACATCGGGAGTGGAGTTGGATTCGGGACAGGTATGCTGGGAGATGGGAATGAGGTCACCTTGAAGGGAGGAGAGGAACCGATGCCACCACCGTAACTGGGCGGCGGAATGACTGGATGTTGAGGTCGGCGGCGATCACGTAGGAGGAGAAGGTACGGTCAATGTGGGAGAGGAAGTCGAAGGGACTAGGGACGTTACGGCGGACGTAGATGGTGGTGCAGGTGATGGTAAGGCCAGGGATGAAGAGACTAAGGATCAGGTGCTCAGTGGGGTCGGGAAGGAGAGGTTGGAGCCGAACTGGGATCTGGCGGTGGTGACCAATGGCAACTCCACCACGTGCAATCGGGAGGGGATTATCAGACCGGTGTAGGAGGTAGGGCGACGTGTGGATGGTGTGGTAGGGTTGGAGGAAAGTTTCATTGAGGAGGAAGGCATCCATGCGGTGGGTGGCAAGGGTGTGCAGGAAGAGGTTCTTGTTGGCGGGAAGGGAGCGGATGTTGTTGAAAAGCATGCGGTGCTGTCTTGCCATGACAAGGGTGTCAAGACGGGAGAAGGTGGAATGGGCCTGGTTGTTGGACTAGACGGCATACATTTTCCAGTGGAAAATGGAACGGGCGGCTAGGGAGACCTGTTGGAGGGTGTGAGGGCGCTGGAAAGGGTGGACATTTTGTAGGACAATGGAATGGTGAGGAACCTGACGATATCCTCAGCGGGGGGGGGGGGGGGGACGAAGGGAATTTCCAGGAGGGGTGGGGGCGTCTAGAGGATGGACAGGTACAGTGAGCTCAGGAGTGGTCGGAGGGGGTCAGGGTTTACACTTTTGGGAGTAGATGGGATGGGGGAGATTGCAGGTATTGCAGGAGGGAGGGGATTGGAGGTTAGGGCACTGCGGCAGGAAGTGCGCTTGTCTACAATGTGGGCAGGTGGGAGCCTCGCGGCACTCGGTTGTCGGGTGTGCATTATAGCGCAGACATCTCTGGCAGCGCAGGGATTGAGGAGAGGAACGGGATGGTTCAGCCTTGTAGCGCTGGTGGCAGAGGAGGGCACCCTCCTTCCAGAGATGGTCAATGGAGGGGGCATCCTTGGAGAAAACCCACATAAGGCGGGTGGGGCCAGCCCAGTTGAAAATGTGGCGGACTGCCCGCACCTCCAGCGTGGGATGGGCCCTGAGCTCCGCCAACACCTCCTCCTCCGTGATCGACGGACTGAGCTGAGTGATCACGGCAGTGAGGGTCAGTAGGCGATGCGGGGTTTGGGGTTGGTGGGTGGGAGATGGAGAAGCACCAGGGGTGAGGGAATCATGGGGGCCAAAACGGGTGACGGGGAGGCGGGAGAGGATGTCAGTATGGAGGGTAGTGCTGGGGGAGGAAATGAGAACGGAATCCCATCTGGGAGTGAGGAGACAGATGGGAGCATCAGGGAAGTGTTGGTGGAGGAGGAGGGAGAGATTCTGGGCCTCAAAAAGGGAAGGATCGGGACGGGAGAGAAGGTATTTGTATAAAGAGGGGGGGGGAGGTGGAGGAGGAGGCGGCGGGAGCAGGGCCAGGCGGGGAGACAACCATGGCATCCTGGGGGGAGGGGGGAAGGAGGACGGGGCGGGGCCTTTTTGGGAGCGGAGGAGGTGGCGGGGACACTAGGGCGCTTAACGGCAGCAGAAGGGTGGGTGGTGATATGAGAGATGGGAGCTACAGGGAGGTGGCGGGAAGGGGCAGGTCCCGGCGTGGACGCAGCAGTCGGCGCCAGAGATGGTGACGGTGACGGTGAAGGCGACGGCGATGGAGACAGCGACAGCGGTGATGGCGAAGGCGATGGGGAGAGTGGGTCATGGGCAGTGGCCCGACGGGCCACCAACCTAGCTGGAGCTACAGTGACAGGCCGGGGGAGTGGGGGGAAATGATGAGAGGGAGAGGAGCGGGAGGAAGAAGCTGGAGAGGGGGCGACAAAGAGCGAGGGTGAAGGGAGAGTGAGAAGAGGAGGAATGGAAAGCGGGAGGCACACCATGTAATGGTGGTGGTGGCGGCAGAGGGGGAAGTGTAAACTATGGCTGTGGCCGTAGTGGTGGTAGGGACTGACATGACGGCGAAAAAACTGGGAACAGATGGAGACGAAGACGGAGATGGAAGAAGACGACGACAGAAGAAGACGAAGACGGAGGTAGACGAAGATGGATGAGGACCAGAGTCCCGGGCTGCTGGCGCTGGCGCTGACGCCGACGACGGCTGGCAGGAATGCCACCGCAGCTGCTGCTGCTGCTTGAGGGCTGCCTGGCTGGCTGGCTGGTTGGCTGGCTGGTGCGCCGCTGCTGGAGGGCTGCCTGGCTGGCTGCTCCCAGCTGGACCGCTGCTGCTGGCCGGGACCGCTGCTGCTGCTGCTGCTGCACGGCTGGACTGCTACTGCACGGCTGGAGCGCTGCTGCTCGGCTGGCTGGCTGGCACCTGAAACCCTAACGTTTCGATTAGTGCGGAAACTGCACAATCGAAGGGCGGTAACCTTGCGGAATAACGAGGGAGATGAACGTTCCGGGTAAGACTACTATAAATATAGAATGATTGCCTATCGAAGTGCCGGAGTCCAAACGATACATATCGAATGTGCTATCGTCAATCGATCATGCGACTCTGGTCGCCACAGCAACGACAAAAGAACAGACCTACAAAAATACTTTTCATTGCAAAGGAGACGACTTACCTTACTCGTCGACGGTGTTGTTATGTTAAAGTCCATTACGGTGGTGTGGATGGATAATTTGGAAGAGTCGAACCGTGTATTCTTCATGATACTCGTTCGTTTTCCGCACTGTCCACAATGAAATTGTAAACGGTATTTCAGCATCGAAACTGTTCTTACGGAGTTCTACACACTTCACACCGCCACAGTCTACACAGTCTCTTCTTTCCTCGTCCGGTGGTACTCCACATTTCCGACAAAAAGTCGAACAATTTCCTACGCTGGATAAACATGGAATTAGATTTTCCATGTGAGAGAATCGCCCGAGGAAACGTCAAGAACACCAGACATCCTACTCAGGAAGCCACATAAATCGTCTGGGATTCCTTAGCTATTCACAAATAATTCGCGCAGGTTTGTAATGTAAAGTAACTAATGGAACGACGGGAAACAGATAACTGATCGCTATGCCCGCCACCAGTGTCGCATGATCGATTTACAAGCGCACGTCCGATATGTATCCCATACGGTATGTAACTGATGCAACGTTTTTTGAAACCCAGCAAAGTCAGCAGCATTGTGGAGAGCCGTGGACAACGTGACAATATTGTGTTTCAGTAGCCCAATATTCAACTATCACATTTGAAATTGATTTTATTTCGTGTATAAACGTGAGTGGTTAGACTACTGGCGACTTTGAAATGAGACAGTGCCAAGTTTTGAGTGTAATTATAATAGGTTTTGCTTATCTCAACAAACCGTCAGTGTTGAGTGAGCGTACAAATCTCGAATTACAACAGAGAGGTAAATAACTTCCTCACGTCTATTATGATGCATTTTATTTTGGGGTTACCGTACATCAGTTTTGAAAAATACCTGGTTCTTCTGGTACGTGTATAGCCACATCCGATGAAATTCGTACATGTATCTTCTCTAACTTCGTGAAAGGAACTGCTAGCATTGTGAGGTATTGCCTGAAGTTTTTGGAGCAGATTATTTATATTGTCATCAGCAAAGAAAGCAAAAGTGATTATTAAATACTTTGTGCATAGTGAAGTCCGCACATTTACAATATTAGTATACGTATGATGTTCGTGATGTCCATGCTGTATCGAAGTGTTGAGCATAAACCAATTAAAGTGCCTGCAGTTATTACTTAATTTTTGGGATAGTTTATTTAGGAATCAAAGACTATTTATTTGCCATCTCTATTCAGAATGCGTTGAGTATTCATCTAGTTTGTTCTGAGCTATAGCTTGAAAATTGTGCCTAGAGAACATGTGTAATGATGTGTACGATTCCAATGTGTCGTTGTAGCTACGTGTGTTTTGGTATCGTGAGCTGCTGTTGACTATATAGGTCAAGGGAAGTGTCCGATTCCAGCATGGCGTAGGTACGTTTTGGTAGTGAGCTGCCGTTGACCGATATAGACCAAGGGAAGTGTTCGATTCCAGTCTGTCATCCTAGTTGTTCTGGTATCATGAGTTGCTGATGACCTTTAAGTGCTTAATATTTTCGCCAAGGTCAAGGGAAGTGTTCGATTCCAACGTCTCATAGCTGCGTTTTGATACTGAGCTGCTGTTTACCTATATAGATCAAGGGAAGTGTTCGATTCCAATGTGTTGACATACCTGTTTTTGGTATCGTGAGCTGCTATTGACCTATAGAGGGCAAGTGAAGTGTCCGATTCCAATGTGGCGCAGCTATGTGTGTTTTGGTATCGTGGGCTGCTGTTGGCGTATATAGGTCAAGGGAAGTGTCCAATTCCAATTTTTGTTGTTTTAGGTGTTGGTTTTGTGGTATCGATAGTTGTGGTGTCATTATAATTCTTGGAGTAGTTGGTTTTTATTTTGTGGGATGGTTCCTTTGAAAGGGCACGGCCGACTTCCTTCCCCAACCTGTTCAATGAGACCGATGGCTTCGCAGTTTGGTCTCCTTCCCCCAAATCAACCCAAGCCTACTATAGTACGTAAGTGTAATTATAACTGATAATGTGCAGCACAGTACTGTTTGTGGACTTCAATAGATCTGAATATTCTATACTGACTGGATAAAAATTCCAGCGTGTTAGCAGTTGCTGTAAATTTGATACACAACTATGAGCAGAGTATGTATAAGAAGGTGTTAAAGTATTAAAGAAACAGCTCTGATGAAAATGCATATTAAATTGTCTGATAAAATGTACTTCAGAAGCAGGTGAATAGTTGTAGGAGTAGCTTTTCATTTTGTGCCTGTCCTCCTGAAACTAAATATTGCAATGAACAAAGCAGAGGGTGATATGTGAGTTTCGAGATCGCACAGTTTCGGTATGTAGTATACATTTACAAATTCCCAGAATAAATTTAGAACATTAATTATGCGAAGGACTGCAAGTTACACTTGAACCCTTTTTTCTTCATCTATCAAATTGAGACTGACTGTAGTAAATGCTTTTTAGCAAATTCACTTTACATGTATTAGTTCCTTTGATCGAGCATAGTGCTGAAGCTAGAATTCGTGCAGAAAAAGCAAGATACATCTCCCATAATGCTCACAGTAGGATAGTATATCATAAATCAGTGCTACAAAGAAGCAGCAGTAATCAATAGTCATTTGTTACCATTGGATGTGGTCTGCAAAATTTTGATATTCTGTTCTGGAGACCATCCATTTTCATGTTTTCCATCTTTCCCTTAGTTGCTCAAAAGTCGTGGAGGTATCTACCGTCTATGCAACTAACTGAGGGCAGGCTGTTTGTTGCCATACGCATTTCACTTCATTTATTTGGGAGGAATCATTAGTGGCCTGAAATACATGTTTCTTTTTATACATACAATAAACATAATATGTGATAGATATAACATGCCAATATATTACATTTTGTCATGTTTTTCTCTTGCTTTTGAGGTGAGAAGCAACTTTGGTAGCTCAAAATCACAAGTAACATCGAACGATACATTCACAATACAGAACTTGTGCTACAAAAGTTGCTTCTGATGATGCTTCCCAAATAAATGAAGCAAAATGCATATGGCAACAAACAGCCTGCCTTCATTTAGTTGCATAGATGGTACATACCTCCATGCATTGATGCTGACTTACCATAACTCAAGTGTTTTAATTGGTTCTTGTAATTGGACTTTCTCTGTTCCTCAGCCTGTGTGAAATATATTTAATATGAAGTAGCTCATTTGCTGCTGCCAGTAGTTGACTGAAAATAGTGGTTTTACCTGTATCCCACAGTGATAGTGGAAATTAATTATGACTACTTAATTTGAGTTGCTGTTTTTCAGGGGCTGAGAAATGGATGACAAGAAAACTGTTTGGCTGAAAAAAGAAGGAACAAACAGGGTATGTAATACACCATCTTCCTTGTATTTTTTCCCATTGTTTCATCGATATCTGTGTGTGTAGTGTGCACATATGCTGTATAAGTAAATGTAATTCTTGTCACGTTAGGATTAACTGAACTATTTGATATTGCTTCACCTGCTTTCAATGGAAGTGTCACTTTTCAAACTAACGTAAGCATCAGGCTATGCTACAGGTGAATCTTCCACCACAACATACATTTCATAAATTAATATAGAAGAAAGATAAATATTGTGTCTGTTACCTTTCTGTTTGTGCACATATGATGTCACTTGATACTATCGTTACCTTATAGGCTGGAGCCAACATTAGTATACACAGATTCAGTTAACACTGTTGTTGTTGGAATCATAAGTATTGCAGTGAAAAAAAAATAACCTAGTGAAATTTCACTGTTGTACATTAGTTTATGACACCATGAATACAGTATGGTGCATGTTTGGAATACATGGGTAGAATTTAAACTTAATATTAAATTAATTCTTAATGCACCACTCAGTGGCATTGATACTATGTTTATATAAAAAAGGATTTTATCTGATACCATATTTCTTTGAATGCCAACTTTAATGTACGAAATAAGAATGAAGATTACTCCATAGTGCATATTAGTAGTGTAAATAATTTGAATTTTTTTAAAAAAATTCAGTAAGTATGTACATAGTATGGAACAGGTATTGTGATTTCTTTACACCATGTATCAACTGCAGCTGGAAGCATGTTTGTGTGGCACACATTTCCTCTGCTGTTCACAAAATGTTTTGGTTTTTCTTAGTTTTGGTCTTTGCACTGGTGCATTCACACAGTCTAGAATATATTAGAACATTCGCTTAGTTTGCTGCATTATATCTCGTGACAGGTATGATATGCTGATAGGAGACTTGCACTCTTAATATTGAAGATTTTGCTGAGAAAACTATGGTTGTCATTGGTGGACAAAAATGTACTAAAAAAGAATTGGTGAAGATAACCTGCTATGGGAGCTGAGGATGGAGAATGGTGACGGTTTCTGAGACTTGACTAGCGTTCGCTACCATCCAGTATCCTAGACATCAGTTTGTTACAGAATCTTAAAACATATTCTGAGCTCAAACATAATGAGGTATCTTAAATACAATGACCTCCTAAATGCCAACCAGCACGGTTTACAAGAACATTGATCATGTGAAAGCCATTTTGCACTTTTCTCAGATGACATACTGAAGGCTTTGGAGAAGGCAACCAGGTCGATGCAGTGTTTCTTGATTTTCGAAAAGCATTTCACTCAGTACCACATTTACACTTATTGTGAAAAGTATTATCATATGAGGTATCAATTGAAATTTGTGACTGGATTGAGAACTTCTTGTTACAGAGGACACAGCATGTTACCTTGGACGCAGAGTCATCATCAGATGTAGAAGTAACTTTGGGTGTGTCCCAGGGAAGTGGCTTGGGACCGTTGCTGTTTATGTTGTATGTTAATGACTTTGCAGACAATATTAGTTGTAAAATCAGGATTTTTTGCAGGTGATGCAGTTGTCTATAGTGACGTGCTACCTCGAAGAAGCGGCATGGTGAAGATTTTGGCAACTTCCTCTAAATGTCCAGAAGTGTAAAATTTTGCATTTCACAAAAAAGTTAGTATCCTATAACTATAATATCAGTGAGTCACTGTTGGAATTGGTCAGCTTATACAAATATTTGGATGTTAGACTTTGTAGTGATATGAAATGGAATGATCACATAGGTTCAGTCGTGGGTAAAACAAGTGGTAGACTTCAGTTTGTTGGTAGAATACTGGAGAAGTTCAGTCAGTCTGCAAGAGAGATTGCTTATAAATCACTCATGCGACCATTCCTAAAATAGTGCTCAAGTGTGGGACGCGTACCAGATAGGACAACAGAGGGTATTTAATGTATACAGAGAATGGCAGTGTGGATGGTGACATGTTTGTTTAATCGCTGGGGGTTCTCACAGTGATACTGAAGGAATTCAAATTGCAAACTGTTGAAGAGAAATGTAAACCATCCCGAGAAAGCCTGTTAATGAAGTTTCAAGAACTGGCTTTAAATGATTACTGTAGGGACATACTAAAATCCCCTATGTATCATTCACACAAGGATTGTGAGGATAACATTAGGATAGTTACTGCCCACACAGAGGCATTCAAACAATCATTCTTCCCATGCTCCGTGCATGAATGGAACAGTAAGAAACCCTAATAACTGTTACAGTGGGACGTACCCTCTCCCATATACCTCACAGTGGTTTGCAGAATCTATATGTAGATTTCGATGAAGATGTAGACATGTCATGCTCAGATTTTGGGATTCTGACAAGTATGGTAGCATCATTTGTTTAAAAAGAACACAAATATCAGGAGACCAATGCCTGTTAACTAAAGACTTCCTGTTACCTATAGTGTTTATGGGAGTGGGAGATTCATTTCAGAGCCTAACATATTTGTATCACTATCTCAAATAGGACTTGGATTATGGATTATTTACTAAACATTGAAAGAATGTGCAAAGGTAAAGGAGTTTAATGAACATAATTTCAATATATTCTTTATGGAATTGGATTATATGTTATCCAGTAATGTGAAAGGGAGGGAGAGAGAGAGAGAGAGAGAGAGAGAGAGAGAGAGAGAGAGAGAGAGTTTATAAAATCTGTTATATCAATACACAATTGTGGTGAAAGTATGGTTGCCCATTAGCACAAAGATTTACATGGTAATGAGAGACAGATATGATATGCCTTTAGCAGAAAGTGAGGAAAAGCAGGCAAAATACGGCATATTTTAACCTCTATACCATATGAACTGAAACATTAACATTGAACAGTAAAGTGTGTTTAGCACATATTACATGGTGGTATAATTGAACTTTCGCTACTGCAGAGAGCCCCAATGAAATATGAGTGATCCTATGACTATGAAACACTGTGGAAACATGTGTAAGGACATGCAGAAAAAAATTATGAATAAACCATTGAAACAAACATGTTTTAATTTCTACATTTGTTAACTGTAACTTCCTCTACAATTTGTGGTACAATTGGCTGTTACTCTCCCAGGAGCAATTCTCTAACTAATTAATTCCAACTTCTGAGTGTTCATCACTGGTGTGGAAAGAAGATCTCTCCATATTCCTTTAGTGCGTCAGCATTCACAAAGAGCAACAGCTGTATTGATGTTTTGATGAAACAGCTTTATGAGTAAAGCACTGCTTGCATCGTCCAGACCCACATTGACTGTCTGCAATTGCAATGCATACTGAAGTTTGTTTCAACCCTACATTGCTGTACCAATACCAGTGCCTAATGGCAAATTGCCACTAACACTACTAACAAAGCAAATCCTGCATTACCAGTCTGAATATAATTCCTATAAAGTTTGGCACCCTACGGTACATTGTTTCCCCTCTACATTGGTTCAGTAGTAAAAGTTTAATTATGATCATCCTCTACTTTTATGGAAACAATCCACAAAAATCATGAAATCCAGGTTTAAGTTGCCATTGTGGCAAGAATAAATTTTTACTCGATGCAATAATTACTTTTGGCTACATGGATTAATTTATAGCCTCTCATGTTTCTTAGATCCTTCCAAGCATTTTGTTATGAAGTGAAAACATGTTTTCTGTAAATGAAGCTGATTACAAAATGATACCTTCAGTTTTCTCAATACACGTGTTTGGGGGCAGGATGATGAAAGGGAGTGGGTGCTTAGTAAAGTGTAATTTGTGGATCAAATATACACACGATGATAGTAGTAACAAATTTCATTGGGACTTTGTCAGATTTAACAATGTATTTGTGTTTCAGACTACTATTATTTTATTTGAGTACTCTTTATCTCACATCACTATACATACAGATAAACTTATTTTAATTGTAGTCACGATGTTTTTACCACAGCTCCAGGTGTACCCATTCACTCTGGAAAGTGCAGATGGAGAGGTAATTTTTTTCTAGAATTTATGACTACGTAGAATTAATGGCTACTTGTCATTTCATCATTAGAAGAGAGTATTTTTTATGTTTAGCAGTGGTAGTGCTGGGTGCTTTGCTCCTATTTAGTTACATCATTCTCTTCTAAAATACATTGGGTGCTGCATACATATGTAGAGTGTCATGGATGCTAAATGTAAAAGAACTAATTTACAAACTGCAGTATTATCCATTAACAATATATTAACATGTACTTCAGAGGTACTTTCTGTGTAGTAAACCTTGATGTTCTAGTAATGCACATATTTCATGAAGATTTGGGATTGCAGCTCCATATTCCTGAAGCAGCCTTTTGGCTGTATAATGTTTGGCAATCCCCAATATCAGTCAGTTGAAAAAGCACAGAATATTCATCTTCAGTTTTGAAATATAATCAGATACTCAATATACAATGTTTTAAAGATCCACTTGTGAAATATGGATCATTTCAGAATGTGATAGTTGGATTCATGTTTGTTACATGTTTTATTCTTTGTTCCTGACTCATTCAACATGTAACCTCTCCCCTACTTGTAGTTACAGACTGATCAACATTCATGAGCACAACAGTTCAAATCTGAATTTCGCCACCCAGATTTAGATTTTCTGTGATTCTCCTAAATCACTCCAGGCAAGTGCTGGGATGTTACCTTTGAAAAAAAACAAGCCAGTTTCCTTTCCCATCCTCAAAGCAATCCGAGCTTGTGTTCCTTCTCTAATGATCTCAATGCTGATGGGATAACCCTAATCTTTGTTACTTCAAACTGATCAACCTCAGACTATTTACTGAGCTGTTAAAATGACCATATATTTGAATCAATTTCTTTTAGAAAAGTTTCAAGGGATGTTGTCCTTTGTATTTGTTGTACTCTATGAAAAAAAAATATGTTGCTGAAATAATGTGAGTTCTAGGAACAAAACAACTATTTGCTTTTGAATCACGACACAAGTAACAGTATCTGTGTTGCTTTTTCATTTCATGGACTACTGGTTTCCCACTAATCAACAGCACACACACAGTAAAAGGAGTAGCTGTCCTCTCTAGAGTGGTGAGTATTGCTTATTATTGGCCATGTGGTCTGCAGCAAGATTGACTCACTCTGGTTCAATTCTCTTAGCTTTAATCTATGGCAAAGGAGCAATATGAGTGACTTGCAGAGGAAACATCAAAAATAAAGTTAGAGGAAATTCCTGCATAGCAGAAACTTTAAACTGATAGTACATTTATGAAATCTTTGACCCAAAGCTGACTCATAACACACAAAATGTAAGGTTTTTTCTTAATTGAAATATTGATAAATTTCTGGTTATTGATATTTTTGATGATGATTCTCAAATCAAAAGTTCAAATACATTGCAAATAAGGTTTTTTTTTAGAGACAAGGGAAATAAGATTGAAGAAATGAGTGCAGTGATGTGCTAAATACTTATTTCAATTTATTTGCTTTCCACAAGCAAAAATTATCAAAATTTGCATTTTGTATTAGAAAAACTGAACTGAAACTTGCTCACAACTATGGCAACATAGATGATACAAATGTACTGAGATGTACACTCTGTCAAACATTCATTCTTACTTTTGAAAGTTGAAGCGTCGACTAAACCATTCTCAGTGCGAAAGCACTCACTGAAAAATAGTGCTTTTGCATCCTTAATACTTGACCCTGCATTGTAACTTCCAAATATAATATGCTCTTGACCACTCATCCATCATGGATTTAATATAAATTTATTCTTATGTTTTCTTTTGTGAAACACTTCAGTGTCTCTCACATAAGTTATTCGAAAAGTCTGCCTTTCAGCAAAATACACGCTTCCCATTCATATTACTATCTTAATCACCAAGATGTTATAAACAATATCCAGATGTATGATATTCTAATAATTTCCATGCAGGTATTATCCACCAGTAACTTTACAGGCCTTTGTTCTTTGCTTCCCATTCCATATTTTCATCCTTGCCTTATAATATCACATACTTCAGAGTATTTCAGTAATCATATTATAAAGATACCTGATTCCATTGCAAATTGGTTTTGTCTGCCTTCATTAATTGTGCACACACCCTTTTCTCTTTTACTATGATTTTTTCATTACCTTCATTGGACACACAAATCTGGGAAGTCGTGGATAGAATAGGAACTGGAATGAGTAAAGATGTCACTAAATTTATAATTGAGAGGGGGAGAGTAAGTTGAGTGGTACACACAAATGTTAATAAGAATTGTGAAGTGGAAACTCAGCTTAAAAACTTGCATTGTGCTTCAGAGTAGACACACATGCTGGCAGCTGTTTTCTCTTGACAGTAAGATGAAAGGGGGCACTATTAAATGAGGTGAGTGAGATGAACAAGGGAGACGCTTAAGGGAATGGTTAGATAAAGAGTGGAGTGAGGGTTAGGAGAGTGACAAACAACTGAAGAAAAAGACGTCAACATTATGATCTGTATTGCTGCTCTCTCCCTCCCTTGGTTTAGTTTGCTTTGTGACCCTTTGAGTCTGTGAATTTTAATCCACAGTGTACACTTTGCAGCCTCTCTGTTCTACTCTGCTACTTGATTGTTTGTCACTATCATCACTTTGTGTCAGTAATTTCTAACTGTTCCTGCTTCTTCTGGTGCCATGTTCTTACCTCTGACTTATACTGAACTTTCCTCATCCACTCCTTGGTGCTTCCTTTGACCTACTTTTGTTTATCTTTCCTGCTCCATCCAAATCAGGTAATCATCAGGGTTGTGCCACATTGCCAGTACAATGTAGCTATGTTTATATCTGTGTACTCTGAAAAAGTTCTTATTCTAAGGTACCATTTTGCATTTTTGTTTATCAGTTATGCAATGTCTCAACTGTGCAATGAGTGGTTATGTTTATTCGCGCCATTATTTCCAAGTGTAGGTCTAATGGGGAGAGAACTTGTATTTTAATTTTTTGATTTGTTATTTGGGGCTCCTCTTGCAATTTTTCACATTTGGGCCATATGTTTCTTTCAAATTGTTATGTCAAATGAAGAAAAGGCACCTACTCACCAGTAGCTGACTGATATGAAGTGCACAGAGATGCATAGAAGAATGAGTCTTATAATGGCCACTGACGTCTGCATGGTTGTGTGTGGCAATGTGTGCTAGAGAAAGAGCAAGAGCTCAAAAGCTACCATAAATACTTTTTTCTGTGGAGTGTCTCTATGCACCACACACCATTCAGCTTCAGATCTGTGTGTGTTTGCCTGTCCTTCATTTTACATGTTATTCTATCCCGGAATTTCCATTCTCCCAAACTTTTTAATAATAAGTGAGAGTATTCTCCTCATGTGATTTCTAAGTGCACAAGTGTTTGTGTAAGTACAATGGCTGTCAATAAAGTATTGGCAACATTGATAGAATACAATATTTAATGACCTAACAAGTACAGTTGCATTATGTTTTGTCAGTGTAGCCACCCACAAAGTCTATTACCTTTTGCCACTGCCAGGAAGCTGTTGGGGACCACTGCCTACAAGTTCTCTGTTGATGATAGCAACAGAGGACTCTACTCTCTAGAGTACAAGTGCCACACCAGGAAATTGGTGATCTTGAAGGGGTTCCTTCAACTTTGGGAACAGGTTGAAATAGCAATGACACATATCTGATGGCTACAAAAGGTGTTCCAAGACATCCCAATGCCACTGTCGCAATAAGACCTCGCTATTGTTTGCGATGTGGAAACATGGGTTATCATGGCATGCAACAGTGTAATGATCTGACAATAAAAGTGGATGTTTGCATGACATAGCTGCATACAGAAAATGCTCTAGTAATTGGCCGTAATAGTCACAACATCCATAAGAATAATACCTTCATAGTTGTATGCTAAAATCTGGATAAACTTCTCCCAACTTGGTCTCTGTCAAAATTTCTGTGGATATAGCGAATCAGGGTGATCCCTTTGCTCGATTGATGCTTTAATTCAGGCTTGTAGGCTCTTGTTCACATCAGATCAGTGGTGAAAATACACTGTAGAAATGTGATATCTGTCCAGATGGTTGCCAGCCAGTTCATACTGGTGCAACTTCTGTACACTGGTGAGTCAATGTTGACCCCAATGGGATGCAATATTCCTCATTTTAATACATTTCTTCAATAGGTGCCAGGCGTGCTGGCGACTGAAATCAACCTTGTTGGAAATATCCTCTAACAGTCCATCAAAACTGTATGGAAACAAGACTGTTGGTGATGTCAGTCTCATCTTGAGAAGCCAGACTGTGAGGCGAAAATCTGCAGTCTCATTCTGACAAACATGAAATTCCTTGACCCATCGTGTAGCCATCCTGTATGGTAATGCATTCTTGCCACAAACTTCATGCAAGCATAGACAATATTCTGATGCATTTCTGCCACAAGTACATTTGATTTTAATGCATGACTTTTGATCATCTTTTGAAAATGTGATTTAGAGTGGTGAAATGTCTGTGACAGGTGTTCTTGTATTAAATGATTTCACTTTGGTCAGCATACTTCCAGTGATATTGATCCATCCTTGAAGTGAGATTCAGGAAGGTCTGTAAAATACTAATTTTTGGCTACCATGTACAGAACACATTTTCTGGCAACAAATATCTTCTGATGTGGGAAAAATTGAAGATAACGGGACGCCAATTCAAGTTAATTGCTGGATATTTGTATAGTCTGCAATTCACCTTACTGCAACAGCACCTTAATGGGTAAATGCATTGCTTGCATGGAAAATAAAGTATTTTCTTTCACAATCCATCTGCTGTGTTGTAACCTTTGTTTCAATGAATTCATGAAGAAAGCATGTGTGATGTTTTCCAGTTATTGTTTTATCCCATGTAAGGTAATTAATAACCAGAATCCAGTTTGCTAGGAATTTACATATTGCCAAATGGAAGTCACACAGCACCAACATAACTACATTTACTGAAATTTTATAAAACTTCGTGTTCAAAGTGCATAACTGGAATTGTTGTTTATCATGATGAAGCCATTCATGTATTGATAACATGTGAATATGGCAATAAGGTGCTAAAACTAATAATGTAAACACTGTAGTTTCAGGTGATCATGATGTAATAAATTATTATGTAACCCATTTTGCATCTTGGTAAGCAGTGTTTGATAACTTTTTTTATCACTTGGTTTTGCTCAGCATTGACCAAGTATGACACCTGATAGAAGAATGCTTTCTAAAAACTAATTATTGATGTATAACATACTCATCTGTATTATGATATTCCTATCCCATCAGGCATTTAATTGCGGATTATCCAATACCACATGGCACACTGTTTGATGTTGCTGTTACTTGACAGTATTCATCTGGATTATCTTCAAGAATAGTCATATTTGAATTCTGACAATCTTTTCATAACCATAGAAAATGAAAGGAAAGGAGATGAACTTTGAGCAAATTTAGATTGATGATAAATCATGCAAGATAAAGTTTTTGTTGGTACAGCATTCCAGTTTGTTTGTTTCAGTGCTGCTATCCAAAGACTGTTTTGATGCAGTTCATACTAGTTTATCCTGTGATAGCCTCTTAATCTGTGTAACTACCACAACCAACATCCACACGAACTTACGTTTCTGTCTACCTACACAGTTTTTTGCCCCCTGCCCCTTCACGCATGTATGCATGTGTACGGGGCATGTGTGCCCACACAAGCAACTCAGAGAGAGAGAGAGAGAGAGAGAGAGAGAGAGAGAGAGAGAGAGAGAGAGAGCAGCTAGGTATTTAGTTTCAGAGTAACTGCTTAGTTTTTCAAGGTCAAGGATTCTTTAAATTCTGAAATAAAATTTATTTAAGAAGGTTCTAACTGTTGCAGAGGGTCCATCTTCATCCCCTCCTCTACACTGTGTAAGGTAACGGAGGTTGCTTTTTTTTTTATATGTCCAGTGGGATAGCTAGTTTACACTATATGGGTGGCAAAACTGAATTTATTTACATGTTTTAAATGTAGTGAGTCAGTGTGCTCTTTTGTATCAAATCTTAAAATTTCATGCTGTTTGTTCTGTGTACTAGCAAGAGAAGTTGTCACATGTTAGTTTATATATTCCAGAGCAGCAAAAAGTTGTTGTGAATCTATTGTTTTTTGAATTTTAATGTTTGCCTGAAAGCTTATTTTGATATTGTATTGTTCATACAACTTTGTGAATCGATACGTTACTGAGAAAAGGTGAGAAACACATTTGATTTCTTCTGCTAATGAGGACTGGTGTATTGATGGTGTTGCGTTTGAATTTTTGTATCATATGTCCTGTCCAAAATTTTCCTTTGCCTCTTTCACTGCTTGATGAATGTCCACATGGGGTACGGTCTGCAGCCTTGTCTCATTCCCTTCTCAACAACTGCTTCCCCTTTACATCCTTTGACTCTTATAACTAGTCTGTTGTAAATAGCCTTTTGCTCCCTTTCTTTTATCTCTGCTACCTTCAGAATTTCTAAGAGTGTGTTCTAGTCAACATTGTCAAAAGCTTTTTCTAAATCTAAAAGTGCTATGAATGTGGTTTTGTCATTCTTCAAACTATCTTTTAAACTAAATTGTAGAGTCAGTATTGCTTGCTGGGTCCCTGTAGTTATCTAGACGCTTTCTAGATAATTTGAATTAGTATTTTACAACCCTGACTTGTTAAAATAATGATTGTGCTGTATTCTCATCTGTCACTACTGCCTTCTTTGGTACTTTTATTTTGTTTTGAAGGCTGGTGGTATTTCAACAGCATCACATATCTTGAGCACCAGATGGAACAATTTTGTCCTGGCTGTTTTTCACAAAGAGCTTAATAATTCTAAAGAACTTATTTCAGCTTACGTCTTTGAGTGTTGTTTGAGTGTAAAGTATTCCAGAAGTAAGAGAATCCCCCTTTCGGATCCCTGGGTGGGAGTTAACTCGGGAGGAGGTCATCATCAGGAAAAGCAAATCTGGTGTTCTATGGTTCCAAGTGTAAAATGTTAGACCCCTTAGGTAGGTTAGGGATTGTGCAAAGGGAAACACGGACTAAAATTACTTATTGAGAAGTAGTGAAGTGCAATGGCAGAAAAAAAGACTTCTCGACAGGTAGGTTTATGATTGTAAATATATAATGAGATAGTGGTAGTGCAGGAAGGGTCTAATAATAAATAACAAAAATAGAGTGTGTATAAGCTATGAGGTTGAAGCAATCTATAATGATACTAAAGAAATTCTTAAGAGAATTGAGGCAAATGAAAATCTGATTGTGTAGGGCAAGGGATTGCATTTCAATAGTAGGAGAAGGAAGAGAATATGATGACTATGGACTGGGGGAAAAGAAAGAAAGGGAAACCACCTGGTACAATTATGCATATAGTGTAATTCCATCATTTCAGGTACTTGGTTTAAGATTCATGAGAGAGTTGTGTATGTGGTGGACACCAGGAGACACTGGTATGTCCCAGATTGTTTATAAAATAGTTAGAGAGATATTTAGAAACCAGAATTTAAACTGTAAGAAATTTCCAGTTGCTGATGTGGTCTCTGACCATTATTTATTGGTTATAAACTTCAGATTAAACTGAAGGAAAAAATGCTGAAAGGTGGGAAATTAAGGAGAGGGTACCTACATCATTTGAAAGAACCAGAGGTTATTAAGAGATCATAGGCAGCCCTTCTGTACCCCCAACTACTCACTATAGATATGAGTGCTACTCATCACACTTTTGTGTGTGTGTGTGTGTGTGTGTGTGTGTTTGGGTGAGCGCACGTGTCCTCACTCACTTTCCTGTCTCATGAAGGACTTTAATAGTACAATAATATCCAGTTCATACTATTGTTATTCCATTCAGATTTTTAACTGTTTTACACTACCTGATGAATTTGACAGATCACAGAGAGATCAATGTTGAAATGAGTCCCCTACAGTGGACTACATTCCCTCAGAATTATTGAGAGCCTCGGTGGAGCCAGCTTTGGCAAAACTTGGCCACCTGGTTTGCAAGAAATAGGACACAAGCAAAAATACCTTCAGGCTTGGAGAAAGTAGTAACAATTCTAATTCCAAAGAACGCAAGTGCTGAGAAGTACAAATACCACCAGACCATCAGTTTAACAAGTCATGGTTGCAAAATATTGACTCTGTGGAAGAACGGAAAAAGTGGTACAGAGTGACCTTGGAGAAGATCTGTGTTTGCACTCTGGAGACTTGTTGGAATACATAAGGTAATACTAACCCTACGGCATATCCTAAACACACCTTAAGAGCTAACCTATGATTATAATCTTTGTAGATTTAGAAAAAGGTTTTGACAGTTTTGACTGGAGTACACTCTCTGAAATTCTGAAGAAATCAGGAATGAAATGCAGAGAGCTAAAATTATTCACATATTGTACAGTATCCAGTTTGCAGTTGTAAGAGTTGAAGGCTATGCAAGAAAAGCAGTAATTGAAAAGGGAGTGGAACAGATTGTAGCCTATCCCCAATGTTATTCAATGTGTAGAGGAAACCAAAGAGAAATCTGTAACAGGAGATGAAGTTCATGGAGAACAAATAAAAACTGTTAAGTCTGTCGAGGATGTAGTAATTCTGTCAGAGACAGCAATAGGCTTGGATGAACAGTTGAATGCCATGAATAGAGTCTTGAAAAGAGGCTAGAAGATGAACACTAGCAAAAGAAAGAGGAGGGTAATGGAACGTAGGTGGTTGAATTAAATAAGAAGGTGCTGAGGGAATGACATTAAGAACTAAGATACTAAAATTAGTATCTGGTTTTGCTATTTGAGCATCAAAGTAACTGACAATGGTTGAAATGGAGAGGGTGTAAAATGTAGACTGATAATAGCAAGGATAGTGTTCTGAAAAAGAGAAATAATAAATATAAATATAAATTTAAGGAACTTTTTTTTTTATCAGGGATTTGTCTGTAGTGAAACCTCGCACAGAAAAGAAATATGGATGATAAGCAGTTCAGTCATGAAAGGAACAGGAGTTTTTGAATAGTTGTGCTATAAGAGAATGCTGAAGATTAAGTGCATACATCACATGAGACTGAATTAAATTGAGCAGAAAAGAAATCTATAGCATGACTTGACTAAAAGAGGGTATCAGATGACAGTACATGTTCTGAGGCATCAAGGAATTGTCAGTTTGGTAACTGAGGGAAGATGCAAATTGTAGAGGAAGACCAAGGTTCAAAATGGATGTAAGTTGCAGTAGTTAAGCGATGATGATGGGTCTGTCACAGTATAGACTGTTGTGGAGAGCTACTTCAAACCAGTCTTTGAGCCAACAATAGTGTGTTATAAGCTATTTGAACCTGTTCAAGGTAAATGTAATATAACAACACTTACAAGAATGCCACTGATTTGGAGAAGAAAAAATACTGGGTATTCAGCTACATTTACAGCTGCTCATGATCACATTTTTATCTCTCGTGCACAAACAGCTACTGATACATCGTAAGAATGTAGGCCTATTCATATTGGATATCACCCACTGAGTGAGATGCTTTATTGGTTAGTTCACTATACTTACATTAGGGATTATAGTGATTTTTAAGTTCCCATGCAGCAGCACAGGTTTAGGAGTTCTATGCTTTTACCAAATTTATTGCTGAAATTAAAGTGGAATAGACACAGATGCTACCTAAAGTGACATATGAAAATTTGTGCCAGATCACGACTTTAGCATGAATTTTCCACTTATTGTCTGTGTGGCACAAATTTTCATGTGTAGTTTTAGATAGTACGTTTATACCTTCTTAGTTGATTTACAAGTATAAATTTCAGCACGGGAAACTGTAGTTCACCATTTATATATCAGGCTGAGGTGGCTGTGTGTCAAAAATGACAACAATAGTTTATGACTTCACGTTGTCTGTTGTCTTGATTCTGAAACCTGACATTTGAATCTGTCTGGGGAATGTGCTCAGATAGCCTAAGTTGAAATTTAACTGCTCGTGATATGTGGGAAATCCGTGTTGGAGTCCCGGCTTGGCAACGAATTTTCATATGGTGTTTGAGGTAGTACAGCTATAGCTACTAAAGTTAAGTGCAATTCCTGGAGTAAATTTCAATATTTGCAACTTTAGTTCACTAATTTGCTGAAGGCAAATGACATGTTCGTTCATTTGAAAACAACCTGTCTGATGTCCTTCACTGTCATTTTGCATATGTGAGGATGTGCTCCGTCTGTAATGACCTCGTCGCTCACATGTACCCCCAGAAATATGTTAGCATTTAAATGTGGTTTTGTGATCTACATTACCATTGTATAACCTCTCTGAAATCTTTCAGTGACCCCAGATCTCTTCCACATATACGATCTTCATGATTCGTAAACTAAGTATTATGAGTTGTCCCATCGTGACGATCCAAATGAGGGACTATTTAACCTCTGGAATATTTTACCCAAGAAGATGCATCATCATTTAACCATACAGAATAGCTCACTGGAGCCATACTGGCTAATGTTACAAAGCTCAGTCAATCACCCACACTGCTGCCCCTGCAGCTGCTGAAAATGCTGCCTCCCATTTTCATGAACAACATGTTATTTTGGCCTCTACACAGATACCCCTCCATTGTGGGTGCAACTAATATATGGCTAGCTACATCTTTAAGGCACTCAAGCCATTTCAACATGGCAAATTCCAGAGTTTCTGTGGTGATGTAGTATCCTCTGACTTCCATACAATGAGACACAATAGGAATTAGTTACTTGTATAAGTACCTGGTTATAACAGTTTTTAGAAATATGAAATGAAGTGATTACGTATGCTCTGTTGTAGATAAAATGGGGCTCAGGCTTCGGTCCATTGATAGATATTTACAGAAATGTTTGTGTTTTTATAAATCTTGTGAAGGATTTTGTCTGTGAGCTGTGCTTACTTTGAAATGTACTGTGAAGTGTTCTGTTCACCAACTCAGTGCCTCCTCTGTGCAGTGAGTAGCAGTCTATCCTCTCATATTGTTATTAAGACTATTACACACTGTCACTCTAGATTCAGCTTGAACTATTTATAATACACTGGGGCATCAAATTGACAACAATTGCAGATTCCTTGATGGAATGCATAAATGGTTCACAATTAGCTTTAAATTCTGTGAAGTAAGTGAATAAAAACGGTTTACATTACCTGGAAATTGTGCCTTTTCTGTGTACAAGTTAGTGTTTCAGAGGAGGGGTTCATGTGCTGCATATCAAAAAGCTATAATCTAACTTCATTCAATATTAAGAGAAGGATAACTTATTTTGTGTACTTTTTATGTATTTTTTTCGTTTTTCTTCATTCTAAATGTAAACCACTAAATTCAAATTGTGAACGGCCAGGCTAGTGGCCCTACATTCTTCTCTCTGTCAATAGATGGCAGCACTTTTGCCACTCTGATGTACCAATTTCCCTCCTTTTTTACATCCGCTACTCCCTGTTCTGCGTTCATAGGTAGCACAGCGTGTCTAGTACACATCCATCGTGGCACTCGGGGCCACAGCACAGCGTAAGTGTCGTGATTTTATTTCTATATTTCCCTATCTAGACAGTCATCTGTAGTTCTGTCTGGTGTCACTTTTGCATTGACATAGGTTTCACAGCACCTAGCCTGAATGACAGTTTCTAAATGTTTTTTAGAAGTTTTTAGAATTTTTTTTCCATGCGTGTTGCAGCGTGTGAAGATTGTCTCCCATCTTGTGATATTTCCAGTACAATGCCAGAATATGGGCTTATAACAGTCTGAAACCAGTCGTATGAAAATAAAGAAATTTACAACTGAAGTGGTATTTTCAACATATAATTCTTAGTTGCGAATGTTCTTTCAACAGGATTGTTTGTAGTAAAATGCCACATAGAGCAATTGGAACATATTACTGACTTCTGAATTAACGCAAGAGACTCTGTCTGACATCAGCCACCATTAATTTTAATTAAATGTGTCTAGCATATAACGTGATCCCCAATTCTATCAGAAGACTGTTAGCTCACTATGTTACATTCAGCAGCTCATGATAACTGCTATCATTAAAGAAATTAGACATTTATATTTAAAAAATGTCCTAAATAGGAAAGCCTATGTAATGCACCTTAAATTTTCTAATGAACTGACCCATTTTATTTTCGGCGATGCATATGCACATATTTTGTATCTCATTGATTGTCTGAAGGATAATATTATTAGTTCTAATGTCAGGAAGCTGGAGAGATTAGGTGTTAGGTTTGACTCTGCTTCAGAAGTAGCTCCTGAATGTAATTTTAACTTTTACCATACGGTTTAGAACCAAACTAGAATCATTTTTAATCACGAGCAAATGTGTTTTCTAAATAAAGGGCTAGCCCTTAGTCTCAGATCCCCATTTAAACAAAATATGGCATCCTCTTTGGTGGGCCACACTATCGTTGTCCTGGAGCAGGCTAAATCAGATAACACTGCATAGTAGATCATTAAATACTGGCACTGCAAATACTGTTTTCATGTCTAGTCAAAGGTCACGACTATAGTAATGAGTCGTCTTCTGTGCAGCAATCACGGCGACTGTGTGAATGCAGGACATGAATACCGGGTGAGAAATGGAGGTCACAGCTGCAGTCTCGTCATATTTGCAATTGAGAACGCATTTCTTGCAAATTCACAGTAGTTTCTCAATGCACCAGACATGTTCCTATCAAATATCTTTCAGTACTCAGATATAGAGAACTGGTCTTTATCAGTAGCTGGGGCATGTTTCGAATTTTTCCGAATTTTCACGAAAGGAAGCGTGCATCCTGGTGTTTACATTAGTTAGTAGGTATCTCTCATTATTGTTTTTGTTGTGGTGCTAGTAGATTAGATGTAAGCACTATATTAATTTGTGTACAAAGAACAACTGTCAGATTATCTTTTTGTATTCTTTGTTTTAAAAAGAACTAAAATTCAAATGATGAAACTCGTCTGGTTTTGGTCTAGACATATCTGACGGACTTCTAGCTTCATCTTAGCATATCTATCAACTTCTGGAGTTTTTTCAGCCTTGCGAGGTCTAGTGGTGTGTTCCCATCATTATCTCTGGCCTCCCTGTTAGCCCCTGCCTCGAGCAGCAGTGTCGCCACCTCACTGTGGCCCTGCTGGGCCGCATAGTGCAGCGGCGTCATCCCAAATTTATTCACGGCATTGGGGTTGGCTTTAGACGCCAACAGCAGCCGCACCACAGCTGTGTGGCCTTTCCATGCAGAAATGTGCAGAGCTGTGCTCTGCTTCACGTTCCTGGTGTCCACTTCTGCCTTTGCCTCCAGCAGCGTTTTCACAATTTCTGTGTGGCCATATTCTGCCGCATAGTGCATTGCTGTACTCTCATACTGATTCCTGGCATTGAAGTCGGCATTAGACGCTATCAGTAACCGCACCATAGCTGCGTGGCCACTCTCTGCAGCCATTTGCAGCGGCGTGCTCTTCCTATTGTTCCTGGCTTCCACTTGTGCCCCGGCCTCCAGCAGACGTCTCGCCACCTCCACGTGTCCCCGCTTTGCTGCCCAGTGCAAGGCGGTCTCCATGTTCCCGTCCATCGCCTCCACGTCTGCTCCAGCCTTAAGCAGGGCCTGCAGCTCCTCCACTGCCCCTTCCTTAGCTGCTTGTAGCAGCCTCTGGCCCTTCTCTCCAGAAATGCTCCTGCAGAAAAGAAAGAAATTCTTAAACTCTTCAGGAAACACACACACTTGATGAAGAACACTATCACAGAAGCAACACTAAGGCCAGTTCTAAACACACATCTGTGTATTGACAACTGATAAGTCTAAAATCTACAGTTCTCTCCAATAAAAAACTATGCGAAAATCTCTGTATCAGAAGGTATAGATTTGCAATGGTACCCTCCTCTCAATATGTTCATCTGCTGTCTAATTTGAATTGCTATATTCTGTCTTTCAGGATGTTCACAATCCTGACAGTGAGTTGCTTTGACCTCAGGATGTTATTGTTAATCCTTAATTGCTCTGCAATGAAAGAGCTGGTTCATGCAGCTGATACTGATCTTTCGAATACAGCAATCCCTTCCCACACTGATACGTAGGACACACAGAACGAATCACATCTCCAGATATTTAAAGAAACTTTACTGTCATGGCATAAGAACATCAGCCCACATACTTACAAATTTACTGACAGACTAATCAAACAGAGAATTAGTATGTCTAACAGGAAACCATTTGCCGGAAACATTTCAGAAGCAGCAATGATGGTAACTAGATTTCCTGGGCTACATACACAAATATGCTGATTACTACATGCACACTGGCAGAGATAAACATCCTTGCATGTATAACCAATACACACACACACACACATATGAGAGTAAATTAATGTGTCATGCAACTGTCCCGATTGCCATAGGAAATACTGCTCCAACTAAATCTTGGTTCCCTGAATATCCTGTAGTCAACACACCATGTTATTTGCAAGTGACAGACTCCCTACAAAGAGCTTAACGGATAGTACCTCGATACTCATAGAAGAAGATTCATGTTGCAAATGCCCAGCAGCTAGAAATAACGAATTCTTTGTGGAGTAATTACAATTAAAAACAAATTCATTCTGTTTTTCTGCCAAGTGGCATATTACAGCTGATAATTTCAATATCCATCCATCGATCAGGTACTTACTATCTTCTTCTGTAAACGTTATGCGCATATGGAGGTACTAATGTGGCTGTTTCAACTGAAAATTGCACAGTGCATACACAAAAATGAATCTTAGTGTTCTGAAAACTGTGTCAAATGTGTCTTGATCTTTCCTATATAATGGTGAGACATTAAACGTGTTTACTGCACTACTGTACAGCGGTTAACAGTCTGGAAGTGGTTTCCACCTCCACAGCTCTTTCTTGGGAGTGGCCTTGGTGGAGACAGTGGGTCTTTGCCGGCATCTAGAGAGTGTTCCTCACTTTGGAAACCTGGAGTCCTGTTAATGTATTGTTCAACTGCGTTTAATCTTACTGACAACACACATCCATGGGGAATCGTGCATGTTATCGATAATGGTGTTGTAATATAGCTGTACAACTAATTCTGGATGCCTTATCTATTGTAATGTTGTAGACTGTGATTTAAGAATTGAGGTGAGATATGAAATATGTCTGTACATTCTGCCAATAAATCTGTCTTGCTGCTAACTATGGTGATACTGAGTTTTTATGGTACTAATTCGTTTTCAGAAGCAGTTTTAATCTCACATTTACTAGTCATGCCAGAAGTTGTAATCAGCAAATATTATCAATCTACAGTCGTACAGTGATGATCTGGTTTAGTATTTTGTCATGACCACTCCAAGATTGTCAATAAGATCTCTAGGAAATACTAGTTTGGCCAAAAGTTAATTATGTGTGCAGGTAAACTCTGTGCTAACTGTCATCAATAGCTATTCAATAAATGCAAAGGTATACTATCAATGCTGGATGCTGTGTCTTTGAAGACGATTTATCTCGCCAATTTCTTGTTTGGTACAAGTATTCACATATAGGGTGGTAGATCACCTAAAGTGTGTTCACTAATTTCATCCTTGATCTGGCAATGCATTCTGTCCTTGCTCATTAACTGTTCTTTTGTGGGTCCTGATTTCCTTTTTATTCTTTGTGTAATATGTACTCTATGGTTTATATTGAGTGTAATTCTATCCAACACACAGTAACTTGTAAATATTAGATGTGCTATATTTATATAATTCTATGTCAGACACAATAACTTGTAAACATTAGAAGTGTTATATTTGTGTAATTCTATCCCACACACACTAACTTGTAAATATTAGATGTGTTAAATTTATTATTACAAACTCTTTCCAGTTAATCATCTCAAAGTTGCTTTTTGTGCTACATCACTTTAGGCACATGCCATGAAGACCCATGTAATGACATTCTGTGATTTTCTTAATCTACCCTTTGTTTGCTGTGTCACACGTGTGTCACCATTTAACCCTCAAAACACTCGTGTAGGAGGGGTGAAACACACTTCTGCCTTGATTTCTTTTATAGCAGTGGGTAGTTCCTAATTTGATAATCACGTTACGCAATTCCCATAAATTATGGGATGATGGTCTAGAGGTGTGGAGATGCCACCTGGTAATGTCCTGGGAGTGTTATATTGTGCTCAGATCAGCCGAATTTCGTGGCCAAGTCATCGACATGAGTTTCCTATTATGCTCATCAAATCTGTATACCATGATTATGCTCATGTGAAACTAACAGTTATCCAAAACTGGTGGACAGAAGATCACTCCCATTTTCCTGAAATCACTGCAGCATTCATCAGTCGTAGTGACAGGGACAATTATCCTCCTGGAAGATGCGATCACTATCAAGAGACACACAAAGAATTCAAGCATGCAGCTGGTGTGCAGTAATGATCACATAGTTCACAGCCGCTTTGATACCTCTGATTAGGGTTTACAGGACCCAAGAAAATCCACAAGAATGCCTCTCACAGTACAATACTTCTCTCAGAGTCCTGCATCTGTGGCACAAGTGTGCAGTCACTCACCTGGATGATGGCGTATCCAGACATGGCCATGGACACGAAGCAACAAGAAACGTCATTCATCTATGAAGGCGGTACCTTCACATTGATACACATCTGTGTTTCTATCTCGATGATAGAAACACAGCCCTATCTCGATTTTCTGTGTAAAGTATGGATAAAAAATGTAATGTATTAAGTTATTTAAGGAATAATGCAATGAAGTAGCTATGAGCTACATTCTATTTCTATTAACAAATTTACAAACATAAGTGTATTTATCATGTAAAGCTAAAATTCATGTGTTCCACGTATCAAATGCCTAGACGGTATTTAATGTGTATAATACCAGGTGTATGTATCTAAGGTATCACAAAGAATATACCGTAACTTCCAACAATGGGGCAAACAAACAGCTGCTCATTGTTATGTAGTGTCCTGACTTGGGATACTTCCAGTAATATACTCACACACACACAAACACAGTAAACATACATAAGCACAAACCATTTCAGATGAGAATAGCTCGAGGCTCTCCCGATACCTTTTCACCAGAAATAGGTAGAAACAGGGCATTACCAACCAACATGCTACATAGGCTTTATTACACAGCCAGATAGAGTACATCACTTCCCTCTACATATTGCAAATTATTTTCACCACACTCATTGTATAACATTTTTATTTTTTATTTATTTATTTTTTTGACATTTGCATTGTACAAATTATATTCTTATCAACTAGGCAGAGACAAATTATATAGAATCATTTTAACAATTGTTAAGCACTCAATTCGCTGTAGCCTTAGAGAGATATTTATATATTATGTTCTTTCTATTATTTAAAAAAGCATTAACAACTGTATACCAATAACATTGTAATAATGAGAAGTGTTTGCTGTTCGATTTATAAGCATCCGACCTACCTTACATTTCAAGGCAGTGGGTTGATCTGTACTGTTAATGAAATAAATAAATAAATATCTCGATGATCTTGTGCTCGCTCAAGTCATAGCTGACGACGTCATTGGGTCAATGGGGAACTCTCAGAGGTGGTGTGTTACAGAGTCCTGTGTTTCATCAACAAGTACTTGAAAATGTGCTTCAAATCACTGTGCCTATATCAGCACTGAGCTCCATCCTCAGATGTGCCACAAACTGCCGCCTATGCTGATTTACAGAATGGATAAGGCTCTGATATCCATGTTCTCTGACATGAAATATAGATACAAATTCTTGTCCCCTACTCTTGGTTTCACCGTCTGGCAACGACTTTCATTGGCTGCTTACAACAGTTGCACATCAACTGTCGAGCCCTTTTCCCCGACGCCAGGCCGTCACAATTTGCCCTTAGTCAGAGTCTGTTAGATCATTAGATTTCCTCATTTGAGGCCCATACCGTTTCTAGATCTTCCACTCATCTCTCTTTTGCTTACACACATTCTTTATCAGGTCGCGTGTCCATAACTCCAACATGTTGCATTTCATATTAAGGTCTCATCAGAATTTATTCTTGTCATGGACTGTTGCGTAAGTATAATGAGGTGCAGTACTGTGCATGTCCGAAGCATTCACCTCTTTCATAAAATTAAAATTTGGCTTCTACACAACTTTACAATTAAAATGTTCCCGTAATGACAGCGAAGGGGCAAAAAAATATGCACCAACAACAGGTCCTTTGGCCATGCCACTGCATCTTTTCGATTTTTAAGAAATGCTGATGTTTTACAGTTTACTCCATCACCAAATTGAATAGTTTTCCCATTCTTGTCACTTACATTATGTACTGTGTCATCACCAAGTATTTAGATTTTGTTGATTTCTACTTCCTGTAAAAAAAATTTATATTATTCTAGTCTGAAAGACAGTTTTCAGAGTTTGTAATTTTACTTATGACCGTGTACAGTTTATGTTTAAAGTACAGTGTGTTTGAAAAAGAATTTCCTAGTTCAAATGTGTCCTAGAATCTGTACAAAGACATACACTAGTTTGTGCTGTTTGATTCATCAACTCTCCCAAGTTTGGCTCCTCTGCAGTTAGCAGGTCTGTTTGATCTTAAGATGGCAGCACTGCTATTTTCCCCTCTGTTCCCTCAGTTCAGTCCACGCATTCACTGAGACATGTTGACAGAGCACGCCTTTCCCAAATGGACTATACTGAGGTGGAAAAGGGGCTTGTGTTTTTCCAACAAGATGGCGCCCCACCTCATCACAGTAACTGTGTGTGTGTGTGGCTCATGTTGCTCGCTGTCCAGGAACGTGGATAGGATAGGCAGGGCTGGCCTGATGCCTTGGGTACCACGAAGCCCAGACTTAAACCCACTGGACTTTTTCTTTTGGAGAGACATAACAAATGTAGTGTACTGGAAAAAATCTTCGAGGCGGATGGGAGTTACACCTGAAATGTTGCTCAATACGTGGCGAGAAGTGGAATATCGTCTTGACGTGGGTAGGGCAACATATGGATCCCACGTTGAAGCCTGCTAACATTAAATAAAACTTGAAGGAATTCTCTTTCATGATATGTACTTATTGATGTAATTTTTCATTGATTTCCCCATTAAATTTATATTTAAAACTATGGAGTTCTTTTTCCAACACCATTAATTGTATTTAGCCTTAGTCAGGCACTGACCTTTTTTTGTGTAAGTTCTGTTATATGTCCCCACATCAGGCAACTGCATATCAAAGAAGGAAATCATTTTCTTTACCTTGTAAGTCGTTTTTCGTATTTATATGCCTATGTACTATTTCTAAACAGACGTCTTGTTGTCTTTACTGACAAATTTTTAGCTTTGTATTTCACATATTGTCCTACTTTGTTATATTTTTTGCTCTAACACTTTTACTTCTTCCTGTGCTTGTACATTTATCACGTTTTTCAGTTGTTGATAAACGGCTGTGGTTCTCTGCTGCAGCATCTTTTCACACTCTATATTGATGTACCTTGAAAAGTTCTTTCCTTCCCATGTCATATTTCTGATTCTATTCCTCTACTGGTTTTTATTTTATGTAATGTTCCTTTCCCTCTAGAGGTTCTACTACATTATATTTTAGTATGTGCTACACAATTTAACCCATTTCCTGGTCACACTCCATTGAACGTTACTCACTGCATTTGTGGATATACATGTTGGTGTGTCATCTTTCTTGGAAAGTGATCTCCACTTTGATCTGTCTGCTTATTCTTCAGTGGCACCGTCTTGTGGCTGGTTGTTAACATGCACATCTTCATGTGTCACATGATTCACATTACTTTAATACATCAAATGTAGCAGATACTTCTCAGGCTCCTATTCTTGACATAATTTCAGAATAAGTGTTGTGTCTTCCATGATTATCTGCAACAGTGAGTAAACTTTTTTGTCAGCCTATACCATATGAGGGTTTTATATGTACATTTGACCCAGGGTCATGTCTGACACTAACTATGTTGGAACACATATTGTGGATTATGTGCTCAAGTTGTGATTATGTCCAAGGTGATAGAGAATTCCACTGAGGATGCTAAGTGTTCCTGATAACGGAGATTGGCACTGGTCACAATGTCATAGTAAACCATTTATAATGCTTATCGTGCTTCCAAGGAACTGGCCTTGTGGATTTTTGTGGAATTGATTACTTTTCAACATTCTCTCTGCAAGTTCTTAACACAAAATTGTTACAGGTGGCATTTTATTGCACTGTGTTGTTCCGCAAGCACAAAAGCTGAAGTGTATCAGTGTTATTATTGGCGGGACAAGCAAGAACCAAGAGGAAAGACTGAAGTCATATGGAAGTATTTGACTCGGCAACAAAACACTGATGGAAGGGAAGACAGATTGCTTTACTTGATTCATGTTGGTTGTATACTGTTTTTCTTTCTATATGCCTAATTGCAAGATTTCTTTTGTTCATACTGTTTCTGTAGAAGAACTGATTTTAATGCACCATAATTAAATGCTATTCTGTCTTCTATGCAGTGCTGTTAATGGTCTGATTGAACAGACATACAAAGTGGGTGACACTAGCATAGGGGAGTTGTTCTGTAACATTCTGTATTGTTAGCAAGTTTCGTTATTCAGGAGTCGCCAAGGAGGGCTTTGAGTAAATTTTCTTATTGCCAGCTGGCGATTTTTCATGAAATTCCAGTTTATACTTAATAATTTTTTCCTCCCCCCATGAACCATGGACCTTACCGTTGGTGGGGAGGCTTGCGTGCCTCAGCGATACAGATAGCCGTACCGTAGGTGCAACCACAACGGAGGGGTATCTGTTGAGAGGTCAGACAAACGTGTGGTTCCTGAAGAGGGGCAGCAGCCTTTTCAGTAGTTGCAGGGGCAACAGTCTGGATGATTGACTGATCTGGCCTTGTAACAATAACCAAAACGGCCTTGTTGTGCTGGTACTGCAAACGGCTGAAAGCAAGGGGAAACTACAGCTGTAATTTTTCCCGAGGGCATGCAGCTTTACTGTATGATTAAATGATGATGGCGTCCTCTTGGGTAAAATATTCGGGAGGTAAAATAGTGCCCCATTCGGATCTCCGGGCGGGGACTACTCAAGAGGATGTCGTTATAAGGAGAAAGAAAACAGGCATTCTATGGATCGGAGCGTGGAATGTCAGATCCCTTAATCGGGCAGGTAGGTTAGAAAATTTAAAAAGGGAAATGGATAGGTTAAAGTTAGATATAGTGGGAATTAGTGAAGTTCGATGGCAGGAGGAACAAGACTTTTGGTCAGGTGACTACAGGGTTATAAACACAAAATCAAATAGGGGTAATGCAGGAGTAGGTTTAATAATGAATAGGAAAATAGGAATGCGGGTAAGCTACTACAGACAGCATAGTGAACGCATTATTGTGGCCAAGACAGACACGAAGTCCATGCCTACTACAGTAGTACAAGTTTATATGACGACTAGCTCTGCAGATGACGAAGAAATTGAAGAAATGTATGATCAAATCAAAGAAATTATTCAGATAGTGAGGGGAGACGAAAATTTAGTTGTCATGGGTGACTGGAATTCGGTAGTAGGAACAGGGAGAGAAGGAAACATAGCAGGTGAATATGGATTGGGGGTTAGAAATGAAAGAGGAAGCCGCCTGGTAGAATTTTGCACAGAGCACAACTTAACCACAGGTAACACTTGGTTTAAGAATCATAAAAGAAGGCTGTATACATGGAAGAAGCCTGGAGATACTGACAGGTTTCAGATAGATTATATAATGGTAAGACAGAGATTTAGGAACCAGGTTTTAAATTGTAACACATTTCCAGTGGCAGATGTGGACTCTGACCACAATCTATCGGTTATGACCTGTAGATTAAAAGTGAAGAAACTGCAAAAAGGTGGAAATCTAAGGAGATGGGACCTGGATAAACTGAAAGAACCAGAGGTTGTACAGAGTTTCAGGGAGAGCATAAGGGAGCAATTGACAGGAATGGGGGAAAGAAATACAGTAGAAGAAGAATGGGTAGCTTTGAGGGATCAAGTAGGTAAAAAGACGAATGCTAGTAGAAATCCTTGGGTAACAGAAGAAATATTGAATTTAATTGATGAAAGGAGAAAATATAAAAATGCAGTAAATGAAGCAGGCAAAAAGGAATACAGACGTCTCAAAAATGAGATCGACAGGAAGTGCAAAACGGCTAAGCAGGGATGGCTAGAGGACAAATGTAAGCATGTAGAGGCTTATCTCACTAGGGGTAAGATAGATACTGCCTACAGGAAAATTAAAGAGACCTTTGGAGATAAAAGAACCACTTGTATGAATATCAAGAGCTCAGATGGAAACCCGGTTCTAAGCAAAGAAGAGAAAGCAGAAAGGTGGAAGGAGTATATAGAGGGTCTATACAAGGGTGATGTACTTGAGGACAATGTTATGGAAATGGAAGAGGATGTAGATGAAGACGAAATGGGAGATACGATACTGTGTGAAGAGTTTGACAGAGCACTGAAAGACCTGAGTCGAAACAAGGCCCCCGGAGTAGACAACATTCCATTGAAACTACTGACGGCCTTGGGAGAGCAAGTCCTGACAAAACTCTACCATCTGGTGAGCAAGATGTATGAGACAGGCGAAATACCCTCAGACTTCAAGAAGAATATAAGAATTCCAATCCCAAAGAAAGCAGGTGTTGATAGATGTGAAAATTACCGAACTACCAGTTTAATAAGTCACAGCTGCAAAATACTAACGTGAATTCTTTACAGACGAATGGATAAACTGGTAGAAGCCGACCTCGGGGAAGATCAGTTTGGATTCCGTAGAAATGTCGGAACACATGAGGCAATACTGACCTTACGACGTATCTCAGACGCTAGATTAAGGAAGGGCAAACCTACGTTTCTAGCATTTGTAGACTTAGAGAAGGCTTTTGACAATGTTGACTGGAATACTGTCTTTCTAATTCTGAAGGTGGCAGGGGTAAAATACAGGGAGCTAAAGGCTATTTACAATTTGTACAGAAACCAGATGTCAGTTATAAGAGTCGAGGGACATGAAAGGGAAGCAGTGGTTGGGAAGGGAGTGAGACAGGGTTGTAGTCTCTCCCCGATGTTATTCAATCTGTATATTGAGCAAGCAGTGAAGGAAACAAAAGAAAAATTCGGAGTAGGTATTAAAATCCATGGAGAAGAAATAAAAAACTTTGAGGTTCCCCGATGACATTGTAATTCTGTCAGAGAGAGCAAAGGACTTGGAAGAGCAGTTGAACGGAATGGATAGTGTCTTGAAAGGAGGATATAAGATGAACATCAACAAAAGCAAAATGAGGATAATGGAATGTAGTCGAATTACGTCGTGTGATGTTGAGGGTATTAGATTAGGAAATGAGACACTTCAAGTAGTAAAGGAGTTTTGCTATTTGGGGAGCAAAATAACTGATGATGGTCGAAGTAAAGAGGATATAAAATGTAGACTGGCAATGGCAAGGAAAGCGTTTCTGAAGAAGAGAAATTTGTTAACATCGAGTATATATATAAGTCTCAGGAAGACATTTCTGAAAGTATTTGTACGGAGTGTAGCCATGTATGGAAGTGAAACATGGACGATAAATAGTTTGGACAAGAAGAGAATAGAAGCTTTCAAAATGTGGTGCTACAGAAGAATGCTGAAGATTAGATGGGTACACCACATAACTAATGAGGAAGTATTGAATAGGATTGGGGAGAAGAGAAGTTTGTGGCACATCTTGACCAGAAGAAGGGATCGGTTGGTAGGACATGTTCTGAGGCATCAAGAGATCACCAATTTAGTATTGGAGGGCAGCGTGGAGGGTAAAAATCGTAAAGGGAGACCAAGAGATGAATACACTACGCAGATTCAGAAGGATGTAGGTTCCAGTGGGTACTGGGAGATGAAGAGGCTTGCACAGGATAGAGTAGCATGGAGAGCTGCATCAAACCAGTCTCAGGACTGAAGATCACAACAACAACTTAATAATTGGAATATTTTCTTAATTTACATTTGCATATTATTTCAGAGCCTGATGTCTGCAAGTCTGTTGTTTAGTGCGGATGAGTTTACTGGTTTTTCTTTCAGAGATTATTGTGAGTTGAATTTTTATTAATTTTTTGGATTGTCTCTGTTTTTCTTAAATACATGTATATAAAAGGTAAAGATCCGCTAACCCTAAATGAGTCATCCCGCTCTTGACTTCCAGCCTCCTATTACATTTTTGGTAAGTAGTGCATTCTTGAAGTTAAGTAGTGGATTGTAATTAATTTGTATTTTCCACAATGTCTGGTGTTGTCAAGGATCTGGCTTGTCGGAGGCGAGGTGAGCTTGTTTACAAATTGGAGCGACATGGGCTGGAGTCATGGGGTATGGTCCAGTAGTTGATTCAACAAGTATGTCAGCACAGTCATAGGCAAGTGGTACATAAAGTTATCGTACCTAATGAAAGCAGTTTGCCCCTGCTGCCATTTGTGCCACATTGGTAGAAATCATAGAAATGATTCAGGATAGTAGCAGAGTGTCAGTATAGGTCCACTTGGATCATTATATTGATAGCCTGAACGACTTGGTCGGTGTTAACGCGCAACAGGTGAAGGAAATACGGGATTATATTGTGGCGATTAAAGAACGGTATAGGAAAAATGATGGAGACCTGGGTGTGAATTAGAAAAGTAATTTAGCCGTCCATGATGGAGAAAAGAGCGAAAGATTTAGGTGCCTTTGTTGTTCAAATATTTTTTATGAATTCCCAGTAGGAGGGAATTTAAGTGTCTACAAGACGCAGGCAAAATTCTGACAGTCCTTGTGACCGAAAGTGGATGGGAGGATAGCCAGCTGCCAGGTATGTGCTATGACCAAGGCAGCTCAGGATACCAGGGTTGGTAAATTCGCGTCTAAACCCACAAAGAAAGCTTCCCACCAAATGTATATCAATTTTGCTGCCCCGTTACCAAGGTCTAAGAAGGGGAATAGAAACATTTTCGTGTGTACTGATGCGTGTACTAGATTTATGTGATTGCTGTCAATCAGAGGTGCAACGCCCTGAGCAGTTACCCAGAATTTAGTCCAGTATTTATAGGACTTTCTGGCCGCCACAGTCAATGGTCACCGATAATGCAAGGCTGAGGCGTTTTGATTTGATTTTCACAGGGAAGCCAAAACAACTTTGGTCTAACCCGTCACTACCTGCATCAAAACCGAGTTAATTGTGTGGTATCGCTCTCTGTGTAACTAGTAAAACCAACTAGGGTCCTTAAATAGTGCAAGGAGTCCCTTTACCAGTTTTTTGTTAGACATAATTTCTTCAGCCCCCCCCCCCCCCCCCATGAACCATGGACCTTGCCGTTGGTGGGGAGGCTTGCGTGCCTCAGCGATACAGATGGCCGTACCGTAGGTGCAACCACAACGGAGGGGTATCTGTTGAGAGGCCAGACAAACGTGTGGTTCCTGAAGAGGGGCAGCATCCTTTTCAGTAGTTGCAGGGGCAACAGTCTGGATGATTGACTGATCTGGCCTTGCAACATTAACCAAAACGGCCTTGCTGTGCTGGTACTGCGAACGGCTGAAAGCAAGGGGAAACTACAGCCGTAATTTTTCCCGAGGACATGCAGCTTTACTGTATGATTAAATGATGATGGCTTCCTCTTGGGTAAAATATTCCGGAGGTCAAATAGTCCCCCATTCGGATCTCCGGGCGCGAACTACTCAGGAGGATGTCGTTATCAGGAGAAAGAAAACTGGCGTTCTACGGATCGGAGCGTGGAATGTCAGATCCCTTAATCGGGCAGGTAGGTTAGAAAATTTAAAAAGGGAAATGGAAAGGTTAAAGTTAGATATAGTGGGAATTAGTGAAGTTCGGTGGCAGGAGGAACAAGATTTCTGGTCAGGTGACTACAGGGTTATAAACACAAAATCAAATAGTGGTAATGCAGGAGTAGGTTTAATAATGAATAGGAAAATAGGAATGCGGGTAAGCTACTACAAACAGCATAGTGAACGCATTATTGTGGCCAAGATAGATACGAAGCCCACACCTACTACAGTAGTACAAGTTTATATGCCAACTAGCTCTGCAGATGATGAAGAAATTGAAGAAAAGTACGATGAAATAAAAGAAATTGTTCAGATAGTGAAGGGAGACTAAAATTTAATAGTAATGGGTGACTGGAATTCGGTAGTAGGAACAGGGAGAGAAGGAAACATAGTAGGTGAATATGGATTGGGGCTAAGAAATGAAAGAGGAAGCCACCTAGTAGAATTTTGCACGGAGCACAACTTAATCATAGCTAACACTTGGTTTAAGAATCATGAAAGAAGGTTGTATATGTGGAAGAACCCTGGAGATACTAAAAGGTATCAAATAGATTATATAATGGTAAGACAGAGATTTAGGAACCAGGTTTTAAGTTGTAAGACATTTCCAGTGGCAGATGTGGACTCGGACCACAATCTATTGGTTATGACCTGTAGATTAAAACTGAAGAAACTGCAAACATGTGGGAAATTAAGGAGATGGGACCTGGATAAACTGAAAGAACCAGAGGTTGTACAGAGTTTCAGGGAGAGCATAAGGGGACAATTGACAGGAATAGGGGAAAGAAATACAGTAGAAGAAGAATGGGTAGCTCTGAGGGATGAAGTAGTGAAGGCAGCAGAGGATAAAGTAGATAAAAAGACGAGGGCTGCTAGAAATCCTTGGGTAACAGAAGAAATATTGAATTTAATTGATGAAAGGAGAAAATATAAAAATGCAGTAAATGAAGCAGGCAAAAAGGAATACAGACGTCTCAAAAATGAGATCGACAGGAAGTGCAAAATGGCTAAACAGGGATGGCTAGAGGACAAATGTAAGGATGTAGAGGCTTATCTCACTAGGGGTAAGATAGATACTGCCTACAGGAAAATTAAAGAGACCTATGGAGAGAAGAGAACCACGTGTATGAATATCAAGAGCTCAGATGGCAACCCAGTTCTAAGCAAAGAAGGGAAGGCAGAAAGATGGAAGGGGTATATAGAAGGTTTATACAAGGGTGATGTACTTGAGGACAATATTATGGAAATGGAAGAGGATGTAGATGAAGACAAAATCGGAGGTACGATACTGTGTGAAGAGTTTAACAGAGCACTGAAAGACCTGAGTCGAAACAAGGCCCCCGGAGTAGACAACATTCGATTAGAACTACTGACGGCCTTGGGAAACCCAGTCATGACAAAACTCTACCAGCTGGTGAGCAAGATTTATGAGACAGGCGAAATACCCTCAGACTTCAAGAAGAATATAATAATTCCAATCCCAAAGAAAGCAGGTGCTGACAGATGTGAAAATTACCCAACTATCAGTTTAATAACTCACAGCTGCAAAATACTAACGCGAATTCTTTACAGACTAATGGAAAAACTGGTAGATGCCGACCTCGGGGAGGATCAGTTTGGATTCCGTCGAAATGTTGGAACACGTGAGCTAATACTGACCTTACGACTTATCTTAGAAGAATGGATAAGAAAAGGCAAACCTACGTTTCTAGCATTTGTAGACTTGGAGAAGGCTTTGACAATGTTGACTGGAATACTCTTTTTCAAATTCTAAAGGTGGCAGGGGTAAAATACAGGGAGCGAAAGGCTATTTACAATTTGTACAGAAACCAGATGGCAGTCATGAGAGTCGAGGGGCATGAAAGGGAAGCAGTGGTGGGGAAAGGAGTGAGACAGGGTTGTAGCCTCTCCCCGATGTTATTCAATCTGTATATTGAGCAAGCAGTAAAGGAAACAAAAGAAAAATTTGGAGTAGGTATTAAAATTCATGGAGACGAAGTAAAAACTTTGAGGTTCACCGATGACATTGTAATTCTGTCAGAGACGGCAAAGGACTTGGAAGAGCAGTTGAACGGAATGGATAGTGTCTTGAAAGGAGGATATAAGATGAACATCAACAAAAGCAAAACGAGGATAATGGAATGTAGTCAAATTAAATCGGGTGATGCTGAGGGAATTAGATTAGGAAATGAGACACTTCAAGTAGTAAAGGAGTTTTGCTATTTAGGAAGTAAAATAACTGATGATGGTCGAAGTAGAGAGGATATAAAATGTAGACTGGCAATGGCAAGGAAAGCGTTTCTGAAGAAGAGAAATTTGTTAACATCGAATATAGATTTATGTATCAGGAAGTCGTTTCTGAAAGTATTTGTTTGGAGTGTAGCCATGTATGGAAGTGAAACATGGACGATTACTAGTTTGGACAAGAAGAGAATAGTAGCTTTCGAAATGTGGTGCTACAGAAGAATACTGAAGATAAGGTGGATAGATCACGTAACTAATGAGGAGGTATTGAATAGCATTGGGGAGAAGAGAAGTTTGTGGCACAACTTGACTAGAAGAAGGGATCGGTTGGTAGGACATGTTTTGAGGCATCAAGGGATCACAAATTTAGCGTTGGAGGGCAGCGTGGAGGGTAAAAATCGTAGAGGGAGACCGAGAGATGAGTACACTAAGCAGATTCAAAAGGATGTGGGTTGCAGTAGGTACTGGGAGATGAAGCAGGTTGCACAGGATAGAGTAGCATGGAGAGCTGCATCAAACCAGTCTCAGGACTGAAGACTACAACAACAACAATTTCTTCAGGTCTAGTTTTCCCGAAGATTCTGTATCTTTTACTCTCCAATGCCATGTATTCGAAAATTAGATGTGATGCAGTTTCTTCACCCTTATCAAAAATCCTACATTTATGGTCTTCTTCCATTATACCCAATGTGTGTAGGTGGTTTTTAAAATTCACATGGGCGGTCATTAGTCCAGTCATGAGTTTGATCTCTGTCCTGTTCAATCCCAGGATTACAGAGCTTCTTTCAAAATATGACTTGGACGTCATTACCTTACCATATTTTTGTTTATGGATCTTGCTCCAGTATTCTACGTGCTGCTTCCTAAGCCAGTTAAATAGTTCTAGTTTGACCATATCCTTAGTGATTGTCAGGACAGGTTCCAATCCAATAAATGAAGTCATTGCCCAAATCCTGGCCAGCTATCGGTTGAGGCGTTTGTGTAGTTCTCTTTAGGGATGGGGTAAAAACACGTTCCCACAACTTCACATTACCCCAAACCCATCTTTTGCTGAATGCCTCAATCATAATGTTAGATTTACATTGATTGTGTGTCATCACAAGGGCCAGAGCAACTCGGATCGTTCACTGTGATAATTGGGGCTATGGCCCTCAATACAGCATTCTGTGAAACACATAAGTCAACACTGGCCTAAGTGCCTTCGGGTATGAGGTGGCAACTCCACTGTGCAATTTGTGGGCATTAGAGGACCTGTTGCCTAAAGGAAAGACTCCACAGCAGTAGAGGACAACCAGGAAGAACACCCAGGCAATACACTTAAATAAGGAACGCAATTCTTAACAAGTTGGGGATGAGGTCCACGTTAAGAATTTTCAGAGGAATATTAAGTCAGCTGATAGTATTACTAAGAATTTGTTGGCCTGGTATAGGGGACCATTCTTACTCTAGGGTTATCTTACCCTTATAACATTGCTGCCAACGGCCTTGCTGCAGTGGTACCACCAGTTCCAGCCAGATCATCAAAGTTAAGCACTGTCAGGCTGGGCTAGCACTTGGATGGGTAACCATCTGGTCTGTCAAACACTGTTAGCAAGCGAGGTGCACTCAGACCTTGTGAGGCAAACTGGGGAGCTACTCGATTGAGAAGTAGCGGCTCCGGTCTCATAAACGGACATACAGCCAGGAGAGCAGTGTGCTGATCACCTGCCCCTCCATATCCATATCCAGTGACGATTGTGGGCTTAGGATGACACGGCGGCTGGTCGGTACCATTGGGCCTTCCAACACCTGTTTGGACGAAGTTATAACAGTGCTGCTACAAGAACTGCACACTTGTCAGGAGCTAAGGGCCCATCTCTGTCCGATTAAGACAGATACCAAGGAAATCAGATCGTGTCCCACACTGACAGAGGACGTGGCATTTTGCTGGCAGGAATCGTGCTGGTGTACGCGAGGTGGCATGGGAGGTGTGCATTGAGGCGATGTGGGTGTTGAGATGGTGCACTTGACATCAGTTACCATGGCACCATGGATGCAAGACTACCCACGTTTGGCAGCAACTGGATTGGAACACGCACTGTGGATTGCGTACCCAAGCTGTGATTATGTCCCAAGGGATTTTCAACGCCACTGAGCACTCTAAGCGTTTCTGATGTTGGAGGCAGGCATTAGTCGTTGTGTCATAGTAAACTATTTATAGTGCTTATCGTGTTTCCAGCGAAGTACCCTTGTGGATTACTGTGGAACTACCTTTTAACATTGTCCCTGCAAGTCGTTAACGTGAGTTTGTTGTAAGTGGCATTTTATTGCACTGCGTTGGTCTGCAAGCACTAAAGCAAATATGTATCAGAGTGTTATTATTGACAGGAGAAGCAAGAATCAAGAAGAAAAACTGATGTTGTATGGAAGAATTTGACTCAGTGGAAACACACCGATACTAGGGAAAAGATGATGCTTTATTTCAATTATTTATTGCACATTAACTAAACATTGTACACATGTCATACATATTGTATTTTGAAGACAAACTCTCAAAATCTTGCACAAACATTCGATATGTGAACCATGAGTGACCTGGCAGATGTCAATACGGTAATCGAATTCTTGCCATACCTGTCCCAGCATGGCAATCACTTCCTGTATTCCTCTCGAAGCTCTGCTACATCACGTAGTAGAGGCGGCACATACACCAGATCTTTAATGTGTCCCCACAGAAAAAAGTCACAGGCAGTGAGATCGGGTGATCAGGGAGGCCATTTCATGAAACAGCAGTCACCTTCTGTGGCACGCCGATCCATCGATGCAGCTGCTCCGTGTTCAGGTACCCACGAACTCATGATAAAAATGGGGTGGGGTCCCATCCTACTGAAACATGAACGGAGAGTACGACTGCATTTGAGGCATCATCCATTGCTGCAACAGGTCCAAGTAGGGATGTATAGTGACAGTGCTCTCGGGGAAGATGAATGACCCGTACAGTTTTTGACATGGCAAGGCATAAAAATCATTTACCTTTGGGGAATCGGGCTCAAATCCAATGAATTGCGTGGATGCTTTGTACCCCCAGATTCGACAGTTATTCCCCTTCAGTTTCCCATTAGCGTGAAAAGTGGCTTCGTCACTAAAGATTAAGCGATCAGCAATGCCATCCCCATCCTTATTCAGTTGTAGCAACTGCGAACAAAACTCAAAATGCTTGTCTTTGTCATCGCCATTGAGCTTCCTGCACGAGTTACAATTTGAATAGTTTCATAGACAGCTTCTGTCACAGGGCTTCCCACACTCTCACTGCCGCCATTTCAAGCTCATGCGATGCACGACGCACTGATTTCTCTGGACTCCTTACGAGTGTCTCTCGTACGTGCTCCACATTCACTTCACCCACACTGCGATGTCTGCTTCTCTTTGCTGGACACAAGCAAGCCGTGTTAACGAATTTGTTGTTCTAGTGGTAAGTGGCCTTCCTTGTTGGCGGCTTCTTACTGTACTTGGTTCTAAACATCCGTTGAACAGCTGCAGCGCACTTGCTTTTGTTGGACTCCGACATACAGAAAGCTCGCTCTGCACCTGCACTCGCGATTGTTCACAAGTAGCACTGACTATCGGCAAATTACCAAACTACGCTGTGGCGGTAGACATGAAAAAAAAAACTTTCACAGTTTCTCTTCAAAATGACATGTGTATGATATCTGTACAATGTTTGGTTCTTATGCAATAAATAATTGAAAGTGTTCCTGGACTTAAATACAACCTGTATATGCCTATTTGGAACATTTCTTTTGTTCAGTGCTGTTCTCTTGAAGAACTGATTTTAATGCACCATAATTAAATGCTCTCCTATCTATTATGTAGTGTTGCAAATGGTCTCATTGAATGGGCATACGGAGTGGGTGACTCTAGTACAGGAAAACTGTTCCTCTGTCACGTGATTGCACAGAAGTCGCCAAGTCATTTCAGGGAGGACTTTGTATAAATTTTCCTTTTGTCAGCTAGCAGCTTTTCATGAGAAACCAGTTCATACTTAATACTCACAATATTTTCTTACTTAAGATTTGCGTGTACTGAGGAGTGTGACGGCTGCAATTCTATTGTTTAATATAGATGTGTTTAATGTAGTTTTCTCTAAATTTGTGGGTAACTTTTGTTAATAAATGATTTCAGAGTCTATTGCGTGTTGAATTATATTAATTTTTGCAGTGTCTTCGATTTTTAAATGCATTTATAAGAAAAGTTCCTAACACACCAATCAATCATTCTGCCCCTCTACTTCCAGCTATCTGTTATTACTCAAACCATAAATGGTGTCGAACAAATATATATATATATATATATATATATATATATATATATATATATATATATATATATAATCTGTGGCAAGTATGTAATTTGTAGTTTGATTAATAATTTCAAATTTTGGAACGGATAATACAACATATTATAGAATTATGATTTGCTATATACATCAGGTGGTCTTGATACCTATAAGAGGTTGATGCCGCAGTTTCTGTCATGCTGCTGTATAAGCTTGCTTGTTTGATGTTGATGCAGCTACTGTAGCTGTTAAACTTTTGCTGGAACGTTATATACTGCTCCAGTTTTAACTGCTCGAGGAAAAGTTAAACGCACACTACAGTTCCATCAATATCGAAGGATCAAACTTCCATAGTTGTGCAACAGCGAGTGATACACTGATGTCATGCAGATATCAAGGCCACCCGAAGGACATAGCAAATCAAAATTTAATAATAAGATGTATTGTCTACTTCAAAATTTGAAACACGCTACCAAATTCTATACTTTCCACACATGACTTGGAAATGGCAGCCACATCAATACGGGCCTATTTTAGTAAACTATATAATCGAACACAGCAACATCTTGGTCTCATAACATAACATTCAACGTCCTTATATGAGATATACGATGCAGCGGAGCCACATAAGTACAGATTATAGCATATTTCCTATGTATCAGCATTTATTAAATCATACCCATTCTGATCTGAATGTAATTCACACACCTATTTGAATGTCAAATTTTATGAAGGGAATAAATTTTCCTGGTAACTACACTGAAGCGCCAAAGAAACTGGTGCAGGTATTTGTATACATCTGTTACTGCTACTACAATGGCAGGTTCTCAAGATTTAAGAGGGTTTGAAGGTGGTGTTATAGTCGGCGTTCAAGCGATGGGACATAGCATCCCTGAGGTAGCGATGAAGTGGGGATTTTCCTGTACGACCATTTCACGAGCGTAATGTGAATATCAGGAATCTGGTAAAACGTCAAAGCTCCGACATCTCTGGGGGTAGAAAAAGATCCTTCAAGAACGGGTCCAACAACGACTCAAGAGAATCGTTCAACGTGACAGGTGTGCAGCCGTTCCACATATTTCTGCAGATTTAAATGGTGGGCCATCAACAAATGTCAATGTGCGAACTATTCAATGAAACATCATTGATATGTGCTTTTGGAGCCTCAGACCCACTCCTGTAACCTTGATGACTGCACGACAAAGCTTCACGCATTGCCTGGGCCCGTCAACACTGACATTGGACTTATGATGACTGTAAATGTGTTACCTCATCATACGAGTCTTGTTTCAAATTGTATCAGGTGGATGGACGTGTGAGGGTATGGAGACAATCTTATGACTCCATGGGCCCTGCATGTGAGCAGGGGATTGTTCCGGCTGGTGGAGGCTCTGTAATGGTGTGGGGCATGTCCTGTTGGATTGGTGTGGGACCCCTGACACATCTAGATACAGCTCTGACATGTACTTCTGATCATCTGCATCCGTTCACACCCACTGTGCATCTGATGGACTTGGGAAATTACAGGAGAACAATGTGACACACGACACGTCCAGAACTGCTACAGAGTGGCTCCAGGAACACTCAGTATAATTTAAACACTTCCACTGGCCACCAAAATCCCCAGGCATGAATATAATTGAGCATATTTGGGATGCCTGGCAACGTGCTGTTCAGAAGCGATCTGCACCCACTCATACTCTTACGGATTTATGGACAGCCCGGCGGGATTCATGATGTCAGTTCCCTTCAGCACTACTTCAGACATATCAAGCCCGAGCCACGTCGTATTGTAGCACTTATGCATGCTCGCGGGTGCTCTACATAATATTGGGCAGGTGCACCAGTTTCTTTGTTCCTTCAGTGTATATATCATCATTTAAAAAAATACAATAAGACATCTGTCTTTCTTGGCATAACACTTGGTTCAAAACCCACATGATTTGTTCTATGAATGTGAAGAAAGGGCACATGTCGTGACAAAACTCACCTCAGCAGAGTGATGGCGGCGCTATCGGTTGAGGGAATCGGGCTGGCAGCTGTGGGCGTGGCATCTGAGGCGGAGGTCCGGCTGTGGTCACTGTGGTTGCTCTGCAGCTGAGAGGTGGAGGCGACTGAGCTCTCTGTAGTGGCTGGTGTGCTGTGTGGGAGAAGCTACGTGAAAAAGTGCATTCACATGCAGGCCAGAGGGCAGCTTTTTGCAGGCAGTAACAGCTGGGGTGGTGGTGGTGGTTCGTGTTTAACGTCATTAGAGACGGAGCGCAAGCTCGGGTTAGGGAAGGATTGGGAAGGAAATCAATCCTTTCAAAGGAACCATCCCGGCATTTGCCTGAAGCGATTTAGGAAAATCACGGAAAACCTAAATCAGGATGGCCGGAGACGGGATTGAACCGTCGTCCTCCCGAATGCGAGTCCAGTGTGCTAACCACTGCGCCACCTCGCTCGGGGACTGTCTACACACAGATAATAGAACACACATAGTCAACAACAGTAATATGCATGCTTAGACAAATGACTTACTGTTGACCACATCATTTTACAATTTTGGTCTCCTGAGCCCCTCATACAAGTAGCTTAGCACACCAAACAACAGTTTGTACATAATAAAGCACGGCTGGAAGGTACGTACAAGTTTCAATAGTGATGCTGGCGGGATTGGACAGTTTAGTTTGAATACATAACAACGAAAATCGAAACGGCAATATCCTTTTAACATACGAGGTGCGACAATAAAGTAATGAGATTGATTTTACTTGCAAGATGTGGCAGTTCTGCAGTCTTGCGTAGGCCCAATATCTTTGACCTTGGTCTATAAGCTGCTTCTAGTCCAAGTGGCACATCGATGCAGCTGCTCAGTCGTAATTTGTGTTGTAAAAAGTTAACACATGTTTGAGTTTCTGGTCACGGAAATAGAACCGCATAATATTACTCAACGGTATGCCATTTCTTTTTGTGTTAAACTGGATGAAAACGCGACGACAACTTACGTTAGGCTTCAGAAGGCTTTTGGAGAGGAGGTTATGCCAAGAACTCAAGTTTTTCGTTGATATAAATGGTTTTGTGAAGGCAGAACGAATGTTGAAGATGAAGACCGGAGTGGACGACCACCAACCTCACGGAAGGATGTCAACTTGGCCAGGGTGCGTGGACTCGTATGATGTGATTCAAGATTATCCATGAAAATGATTGCAGAAGAACTGAACATCAATCGAGAAACGGTTCGTCAAATAATAACTGAAGCTCTTGGTATGAGAAAGGTTTGTGCAAAAATGGTCCCAAAAAATCTCACATCGCCGGCCGTAGTGGCCGAGCGGTTCTAGGCGCTGCAGTCTGGAACCGCGCGACCGCTCCGGTGGCTGGTTCGAATCCTGCCTCGGGCATGAATGTGTGTGATGTCTTTAGGTTAGTTAGGTTTAAGTAGTTCTAAGTTCTAGGGGACTCATGACCTCAGAAGTTAAGTCCCATAGTGCTCAGAGCCATTTGACCCAGTCTCACATCACAACAGCAAGAAACACGGAAAAATGTGGCAGCCGATCTGTTAGAGGAAACGGAAATCAGTCAAGATTTGTTATCGTAATGAAACTTCAGTACGATACAGAGACAAAACGCCAAAGTTCGCTCAAAGAGATCACCCAGGCCTGAAAAAGCTCGCATGTCAAAGTCAAAAGCGAAATGCATGCTTATGTGCTTCTTTGATTCCAAGGGAATTGTTCATAAAGAGTGGGTGCCTCCTTGACAAACAGTTAAACGATATTACTACAAAGAAATTTTAGAAAGACTTTGTAAAAGAGTTCTTCGTGTCAGTGCCAATATTGCAGAAAATTGGTTTCTGCATCACAATAATGCGCCATCCCAGACTGCTCTGTCAGTACAGCAAAACGGCAGTCAATGGACACCATTTTCGAACAACACAAGATATCCAAAAAGGTGTGACGAGGTTCTTGGAGGATATTACAGAAGATGAGTTCAAGAAATGTTACCATCAGTGGCAGAAACGTTGGAAAAAGTGTGTGCAATCAGATAGGAACTACTTTGAAGGAGACAACACTAAACTTGACTAACATTTTTTTTTCACATCAGCCTCATTACTTTACTGCCGCACCTCGTACATGGCGTGGGGCAGCAACTATCAGTGTTTGTACTCACATTTCTGGAATTAGGTTGAAAGAAAAACAGGTGGGAAACAGAAGTGCTAAAAATCTCTTTGTGTTACTCTATGTCCACATCTACATCATACCTGTACTCCGCAAGCCACATAATGGTGCGTGGCGGAGGGTACTTTCGGTACCACTCTGTGATCCCTCCAACCCTGTTCCACTCGCGAATAGTCGTGGGAAGAATGCCTCTGTATTGGCTATGATTTCTCGAATTTTCTCCTCATGGTCAACACGCGAGATGTATGTGGGAGGGAGTAATATGCTGTCAGACTCCTCTTGAAGAGTGCTGTCCCTAAATTTCAATAGTAAATCTCTCCATGATGCACGACGCCTCTCTTGTAACGTCTGCCAGTGGAGATTGTTTAGCATCTATGTAACGTTCAGTCGGCGGCTAAAATACCCCGTGACGAAATGCGCTGCTCTTCGTTGGATCTTCTGTCTCTCATATTAGTCCTATCAGATAGGGATCCCATATAGATGAACAATACTCAAGAATCAGGCTAACCAGCGCCTTGTAAGCAATTTCTTTCGAGGATGAGTTTCATTTCCCTAAGATTCTTCCGATGAATCTGATTCTGGTGTCTGATTTTCCCACTACCTTCTCTATATGATCATTCAACTTAACGTCACTCTGGATAGTTACGCTTAGATATTTTACGGCAGACACTGTCTCCAGCTGTTTGTAATCAATAGTGTAGCTCTACAGTAGTGTATTTCTCTTCCTATGTATGAGCAATATGTTACACTCATTTACGTTCAGGGTCAACAGCCAGAGTCTGCACCATTCACCAATTCTCTGCAGGTCGTTCTGCAAATTCTTACTATCTTCTGGCGTTGCTACTTTGGTATAAACAACTGCACCCTCTGGTAATAGCCTTAAAGAGCATCGGACGCTTTCTACTAGTTCATTTACATATACTCTAAACAGCGTCGGTCCTATCACCCTTCCCTGTGGCACTCTGGATATTAGCTTTACATCTCTCGATTTAGATCCGTTAAGAGCGACGTGTTGAGTTCTATCTGCAAGAAAGTCTTGAATCCAATCACAGGTCTGTTCCAATACTCCGTTAGCTTGTATTTTTCTCATTAAATGGCAATACGGGACGGTGTCAAGTGCCTTACTGAAATCAAACAACACAGCATCTGGTGCCTAGCACACAATAAATTCCATCCAGAAAGGAATATGAAGTAAACATAGGAAAGAATAATGTACACTGAGATAAGTCTTGGCATAACGATATGTGTACAGGGTGTTTCAGAAATGACCGGTATATATGAAACGGCAATACAAACTAAACGAGCAGCGATAGAAATACACCGTTTGTTGCAATATGCTTGGGACAACAGTACATTTTCAGGCAGACAAACTTTCGAAATTACAGTAGTTACAATTGTCAACAACAGATGGCGCTGCGGTCTGGGAAACTGTATAGTACGATTTTTTCCACATATCCACCATGCGTAGCAATAATATGGCGTAGTCTCCGAATGAAATTACCCAAAACCTTTGACAACGTGTCTGGCGGAATGGCTTCACATGCAGATGAGATGTACTGCTTCAGCTGTTCAATTGTTTCTGGATTCTGGCGGTACACCTGGTCTTTCAAGTGTCCCCACAGAAAGAAGTCACAGGGGTTCATGTCTGGCGAATAGGGAGGCCAATCCACGCCGCCTCCTGTATGTTTCGGATAGGCCAAAGCAATCACACGATCATCGAAATATTCACTCAGGAAATTAAAGACGTCGGCCGTGCGATGTGGCTGGGCACCATCTTGCATAAATCACGAGGTGTTCGCAGTGTCGTCTAAGGCAGTTTGTACCGCCACAAATTCACGAAGAATGTCCAGATAGCGTGATGCAGTAATCGTTTCGGATCTGAAAAATGGGCCAATGATTCCTTTGGAAGAAATGGCGGCCCAGACCAGTACTGCAGGGACGATGGTACTGCAACATGGGGCTTTTCGTTTCCCCATATGCGCCAGTTCTGTTTATTGACGAAGCCGTCCAGGTAAAAATAAGCTTCGTCAGTAAACCAAATGCTGCCCACATGCATATCGCCGTCATCAATCCTGTGCACTATATCGTTAGAGAATGTCTCTCGTGCAGCAATGGTAGCAGCGGTGAGGGGTTGCCGCGTTTGAATTTTGTATGGATAGAGGTGTAAACTCTGGCGCATGAGACGATACGTGGACGTTGGCGTCATTTGGACCGCAGCTGCAACACGGCGAACGGAAACCCGAGGCCGCTGTCGGATCACCTGCTGCACTAGCTGCGCGTTGCCCTCTGTGGTTGCCGTACGCGGTCGCCCTACCTTTCCAGCACGTTAATCCGTCACGTTCCCAGTCCGTTGAATTTTTTCAAACAGATCCTTTATTGTATCGCTTTTCGGTCCTTTGGTTACATTAAACCTCTGTTGAAAACTTCATCTTGTTGCAACAACACTGTGTTCTAGGCGGTGGAATTCCAACACCAGAAAAATCCTGTGTTCTAAGGAATAAACCATGTTGTCCACAGCACACTTGCATGTTGTGAACAGCACACGCTTACAGCAGAAAGACCACATACAGAATGGCGCACCCACAGACTGCGTTGTCTTCTATATCTTTCACCTCACTTGCAGCGCCATCTGTTGTTGAAAATTGTAACTACTGTAATTTCGAAAGTTTGTCTGCCTGAAAATGTACTGTTGTCCCAAGCATATTGCAACAAACGGTGTATTTCTATCGCTGCTCGTTTAGTTTTTGTTGCCTTTTCAAATATACCGGTCATTTTTGAAACACGCTGTACGTACGGACGGTGGCAGCATCACGCACGCAACGTTCAGAAGGACAGACCACTTCCAGAGCTGTCGCTTGTACTCGGGTAGGACATGTGGAAAGGTTTCTGATGTGATTATGACCGCACGACTGGAATTGACAGACTTCGAACACGGAGAGGTAGTTGGAGCTAGATGCATGGGGCACTCCATTATGGATACCGTTAGGGAATTTAATATTGTGAGGTCAACAGTGTGAAGGGCGTGCCAAGAATACCACAATGCGGACACTACCGCTCACCACGGACAGTGCGGTGGCTGACGTGCTCCACTAGACGAATGACAGCGATACTCTTTGCGTAGAGTTGTCAGTGCTAATGGACAAGAAATACAGCAATACTGTGTAATGGGGCATGCCCGAGGAACGGACCCGTTAGGAGACTGCGATGAAATTTTGCAGTAATTGCCTATGGTGGCAGATGTCTGATGCGAGTGTCTTTAATAACAACACGACATTGCCTACAGAATCTCTCGTGGGCTTGTGACCATATCGTTGGACTCTAGAAACCTGGAAAACCGTGGCCTGTTCAGATGAGTCCTGATTTCAGTTAGTGAGTTCTGACGGTAGGGTTCGAGTGTGGCGCAGTCCTCACGAAACCATGGACCCAGATTGTCTGCAAGACACTGTGGCAGCTGGTGGTGGCTCCAAAATGCTGTGGGATGTGCCTACATGGAACAGACTGGGTCCCCTGCTCCAACCTGAACCTACAATTAACTGGCAGTAGTTATGTGCAGCTACTTGCGACCACTTGTAACCATTCATACATTTCATGTTCCCAAACAACAAGGTCATGGCACTGGTTCACAACTGTTCGCAGTTGGTTTGAAGTTCATTCTGGGCAGAATTTTATTTGGCGAACTCAATCAGCTGACATGAATCCTATCGAAAATTTACTGGACATAATCGAGATGTCGCTTTGTGCACGATATCCTGAATCCTCAACACTTTCATAATTATGGACAGCTATAGGCAGCATGGCTCAGTGTTTCAGCAGGGGACTTCTAAGGACCTGTTGAGTCGATGCCACGTCGAGTTGGTACACTACGCTGGGCAAAAAGATCTCTGACATGGTATCAGGAACTATCCCAAGACTTTCGTCACCTCAGTGTGGTACCACTGATCCGATGTTTTGAGAGGTTGCCAGAATGTGTGACCTCACTTTCTGCCCCTACCGATGGCCCAAAAATTGTCAGTGACCTCTGTATTCCGTTAGAAAACATATGTAATGGTGCAAGTTCTGTCTTGGGATTGGATGGGGAAAACATGAAATGGCACATGTGCCAGGAATAATGTGCTACAGTGGCTGTACGACAAAGTAAGTGGTGCCGTTGGGCGAGACGGATCTCACAACAGAAAAGAGAAGTGACCTCTTTGTCGGCGCGCAACAGAAGCTGCTTGGAAACGTGCCATCACGCCCATATCGACAAGACTGATGTCAGCCAAGACGTCATTTCCATCTCACCGCTAGCTACTCGCTTTTCAAGCAAACTGAGACCCAGTATATACACAATGTGATGAAAAGTATCCGGACACCCGCAAAAACATAGGTTTTTCATATTAGCTGTAATGTGCTACCACCTACTGCCAGGTACTGCATATCAGCGACCTCAGTAGTCATTAGACATCGTGAGAGAGCAGAATGGGGTGCTCTGCAGAACTCATGGACTTCGAACGTGGTCAGGTAATTGGGTGTCACTTGTGCCACGCTCCTAAGCATTCGTAGGTCCACTGTTTCCCATTTGGTAGTGAAGTGGAAACGTGAAGAGATACATACGCCACAAAAACGTACAGGCCGACCTCGTCTGTTGACTGATAGACACTGCTGACTGTTGAAGAGCGTTGTAACGCGTAATAGGCAGACATCTACCCACACCATCACACAGAAATTACAAGCTGCATCAGGATCCACTGCAAGTACTATGACACATAGATGGGAGGTGAGAAAACTTGGATTTCATGATCGAGCATCTGCTCATAAGCCAGACATCACGCCAGTAAATGACAAATGACGCCTCGCTTGGTGTAAGGAGCGTAAGCAATGGACGATTTAACAGTGGAAAAACGTTGTGTCGAGTGAAGAAGCGCAGTGCACAATGTGGTGATCCAATGGAAGGGTGTGGGTATGGCGAATGCCAGGTGAACGTCATCTCCCAGCTTGTGTAGTGCCAACAGTAAAATTCGGAGGCGCTGGTGTTGGTGTGTTCGTGTTTTTCATGGAGAGGACTTTCACACCTTGTGGTTTTGCGTGGAAGTACAGGCCTACACTGATGTTTTAAGCACCTTCTTGCTTCCCACTGTTGAAGAGCAATTTGGTGATGGCGATAGCATCTTTCAACACGACCGAGCACCTGTTCATAATGCACGGCCTGTGGCGGAGTGGTTACACGACAACAACATCCCTGTAATGGACTGGCCTGCACAGAGTCCTGACCTGAACACCTTTGGGATGTTTTGGAACGCCTACTTTGTGCCAGGTCTCACCGGCCGACATTGATACCTCTCCTCAGTGCAGCACTCCGTGAAGAATGGGCTGCCATTCCCCAAGAAACCTTCCAGAACCTGATCGAACGTATTCCTGCGAGAGTGGAAGCTGTCATCAAGGTTAAGGGTGGGCCAACACCACACTGAATTCCAGCATTACCGATGGAGGACCCCACGAACTTGTAAGTCTTTTTCAGCCATGAGTCCGTATACTTTTGATCACATAGTGTATATTCTACAACATTAGAAATGATTTTTGTGTAATTGAAGTAGATATGTAACATCTAATGCTTAAGTTTAATGACCTACCATCTGTCTCAAGTACTTCAGCTTCCACAAGTTCCTGAGTGAGTGCTATTCGGCTGTTGTAAAGAAATAGGTGCCTGCTGTAAATATTTTTCAAATATTCAAATGTTTGTGAATTCCTAAGGGACCAAACTGCTGATATCATCTGTCCCTAGACTTACACACAACTTAAGCAAACTTAGGCTAAGAACAATACACACATCCATGCCCGAGGGAGGACTCGAACACCCGGATGGAGAGGCCATACATTCCGTGACTTGGTACGTCAAACCGCACGGCCGCTACGTGCGGCAAGTATTTTTGTCCATACTGATATAGTAATAGTCCACGAGAAACTGGACATGTAGCGGATAAACATGATCTCTTCAAATCTTGACTTGGATTACAAGTGGTGCTTAACATATAAGAAATTAATAGATAGTATACTTTTGAAAGTAAAAGTCGCACTAGAAGATGGAGGTAGATATATCTGTGCATTTCCGTCGAGTCGTTTAATGCGCAGAAACATACTGTAGTATCAAAAAGCTGTGGGCTGTAGAGTTTCTACGAACTGCATTTAGTCATATTCTTCGTCGTGGGCTAAAGTCCTCCACGTCGCGCCTTATTTGTCATGTACGCTGTGTGATTAAAAGCATCTGGACACCATGCTAAAAATGACATAAAAGTTCGAGGCACGCTCCATCGGTAATGCTGGAATTCAATACGGTGATGGCCCACCCTTACCCTTGATGACAGCTTCCACTCCCGCAGGCATACGTTCAATCCTGTGCTGGAAGGTTTCTTGGGGAATGACAGCCCATTCTTCACGGAGTGCTGCACTGAGGAGAGGTTCCAAAACATCCCAAAGGTGTTCTATAGGATTCAGGTCAGGACACTGTGCAGGCCATTCCAATATAGGGATGTTATTGTCGTGTAACCACTCCGCCACAGGACATGCATTATGAACAGGTGCTCGATCATGTTAGATGCAATTGCCATCCCCAAATCGCTCTTCAACAGAGGGAAGCAAGAATTTGCTTAAAACATCAATGTAGGCCTGTGGTGTGATAGTGCCACTCAAAACAACAAAGTGTCAAGCCCCCTCGATGAAAAACACGACCACAACACCACCGACTCCAAATTTTGCTGTTGGCACTACACGCACTGGCAGATAACGTCCACTGGGGATTCGCCATACTCACATCCTGCCATTGGATCACCACACTGTGTACCGTGATTTGTCACTTCACACAATGTTTTTCCACTGTTCAATCGTCCGATGTTTACGCTCCGTACACCAAGCGAGGCGACCTTTGGCATTTACATGTGTGATTTGTCGATTATGAGCACCCACTCGACCATGAAATCCAAGTTTTCTCACCTCCTGCCTCTGTCATAGTACTTGCAGTGGATCCTGATGCAGTTCAAAATTCTTGTGTGATGGTAGATGTCTGTCTATTACACATTAAGATCATCTTCAACTGTCGGTGTTCCGTGTCAGTCAACAGAAGAAGTCAGCCTATACACTTTTGTGCTGTCCGGGTCCCTTCCCGTTTCCACTTCACTACCATATGGGAAGCAGTGGACCAGAGACGTTTAGGAGCGTGGAAGTCTCGTTCATACTTATGACACAAGTGGTACCTAATCACCTGACCACGTTCGATGTCAATGAGTTCCGAAGAGCGCTCCATTCTGCTCACTCACGATGTCTAATGACTGCTGAGGTCGCTGATAGGGAGTACCTGGCAGTAAGTCTCAGCACAATGCACATAATGTGAAAAAACGTATGTTTTTGGAGGTATGTGGATATGTGTTGTAATCAGATCGACCATTCTCTCAACAGAAATTCGAAATTTTAGATTCGTGTTAATTGGCAAGAATAGAAGTTCAACACAGTAAGAAATGGAAGCTGACATGTTTATGGCGTTATACAGCAGTGACTGCTGGTAATTTTTCTCTTGCTAATGAAATCACAGTCAGTGTCAAAGAAGTCTGGTATACAAATCAAACTTCATGTCTACACACCCTAAAAATTTCAAAATCGTATAGTTTACAGAAATTAGACAATGTTATGTCCAAGCTATGACTGTTCTGAACGTCCTGTGACTACAGGTAAACTTTCACTTGCTACTGAATCAGACAATGGGTGCACTAACCTGACGATCTCAAACTGGCGACAACTCAATGGGAGAAATCCTTAAGATAGTTTTAAATCTCAAGTAGTGTTTATTCAAAATTGATGCAGTGTCTATAATGGACACAGCCACTACAGGGCCTTCCGTGACCACCAGTGGCATACGTCGGCCACACACAATGCCACCCCAAAACAGCAGGGAACCTCCACCTTGCTGCACTCGCTGGACAGAGCGTCCAACGCGTTCAGCCCGGCCGGGTTGCCTCCAAACACGTCTTCGACGATTGTTTGGTTGAAGGCATATGGGACACTCATCAGTGAAGAGAACGTAATGCCAATCCTGAGCAGACCATTCGGCATGTTGTTGGGCCCATCTGTACCACGCTGCATTGTGTCATGGTTGCGAGGATGGACCTCGCCATGGAGCTTATGTGCACAGTTTGAGTCTTAACAAGATGTTCTGTGGCTGCACGTAAAGCATTATTCAACACGGTGGCATTACTGTCAGGGTTCTTCCGAGCCATAATCCGTAGGAAGCGGTCAACCACTGCAGTAGTAGCCCTTGGCCGCCCTGAGTGAGGCATGTCGTCGACGCTTCATGACACTCTGTATCTCCTCCATTTTCAAACAACATTGTTTCAGTTCACTCTGAGACACCTGGACACTTCCCTTTTTGAGAGCCCTTCCTGGCACAAAGTAACAATACAGACGCAATCGCATCGTGCTATTGATTGTCTAACCAACGACCGTCTTGCTGGTGGAATGACTGGAACCGATGGGCTGTCGGACCCCCTCCATCTAATAGGCGCTGCTCATGCTTGGTTGTTTACATACACTCCTGGAAATTGAAATAAGAACACCGTGAATTCATTGTCCCAGGAAGGGCAAACTTTATTGACACATTCCTGGGGTCAGATACATCACATGGTCACACTGACAGAACCACAGGCACATAGACACAGGCAACAGAGCATGCACAATGTCGGCACTAGTACAGTCTATATCCACCTTTCGCAGCAATGCAGGCTGCTATTCTCCCATGGAGACGATCGTAGAGATGCTGGATGTAGTCCTGTGGAACGGCTTGCCATGCCATTTCCACCTGGCGCCTCAGTTGGACCAGCGTTCGTGCCGGACGTGCAGACCGCTTCATCCTGTCCCAAACATGCTCAATGGGGGACAGATCCGGAGATCTTGCTGGCCAGGGTAGTTGACTTACACCTTCTAGAGCACGTTGGGTGGCACGGGATACATGCGGACGTGCATTGTCCTGTTGGAACAGCAAGTTCCTTTGCCGGTCTAGGAATGGTAGAACGATGGGTTCGATGACGGTTTGGATGTACCGTGCACTATTCCGTGTCCCCTCGACGATCACCAGAGGTGTATGGCCAGTGTAGGAGATCGCTGCCCACAGCACGATGGCGGGTGTTGGCCCTGTGTGCGTCGGTCGTATGCAGTCCTGATTGTGGCGCTCACCTGCACGGCGCCAAACACGCATACGACCCTCATTGGCACCAAGGCAGAAGCGACTCTCATCGCTGAAGACGACACGTCTCCATTCGTCCCTCCATTCACGCCTGTCGCGACACCACTGGAGGCGGGCTGCACGATGTTGGGGCGTGAGCGGAAGACGGCCTAACGGTGTGCGGGACCGTAGCCCAGCTTCATGGAGACGGTTGCGAATGGTCCTCGCCGATACTCCAGGAGCAATTGTCCCTAATTTGCTGGGAAGTGGCGGTGCGGTCCCCTACGGCACTGCGTAGGATCCTACGGTCTTGGCGTGCATCCGTGCATCGCTGCGGTCCGGTCCCAAGTCGACGGGCACGTGCACCTTCCGCCGACCACTGGCGACAACATCGATGTACTGTGGAGACCTCACGCTCCACGTGTTAAGCAATTCGGCGGTATGTCCACCCGGCCTCCCGCATGGCCATTATACGCCCTCGCTCAAAGTCCGTCAACTGCACATACGGTTCATGTCCACGCTGTCGCGGCATGCTACCAGTGTTCAAGACTGCGATGGAGCTCCGTATTCCACGGCAAACTGGCTGACACTGACGGCGGCGGTGCACAAATGCTGCGCAGCTAGCGCCATTCGACGGCCAACACCGCGGTTCCTGGTGTGTCCGCTGTGCCGAGCGTGTGATCATTGCTTGTACAGCCCTCTCGCAGTGTCCGGAGCAAGTATGGTGGGTCTGACACACCAGTGCCAATGTGTTCTTTTTTCCATTTCCAGGAGTGTATTTGGGTGGGTTTGGTGACATCTTTGAGCAGTCGAAGGAACCGTGCCTGTGATACAATATCCACAGTCAACGTGGAGTTCTGGGCACTGGGGTGATGGAAAACTTTTTTTGATGTGTGTGTTTGGTAATATCCTCATAACGTACCTTGTTATTCACCAACAGAGTTCCCCTCGTCAGTCTCACACTTACTCGTTCACCCACTAGCTTGCTCCTGCCTAGTCATAAGCTTGTAGCTGCAGTTCGGGCTTCACCCTCATGTACTTATCTCTGCGCTGCACCACAGGACGATAACGGCCGTGACTGCAGCAGGATGTGTCGAGCTGTACCACTCAAGAAGACGAGAACGATGAGAGCGTACACCACACTTCCAAGGTGCCTGCAGATTGTCACTACAGTGATATGCACAGCCATTATCCTCTGTAGATCTGAGACGCTCTTCTGTGTTCCATGGGGCCGAATATCTTGAACATCAGTCAATGTCAGTTGTTTACGTTAGAACACTAGCCATATATGTACTCTCTTTGACAAAGTACGAAAGGAGAACACTTAAGTTACACCCCTGAGGTAAAATATTTATCTAACACATCTCACACGCTCAGAAATTGTCCAAAGGTCCATTTAAGTACCATGTCACTTATTTATTTATTTATTTATGCATTTATTTTACCTGGCAAGATTAGGGCCTTCAGGGCTTCTCTTACACCTAACCAGGCATACTCAGATTGAACGAGTTACAGTTTCTACATAACATTAAGGACATATAACCTATTATGCAGTATTGATGTTAAAGAAAAAAATAGATATTATGACAGTAGTACAATGATAATTATAACAATAAAAAATAATTATAACAATAAAAAAAATAATAATAATAGTAATAATAATAATAATAATAGTAATAGTAATAATAATAGTAATAGTAATAATAGTAGTAATAATAATAATAATGACTATGTATATGAAAGTAAACATACTTTTCTTTTCTAAACGTCAGTCCCATTGTTAGTTGGGAATTTTCTCGTTATGTTCTTGCAGCTTGTGAGTTATTCTCATCGAGCAGAGACATAAGACGATAGAATGGGGTGAAAGAGATATATAAGAGGTAGATAGGTTAGAGGAAGAGAAATAGAACGGTAAAATTCGAAGCTGTGATGGAGAGGAGAAAGAAAGAGATGGGAGGGGCACAAGAATGGTGGCTATACCGTCCCTAATATGTAAGTTTTGAGTTCCCTCTTGAATGTTGAGTAGTTCTGGATAACACGCAGATCACAGGGGAGCGCGTTCCATAGTCGTATGGCTGAGATGCAGAATGACACGGAGAAAGATTTTGTGTTATGTAAAGGTACAGCCAAGATGATAGACGTATCCGATCTGGTGTTGCGATTGTGGAATGATGATAGGTGTTTAATGTGAGAAGATAAGTATTGGGGGCACCAGTGGCTGAGAAATCGATGAAGCAAGCACATCGTGTGGAGATCGCGTGCCGTATGTGGGCGTATCCAACCTAGCTGGGAGTATGAAGGACTGATATGATCATACAACCGAATATTGCACACGTATCTAACGCAAGCATTCATCACTAGCTCGAGGCATCTAGAATTTTCACCATTTGTGCCGTGTTGAACTGCATCACAGTAGTAAAGGTTAGGCAGGACTAGTGTGTTTTAAGTGAATCTAAGTTCACGAATCTGTTGTCGAACCTTGTTCATTAGTCTGGGTTTTCTAACATTGGCCTCTCGATATGCATACACTTTGCTGTCTTTTTCTTGTCGACAATATCACCTTATTCCCAAGAATTACCAGTTTTCACTCAGTTAATACAAGGCAGAAATCCAATCTGCATTTGGATCGCAATTCCTTAACTCTTTTGCAGAAAGATGTGTAGGATACTGCTGCATCCATTTTCAATGAGCTACCACAAGAATTCAAAAATCTTAGCAATAATCCACAAGCTTTCAAATCGAAACTGAAGTTTTTCCTCATGCGTCACTACTTCTACTCTGTCGATAAGTCCTTGAAAAATTAAGCTGATACCTGTGTTATTTTGTTGATTGCGTTTACATGAACTTTTGGCTTGTCTTTTTCTGGGCTAGTAAACACTTTATTTTGTCTACCACTTTCATGTTGTACTTTCATGCACAGACACGTTCGTTGACCTTGGAGACTGGCTCCTCAATTTGGCACTACGGAACTAAAGGTATAACATAAAAAAATTAAGATATTTCTCCTGGTCACAGTGTTAAACAGAATACACTCACTGTTTTGGATTAAACACTGTCCTAAAGACACTTTCGTGCACTTACTTTAATTGTAAAGCTTGAGAGACTAGCTCAGTCAAAGTTCAATGAAATCACTGCTCTATTTGGAACCAGTCCAAACAGAAATTTATTCACACTTCACTATTCAGTTCAAAACACACAATCTGGAGGACACTTTTCATTGAATTACTTTAAAGTTGCAAGCGCGCAAAACATCCTGAAAACTCTATCTTTTTGAAGTTGGTAAAATGCCATCCTTCGACCAATAGTGCAACCACATTGGCAGTGTATTGGCGAGGCATTCGTCTCTGTGGACGACAACTCGCGCCGCCATCTTGCACATCCTGTGAATGTCTTCCTTCAGGATAACGACATCACTCAACTAGAGAGGCCAGCATGTTCTCCAGATGTGAACCCTATCGAACATACGTGGGATGTATTGAAAAGGGTTGTTTATGGATGACGTGACCCACTAACCACTCTGATGGTTCCATGCCGAATCGCTGTTGAGGAGACGGACAATGTTAACGAACAGTGCGTTGATGAACTTGTGGATAGTATGCCATGACAAGTACAGGCATGCATCAATGCCAGAGGACGTGCTACCCGGTATTAGAGGTACTGGTGCGAACAGCAGTCTGGACCACCACCTCTGAAGGTCTCGCTGTATGGTGGTATAACGTACAATGTGTGGTTTTTATGAGGAATAAAAAAGGTGTAATGGTGTTTATGTTGATCTATATTCTAATTTACTGCACAGATTCTGGAACTCTCGGGACCGAGGTGATGCAAAACTTCTTTTGATGTGCGTACAATAAAACGATACTTGTTTTTCTAACTTACGCCGCCGTAGGCTGTACTATGGATGTGGGAAAATAGCACATATAGTGATGTAACTCACTGTAGAATAGAGGCGGTGCCGCCACCAGGCCAGAGTGTGGAGTGCAGAGTCGTGGGCGGCGCAGCTGTGGCCGAAGTCCAGTCACGGGTGCTGGGCGCCTCAGTAGCTGGGGTGCTTCTGCCGTCTGCAGTGGCTGGCGGTCTGCACAGAGGCGCAGTCGTTGGGAAAGTATTTCACCTGGAGGCCGGAGGACAGCATACCGCAGACAGTAGCGCTGAGGAATTGTTCGCCCGCCCGCACGCACGCACACACACACACACACACACACACACGCACACACACACACACACACACACACACACACACACACACACACACACACACACACACACACACACACACACACGCACGCACACACACACACACACACGGTGTCTCCGTGTCCGTGATTGTCTTGGGCGCTAATGACCACTGTAGTTGTGTGCCCTAAAACCACAAAAAATAATACTCAAATAATGAGATACACATTGGCGACCAAAACAGTGATTCAGCGAAGATAGATGACTTACCATTTGTCTAATCAGTTTACACTGTGCTTCCCCAGAGTTCCCCACAGCAATAGCCTGGCATCTGAATCAGCTGCGTGCCCCGAATTAAAGCAGAGACGAAAGGTACATACAAGAGTCGACAGTTATGATGTACTGATGTGACAGTGACTGGTTGGCAGATTCTGAATACATAACAGCAATCACTCAGCAATTTTAAAGGCATCAACCCTTTACGTACAACATACAGTTCAATGATCGCAGATAATGTTTGTTCCTGGGCATCAGGCACTGGTCTGTAGGATATAGAAAACAGTAAATGGGGAGGCTAAATAGCTCTTTGTCTTATTCCATTCCAGCTGTCTGCAAAAAAGAAGACATGAAAATAAACCGAACATACAACAATATGAAAAATACAATTAAAAACGATAAATTAATCCAGTGATATGACGTGAGAAGGAGTTAACATGTGTGATGTCATTTCCTGGGGCTATCAAAAATTAAACAAAACCTCTCCCGAACAGGTCATAAAGATCAAATGGTACCGACCGGCCGCCGTGTCATCCTTAGCCCATAAGCGTCGCTGGATGCAGATATGGAGGGGCATGTGGTCAGCACACCACTCTCCCTGCCGTATGACGTTCCGAGACCGGAGCCGCTACTTCTCAGTTAAGTAGCTCCTCAGTTTGCCTCACAAGGGCTGGGTGCTCCCCGCTTGCCAACAGCACTCGGTAGACCAGCTGCTCACCCATACCAGTGTTAGTACAGCCTGACAGCACAGCTTCGGTGATCTGATGGGAACCAGTGTTACCAAAGCGGCAAGGCCGTTGGCTCATGGGGCTATTGGTGACACTAAAAAGCATAACCGACGCCTGTGTGTCCCGACAACGCACAGGGACTGATGCCAACTGAAACACACCTGCCGTTAGAATGCACAAGTGTCAGGTACCTGTACTGTTCTGGGACCAGCATGCTGACAGTGTCAGACAACTCGCGCCCTGGATAAGCTGTTGCGCTTTCGACACGGGACAAACAGAGTGGCTGTTGCATGGTTTTTGGCAGTAGGGGAAGCAGATGACGTGACACAGAAAGGAAGGGCATCTATATCCGTGTACTGTGGGATCTTCTTGAAACTACGTCTCAGTTCTTGTGCCAAACCGAGTGACGCCATTCCGCTGCTCATTACTTGACTTACAACACAACTGAGAACCACTTTATGTATCCTTCGATACAAAATAAGTAGGTGTATAACAACCAACAATTAACTTCAATCAGGAACTGGAGGTGTCAAATTTTTAAATTTCCATGAGTTCTCCACAATGACTACTTCCGCTGCCATTGCCAAGTAAAAGAGGTGCCTGCTGTAACATTTTTTTTTTTTTGATATTGCTGTCTTAGTACCCCAAGGAAAAGTGTGTAGGCAGCAGATGGTCACTGTCTCTTGAAAGCAAGACCGGTTTCGAAATTTTTCATAATCTAAAAGAACAGAGGTGATATCATTCTTCTAAACGTAAACGTAAAAGAAATTATCCAGCTATGAAATCTTTAAAGATAGTATGGACATGTGGTAAATCAAGAAAGATATGTATAGAATTGAAGGTATGACATTCAGTCGCCAAAATGAGCGTAAATCAACCCGTTAATGTAAAGAAGGAGGTAGAGATCGACTGAAACAACAAGTTTGCTGGGGTGGATCAAAACTGTTCCGGATCGTGTAATGGAACATCCTCCTCTAACGTTACCCTCTTGTAACAGAAATTGTTGATACCAAGTGTACTTTCGATTCTTGTATACATGAACATTATTTCAGCTGTTCTACCAAATGAATTTCATTTTTTGTCTATGATGCATTATATTTCAGGCTAAAATGTATAAAAAAGAAATTAATTTATTACAAACGATATATACGTACAGTTAAAATTACTCTTCTTTTAGAAATATTTGTAATTACGAAATATCTGCCATATGTAAAATTCATATTATTAATTGCACAATCTAATGCTAATTATTAAATTTGTCTCTGACTCACTTATTAAAGATTATATAACTTGATGAAGCTTCTTCTTTTGTCAAGAAAGTTTGTATACTCTTTTGTTTTGTAAACTCTTTGGATTATAGTTAGTACTGCAGAATGTAAGGAATAGTGGGCATGCTTCTGATGGAATCATTGCACTAGCAATGTAATTATTGTTATTATGGAAGTGGAAATTGTAAAGACAGTGTGACATAGAACAATGGGAAAAGCAAAGAAAAAGTCATAGAAAGAGAAATTACTTCATCAGTTATCAGATCAACTGTAACCCACTAAGTTAAAAAACTTACAGCCTCAATAATCAACTCCTAGGCGTGACTGCAGCCGACAATGAGGAAATGAAATAAGTAAAAAAGTTTTTTTTTTTTGTATATCTTACGCCTCGCGAAGCTTTTGAAACTAATGAAGAGACTGGAAAATTTAATGAGGGAGGGTAAGATTACAATCGGACCTGTTCCTATTCATGTGCTCTACCAACAGCACATCTGCTCTACCTGAGCGCGACTTAGGATCCGCCCTCATAGCTGTACATCCTTCACTACCCTACTTTCCAAACTTCTCAAAAGTTCTACTGCGAAATTTGCAGGACCAGCATTGCCAGAAGAAAGGAAACACTCTCACGGGCTGTGCCTAAGCCACTTCTCCACAATAACCTCTCTACCGGAAGAACGATTCTACCAACTATGGCAGGAAAACTTCCCTGTAGTTTGGAAGTTATCAGTGGAAGTAAAACAACGATGCCCGTCGAAAATTATGCTGGGGATCATCAGTTTGTAGACCGGTTGCCTCCAAAAGGATAAGGTCCTCGGTACGAGTCCTGGTCCAGACACCATTCACACCTGCTGGGAAGATTTATATGAGTGTACACTCCGTCTCAAAGTGAAAATTCAATTTGCGAGCAAGTTTGCTGTTAACAGTCTTAACCTCAGCTTTATTGAAAAATCCATTAATGTGATATTCCATTTTTGGTCCATAACACTTGCTGGATGCCCCAATAAGTTATAACGTGAATGTGGAAAAGGTGCACAAAGAACTTACCACAGGAGAGACACGGTGGCGTTACAAAGTGTGGCAGGGGGGTGTTGAGCTGTGGACGGCGCAGCTGAGGCAGGAGCCCAGAGACAGTGGAATGGCTGGGGTGTCCACACTCTCTCTACAGGCTTGACTGCCACGCAGAGAGACTGACTGGCGAAGTGTTTTCAGAGGTCAGAGAGCAGATTATTACTTCTGATGGATTGTCCATACACAAATCATATAATACACTGTAACAATGACAGTAGTGGGTCCACTAAGATGAATTATTTACCACTGACCTAACCAGTATTCAGTCTTCATGATAACCCAATAGTATGAGCTTAGTACACCAATCAACACTTCGTACAGAAAACGAAAGACTCCAAAGTACATACAGGAGTGAACAGTTATGCTGGAGTTATGTGGCAAATATTGGACATCAGTTTGAATACATATCGATAACAACGGTATAGAAATTAAAATCGGAAATAGGGTGAAGCCCCTCTACAGTAACACTAAGTAAGGTCTCACAGGATGTGGGTACTGCGATGTTTGTGTATGTCTTTTATGATTAATGCGCTCGTCTAGAGATGATGATGATGATGAAGTCCCATTCTCCTTCACAGAGCGTGGGGGACGATGCAGGAGACCCACACCACTGTACTAGGCAAGGTCCTAGCGGAGGTAGGTTGCCATTGCCGTCCTCTGACTGTAATGGGGATGAATGATGATGATGAAGACGACACAACAACACCCAGTCATCTCGAGGCACGTGAAAATCCCTGACCCCTCTGGGAATCGAACCCGGGACCCCATGGTAGGAAAAAGAGAACACTACCGCGAGACCACGAGCTGTGGACTCTGGAGAGGGATTGGGTCTTAAGTTGACAGAAGAGTAGCGGTTTGAAGGGCAGCGGGAAAAAGGTCCCTAGGCAAGAGCCAAAACGAAACAGTTCTGCGATAGGTGGGGCGGGTTGTAAGAGCAGTAGCCGTTTTGTTTCTGCCTGCATAGCTCACGCAAGGGTAGACTTTGTTAGTAGTGGGTATCGTACAGGTGCATACCTTTGACGTTGTGCAGTGGTGTTACTCGGCGTCTGCAGTGGGGTGCCAGTGTTGGCTTCTCGGTGAGCGTCAGCATATCTGTAACAGATAGGTTCATCATCGTTTGGTGTTTAATAGGTCATATATCGTATTCACGGTATAGGATAGTGTTGGCGGTTTGTTTGTGTGTGACCTTGTCGGCTTCCGTGCTGTAGCCTGTTGGTCTGGTTTAATAGCAGCTGGCATATCAGTCAGTGTTCCTAATTTGTAGGGTCTTGCCAATGTTGTCACTTGCGGATGTTAGTTCCCAACATCGGGTTAACGCCCTAGGAAATAGCAATAGCCATTAAATGTACTTCAGGCGTTAAAGGACCATGATGTAGGAGGCACAGTGGTAAATATGGATGCTAGATAGCTCTCTATGTTATACAAAGCTGTTGTCTACTAGAAAGACATCAAAATGAATCCAGAATAAGAAGATATGGGAAAATGAAACAGGAAATCATGAATTAAACCAGAGATATGATGTTGTGACTAGTCGTCAGCATGAGGCATTTCACTTTCTGATAATAACGATGGTCTGGAGAATGGTCAGCATAGCCCATGTATCGTGAGAGATGATGGGCGTTGGGGCCAGATCTGCTCTGGGACAAAGATGCTAACTGTGCTAAAAGTTGCACATACTGTGCATCGCATCACGCTGTAGATATAGGACGAAGAGAGTGACGCCTGTGTGGTTGACACCGCTAGGAGAAGTGGATGACGTGACACAAAAGTAAAGGGACATCTATGTCCTTGCACCACGGGTGCCACACGCAGCTGACTGGCACCAGACAAGGCGTCATTTCTGCCTTCCCATGTGTTACTTGTCTTTCAAGAAACTATATACTCAAGTTATGTATCATATTATACAAATATGTACCACTGTGCACTAAGAGATTTAGATCCTGACAATTAATTTTAATGAGCTTCCACATGTGTCAACACATTGCTCCTCAATGGGTTCTGGCTCAAGGCCTCTTTGGCTACTGGCAAGTTATACTGCAGGTTCCATTGGTACTTTAGTAACCCATGGTGAAGTGGGTAGGTAGCAGATTATCACTGTCTCTTGAAAGCCCAATTGTTTTACAAATGTTGCATAATATAAAACAAATAAGGCGATAATGTTCTTTTAAAATTAAACACCGAAAACATACACTCAATTTTAAAATGTTTAGGAGCAGATTGCACGCACGGTGAATCGAGAAAAGTATGTGGAGCAACAATGGAATGACATCCAGACTCGAAACTTAGTGCAATTCAGTACATATATGCTATGAAGGTTGTAGAGATCAACTGAAACAATAAGTTTGCTGTTAACAGTCACAAGCTCAGCTTCATTGGGAACAGAAAAATGCAATACTGCTAAATTCAGTTTTTTCCACAGCGTTTGGTTAATGCCACCATAAGCTACACCGTGGATGAGGAAGATGTGCGTCTGTAGTGACAGAACTCACCGCAGGAGAGAGAGGGCGTGGCCATCAGTTGGAGCAGCTGGGCGCTGAGTGGTGGGTGGTGCGGCTGTGGCAGGAGTCCGGCCGTGGTCGCTGTGTGGCTGAGTGGTGGGGGTGGGAGCGGTCCCACTGTCACTGCCTCCAACAGCTGGCGCGCTGCACAAAGAGATACTGCCCAGGAGGGTGTCTCCACATGGGGGCCAGAGGGCAGTTTACTGCAGCCAGTACTAATGGGAAATTGTCAGCACACAAATAACAGTGGTCAACACATTGCCAACAACAGTAGTAGCTCCAGTAGGAGTGATCTAATCACTGTATCCACCACTTCTGTTGAGCTCCCCACACTGGTAGATTACCGTACCTAGCAGCAGTTTGTACACAATGAGAGGTACCTACACAGGCATACAAGGCAGCAGCAGCCTCCTACATGCTCCATAAAACAGGATAAAACAGGATAATTTTTTTTTCTGTGGTTCCAACATTCATTGTCCACTTGCACCAGCGTGTACCAAATGACAGATAGGTGTGAAGTGCAAGTATTGTAATGTTTAGAGCCAATATCTGTTCTATGTCCAAATGATATTTAAGATCTGGTCACAGTGTACTGCCTGTTACGATGTGTCATAGTTCGCTACATGACCACAATGGCATGTCGAGTAACCCCCTTTTCAATATGTTGAATGAATACAATTTTGCGAATTGGGTTCCCTATTAGAAGTTACGAAATATTGGCCTTCTGTACTCTCACACCATGGAGGTGGGGATTTGGCGGAATTAAGAAAATTCTTCAGACTAAATGTTTGTCGATTTAGCTGTTGAATCGTAATAATAAAAAGCGAGGGTTCCCACTGAAGCTTTCTAAGTTGCTTTCCACCACCAATGCATGTGGTGGGCTGACAGGTTGAGTGTGGTATCGTTGGATTTCCCCCTCTGAACAAATAAATTGGAATTATAACTTTTTTTAAATCTGAATTGTAGTATATTGGCCTCCTGTACTCTCACACGATGGAGGTGGGGATTTGGCGGAATTAAGAAAATACTTCAGACTAAATGTTTGTCGATTTAGCTGTTGAATCGTAATAATAAAAAGCGAGGGTTCCCACTGAAGCTTTCTAAGTTGCTTTCCACCACCAATGCATGTGGTGGGCTGACAGGTTGAGTGTGGTATCGTTGGATTTCCCCCTCTGAACAAATAAATTGGAATTATAACTTTTTTTAAATCTGAATTGTAGTATATTGGCCTCCTGTACTCTCACACAATGCAGGTGGGGATTTGGCGGAATGAAGAAAATACTTCAGACTAAATGTTTGTCGATTTAGTTGTTGAATCGTAATAATAAAAAGCGAGTGTTCCCACTGAAGCTTTCTAAGTTGCTTTCCACCACCAATGCATGTGGTGGGCTGACAGGTTGAGTGTGGTATCGTTGGATTTCCCCCTCTGAACAAATAAATTGTAGTACTTGAGACTTTTCAAAGTCGTCCGTTAGATATATATGACACACATGCTTCTCATCTTTATGTTCCCAATTTACAGCATGTCGCCATTTATAGGTACCTCATTGTCAGCAGCAGCAGAGACAAGAAGTAATGACAACGGCTACTTGCATAAACAAGTTAACAGTAGCCTAATGGCACACAAAATGGAGTCCGCACACTTGCTTGACAGGGCTGCAACCTGCTGCAAATTAAACGCACCACTGTGTGAGTCTCTCTTGTGAGCAGCACATCACTTTGTTCACTGCCTGAATGGGTCCCACTACTTTCACAGTTTTTTTGAGAGGCTTGATGCCGCATGCTTAATAACAGCTGGTTGTCTACAACTGCACAGAAAGAACGAATTCAGTCTCCCATGATTTTTGTTCGTTAACTGGTATACTAAGAAACACAGTTCAAATTAGAGATTTTATGAACATGTTAGGAGAAGTCAGGGGAGGCATCAGTAGCAAATGGCCATTGATGATAAAGCACGTCTAAGGAAACTCAGTGGCAAACAATGTAGGCTGGTAAATTTACACACACACACACACACACACACATGCACACATATGGAAGTGAACAGGACAGAAGAGCGGCCCGTCTTGTGCCTACCTGGTTTCCATTGGTGTCTCCAAGAGCAGGCGATACACATCAGCCATGTCTTGAGGCTGGGAGCGCACTGCGTCAGCCCAGCCCCGTGTGAAAATCACCTGGACCAAGTGAGCCCTTATGAATGTAATGGCCTCCTGCTTGAGGCTGTCAGAAGAGTGCCTGACCGCGAGAGCAGCCGTGGCCGCCGCTGTCTCGACAGACAGCTGTGCTGCCAGCTGCAGCTCGCAGTCCGCCTTCAGGGCCGACACGCCGTACTTATCAGCTGCGGCCAGCAGCTGTGCAGACAGGCCGGGCAGCCGCGGGGCCTGGAGTGTATACAGGTAGGCCAGCAGCTGGCGCAGCACCGGGCCCTCCACGTCCTGGACCGCGACCTGACCGCTGCTGGCCTCCAGCGGGTCCTGCCGGAACATGGCTTCGAAGACGGGGCTCCTGGAAGCCAGGACGGCCCTGTGCGCTGCGAGACGCGTCTCGCCGGCCACCAGGGTCACCACGGCGCCCTCCCCGGCGTCCAGCAGGGCGCTCAGATCCACAGCTGGGGTCTCCTTACCCTCCGTTTCTGGTTCCACTGTGGACTGTCCTGAAACACACAGTGTCACTAAGAACTATGTGCCACCACAGAACACTCTTCTTAGTTACTTAAGCCTTATGCAGAACTGCATCAAGTAACTATTGCGAATATTTTACGCTTTATTTGGGTCGCAAGAATATGCTTTCTCTCTCGGAATAATGAAATAGGTAAACAGCTGCAAATCTCAATATACATTGAAGAGCGAAAGAAGCAGGTATAGGCACACATATTCAAATACAGAGATACGTAAACAGGCAGAATGCAATGCAGTGGTCAACAACGCCTGCCTAAGACAATAAGTGTCGGCTGCAGTTGTTAGACCGTTTACCAAGTGAGTCTGAACGTGGTGCTATAGTCTGCGCACACAGCATTTCCGGGGTAGTGATGAAGTGGGGATTTTTCGGTACGACTATTTCGCGAGTGTTCCACAAGTATCAGAAACCTGGTATAAACACCAGATCTCAGACAACACTGCAAGAAGATCCTGCAATAACAGAACCAATGACAACTCATGAGACAATTCAACGTGACAGAAGTCCAACCCTTCGGTAAATTGCTATAGATTTCGATGCTGAGCCATGAAGAACTGTCTGCGTATGAACCATTCAACGAAACATCATCGATGTGGGCTTTTGGTGCCGAAAGCCCACACGTGTACCCTTGATGACTGCTCGAAACAAAGCTTTATACCTCGCCTGGGACCGCCAACCTTACCATTCTACTGTTGATGACTGGAAACATGTTGCCTGGTCGGACGAGTCTCGTTTCAAACTGTATCGAGCAGATGGACGTGTGCCAGTATGGAGACAACCTCATGAATCTATGGACCCTGCATGTCAGCAGTGGACTGTTCAAGCTGGTGGAGGCTCTCTAGTCGTGTGGGGTGTGTGCAGTTGGAGTGATATGGACTCCTGATATGTCTAGGTACGACTCCCGACAGGTGACATGTATGTAAGCATCCTGTCTGATCACCTGCATCCATTAATGTCCGCTGTGCATTCCGACGGACTAGCGAAATTCCAGCAGGACAATGCGACACCCCACATGTCCACAATTGCTACAGTGTGGCTCCAGGAACACTCTTCTGTGTTTAAACACTTCCGCTGGCCACCACACTCCCCATACATAAACATTACTGAGCATATCTGGAATGCCTTGCAACGTGCTGTTCAGAAGAGATCGCACTTGCTCGTACTCTTAGGGATTTATGGATAGCCCTTCACGATTCATGGTGTCAGTTCGCTCCAGCACTACTTCAACCATTAGTCGAGTCCATGCCACTTCTTGTTGCGGCACTTCTGCATGCTTGGTTGGGCCGCACACGATGTTAGGCTTTCTTTGGCTCTTCAGTGTATCACTCACTGACTCATCACCAGCCAGCCCAATCCGCTAAGGATAGAAAGTTGAAATTTTGAGAGCACGTTGATCTTAAATTGTAGGCGTCGTTTTAGGAAGGCGTTTTTTGGAATTCCACCCCTAAGGCGGTGAAATGGGGGATGAAGCGTTTTTTGAAAATAGGTCACTGGCAACTTCTTAATGCCTGTATAAATTTCTAAATGAAAAGTAATAAACAAAAACTATGGCGCTTTAGATGTGCCCATAAATACAACACATGTCAGAAGCCTTGTAAGATTCATGAAGAATCAGCATCTAGTGGCAGTGTTATTAAATAACAGTTAACCTTCCATTTATTAGTAGAGCACTGATATGACGCGAATTCGAGATACACGGTATTAAAGGGCTGTGGCAATTTTGAAGCTAGAACTACGAAAATTGGTATCTGGTTTTTCAGTCAGAAATAAATAATACTTGGAAAAATTATGGACATTGAGCCACTAAGGGGCTAAAACAGTGGGTGAAAGTTTATTTGAAAGTAAATCATATTGAAGAACTAATGAAACATTTAAAAAAATACATCTGTGGAAATTGGTATTTGACTTTAAAAAAAAAAGTGTTTCAGTGTTTCTGGAAGTCCAAGATCTAGGGGAGTGAGACACACGACGAAAAGTTTAATGGAATTATTTCATTACGAAAGCATATTAAAAGCTAAATCTACGGAAATTTGTATTTGCCTTCTATGTCAGAAATACATACAGGGTGTTTCAAAAATGACCGGTATATTTGAAACGGCAATAAAAACTAAACGAGCAGCGATAGAAATACACCGTTTGTTGCAATATGCTTGGGAAAACAGTACATTTTCAGGAGGACAAACTTTCGAAATTACAGTAGTTACAATTTTCAACAACAGATGGGGTTGTAAGTGATGTGAAAGATATAGAAGACAACGCAGTCTGTGGGTGCGCCATTCTGTACGTCGTCTTTCTGCTGTAAGCGTGTGCTGTCCACAACATGCAAGTGTGCTGTGGACAACATGGTTTATTCCTTAGAACAGAGGACTTTTCTGGTGTTGGAATTCCACCGCCTAGAACACAGTGTTGTTGCAACAAGACGAAGTTTTCAACGGAGGTTTAATGTAACCAAAGGACCGAAAAGCGATACAATAAAGGATCTGTTTGAAAAATTTCAACGGACTGGGAACGTGCTGGAAAGGTAGGGCGACCGCGTACGGCAACCACAGAGGGCAACGCGCAGCTAGTGCAGCAGGTGATCCAACAGCGGCCTCGGGTTTCCGTTCGCTGTGTTGCAGCTGCGGTCCAAATGACGCCAACGTCCACGTATCATCTCATGCGCCAGAGTTTACACCTCTATCCATACAAAATTCAAATGCGGCAACCCCTCAGCGCCGCTACCATTGCTGCACGGGAGACATTCGCTAACGATATAGTGCACAGGATTGATGACGGCGATATGCATGTGGGCAGCATTTGGTTTACTGGCGAAGCTTATTTTTACCTGGACAGCTTCGTCAATAAACAGAACTGGCGCATATGGGGAACCGAAAATCCCCAAGTTGCAGTCCCATCGTCCCTGCATCCTCAAAAAGTACTGGTCTGGGCCGCCATTTCTTCCAAAGGAATCATTGGCCCATTTTTCAGATCCGAAACGATTACTGCATCACGCTATCTGGACATTCTTCGTGAATTTGTGGCGGTACAAACTGCCTTAGACGACACTGCGAACACCTCGTAGTTTATGCAAGATGGTGCCCGGCCACATCGCACGGCCGACGTCTTTAATTTCCTGAATGAATATTTCCATGATCGTGTGATTGCTTTGGGCTATCCGAAACATACAGGAGGCGGCGTGGATTAGCCTCCGTATTCGCCAGACATGAACCCCTGTGACTTATTTCTGTGGGGACTCTTGAAAGTCCAGGTGTAGCGCCAGAATCCAGAAACAACTGAACAGCTGAAGCAGTACATCTCATCTGCATGTGAAGCCATTCCGCCAGACACGTTGTCAAAGGTTTCGGGTAATTTCATTCAGAGACTACGCCATATTATTGCTACGCATGGTGGCTATGTGGAAAATATCGTACTATAGAGTTTCCCAGACCGCAGCGCCATCTGTTGTTGACAATTGTAACTACTGTAATTTCGAAAGTTTGTCTGCCTGAAAATGTACTGTTGTCCCAAGCATATTGCAACAAACGGTGTATTTCTATCGCTGCTCGTTTAGTTTGTATTGCTGTTTCAAATATACCGGTCATTTTTGAAACACCCTGTACATTATGTGTTTCACTTTGTTTGGAAACTGAACCCCCGAGGGGGTGAAATGGAGGGATGGAAAATTTCAAGAAAATATTTCATTAAAAACTGTAGAGTCAAGTCTATTAAAATAGTATTTCAATTCTCGATTAGATATAAATAAATGTGTATTAGAGAATGAAAGTTTCTATGCCAATATCAACACAAGAACGTAAAACGCATGATTAACAAAAAAAACTTGGACTTCAGCGACCAGAATAATCTTTTTGGCAGAAGTATGTGCAGAAAAGACCACACTTCGGTGGCCTTAATATGCGTGAAATGTTTAGAACGTGTACAAATTTGTGAACAATATAAAAATTCGATTAAAGAAAGAAATATCTGTGCACACCATACAGTCTGCGTGGGAGAAGCAACGAGTGGTAATCAAGTCTTTAATTAAGCCACTTAAACAATTTTCTATTGATTTCAGTAGATTTCGTCTGCAAAACAAGCCACAGATGGGGTGCAAATCTCATATCCGTAATTTCCTCCTACAGTTATTTGCCCAGGAGATCATTCACAAAGTGGCAGTTCTTTATTCAACGAGTCATCATCCTGATATTTCCATTTATTCAAAGAAACAACAATCTTGTATTGCAGGAAACTGTATTGCTCTGCTCCTGACCTCCTTGTTGCCAGTTACACAGGATCAACAACGGGTTAATAGTGTGTCGGGTGCGATTCTAGGAACCATTAACTTGGGGTAGCAGCATAATCAGACTGCAACCAGTTTTCAGCGCTTCTTACACATTCCAATACTACAAAATGTGATCAAAAGTATACGGACACCGCCAAAAACATACGTTTTTCATATTAGGTGCATTGTGCCACCACCTACTGCCAGGTACTCCATATCAGCGACCTCAATAGCCATTAGACATCCTGAGAGAGCAGAATGGGGGGCTCCGCAGAACTCACGGACTTTGAACGTGGTAAGTTTATTGAATATATTGGGTGTCACTTGTGTCTTACGTCTGTACGCGAGATTTCCACACTCTTAAACATCCCTAGGTCCACTGTTTCTGATGTGATAGTGAAGTGGAAACGTGAAAGGACACGTACAGAACGATTGCGTACATGCTGATCTCGTATGTTGACCGACAGAGACCACCGACAGTTGAAAAGGGTCGTAATGTGTAATAGGCAGACATCTATCCAGCCCATAAGGGAGGAATTCCAAACTGCATCAGGATCCACTGCAAGTACTTTGACAGTTAGGCAGGAGGTGAGAAAACCTTGGATTTCATGGTCGAGCGGCTGCTCATAAGCCACACGTCACGCCGGTAAATGCCAAACGACGCCTCGCTTGGTGTAAGGAGCGTAAACATTGGACGATTGAACAGTGGAAGAACGTTGTGTAGAGTGACGAATCACGATACACAATGTGGTGATCCGATGGCGGGGTGTGTGTATGGCAAATCCCCAGTGGACATTATCTGCCACCGTGTGTGGTGCCAACAGTAAAATTCAGAGTCGGTGGTGTTATGGTGTGGTCGTGCTTTTCATGGAAGGGACTTAGACCCATTGTTGTTTTGCGTGGCACTATCACAGCACCAGCCTACATTGATGTTTTAAGAACCTTATAGCTTCCCACTGTTGAAGAGCAATTCGGGGATTGCAATTGCATCTTTCAACACGGTCGAGCATCTGTTCATAATGCATGGCCTATGGCCAAGTGGTTACACGACAGTAACATTCCTGTAATGGACTGGCTTGCACAGAGTCCTGACCTAAACCCTATAGAACACTTTCGGAATGTTTTGGAACGCCGTCTTTGTGCAAAGCCTTACCGAACGTTATAGATACCTCTGCACAGTGCAGCACTTCGTAAAGAATGGGCTGCCATTCCTCAAGAAATTTTCCAGCACGTGATTGAACGTATGCCTGCGAGAGGAGAAGCCGTCATCACGGCAAAGGGTGGGCCAACACCATACTGAATTCCAACATTACCGGTGGAGGGCGGTACGAACTTGTAAGTCATTTTCAGCCAGGTGTCGGGATACTTTTCATCACATAGTGTACCTTTCCTTGCTGATATTATTTTGAGCGGATGTACGCTAAAACAGCATTTCAGATGACATAAAAAATTTGAAAAGTTAAGTTCTCAATTGCAAGATCTAATTTTCGTTCAAAAAATTACCAGTTCCTGTTCATAACCAGTGTCTAGAAAATCCTCTTTAGATGATAAGGGGATACTTCAAATGAGAGGTTAAATTACGTTTTACATATATCAGATGTCCTTCCGTCTACTAACCCAAGACTTCGTTATATTCATTTTAAAATCAGAATTTGTAGTAGCTCCAAAAAACATGAGCAGCTAGTTACCCTAGGAATCGACAATATTCTGTCCTAACTTCTGTATGTGGCTGGAATGGATATCAAAGTCCTGTTATATGCTCTTAACTGTAGCGTACATGAACTTGGAAAACTGCCAGCTGATTTTGAGCGAAGCCTTATAATGCCCATCCGCAAAATTGAGAATGTCTTAAAAAGCGAAAATTACCGAAAAACTTTACCATCCAACTCCTTCGTCCTCGAACAGTTGACGCCACATTCTCAGAAAATCAATTTGGTTCCAAAATAAAATTTAAAATCACTTTAGAGAGCTCTACGAATGAAATTTAAGAATGTACATAGCTTTTGCAGATATATAGTAGGTGTGTGAGAATATGAAAGTAGCAATAAACTTGATAGCTTAGAAAGCATTATAAAAACGAGATAACACTTACTGGTTGGCATCGTACACAGGTAAAAACCTATATTCGCAAAGGAATCGAAGAAGAAAGTGGCGTGTCAGCAGCTATTTTTATTCCATACAAAGAGAAGGCACCTCAACATGTGAGAGAACAGCTAGATATAGGTGTAGTGAAAGTGAACAACATCCCGAACCCATGATAAATAAAACAGGTAAAGTTACATGGAGATACTATAACATTAAAGTATCGGGTGATCAAAAAGTCAGTATAAATTTGAAAACTGAATAAATCACGGAATAATGTAGATAGAGAGGTACAAATTGACACACATACTTGAATGTTGTTTTATTAGAACCAAAAAAATACGAGCGTTCAAAAAATGTACAGTAGATGGTGCTTCATCTGATCAGAAATGCAGTAATTAGCATAACAAAGTAAGACAAAGCAAAGATGATGTTCTTTTCTTAGGAAATGCTCAATATGTCCACCATCATTCGTCAACAATAGCTGTAGTCGAGGGATAATGTTGTGAACAGCACTGTAAAGCACGTCCGGAGTTATGGTGAGGCATTGGCGTCGGATGTTGTCTTTCAGCACCCCTAGAGGTGTCTGTCGATCATGATACACTTGCGACTTCAGGTAACCCCAAAGATAATAATCGCACAGACTGAGGTCTGGGGACCTGGGAGGCCAAGCATGACGAAAGTGGCGGCTGAGCACACGATCATCACCAAATGATGCGCGGAAGAGATTTTCCACGCGTCTAGCAATATGGGGTGGAGCGCCATCCTGCATAAACATCGTACGTTCCAGCACGTGTTTATCAGCCAAGGCTGGGGATGATGCAATTCTGTAACATATCGGCGTACCTCTCACCCGCCATGGTAGCAGATTTGCTGTCCAGCGCCATCTGTCGGACATTTTGTGAACTTTGTTTTTCTTTGGTTCTAATAAAACCCCATATCATTCCAAGCATGTGTGTAAATTTTTTACCTCTCTATCTACATTATTCCGTGGTTTATTAAGTTTTCAAATTTATACTGACTTTTTGATCACCCTGTATATAAGAGCCAAAATCATACGTGAAGACTTTCATGATAAAGCACGAGAAAACAGTGTTCCAGGGTAACTAAGTGACAAGCTACTCGTATCTCGAAACGAGTCACCTTTTTCGAATCTATCTGCCAAGGATCCCACACAGCAAAAACTCCAGCACTGTTTTTAAACAGTCCCTTTGCTGCTCCTCAATCTCTGCCCTGCCATCCCTGCACCTTCGTCCATGTGACGGTCTCACTCTAAGTCGGACGTGAACGGAAGTCAGAGAGGGCTGTATCTGTGACCTTCTGCATCTCGCGGAGAAACAGTACGAGTTGAGTTAATGCGTCAGGAGCGCGTTTTGACCACTCGGTGGAAATGGAAACATGTTGCCGTAGCCCCGCGAACAGTGTACAATGTGTAATGTCAGCGCCAAGTGAATCTTTCCCCTGGAACACGAGGTAGTAGAAATGTAAGACAAGGGTCTGTCGCAGTTGTAGGACAAGCAGTTACGGTGGTGTTTCTTATCGGGAAAATTAGGAAGACTTAACATCAGACAGGTACTCCACTCCACATGTAGTCAGCTACCTGGGTACCAGCTTCTAATGTACACCTGACCACTTTAGTGGGACCTTACAGTTCTCAAGCCAATGGTGCAAGTCCCGGAAACTGCAGCCACGCGTTTCATTGAACTGGCTTCTTCTAGATCAGGGCCGGCCAGAAATTCTGCACGCATGTGATCTCCTGCACATGTGCAACTTATGGGTCACAGTGTGCACGCCGCAGCCGTCAGTGTTAATGTAGGGCCGGCCAGAAATTCTGCATGCGTGCGGCGCTCCTGCACATGTACAACTTCCGGGTCACAGCATGCACGCCGCAGCCGTCAGCGTTAATGTAGGGCCGGCCAGAAATTCTGCATGCATGCGGCGCTCCTGCACATGTGCAACTTCCGGGTCACAGCATGCACGCCGCAGCTGTCAGCGTTAATGTAGGGGCGGCCAGAAATTCTGCATGCGTGCGGCGCTCCTGCACATGTGCAACTTAAGGGTCACAGCATACACGCCGCAGCCGTCAGCGTTAATGTAGGGTCGGCCAGAAATTCTGCATGCGTGCGGCGCTCCTGCACATGTGCAACTCCCGGGTCACAGCGTGCACGCCGCAGCCGTCAGCGCTAATGTAGTGCTCATTTATGCCCACCAATGTCGCTTTATCCACTTGCTGGGGTACTCTGTACCGGCGCGTTCTAGTGCTCTTTCCACAGCTTGCAAGCCAACCACGGGAAGGTATTTCGCTTATTAAACATTTAAAATACTGTCACAGTCTACTCATTGAGACGTCTACTTTTATGTTAACAGTTTAACCCAGTAAGAGAAGTAACACAGTTAACAACCGTGGGTTTTTATTAAGGCCGCTTGACTGACGGCACGTAAACACGCGTAATGTTTTTGATCTAATATTTAAGAAAGAGAGCACATAGCGACTTCCAACGATCCTTATTCGTGATTTCAAATAACATTAAACCAATGCAAGGTTTCCCATAACTAATTCTCGGTGCCCTCAGTTACCCCCTACATAATTTCTGTCTCACTGACCTCTGAACAGAATGACAACCGCAGACCTCTCGATGATCACCTGTTATTTCAATACCATTATTGCTACATCTTTCATCAGTTCCGTCTGAAATCTGCATAATAACCGACAATTAGATGAATGTTATGTTTTATCGACTTCAGCTGAGCGTAGCCCTTCACACAACCTAAATGTAAGTACACATTGGAACAAACGGTTTAATGACCAATTTTCCTGATAATAATGTAACATGGAGCAGAATGATCCAATAATGCACAGTTAGTAAACAAATTTTTTAATTATGAAAGGAATAAATCCAAACACGTTTATCACTGGTCATGAGAAGTGATATAGTTAATATCGGGCACAAAAGCACGGCTCATTGACAAACGCAAGCAGTTGCAGGAGATTTTCATCCCTGTGCTTGATCGAAACGACTGAGAACATAGCCGTGCGGTTCTGGCACTGCAGTCCGGAACCGCGAGACCGCTACGGTCGCAGGTTCGAATCCTGCCTCGGGCATGGGTGTGTGTGATGTCCTTAGGTTAGTTAGGTTTAAGTAGTTCTAAATTTTAGGGGACTTATGACCTAAGATGTTGAGTTCCATAGTGCTCAGAGCCATTTGAACCATTTTTGAACTGAGAACATAGATCTTCCGTTCTTTGCTTTTTCACAGTACCTGCCATTTCTCAGTACTTCTCTGTTAAAGTTGCGGTCACCAGGGGTAAACGAGACTGGGTATGTTGCGCTCTTGCCTGTACCACATAAACGGGGAAGAGGAGCCGCTGCCTTTCATTTAGGACACACGTCTAATAACAGATGTCGCTGTCGCACATGTGCAGCACTTCCGCACGTCTGCACATTGTGCAGCGTTTGGCCGGCCCTGCTCTAAATTCAGAACCAGGAGGCACTATCAGATCTTCAGACAGTGCTGCAGATTGTGAGCTTCGTCAGAACTCCATGAACGTGTTCTCCATCTTCTGTGCCAGATGCTGGAATGATCCAAGCACGATCTCGGAGCTGCAACGACAGGCATTTTCGTTCCAATGTGCGCCACAATCTGCAGTAGGTGCATCCTGTTCCCTCAGTAGCTGCCAGAATAGACCCTACAACATGTCAAATGAGGACATCGGGTGTGCAAAATGAGTGAAACCCGTGTCGCTCCCCAACCCTTGTTGCAATTTCTTGGGTTGTTTTGGGGGAAGACACCAAACAGCTAGGTCACCGGTCTCACTGGATTAGGGAAGGACTGGGAAGGAAGTCGGCCGTGCCCTTTCAAAGGAACCATCCAAGCATTTGCCTGGAGAGATTTACAGAAATCATGGAAAACCTAAATCAGGACGGCCGGACGCTGGATAGAACCGTCGTCCTCCCGAATATGAGTCCAGTGTGCTAACCACTGCGCCACCTCGCTCGATTGTCGCAATTTCTCTAAGGGTTACCATCATTCACCATTCATTGGAATTGCCGACGATTTATAGACCTCTGGCATTTATGCGTTTAGATGGTCCTCACACAGGACACAGCATGTTTCCAAACATGTGAAGCTCTCTCTGTTCACTCTCTCTCCTTTTCATGGCGTCTACTCACTCAGTGACAAGTGCATCAGTAATGATGAAAACTGTACATCCTGTAGAGGAGACAGAATACTTGCTGTCTCTGGTACACGACTGTGAAGAGCCCTCCAAACACACCTGTTCGCACAATTTCCAATTGTTTGGCCGTAGTCAGGGTGAATTCCAGCTGTGAACGAATTTCAGCTAACTCATCAGCATTCACCGTGGAGTTGCGTTGTGGTCGCTGCAGCTTTTTATAGAATAGCAAACAAATATCACTAAAATTAGCTAGCGGATTGTCTTCTAATCTTTGGATCAGTTAAGCTAAAGGTATAACTAATTACAGTTGAGAACTAGTATCTATTAACACAGTAGAAAAACCAGGGGTAAAAATACAGTAATTTATCTTAAACGTTTTTTGAAGTTACAGTAGCTAACAGACTCAAAAACAGCTATAATTTGCGATAACATGTGCTTCACTAAGCGTCAAAGTCCATTTACTAAAAACAGTTTTTACATGCAGCTCTCGTAAATACCGAAAAATCTCCAAAATTTACGTTTCTTCACGTTGATATACGCTGAAATTTGGGATGAAGAGGATACAAGTAAATGGTTCAAATGGCTCTGAGCACTATGGGACTTAACATCTGTGGTTTTCAGTCCCCTAGAACTTAGAACTACTTAAACCTAACTAACCTAAGGACATCACACACACACCCATGCCCGAGGCAGGATTCGAACCTGCGACCGAAGCGGTCACGCGGTTCCAGACTGAAGCGCTTATAACCGCACGGCCACACCGGCCAATATACAAGTAATAAAATCATATAAATTACACGTGTTGATTACAACTGACGTTACAGCAGGTAACAGATTTATTAAATCACAGAAGTAGAGAGCCACAACGAGATAGGTCAGCACCAAATGAAGCTATTAGACCTTGAAATGTCCTTAGAAATTATGCAAAAGAATATTTACCTTGGTTTTCAGATCTTAAGCGTAAAACATTGACTTCCAGATCGGGTCCTGTAAAAGAATTCATACAAATCTATTTTATTACTGACTATGAAATTGTTATTCGTTATCTAAACTTACATAAACAAAAAAAGAAAATTTACCTGTAATAGAATCTGAGTCACTGCAATTTGCAGCTATGACTACGGCCACCAAAATGCAGATGAACCAACTAATGCTTCTGCGGAACATGATGCAAAGACTAAGATGTCGGACCCAAGTGTGTAGAACTTTTGCCACGAAATATTTACATCAGATTTGCACACTATTGCACAACCTGTAATTTTATGAACAAATAGAGTTACAAAATTGATTTTCCTTGTGTAAGGTGTATAGCATATTAATTATTGTAAATTAATGTTTTAATGTAACTTGGATTACGTCGTTCTAAGAGACAGATGACACTTCGGTCAGCGCATTATACACTCCTGGAAATGGAAAAATGAACACATTGACACCGGTGTGTCAGACCCACCATACTTGCTCCGGACACTGCGAGAGGGCTGTACAAGCAATGATCACACGCACGGCACAGCGGACAAACCAGGAACCGCGGTGTTGGCCGTCGAATGGCGCTAGCTGCGCAGCAGTTGTGCACCGCCGCCGTCAGTGTGAGCCAGTTTGCCATGGCATACGGAGCTCCATCGCAGTCTTTAACACTGGTAGCATGCCGCGACAGCGTGGACGTGAACCATATGTGCAGTTGACGGACTTTGAGCGAGGGCGTATAGTGGGCATACGGGAGGCCGGGTGGACGTACCGCCGAATTGCTCAACACGTGGGGCGTGAGGTCTCCACAGTACATCGATGTTGTCGCCAGTGGTCGGCGGAAGGTGCACGTGCCCGTCGACCTGGTACCGGACCGCAGCGACGCACGGATGCACGTCAAGACCGTAGGATCCTACGCAGTGCCGTAGGGGACCGCACCGCCACTTCCCAGCACATTAGGGACACTGTTGCTCCTGGGGTATCGGCGAGGACCATTCGCAACCGTCTCCATGAAGCTGGGCTACGGTCCCGCACACCGTTAGGCCGTCTTCCGCTCACGCCCCAACATCGTGCAGCCCGCCTCCAGTGGTGTCGCGACAGGCGTGAATGGAGGGACGAATGGAGACGTGTCGTCTTCAGCGATGAGAGTCGCTTCTGCCTTGGTGCCAATGATGGTCGTATGCGTGTTTAGCGCCGTGCAGGTGAGCGCCACAATCAGGACTGCATACGACCGAGGCACACAGGGCCAACACCCGGCATCATTGTGTGGGGAGCCATCTCCTACACTGGCCGTACATCTCTGGTGATCGTCGAGGGGACACTGAATAGTGCACGGTACATCGAATCCGTCATCGAACCCATCGTTCTACCATTCCTAGACCGGCAAGGGAACTTGCTGTTCCAACAGGACAATGCACGTCCGCATGTATCCCGTGCCACCCAACGTGCTCTAGAAGGTGTAAGTCAACTACCCTGGCCAGCAAGATCTCCGGATCTGTCCCCCATTGAGCATGTTTGGGACTGGATGAAGCGTCGTCTCACGCGGTCTGCACGTTCAGCACGAACGCTGGTCCAACTGAGGCGCCAGGTGGAAATGGCGTGGCAAGCCGTTCCACAGGACTACATCCAGCAGCTCTACAATCGTCTCCATGGGAGAATAGCAGCGTGCATTGCTGCGAAAGGTGGATATACAGTGTACTAGTGCCAACATTGTGCATGCTCTGTTGCCTGTGTCTATGTGCCTGTGGTTCTGTCAGTGTGATCATGTGATGTATCTGACCCCAGGAATGTGTCAATAAAGTTTCCCCTTCCTGGGACAATGAATTCACGGTGTTCTTACTTCAATTTCCAGGAGTGTATTTCTGCTTACATCTGATTAACTGTCGGAAAGTGCTCTGTAAATGACTTATAGTCTTTTGTCACACCTATATCAGTTGCAGAGGTATCGGTATCAACTTTAATTTCCTTAATGAAGCTGCAGTATATTACATTGTGTGCTAATGTTTCACACAGAGGGAGAGAGGGGTGGGGGTGTGTGTTGCCTGTAGCAAAGGCATCAGGTGGCTAAATGAGCCTCAGGCGTGTAAGGGCGGGCGAGGGGCAGCTTCCCAGCGAGGTCGTGGGGAAAACTATTGCATTAGGGATATAACGGCGGCTACAGGTCGCTGTGTCGAATATGGCTGTTGCATTCTCCTAGTCACGCGCTGTGATGAACCTAAGACAGTTAAAAGCTGATCGCGGTGAGACGAGCTCAAAAGGACATGGGTCATGATTTTGCGATAGTTATTGCAACAGCTACGAATTTTTGTAATTGTGAAAATTGTGATAGGCACTAGAGAGTAATAACTAAGAACTACTTTGAGCTATTGTGGAAAATTAGATATTAAATGAAAGCTAAAGAAGTCAGTAAATACTACAGATGTCACATCTCGGTCATTTTACGTGTTCTAAATACTGCAGCAGATTTTAGAACAGTATGATGGTGTAAATGTGCCATTACTCTGAATTTGTGAAGGTTACACATAATATTAAAATAGCATGAGTTATGCGCTTCTGTTCCTAATAATACAACATCGTGAATATTTTAAGTTTGATGATATTTAATCATGGGTGTATTCATTATGTAAATGCGCATTCATAATATTTCCGAATAAAAATTATGTGGTCAACATTGTGACTTTCTTCAGCGTCATATACACTGAAGAGCCAAAGAAACTGTTACACCCGCCTAAAATCGCGTAGTTCCCCAGCGAGCATGCAGATGTGCCGCAGTAAGACGTGCCATGGACTCGACTAATGTCTGAAGTTGTGCTGAAGGGAACTGACACCATGAATCCAGCAGGGCTGTCCATAAATCCGTAAGAATGTGAGATCCCAGATATGCTGAATAATGTTTATGTCTGGGGAGTTTGGTGGCTAGCGAAACTGTTTAAACTCAGAAGATTGTTCCTGGAGTCACTCTATAGCAGTTCTGGTCGTTTGGGGTGTAACATTGTCCTGCTGGAATTGCCCAAGTACAGTCGTAATCCACAATGGACATCAATGGATGCAGGTGATCAGACAGGATGCTGATGTATATGTCACCTGTCAGTGTCGTATCTGAACGTATCAGGGGCCCCATATCACTCCAACTGCACACGCCCCACACCATTACAGAGCCTCCAATAGCTTGAAGAGTCCCCTGCTGACACGCAGGATCCACGGATTCATGAGGTTGTGTCCATACCCACATACGTCCATCCTCTCGATATAATATGAAACGAGACTCGTCCGACCAGGTAACGTGTTTCCAGTCATCAACAGTCCAATGTCGGTGTTGATGGGCCCAGGCGAGACGTAAAGCTTTGTGTCGTGCAGTCATCAAGAGTACACGATTGGGTCTTCGGCTATGAAAGTCCCTAACGATGATGTTTCGTTGAATGGTTCGCATGATCACACTTGTTGATGGCCCACCACAGAAATCTGCAGCAGTTTGCGGAAGGGTTGCACTTATGTCACGTTGAACGATTCTCTTCAGTGGTCGTTGGTCCCGTTCTTGCAGGATCTTTTTCCGGCAGCAGTAATGTCGTAGATTCTTATTTTACCAGATTCCTGCTACTCGCGGTACACTCTTGAAATGGTCGCACAAGAAAATCCCAACTTCATCTCCACGTCGGAGCTGCTGTGTCCCATCGCACGTGCGCGGACTGTAACACCACGTTCAAACCCACTTAAATTTGATAACCTGCCATTGTAGCAGCAGTAACCGATCTACAAACGCACCAGACACTTGTTGTCTTACGTAGGCGTTGCCGACTGCAGCGCAGTATTCTGCCTTTTTATGTATCTCTGTATTTGATCATGCTTAGGTATACCAGTTACTCTGGCGCTTCAGTGCATAAGGAACAGTGTACTCAATAATATCGATGAGATGATGTGCAAAATTGCAACTACTAGATTCATTACACGCCTAATACCGACGTACAAATGTCTTGGACACTACGCCAAGTACACCAGACGTCACACAGGTTTCATTAGATCCAACAAACTGCCAAAAAAAGTAACATTCATAGAGGAACTTGATGCATGGGCATGTACCATATAAGAGTAATAGGAACTGCAAGTAGCATCTTTAGTTGGTTAGGAGTCGTCTCCTAAAGCACGTAACTGACACAAACCAATACAGGAAGACACAGAAGAGCTATCGCGCAAATCGTGGAAAATAGAGTAGAAAAGAAAATGACTTGGTGCTTTCTTTAGTTTTCCTCGTTTTCATAACCAACTCTTTTAAGAATGAGTAACACTGAGAAGTTTACACCCGCGGTTACAACATGGGTAACAGAAGAAATACTTGAATTCTTCGATGAAAGGAGGAAGTCCAAAAACGTTGAGGGAATTTCTGCAATACAGAAATACAAGTCGCTGAGGAATGAGACAAATAGGAAGTGCAAGGAATCTAAGACGAAGTGCCAGCATGAAAAATGTGCAGAAATCGAAAAAGAATTGATGGTCGGAAGGACTGACTCAGCATATAGGAAGTCAAACCAATGTTTGGTGAAATTGAAGGCAATGGTTGTAACATTAACAGTGCAACGGGAATTCCCTGTTAAATTCAGAGGAGAGAGCAAAGGTGCAGAAAGAGTACACAAAAGGCCTTTATAAGGGGGAAGATTTAACTGAAGAAACAGTAGTCGATTTAGAAGAGATAGGGGATCCAGTAATACAATCACAATTTAAGAGAGCTTTGGAGGACTTAAAATTAAATAAGGCACAAGGGATGGACCACATACTATCAGAATTTCTAAAATAATAGCGGGAAGTGAAAGCAAAATGTCTATTCACAATGGTGTGTAAAATGTATGAGTCTGGCGACATACCATCTGACTTTCAGAAAAATACCACCCACACAATTTCGAAGACTGCAAGAGCTGACACGTGCGAGAATTCTCGCGTAATCATCTTAATAGTTTACGCATCTTCGTTGCTGACAAGACTGGAAAAGAAAATCGAGGATGTGTTAGGTGACGATCAGTTTGGCTTTAAGGAAACGTAAAGGCAACAGCGAGGCAATTCTGACGTTCCGGTTGATAATGGAAGCAAGACTAAAGAAAAAGCAAGAAACGTTCATAGGATTTGTCGACATGGAAAAAGCGTTCGACAATGTGGTACAAGATGTTAGAAATCCTGAAAGAAATAGTGGTAAGCTATAGGGAGAGACAGGTAATATACAATATGTACAAGAGCCAAGAAAGTTGTGAGGAAGAATAGGTTAAGAGAGGACGACCAAGAACGAAGTGCTTGGATTAAAAAGTGTGTAAGACAGGACTGTAGTCTCTCGCCCCTACTGTTCAATCTGCACATCGAAGAAGAAAAGAAAAGGAAAGGTCAGGAGTGGAATTAAAATTCAAGGTGAAACGATATCAATGATACGATTTGCTGATGACATTGCTATCCTGAGTGAAAGTGTAGAAGAATTACATAATTTGCTGAATGGGATGAACAGTCAAATGAGTGCAGAATATGGATTGTGAGTAAATAGAAGAAAGAGGAAATTAATGAGAAGTAACAGAAATGAGAATAGCGAGGGGCCTAACATCAGGATTGATACTCACGAAGTAGATGTAGTTAAGGGATTCTGTTACCTAGGCGGCAAAATAACCAATGGTGGGTGGAGCAAAGAGGACATCAAAGCAGACTAGCACCAGCAAAAAGGAGATTCATAGTCATGAGAAGCCTAGTGGTATCAAAAATAGGCCTTAATTTGAGAAACAAATTTCTGAGACTGTGCCTTTGGAGCGCAGCATTGTGTGGTAGTGAAACATGGACTGTGGGAAAACCGGAACAGAAGGGAATCGAAGCATTTGAGAGGTGGTGCTGCACACAAATGTTGAAAATTGGATGGGCTAATAAGGTAGGGAATGAGGAGTTTCTGTGCACAATCGGACAGGAAAGGAATATGTGGAAAACACTGACAAGGAGAAGGTACCGGATGACAGGATATCTGTTAAAACATCAGGGAATGACTTCCATGGCACTAGAGGGAGCTGTAGAGGGCAAAAACTGTAGAGAAAAGAGATTGGAGTACACCCAGAAAATAATGGAGGACGAAGGTTGGATGTGCTGCTCTGAGATGAAGAGATTGGCACAGGAGAGGAATTAGTGGCGGGTCGCATCAAACCAGTCACAAAAAAAACCAAAAAAGGACAGAGAACAGGATAGTGTCAAATTCCAGAAAGTGATACGTACAGCACACGGCACAGTAATGGAGGAAACACGCAGAGACTTACCAGACACGTGTTTCTCCGGTCCGCGCCGTAGCAGCCTACTCTATGGCGGTCGGCGGTCGCGAGTCGCTCCTTTTAACCTTGGGCTGTGCACGGCTCGGCAGGGCTGCCACCTCCCACCCACTCTGTTCTCCGATTTCCCTCTACTCCATACCCCACTCCACATTCCCCTGCCCTTTTCCTGCAACGATAACCCGTGAGCACGTCTGACGTCCGAAGTCTCGCTACGCGATGTCTGACACCAACAAACGCCAATGAAACGTCACTTTTGTGGCGTTCACTAACTTTCAAGGTAAAGTTTTGCCAAACGATCTGACCAAAAGTCCTACGAAGACTTTGTTCTTACATATAATAAGTAAGTGTATCGAAATTTTGTATGCAATCACTCAGTAACCATATCACGTCTATAGTGCGAAATAACAGAACAGGCCGAAACACAGAATTCGTTTTTTTGCAAGAATTTCACGGCGGAAGATAGTGACGTGGTCCCTCTTTTCTAGCATCGCACGAACGCCGAAATGCTAGATACTGCGGTAAGCGATCGAGGAACCGAATAGGTACAAACGGTTAGCAGGGCACGCGGACGAAATCAGACATTACACAAGAGAACTTGCTCCCCTACTACAGCAGTTTATCATTGGTCACTACACAACGATTAGTGCGTAGTGAAAAAAAAGCGAAGGTCATTCACATTTCCACGATGTGCAGTAGGACAGATGCACAAAATACATCCCCACATCGCTGATGTCTGCCTGTTGTAGAATTACGGCACGCGTTCTATGCTCACCTATTAGCTCGGTTCTTGAGAGAAAAAAATCTGCTTTATAAAAATGAACATGGATTCCAGAAATTGAGATCTGACCAAATTTTCTCGTTTTGAGAAGACAGAAGGAGGGATCTGTTATACTTGCAAAAACAATGGAAAGGCAAGATCGCATAAATACTTCTCAATTTAAAATAGTGGGTTTCGACACACTTTGCTGTCATCTTCAGGTGTCAAAAAAACCTTTTGCTTATTAATCGTGTTCGTTTTAAGTTGGACCTCACGCCAATTTGTCATATGGGTAAAAACTCACAGATAATTGTTACATCACAAAAACGTAGCACTCGAAGCACATCTGTTTATGTAAGCTGGACAGTTCTCGCTTCCCGCGCCCGGGTTCCCGGGTTCGGGGATTTTCTCTGCCTCGTGATGACTGGGTGTGGTGTGACGTCCTTAGGTTAGTTAGTCTTAAGTAGTTGTAAGTTCAAGGGGACTGATGACCATAGCTGTTAAGTCCCATAGTGCTCAGAGCCATTTTTTAAGCTGAACATTTTCTGAGATTAACTGGGATCTGGCGAGACTCTGATCGCTACTATAAGGTCCACAGCCCTGTGGATACCGCCGCTGCTGCGATGGCTCGGTAATCGACTCCAGAGATGCTCTTCACACAGCACCCCACTGCCATTTAGTGAAAAGAAAAATAAGAGCCTAGCGCGTCTCGGACCAGATTTGTGACTGGATTCGCGACCTCCTTGCAGACAGAAGACAAAAGGTAACAACTCCGAAAGAATGTCAAATTCTGATGAATGTAAAGCATTATGCATACTTAGGAGAAGAAACCTACTGCTGTGCAATTGGACTGTTGTTGACAAACTGGTGGAAACTGTTATTACCGTAAAATATCATGCAGTAACCATCTGGACACTGTCTCCGCTAATCACTCTACGACGCAAACATTGGGGTTGCACACGTCTGGTATGAGACAATCGCGGGGGGGTGGGGGGGGGGGGGTGGAGGGGGTGTCTGGAACCGCAAAACAACCCTGTGTTCTGTGTGGGGCGGCGCTGGGGTGAGTGGACTGCTGCAGCCTGTTGTGGGGTTGTGAACCACTGAGGGCTACGGTGGGTACGAAGCCTCTCAGTCGTTTCTAGTTTCCCAGTTTAATACATACCTACATACATACATACAACCATCTGGAATGAACATAAGTGGAGTGGCAACATATAGAAAAAAAACAGTAGAAAAAGCAGATATCTGACTCATATTCACACGAGTCTTAAAAAAGCGTAATTCATCCACTAAATTAGTGCCTTACAGGATACTTCTTCGACTTATTTTTCAGTATTGTTTATTAGTGTGGGTTCCTTACCAAGTCGGATTAACAGAAGAAGTTGACAGGACCCAAACAAGAGCGGCGCGTGACGTCACTCGGTCATATTGTTGGAGAGCGATCGTTGCAGAGTTACACAACAACCCCGAGTGTTGAGGTTTGCTGTTGACTAGTGATGGGCTAAACTGCGATTTTCCGATATCAGTGATTTCTGTGAATGCTACTTTTCAGTATCTGCTATTCTTAACTGTGATTTGTCGCAGTTAAGAGTCGCAGTTAAGGAACGTAGGTCGCGTATCCCTCCGCCACTGCTATTTCTGCTACTTCCGCGATTTCTGGGACTTCTGCTACTTCTGCGATTTCTGTGACTCCTGCGATTTCTGCGACTTACCACCGTATGAAAAAGTTACATCTGCCCACACAGAAAATTGTATCTCAACAAACCTGTTATTGGTAAGTACGTTTTACGTTTGTACTCCCGTTGGCTTTAATTATGTATTAAAGAAACAACTGTGAAAATATTAATAGTGCAATTAATATGTAAGTAGCCATACAGTAGCGTAATAGTTCGTGTTTAGAAAATGAATTCTAACATATTGTTATGTTCAGAGGTACCCGAACTACATTTCAGTCACTCAGTAAATTGATAACTCAAAATATCATTGTCAACAGATCTGGAGAAATTGCCACTGCGTCTTTAGACCGTTTTCGTCAGACGATAGGTTAGTTTCTGTTTTGATGGACTTAATTACTTCAGTGAGATCGTTCTTGCAAATGTGAAATATACCCCATTGAGTGGATTTCATTACAGCAAATATTAGCAATCTACTCTGTCAATTATATTGCTTGTATTTAGTGACAGCAAAAATTGTTTAATAATCCTTGTGATTTTGCAGACACAGTTCTGACTCTTGATTACTGGTTGCTGTACGTATCTGTCCACATCAAGGCTGTTGAGAGAGACTCGTGAAGATTTAAGACAGCCCTTAGAGTATTTGCAGTTTAAAAGTGACATAATTGTGAAATAAGTGTGCAGATGAGTGATTAAACTGTGGTTTATTGAAGTTGTTATACGATTTTAAATGAATAATAAATACAGTGAGTGAATAATGAAAATCTCATTTTCCATATGTTTAAGCCGTCCTATACCCGCAATTTTCCGCCACTTATTTACTGGTAAACACTTGTTGGAGAGTGACATGCCGCCCCCCCCCCCCCCCTTCTCCACAATCTTGGTATGACACTGACCTGTAAAATAGCCCAAAGTCTACAATATGCATTTTGAGGCTGTTGATATGAAAGTGGGAAGTACAGATCTTCCAGTTACATCAGGAATAGCTTAAGTGCATTACTTGAAAGTAACACAGGAAAAGCTTACTTATGTAGGTGGTAGTAGTGTCGGCAAAAAGTTCGTGTGTTTGAAGTTGCCATGTAGAACACCAGGTGCAAAACTCTCATCCCGAGTCTTGAACTGTGCCGGAATAAAAGTGAGGCATTCATATGACTCAATAATGCTGTTTTCATTTCACTACACTTATACAGATGTCTGAGTTCTGCTGTGTTAACATTGCAAAGTCCTATAGACATGTGGAGTATTAACGAAAATTGTCATATTGGGAGCAGAATCACATTTGTTACGTTACTTGATATTTTCAGGAGAAAAAGGCAATGTTGCTTCTTATTAATATAATACACTCCTGGAAATGGAAAAAAGAACACATTGACACCGCTGTGTCAGACCCACCATACTTGTTCCAGACACTGCGAGAGGGCTGTACAAGCAATGATCACACGCACGGCACAGCGGACACACCAGGAACCGCGGTGTTGGCCGTCGAATGGCGCTAGCTGCGCAGCAGTTGTGCACCGCCGCCGTCAGTGTCAGCCAGTTTGCCATGGCATACGGAGCTCCATCGCAGTCTTTAACACTGGTAGCATGCCGCGACAGCGTGGACGTGAACCGTATGTGCAGTTGACGGACTTTGAGGGAGGGCGTATAGTGGGCATGCGGGAGGCCGGGTGGACGTACCGCCGAATTGCTCAACACGTGGGGCGTGAGGTCTCCACAGTACATCGATGTTGTCGCCAGTGGTCGGCGGAAGGTGCACGTGCCGTCGACCTGGGACCGGACCGCAGCGACGCACGGATGCACGCCAAGATCGTAGGATCCTACGCAGTGCCGTAGGGGACCGCACCGCCACTTCCCAGCAAATTAGGGACACTGTTGCTCCTGGGGTATCGGCGAGGACCATTCGCAACCGTCTCCATGAAGCTGGGCTACGGTCCCGCACACCGTTAGGCCGTCTTCCGCTCACGCCCCAACATCGTGCAGCCCGCCTCCAGTGGTGTCGCGACAGGCGTGAATGGAGGGACGAATGGAGACGTGTCGTCTTCAGCGATGAGAGTCGCTTCTGCCTTGGTGCCAATGATGGTCGTATGCGTGTTTGGCGCCGTGCAGGTGAGCGCCACAATCAGGACTGCATACGACCGAGGCACACAGAGCCAACACCCGGCATCATGGTGTGGGAAGCGATCTCCTACACTGGCCGTACACCTCTGGTGATCGTCGAGGGGACACTGAACAGTGCACGGTACATCCAAACCGTCATCGAACCCATCGTTCTACCATTCCTAGACCGGCAAGGGAACTTGCTGTTCCAACAGGACAATGCACGTCCGCATGTATCTCGTGCCACCCAACGTGCTCTAGAAGGTGTAAGTCAACTACCCTGGCCAGCAAGGTCTCCGGATCTGTCCCCCATTGAGCATGTTTGGGACTGGATGAAGCGTCGTCTCACGCGGTCTGCACGTCCAGCACGAACGCTGGTCCAACTGAGGCGCCAGGTGGAAATGGCATGGCAAGCCGTTCCACAGGAGTACATCCAGCATCTCTACGATCGTCTCTATGGAAGAATAGCAGGCTGCATTGCTGCGAAAGGTGGATATACAGTGTACTAGTGCCGACATTGTGCATGCTCTGTTGCCTGTGTCTATGTGAATGTGGTTCTGTCAGTGTGATCATGTGATGTATCTGACCCCAGGAATGTGTCAATAAAGTTTCCCCTTCCTGGGACAATGAATTCACGGTGTTCTTATTTCAATTTCCAGGAGTGTACATTCAGTGTCACAGCTGTGTTTGACCAACCATAACTGATGCTGAATGTGCATATTGTCATATAATGTGAAGGGCTTATTTCAATAGTGGTACAAGTCGATTAACTCCACTTTTCTGTCTATAATGCTTCTGAAATTAATGATCCAAACATACATTAATAACGGTTCATTTCTAGCAAGAAGCCATATGCTTGAATATTTCCGGTATCTCAACTGTAGATTTTTCAGCGCTCGTTTAACTTTACGACTCTGTATCTCAAAATGAACAAAAATGGACTTGTACCACTAATGAAATAAGCCCTTCACATGCACACACAGCACACCGATCTCGTGAGGCAGAAGGCTCTCATAACGAAGTACGTACGTCGTTCAACAGATGGCACTAGGAAAAGAATGTTAACTGCGCTTTTTAGTTGCTACTTTGTGACTCTTATTTGCGACTCGTCACGGAAATCGCAGTTAGACTCGATAGCGTGTCGCAGAGATGAGCATAGTATAAACTTTGGCCAACAGATAGCACTGTTAACTGAGCGTTTTAGTTGCTACTTGCGACTCTTAGTTGCGATTTGTCACTGAAATCGCAGAAAGCGGTATGAAATTCGGCCAACAGATGGCTCACGGCGTTTAATGTGAAATGCTACTTGCGACTGCTAACTGTGACCGAAATCGCAGTTAGATTTTGTAAAGTTGTTATTGTGAAATCTGTGACTTCTCAATCACTGTGATTTCTAACAGATACGCCATTTCCTGCCCACCAGTACTGTTGACATTCCGAGAAAGTACGTTCCAGGAGGAGTCAGATAACATATCAGATACGTCTACAGAAATGACAATAGCGAGAAAATTAGAGAAATTATAGCAAATACGAAAGCTTATTTTCAACCATTCCTTCCACGCGCTATTCGCGAATGTAAGGGGGAAGAGGCATGAGACAATTGTAGCTGAAGCACCCTCTGGCGCACACCGTAGATGTAGGTGACGTCACCGGTTAATGGGGTAGAAATGCGGGTACTGCAGCCACACTACGCGAAACATTCAGCTTTCAAGTGTGAGTTGCGCAAAACGCAGCCCAGAGTTTTTGGAGCAGTAGTAGGAGGTGACCGTGAGCGTATCTGCGACCGTTCAACCCGAGATAACCTCTCGACAGTACGACTTCTTCCTCGACGCGATTCAGCCTCGTATTGGCTGCACATCTGCTTCCTGGTCTGTATCCTGCACCGTAGATGCTAAATGTAATTTTCAGATGAAGGAAGATTAGGGCTTAGGGTCCCGTCGACTCGGAGCTCATTAGCCACGGAATGCAATCTCGGACAGTGTGTAGGATAGGGAAAGAAATCGACCGAGCGCTTTCAAAGGGATTGCCGCGTACACTGAAACTTCCACTGTGAATGCAAAGAATGACTGCTGGTAAAACTTCTACGTTACTTCTTCAAACACCAGATTGAAAATGAACGTTCTGAGACTGTTTTCTCTTTACTTATCCCCATCATTTCTAAACTGATAAAAAATATTTAAGCGCAACGCAATCTGACTTTCAATAATCCCTACAAAAGAATAGCCCTAACAATAATCTATAACCTTCATGAACCACTTACCTCACAAAAATCTTCGTTAGTCCAACTACTGCAATACAGCGAGCACCAATACTGCCAGCTACATAAAGGATTCTACCTACTGAAGGCACTAACTACTGATACACATATAGTTAGCAAATGAAAGATTTTGATAGGGAACAAAAAATTATCTTTACCTTAATAGTGTTGAAAAGTCATAATACAGTATAACCTCGTTAGCGCGAACTCGCAGAAGACGAACTCGCTATTAACGCAAAAAAAAAAAAAAAATATTGGTCCCGCCAGGAATACATTAGTTCTTATGATACGTTTTATCGGTTAACACGAATTTCGGTTACGGAGAATTACGAACTCTGCTTCAGTTCTTAGCGTAATTAAATTTCACTGTAACACGAACTTCCGACCTTAGAGTATTCTAAAGAGTATTTTTTTCCCAAAATGAATGTAAGAAATGTAGCTACAATGCTAATTATACTTATTGTTGACTCGTTCCTAACGTATCGGAGGTCGGTAGGCGCGATTATCACATCAACAATCAGCGTAAGCTGTAAATTGTAAGACATTCAATAATATGTGCAACAGCATTTAAGAATGTACTCAGTGCAGATTTGACAGGTGTTCTGTTAGTCTTAGCTGTATCGAGTTGGAATACTGCATAAAACTACAGTTACAACCGTTCCGTAGCACGCGAAAATGGCAAAGAGGAAACAGACAGCTCTAAATGTACAAATTTAAGATTCTAGATGAAGTGGACCGTGGTACCAAGAAAACAGCAATTGCAGAGCAGTTTGGAATACCTAAATCTACTTTATCTACGATTATTAAGAATCGACAAAAAATTATTAAAGCTGCGACATCAGGTTCTGGAAACAAATCTAAACGACTTCGTACCGCCAAGTATGAAGACATCAATACTTTACTGCTAGAATGGTTCAATCATATGCGTGCATCGAACATGCCTTTAACTGGCCCTGTGATTTAGTCAAAAGCAAATGATATTGCTAAAGATATGGGCATCTAAGACTTTCGTTGTTCTGCTGGTTGGTCGTATCGGTTCCAAAAGAGACATTCAATTTCATCGGTGCAAATTTGTGGTGAAGCAAATGAAGTTGATGAAGAAAGTACGAACAGCTGGTTGCATGAATTCAACCGAGTGAGGGAAAAGTATGCCTCGTGTGATGTGTTTTAACGTGGATGAAACTGGATTTTTCTACAATCTTTTTCCAAATCACACCCGGGGGATAAAAGGTGATAAGTGTCACAGTAGAGCACGAAGCAAACAGCGTGTGACTCTTGTGCTGTGCTGTAATGCTGACGGCAGTGACAAGTTTCGTCCCTGATTATCGGTAAATCCGAGAAACCACGTTGTTTACAAAACATATATATGGACACTTTACCTTGCATTACTCTCACCACAAGAAAGCTTGGATCGATGGCACATCATTTCGCAAGTGGCTTCTTCGTTTCAACAGTCGAATGGTTACTCAAATGAGACATATTCTTCTTACATTGGACAGATGTACTGCCGATAACGTTCATGATCTGAACCTGTCCAACATAAAGATTCAGTTTTTTCCACCCAACGGCACAAACCGCCTTCAGCCTTCGGACCAAGGCATAATCTTTCTCATAAACAGAGCTTATCGTAAGCGACTTCTAAGAGCTGCAATTTGTGCTGCTGAAAACAATAATGCAACCCCAAATTGGAATCTGCTTGACGTAATAAAAACCATCGCGGCAGCCTGGAACTCAGTATCGCCACATCATATAGGGAAGTGCTTTAATAGAGCCTGTAGACACAGCAACACTGAAGATGTCCACGAGTTAGAAGATGCCACTTCACCTGATGAATGGCCGTTGCGAACCCTGGGATTCGTTTCGAAGAATTCATTAGTGTAGACGACGATGTTGCTTCTGTGGAAACGGATGTGCCAAAAGCTGTGAACGAGGTGCAAGAAGGGCCATCAGAAGAAAGTGAAGAGGAAGAGAATACAGATACCATTCCACCTACCCGTCAGGAGATGTTTACAGCCTTGGACTGTTTAGGACGGTTCGCTTCAACATCTGACGTCACTGCTGGGTTTACGGACGCTATCATCACAATTGGTTGTGAAATTACAAAATATTATCGTTCCCATGAACGTCAGCAAACAATGACCGAATTTTTTCGAAGAAAGTAACGTACATAATTTGTGAGTACTTGGTTCAAAAAATGGCTCTGAGCACTATGTGACTCAACTGTTGTGGTCATCAGTCCCCTAGAACTTAGAACTACTTAAACCTATCTAACCTAAGGACATCACACACATCCATGCCCGAGGCAGGATTTGAACCTGCGACCGTAGCAGTCTCACGGTTCCGGACTGCGCGCCTAGAACCGCGAGGCAACCGTGGCTGGCTGTGAGTACTTGGATTTTACAATCACTTTATAGTGTTATAATTCTACAATAACGTGATTGATAGTGTAGTGTATTACACATTGGTGAACTGCTATACATGTACACTTATTAAAATCTGTGTTATTCACTTAACACGAATCTTTTTAACACGAACTCCTGTTTTTTCGCCCCCTTCGGATACGTGTTAAATTCTTGACATCCAGTTTAACAGATTTCCTTTTCCTGACGGACGCACGTCCAGATCGTCCGCTCATATTAAGATCTCAAAACTCTGGGATTTCTCTCCCCACATCCATCACTCCTGGCGGCTCACCTCCAACTGCCCAACGCTACGGGCTGTTCACATCCAAGTGCCCAACTGGCGAGTAACTTCCAACAATGAGTCCAGCCAGCCACAGTCTGCACACACCGCAGTCAGTGATTTAAATACCGAGTGCTGCACAGCGCTACCAACATACATACCTAAACTACCTACTTACAACACTTATCATTCGTTTCTTGTGGCGCCAGCCACCTCAAGAAGAGAAAAAATCAAATCCGGTGGCATTCTACACGGGATGGGGAGATTATGCATGAAAAGCAAGTACACTGTGGCTCCAGAGTAGACGTATTACTGAAGGGAAAGCTACAGCGGAGCCCGATAGTAAAGCTGCACAATGTGAGTATTCACAGAAAGCACGAAATATGATACTTAGGGCTACATACTGGCGATCGACTGACGTTTAACCGACGTTTAAAACATGCAACTGATCAAGCAGGAAATCTTGAAAACTCACAAGCAGCAAGAGAATTACACACTGCTGCTGAAAACTGTACGAATCTATCACTCAGCTTTGTTTGAATCAATTGAATCAATAGTACGAGAGTGCACTGAAAAGTGATGCCTCCGAAAGAATTTTGTATATGAAAACTCGTAACCCTCGTAATATTGTGGGGGGGGGGGGGGGGGGAGGGAAGAAGGAGGGCCGAGCGGTCTTCATGCTCACCTTTTAAAAACATTGTAATCTACTCATATACCTACTGTATAATTTAAAATATTGAAAGAAATATTTATTGCTTTAGATGACCTTTTTTATATCAGGTTTTGTATTTTTTCCTTTTTTTGTATTTTTCGGTAGAACGTAACCCAAAAATTTAAGTCTTAATATTAAATATGGCTTTTTCATATTTTGGTGTTGAGAATCTCTCTTACATAAACATACTGCATATTTGTAAAAAGTATGAAGTCAACAAAAGTCTACGATAGTTAACGAATTCCGTATTTTTTAAAAAAAATGTGGTGCTCTCTGTGTACACATTACGAAAAATTTTCAGGTTCTTGGCCGTACCTATATGTCAGAACGTTATTTAAAAATGACGTTATTGATGAAGTTGACAAAACTTAACGAAATTTGTCTTTCTTGTGTTGGGGGTGAAGTACATTCCCTTGGCGGTATGCGTTATGGAAAACACGTTGCTATTACTAGGGTGAAAGCTTTTTAAATAAAACAAACATTGAAACTTCCTGGGAGATTAAAACTGTGTGCTAGACCGAGACTCGAACGCGGGACCTTTGCCTTTCACGGGCAAGTGCTCTGCAACTGAGCTACCCATCCACGACTCACGCCCCCTCAGTTTTAATCTGCCAGGAAGTTTCATATCAGCGTACACTCCGCTGCAGAGTGAAAATCTCATTCTGGAAACATCGCCAAGGCTGTGGCTAAGCCATGTCTCCGCAATATCCTTTCTTTCAGGAGTGCTAGTTCTACGTGGTTCGCAGGAGAGCTTCTGTAAAGTTTGGAAGGTAGGAGGCGAGGTACTGGCAAAACTAAAGCTGTGAGGACGGGTCGTGAGTCGTACTTGGGTAGCTCAGTTGGTAGAGCACTTGCCCGCGAAAGGCAAAGGTCCCGAGTTCGAGTCTCGGCGAGGCACACAGTTTTAATCTGCCAGGAAGTTTCATATCAGCGTACACTCCGCTGCAGAGTGAAAATCTCATTCTGGAAACATCGCCAAGGCTGTGGCTAAGCCATGTCTCCGCAATATCCTTTCTTTCAGGAGTGCTAGTTCTACGTGGTTCGCAGGAGAGCTTCTGTAAAGTTTGGAAGGTAGGAGGCGAGGTACTGGCAAAACTAAAGCTGTGAGGACGGGTCGTGAGTCGTACTTGGGTAGCTCAGTTGGTAGAGCACTTGCCCGCGAAAGGCAAAGGTCCCGAATCCGAGTCTCTGTCCAGCACACAGTTTTAATCAGCCAGGAAGTTTCATACTAGCGCACACTCCGCTGCAGGGTGAAAATCTCATTCTGAAAACAAACATTGCTAATAACTTACAGCTTTATTCTTCACGCCTGCATATTCAATTCTCACTATAGTCACCATGGCGACAAACACATTTCGCTCCAGAAGAGAACAGTTTGTTGAGATCGTCATTGTAGTATGTCTGACTTTGTTGATTATTCCATAACCTCACCTCTGCATCCATCACTTCTTCACTGTGAAAGTGAAGTCCTTGAGGGTGCTCTTTAACTTTCGGAAGCAGATAAAAACCGCTTGCGGCCTAGTCGGGACAGAAAGGAGGACGATCCATGACAATGAGTCCAAGGCATCAGATTGATGCAGATGTCGTTGTGCTCGTGTGTGGTGTGGTAGATAGAATGTTAACAACGTTTGCTTTTTTTTTTAAAAAAAAATTCAGAGTTTTCACGTGAAAAATTCGGAGTAACTACTTTACGGACTTTGTCTCACAGTGATCAGAACAGAACAGTGGTTAGGGGAGGGCACAGGCGGGCCCTGCTCCGACTGTATGGGGCTTTCAGCATGTGTTTTCACCAGAATGAGATTTTCACTCTGCAGCGGAGTGTGCGCTGATATGAAACTTCCTGGCAGATTAAAACTGTGTGCCCGACCGAGACTCGAACTCGGGACCTTTGCCTTTCGCAGAAGAGCTTCTGTAAAGTTTGGAAGGTAGGAGACGGATACTGGCAGAAGTAAAGCTGTGAGTACCGGGCGTGAGTCGTGCTTCGGTAGCTCAGTTGGTAGAGCACTTGCCTGCGAAAGGCAAAGGTCCCGAGTTCGAGTCTCGGTCGGGCCACACAGTTTTAATCTGCCAGGAAGTTTCATATCAGCGCACACTCCGCTGCAGAGTGAAAATCTCATTCTGGAAACATCCCCCAGGCTGTGGCTACGCCATGTCTCCACAGTATCCTTTCTTTCAGGAGTGCTAGTTCTGCATGTTTCGCAGAAGAGCTTCTGTAAAGTTTGGAAGGTAGGAGACGGATACTGGCAGAAGTAAAGCTGTGAGTACCGGGCGTGAGTCGTGCTTTGGTAGCTCAGTTGGTAGAGCACTTGCCCGCGAAAGGCAAAGGTCCCGAGTTCGAGTCTCGGTCGGGGCACACAGTTTTAATCTGCCAGGAAGTTTCATATCAGCGCACACTCCGCTGCAGAGTGAAAATCTCATTCTGGAAACATCCCCCAGGCTGTGGCTAAGCCATGTCTCCACAGTATCCTTTCTTTCAGGAGTGCTAGTTCTGCATGTTTCGCAGAAGAGCTTCTGTAAAGTTTGGAAGGTAGGAGACGGTTACTGGCAGAAGTAAAGCTGTGAGTACCGGGCGTGAGTCGTGCTTCGGTAGCTCAGTTGGTAGAGCACTTGCCCGCGAAAGGCAAAGGTCCCGAGTTCGAGTCTCGGTCGGGCACACAGTTTTAATCTGCCAGGAAGTTTCATGTGTTTTCACCATTTACTACACGAAAGGTACATTACACTTGCTGTCTCCAGCCAAGTTTAAGATTTTAAAGACTAGTGGAAGAAAATGGAAATTATGTGGGAAGATTTCAGGGGCAGCCGCCAACTATAACAGTGGCGAGTCAGTAGATGGCAGTGTAAGGAAGAAGGGGGGGGGGGGGGGGGGGGTGGCAATCAGTGTCAAAGGCCGTACAGTGTTTTTATTTCTCCCCGACATCCGGGAGCGGTTGCAAATAAGCCATTTAGACCCGAGTCGAGGCATAGTGCATTTCTTTAAGGCGACACAATTCCTACCCAATGCATCCACGTCGAATGCTTCTCACTCAGCGGACTTTGGTCCCATGGGGAAAATACTGACCATTTATTTCTAAAATGCACAGAGATATGGGGACATGAACACAGTTGACACACGACGACATCCGAGAATCCATTAGAGAGCCAGATAAAACGCAAATATCAACAGACAGGCTGACAGTACACATCATATGTTACATGCTCAATGCAGAGAAAAGAGAACAGAATGATAACACTCATTCTGACAGTGACAGTGGTTAGTTAATGAGAGATGAAGTGGAATGAAAAAACTAGACACACAACACTCCCAGGAAGTAACATGTGTGCCGGCCGCAGTGGTCTTGCGGTTCTAGGCGCACAGTCCGGAACCGTGCGACTGCTACGGTCGCAGGTTCGAATCCTGCCTCGGGCATGGATGTGTGTGATGTCCTTAGGTTAGTTAGGTTTAAGTAGTTCTAAGTCCTAGCGGACTGATGACCACAGCAGTTGAGTCCTATAGTGCTCAGAGCCGTTTTTTGAAGTAACATGTGTAGACTATAGCTAGCGCTAACGCTGCCAGATTGCGTCCTACATAGTCATGTTGAACTTGAAGTAGCTACAGCTTAGAAGTAGTAGCAAGACACCATTAGATCGTATGTAAACAAAATACACTAGCCACACAGAACGATAAAAGGACTCGAATGGAATATAGATTAGGATAGATTACCATGGAAGAGGGATTCATGGTAAGGACACCAGGTTCATTCTGAGATGCTTCGCTACCATCAGCACAGGTATCACAAATCAGTGTGTCTAAGAAAGACGAGTTAAGTGTACCATCAACTTCCTCGCATTTGTGATGGCACCAGTGGTGGGCTCTCACACATTCTAACCTGCCCTTTATTTCCCCTCTGTAATGAAACAATTTTGTGTTAATTCCTCCAGTTTCTAAGTCTAATGTTACTTTTGTAAGTTTTTAATTAATTGTAAAATCACAAGTACATACCAAGATATAATAAAACAATCCTATGTAAGACTTGTAAAAAAATTGAATCACACAAACTGTCCATTTAGTTTGCAAGGAAATGAGCTATCAATAAAGATAATGTACATTACATGTAATTTGACATTAGAACTGTGAACTACGAGGTGCATTCAAGTTCTAAGGCCTCCCATTTTTTTTTCTCCGGACTGGAAAGAGATAGAAACATGCACATTGTTTTAAAATGAGGCCGCATTCATTGTCAATACGTCCCTGAGATGGCAGCACCGTACGGCAGATGGAATTTTTCCACGAGCGGCGAGAATGAGAACTGTTTTAAATACTTAAAATGGCGACGTTTTCCTTACTTGAACAGCGTGCAATCATTCGTTTTCTGAATTTGCGTGGTGTGAAACCAATTGAAATTCATCGACAGTTGAAGGAGACATTTGGTGATGGAGTTATGGATGTGTCGAAAGTGCATTTGTGGGTGTGACAGTTTAATGAAGGCAGAACATCGTGTGACAGCAAACCGAAACAACCTCGGGCTCGCACAAGCCGGTCTGACGACACGATCGAGAAAGTGGAGAGAATTGTTGTGGGGGATCGCCGAATGACTGTTGAACAGATCGCCTCCAGAGTTGGCATTTCTGTGGGTTCTGTGCACACAATCCTGCATGACGACCTGAAAATGCGAAAAGTGTCATCCAGGTGGGTGCCACGAATGCTGACGGACGACCACACACCTGCCCGTGTGGCACGTTGCCGAGCAATGTTGACGCGCTACGACAGCATGAATGGGACTTTCTTTTCTCCGGTTGTGACAATGGATGAGACGTGGATGCCATTTTTCAATCCAGAAACAAAGCTCCAGTCAGCTCAATGGAAGCACACAGATTCACGGCCACCAAAAAACTTTCGGGTAACCGCCAGTGCTGAAAAAATGATGGCGTCCATGTTCTAGGACAGCGAGGGCGTCATCCTTACCCACTGCGTTCCAAAGGGCACTACGGTAACAGGTGCATCCTACGAAAATGTTTTGAAGAACAAATTCCTTCCTGCACTACAACAAAAACGTCCGCGAAGGGCTGCGCGTGTGCTGTTTCACCGAGACAACGCACCCGCACATCGAGCTAACGTTACGCAACAGTTTCTTCGTGATAACAACTTTGAAGTGATTCCTCTTGCTCCCTACTCACCTGACCTGGCTCCTAGTGCATTTGGCTTTTTCCAACAATGAAAGGCACTCTCCGTGGCCGCACATTCACCAGCTGTGCTGCTATTGCCTCAGCGATTTTCCAGTGGTCAAAACAGACCCCTAAAGAAGCCTTTGCCGCTGCCATGGAATCATGGCGTCAGCGTTGTGAAAATTGTGTACGTCTGCAGGGTGATTGCGTCGAGAAGTAACGCCAGTTTCATCGATTTCGGGTGAGTAGTTAACTAGAAAAAAAATCGGAGGCCTTAGAACTTGAATGCACCTCGTACAAAATTGCAAGGATCTTGTTTGCTATTTTTACTCTCTGTTCCAAATAGTCCCTGACATTTTTAAGGGAGTAAGAACGATTGATTTAGAGGGGCAAGACTTGATGCTACAGTGTACCAAATCAAGAACCCAACAGCACAACTCTTTGAGAATGACTGTTGTCAATTTGGAAGATGCGAGTGTCCACAGCATACTCATCGTGATATGTAGAAGAATGGAGAACATCGGAACATCTGGAATGTTGGCATGAATCAATAGACTTAACTAACGACACGAAAATCTCTCCCAAATCATCACAGAACCACCTGAAGTCGACTCTGGTGTGTATCATGTTCGTCTGACGCCAGTTCTACACCGTCGTTGTTGTGGTCTTCAGTCCAAAGAGTGGTTTGATGCTATTGTCCACACTAGTGTGTCCAGTGGAAGCCACATCTTATTATGTAACTACAGCAAACTAAGTCCGATTGAACCTGCTTACTGCGTTCCAATTTTTGTTTCCTTCTATAGGTTTTACGCTCCTCACCTTCTGCAATTACCATATTGAACGTCCCTGGGTGTTTCAGGAAGAGGACTGTCAATTGATCCCCTCTTTTGCTCAAGTTGTGCCATCTCTTATTCAGAAATGCTTTTCGGGCTACTCCCATTCTGTACTTCATGTCTTTTCTGTTTTGGCTATCACTACTTACTTTTGTACCTTAACAGCAAAACACAGCTACTACCTCACCTGTTACATTTCCTAATCTAATTACCTCAGTATCGCCTAATTTAATTCAACTACAGTTAATTACTCTAGTTTTGTTTTCTTTGAAGTTCATCTTATAATCATGCTCCAAGACTGTTATACATACAGTTACTTTGCTCTTCCAAATCCTTCGCTGTCACTAACAGAATCGCAGTGTCATCGAAAAGATTCAAAGATTTTAGTTCTTCTACCTCAACTTTAATTGCCTTTCCTAATTTGTCCCTGGTTTCCATCGAAAATTGCACAGTGTAGTGACTGAATATAGTTACAAACAATCTAACAACCTGTCACAATCCCTTCTCAAATACAGCTTCTCTTTCTTGTATTTTGGCTCTTATAACTGAGGTCTGATTTCTGCAGAAGTCGTAAATAACATTTCGATTCATGGTTTTTGCCCTTGTTACGCTCAAAATTTGAAAGTAAAGTCAACTTTCTGAAAAGCTACCTCTACAATTTCCATAACTGCAGCTTTGCTTTCCTTCAACGTATTTTGTCGACTTTGCCGTAGGACTTGCTTTGCATAGCTTGTTCCATTAGTTTTAGATTCTGATGTAAAAATTTTAAGTCAATGTTTTGCAATCGCAACATGTTAAACTGATGTTTCGATAGTGTTCACATCTGTCAGCACTTGTCTTCTTTGGATTTGAAATTGTTGCATTCTTCCTGAAGTATGAGGGTATTCTACATTTATCATAAAGGCTACAAACCTGTGGAACAATTTTGTCATGTCTGGCTCTCTGGAGGATCTCAATAATTCTGAGGGAATGAATTTCACGCAGAATCATTGATGCATCTCGTGTCTCCCGGTTTTCTGTCAACTTCTTCTCGCAGGATGATGTCTTTTTCTAAAACTGACCTGCAGTTCTTTCCCTTATATTCCTTTCGTTATCTACCATCTATTCACTTAGTTACATGTTCGTTCTACCTCCATTAGATACTCCGTACAGTTTTAATGCAGTCTGTTCTCATATACATCTGTTTGGCTTCTGGTCTCTCCCAATACTTCCCAATCTTCATCAATGCGTTGCTCCATGAAAAAAATTTATTTAATGGTATCGCTGCTACAGTTCATAAGTCACTACATAACCAGGTTGTTAACTATCGTTTTTAAACACTCAAATGCTTAGTACAGAAAACCCTATCAGTCTTACCAAAAGTGTGCCACATCGTTGATGTTTGTGTATTTATTAGCAAGCCATCCAATCATTTTCTTCTACATATTACAAAATACGTTTGAATTTTTTCCGTAACTTCGTCGCCAATCTATACTACCTATTTTCGACGTATTCGTTATAAATTGTTCTATCTAATTACAACTGGTTTTGTAACATTGTGTGATTGCCCTACCATTTTAAATCATTGACTAACCGAGCAGTCGCTCGGCAACAGCTACAGTAAATAACGTTGCGAGAATGTAAAAAAAAAAAAACGAACGTCCTCTGACGTGACGTGTTTATTGTGGAAGCGGCGTCAGAGATGCAGTGAGCTATTGACTTTGAAAGCCGCTCCGCGAAAGGCGGACAAAAGAAGAACATTTTTATACATACTTTTTATGCACGAGATATTCTCGATGAACAGTTACTCACTCTTCTTTCTCTTGTAATTTGCGTCGGACACGCACGTCTTGCCACTGTATTATTATTGTTTAAAAAAATATTATTTTAGTGTGATGTGTACGTGCCATTCTGCATAGCAGTAGATTTATCTGAGAAGCTATATTGTGCGACGTATATTTGGAAATGCCGAAGGATGTAAGTTCGTTATTTATTGATGGCCATAAATTCAAAGTCAAATGGAACTTGCGTATGGACTAATTACTTAGTATAGAAGCTATGTCTCATTACTACATGACCATACGTATTCAATCTTCTTTTATGTTTCTGCACATTTTGATGGTTCACAGTCACAAATGGTTTTGTCGAAATCGGACGGAGGTAGCATACCGGTAACGTGAAATATTTACTCCGCATCTTATTCCGCTGGTAAATGCATGATAAACTTCGGTCCCTTAGGTAATGCATGCTGATCTAGCCAAAAAAAGAAATATTTTCAGTAGTCATTTACTGCGTCGGACACTGACCAGTAAAGGTATTCAAATCCACTACAATAACTAGTTACGTCTATTGGCCTAAAATACAATATATATAATGTGCTTTTCTCTGCAAATATTTTTTCACCGCCGATTATAGCTGTATGTTAAAGCACAAAAGTAAACATATTGTTACAATTGGCGCCTCTGAACAGAGACACGAATTAAAAATCTCGTTTACTGCTCCAAGGAATAAAAAAATTGTAGTAAGATACGCATTGTGGAAATTTTCATAAAGAATAGTAGCTAATCTTGTGCTTTTGATATGTTACTTGCATCAAACACCATCCAATAAAATTTCCATCGATCGAACAACCGAGATAAGGCAATTAGAGAAATTTACGGAAAAAGAGATGTTTTGGAACAGAATTTGTGCGATAAACGTGTTGCATCGCCGAAGGCAGTCATCAGTAACGTAAGTTAAAATTTTGTCAGCCGTAGCTAAGCTTCCTTAGTTTCAGGCGTCATTAATCAATTTGTGACCATCTTTAGTAGTTGCAGTAGAAAATTTGCTTGAAATCCAGTAGTTTGCATTTAGTAGATTGGCCATTTCTTTAACGATTGCTTAAATTCCATTGTTGTGTATTGTATATCAGTTGTTCATAAATGTTCGCTGCCTGTTCACGGAGCTGACCAGTATTAGTTTTCACTTATTTTGACCCTGGAGCAGCCATACTTTCTTTGCGGTCAAGAACAGTCACTTGTTCTCGTTAGGTGCGACTCCGGAAATTCCGATCTTCTTACGTAGCAGTGACAGCCGACTCGCTACCAATAAATTACATCTCTGTCGACAGCAGACTGCTGTAGCTCAAACGAACTTCATTGACTTGCTGTTTGTAAATAAGTGAGCTATGGCAGACGATAAAATGTCATCTCTAGATTCAAATGAACAGAATGAAACGAGTGAAGTGACGCGTTACTTACAGTCCCGCAGGTTCATTAGTAGGGCTGAGAAATCAATCGAAACAACTGTAGAAAGTGAAGTGGACTTTGGTGCCTCACACCATACTGTTACTGAACTAGACAATGTTAGCACAGTTTCTGCCACTAGTATGCATAGCCATACACTGGTTACAAGGGAGGCAGGCGAAAGTAATCCAGTGGTAGTGACAGGCGATGTGTTCAAACATCTACTGAATCAAATAAGTCAAACGATACAGAAAGAAAATCTCCAAATAGTGAATACCATTAAAAATTATTTAAAAGAAAAAAAATCGACAAATTGTGAAGTCCATTCAAAAGGATTTGAAAGACGAAAATCATCAAATGAAGGAAGATTTGATGGAGGATAACAGACAAATGTTAGGGTCGCTTGAAGATAAACTTTCCACAGTAAGCGAAGAAACAAAAACTGTTAGAGAAGTGGCCGAGCGGTTCTAGGCGCTTGTCTGGAACCGCGCGACCGCTACGGTCGCAGGTTCGAATCCTGCGCAGGGCATGGATGTGTGTGATGCCCTTAGGTTAGTTAGGTTTAAGTAGTTCTAAGTTCTAAGGGACTGATGACCGCAGACGTTAAGTCCGATAGTGCTCAGAGCCATTTGAACCATCATTTGTTAGAGAAGACGTAGCCAACAAAGTAGCAAATCATGTTAAGGATGCAGTTTCTCAAATGCGAATTGGAAGAATTTCCGAACTGAATGACGCTTTAGCTACCATGCAAATGGAGACAGCTGACATCCGAGACATAACCATGAATCTTGATTGCTCTGTAACCACGCTTAATGATAGATTAAACAGGGTAACTATGCAGGTAGAAAAACTAAGCGAGGAAATGTCAAATTTGACTCTGGAAACTGAAACAAAAGTAAAAGAGAGGCTAGATACGCATGAGAGAAAATTTAGAGAAAAGTATGAGAACTGGATTGCTGGAAAGGACAAATTTGTCGAAAATAAAATTAACAAAGACCTAGTAGAGACTGTGAAAGCAACCACTCTTAGTATCTTGACAGTTCCTGGAAGCTCCGGAGATACTGTAATGTCTGAACTCGGTAGCATTAGGCGTACCCTTCAGCAAGAAATACCAAATTGGAAGCAAGAGGTAGCGGAACAACTAAATAACTTGAAGGCACAAGCGAGTAGTAGTTCCCTAAAACAGAGACCGAACCATCCTACCTCTTTAGCCTCAGAGGAAGAACATGAACTATTTCGGCAATTCCGAATACCTGTTGTATCTAATGAACACACTTCACCGCCACATATTTTAGTTAGTCACCGAAACCAGTAATCTGACTCAGTAGTACAAATGATGAAGGAAGAAAGCATGATAAAATATCGTGTTTTTCAAACCCTTAACCCGGGAAAACGAAACATACACCCAATAGTTTTTCTTCGTGGATCCTCTGGCATTTTTCCAAATTCGTGGACCGATAGACACCGTATATAATTTGTTGCCGGATATATAGGTGGATGAATCGGCAATATGGGGGACCGAAATGGTTGATAAGTGAAGTGTCGAACATATGAGGGGTTTGAGCACTGTTTCCTCAGCAAATTTTGGAGCGAAGGTGTTCAGAAGCGCCTTCGTAAAGAAGTTTATAACGCGGAGCAATTTGACCCCAGGAATAGTAGCCTGACAAGGTACATCGAAAATATCTTGGCAAAATCCTGTATTGGGATATCCCTATGAATAGTAAAGATGTAATTATGATCAACGGGGAGTGTCATAGGACCGTTGCTATTCACAATATACATAAATGACCTGGTGTATGACATCGGAAGTTCACTGAGGCTTTTTGCAGACGATGCTGTGGTGTATCGAGAGGTTGCAACAATGGAAAATTGTACTGAAATGCAGGAGGATCTGCAGCGAATTGACGCATGGTGCACGGAATGGCAATTGAATCTCAATGTAGACAAGTGTAATGTGATGCGAATACATAGAAAGATAGGTCCCTTATCATTTAGCTACAAAATAGCAGGTCAGCAACTGGAAGCAGTTAATTCCATAAATTATCTGGGAGTACGCATTAGGAGTGATTTAAAATGGAATGATCATATAAAGTTGATCGTCGGTAAAGCAGATGCCAGACTGATATTCATTGGAAGAATCCTAAGGAAATGCAATCCGACAACAAAGGAAGTAGGTTACAGTACGCTTGTTCGCCCACTGCTTGAATACTGCTCAGCAGTGTGGGATTCGCACCAGACAGGGTTGATAGAAGAGATAGAGAAGATCCAACGGAGAGCAGCGCGCTTTGTTGCAGGATCATTTAGTAATCGCGAAAGCGTTACGGAGATGATAGATAAACTCCAGTGGAAGACTCTGCAGGAGAGACGCTCAGTAGCTCGGTACGGGCTTTTGTTAAAGTTTCGAGAACATACCTTCACCGAAGAGTCAAGCAGTATATTGCTCCCTCCTACGTATATCTCGCGAAGAGACCATGAGGATAAAATCAGAGAGATTAGAGCCCACACAGAAGCATACCGACAATCCTTCTTTCCACGTACAATACGAGACTGGAATAGAAGGGAGAACCGATAGAGGTACTCATGGTACCCTCCGCCACACACCGTCAGGTGGCTTGCGGAGTATGGATGTAGATGTAGATGTAGAAGTCTACATTACCCACATCAATTCGTGAGAAGCTGATAACCACCAGATTATGATCCAGATATACATTTCTGTCGATATTAGATTCCCTAGACTTGATCTAAGAGGACCTGAGAGCTAACAAACTGCGGAATACTCTACACAATTATTGGCCACACCATTACGAGAGTAACAGCTATGAAAAGCCAGGGAATGGTTACAAACATAGTAACGATTGGCAAAACGGAAATAAAGGCAATGGATGACACGACTGGTAACCAATACGGCACTAAACCGTACAAACAGAAGTTTGGAAATGGTTTCAGTCGAAAGATTTGGCCACAGAGGAGCGGATCGCAATGGAATGCACCGTACTCGTACGGCCAACATTCAGATTACGGGCAGCAACAAACAGCTCGTAACGTCCACTCATACGAACACAATACCGCGCCTAGTAAAAAACAAGTACAGGTAATGTATAGAAACACACAGTTTAACGGCAAGATACAGAGTCGAGGTGAACTCCACGGTAACAGTTCCGGAAATCATAATGGTAATAAAAATCATCAGACCCCGTGAAGGCAGTAAAATCCCCCTGTATTTTTCGGAACACGGAACACTGCAACACATATTGTCACCAGAACAAACGCAACAACACTATGACACGAGGTTTGTACGCAGTAGTAATTTTGTTCCTGAGTGTTCTCATAATGTCACATTGGTCTACTTCCTAATGATGGCCAATCAAAACCACGAAAGCAGGAAAATTAATTTTAGCATCTGAAAGCTCCCTATGTGATGTTGTGATACAGAATGGGAGCGACCAATTCGACAGAGAGACTAACCATGACCTACTTGTACTGAGATGCAATGACGGAATTAAGATGAGAGGAGAATTATTGCAAGAGAAAGAGGCGACTGACGGTGACGAACCGATACATGAAAAACTTACTATAGCGGGAATTTTGACTACTGTAATCATAGGTACAGGTGCAAATATTAAAGCTATGTTCTTATGCTTCTACACTCCTGGAAATTGAAATAAGAACACCGTGAATTCATTGTCCCAGGAAGGGGAAACTTTATTGACACATTCCTGGGGTCAGATACATCACATGGTCACACTGACAGAACCACAGGCACATAGACACAGGCAACAGAGCATGCACAATGTCGGCACTAGTACAGTGTGTATCCACCTTTCGCAGCAATGCGGGCTGCTATTCTCCCATGGAGACGATCGTAGAGATGCTGGATGTAGTCCTGTGGAACGGCTTGCCATGCCATTTCCACCTGGCGCCTCAGTTGGACCAGCGTTTGTGCTGCACGTGCAGACCGCGTGAGACGACGCTTCATCCAGTCCCAAACATGCTCAATGGGGGACAGATCCGGAGATCTTGCTGGCCAGGGTAGTTGACTTACACCTTCTAGAGCACGTTGGGTGGCACGGGATACATGCGGACGTGCATTCTCCTGTTGGAACAGCAAGTTCCCTTGGCGGTCTAGGAATGGTAGAACGATGGGTTCGATGACGGTTTGGATGTACCGTGCACTATTCAGTGTCCCCTCGACGATCACCAGAGGTGTACGGCCAGTGTAGGAGATCGCTCCCCACACCATGATGCCGGGTGTTGGCCCTGTGTGCCTCGGTCGTATGCAGTCCTGATTGTGGCGCTCACCTGCACGGCGCTAAACACGCATACGACCATCATTCTCACCAAGGCAGAAGCGACTCTCATCGCTGAAGACGACACATCTCCATTCGTCCCTCCATTCACGCCTGTCGCGACACCACTGGAGGCGGGCTGCACGATGTTGGGGCGTGAGCGGAAGACGGCCTAACGGTGTGCGGGACCGTAGCCCAGCTTCATGGAGACGGTTGCGAATGGTCCTCGCCGATACCCCAGGAGCAACAGTGTCCCTAATTTGCTGGGAAGTGGCGGTGCGGTCCCCTACGGCACTGCGTAGGATCCTACGGTCTTGGCGTGCATCCGTGCGTCGCTTCAGTGCGGTCCCAGGTCGAAGGGCACGTGCACCTTCCGCCGACCACTGGCGACAACATCGATGTACTGTTGAGACCTCACGCCCCACGTGTTGAGCAATTCGGCGGTACGTCCACCCGGCCTCCCGCATGCCCACTGCACGCCCTCGCTCAAAGTCCGTCAACTGCACATACGGTTCACGTCCACGCTGTCGCGGCATGCTACCAGTGTTCAAGACTGCGATGGAGCTCCGTATGCCACGGCAAACTGGCTGACACTGACGGCGGCGGTGCACAAATGCTGCGCAGCTAGCGCCATTCGACGGCCAACACCGCGGTTCCTGGTGTGTCCGCTGTGCCGTGCGTGTGATCATTGCTTGTACAGCCCTCTCGCAGTGTCCGGAGTAAGTATGGTGGGTCTGACACACTGGTGTCAATGTGTTCTTTTTTCCATTTCCAGGAGTGTATAAGCAAATTAGTGCATTATTTAAAATTCCAACATTACCGGCCCAAGGATGTTCAGTAACAGGAGCCATCGGCTCCCAGACACGAAAGGGCAGTATACAAGCTTAGGTACCACTGGAGATTCAATCAGTACCCATCAAATGCATTTTCCTCGTTGTCAAGAATCTGGCAGTGCCATGTCTCTTGGATTTTCTGCCAGTACAGCAGACAGAAGTAGCACTGGAGTTAGTGAAAGAAAGACTGAAAACTTTGGCACTTGTCATAGCATTAGATTACAGAGGGTAGGCAGAAGACCTCCTTGTCGTAATCATTCCAACTTGTTATATGGTAACTGTGATACATTTAATGATGCAATAACAGTCAGTGACTTATGCTCTCCACAGGAAACAACCAATAACATCTCAGAACCAACAGAGCTATCCGAACCTCGGAGACAGGAATTATTCAGTTTGTTGTCACAATATATCGCAGAGTTTTCCAAACGACCTGGTATTATAAAGGACTATGAATATACTATGGAAGTGGTGCCGCACCAAACTTTCTGTCGCGTGACATACCCCACACCGTATGCAAGAAGGGAAGCAGTTCGCAATGAAATTAAGATGCTGAGCTGGGAAGTCATAGAGTATTCTAAGTCGCCATATAGTAGCCCTTCGTTGACGATTTTGAAACAGGATGAAATGAAATGTCGTGTGAAGAGGGCCTCCCATCGGGTAGACCGTTCGCCTGGTGCAAGTCTTTCGATTTGACGCCACTTCGGCGACTTGCCCGTCGATGGGGATGAAATGATGATGATTAGGACAACACAACACCCAGTCCCTGAGCGGAGAAAATCTCCGACCCAGCCGGGAATCGAACCCGGGCGCTTAGAATTCACAGTGCGTTGCGCTGACCACTCAGCTACGGGGGCGGACTGAAACAGGATAACACAGTACGACTCGTACTTGACGCACGAAACATAAAAATGGCCCTGAGCACTATGGAACTTAACTTCTGAGGTCATCAGTCCCCTAGAACGTAGAACTACTTAAACCTAACTAACCTAAGAACATCACACACATCCACGCCCGAGGCAGGATTCGAACCTGCGACTGTAGCGGTCGCAGGGTTCCAGACTGTAGCGCCTAGAAATGCCGGCAGGCAAGAAACATAAATAAAATTATTGTACCAGACCTGAAGCGATTGAAGAACACCTGCACAGATATTATGGAATTAAGTATTTGAGTAGCTTTGATTTGAAGATGTCATAATGGCAAGTGAGACTAAGTTGGTTCAAATGGCTCTGAGCACTATGCGACTTAACTTCTGAGGTCATCAGTCGCCTAGAACTTAGAGCTAATTAAACATAACTAACCTAAGTACATCACACACATCCATTCCCGAGGCAGGATTCGAACCTGCGACCGTAGCGGTCGCTCGGTTCGACTGTAGCGCCTAGTACTGCTCTGAGAATAAGTCCTAACTAACGAAGGTATACGGCATTAATCTTCGCTGGCCGATCTTTTGGGTCATGCCTTTTGGATTGAATGTTAGTTCTGGAGTATTCATCTCTGCCCTAGATCATGTTCTCGGTCCAGATTTTCTTGATGAAACCACTCTCTACGTTGATGATCTTTTAATTGCTACTAAAACCTGGGAAAACCACGTTGAACTAACACAAAAAGTGTTTCAGCGATTCCTGGAATACGGAGTCACTGCCAACTTGCAAAAGTCACACTTTGGCCGAGCCGAAATCGAATTCTTAGGATACGTCATTTCATCTGACAGAATCCGTCCTGATCCTGCTAAGCTAAGCGCAATTAAAAATTTTCCTATTCCATCTTCAAAACGACAGCTTAAAGGTTATCTCGGACTCACTTCTTTCTTCAGAAGATTCTTCCCAGAGCAAGTAATGAACAACCCTCATTTATTGAAACTGTTAAAGAAAAATACTCAGTGTAATTGGACTGACAACTGTCAAAGGGCATTTCTCGATATCAAAGAAGCTTTGTTAAACAGCAATATCCTTAATCATCCAGATATGGAAAATGAATTTTGTGTGTCATCTGACGCAAGTTTTCAGGGATTATGCTCATGTCTCTTCCAGATCCATGAAGCCAATGAAACAGCAGAAATCAGAGTAATTAGTTTTGCTAGTAGGGTTCTTACAGAGACCGCACGATCCTACTGTATTACCGAATTGGAAGCTCTTCCAGTAGTTTGGGCTTTCAAGAGATTCAACTACCACATCAATGGCAAGAAAATCAAAGTTTATTCTTATCATCGGGCTCTTAGTTATCTTCTGACGTCAAAATAATCTATATAAATTATTGCAGATGCTGTATCTTGCATGCCTGAAGGCTCTTCTGACAGTTCTGAACTTTTGGAACAAATGTCAAATTACAGCATTATTTTGTTGAAGGATCCAATACATCGCAAATATTTCTTTGATCTTTGTCTAAATGCAGGAAACTGATCCAAGATGGAGAGGTGTGAAACAGATCCTCGAAACTAATCCCGCCCACCGCATGTGCAAATATTACAAATTACATAATCAAGTTGTTTTCCACCAAACATCATTGTCGTCAGAAAATTGGCTAGTATGCACTCCACAGGAATATGTAGAACACTTACTCTAGTATACACATATTTCTTGGGAGAACTTTGGTCCAGAAAAGTGTAAGCGTAAAATAGCAAAGTACTGCTACATTCCTAACCTTCATAGCAGAATTCACAAGCTGCTGAAACACTGTGTCATTTGTCAAAAGGCAAAACCTTTTAATCTTTCGAATATACTGCATTTGAATCCTATCATCACAGAGAAACCTAGGCAAATCCTAGGCATACATTTGGCAGGACCACATCCACGAGGTCGTGGAGGACTAAGGTACCTTGTAGCTGTCATCCATCTATTTACCGAACATTTGAGATGAGACCTACAAACAGGCAACCAATCGTCAATCATTTAGAACGTGACTACTTTCCTAGATTCGGAAGACCTGAATCAATTCTCTCAGACAACGGGTCTAGCTTTGTTTGCAAAAGATGAAAAGATGGACACTTTTCCTTGCTCGTCATCATGTCCTTATGTCAAAATTTAGGCCCCAGTCGAACCTGACTGATGGAGTCTTCAAGGAGTTTAATCGTTTCATTCGAACGTATGTACCAAATCAGCAGACTTGCTAGGTTGACTTTGTGTCAGCTTTCGAGGAAATTGTGAATAATCACCTGTTTACTGGTTTCATTCCGAGCGAGCTGATGTCTTCAGACCAAGAGAAAATTGAATGAGTCAATTGAATTCCAAAGTGTAACAACACAAGCGCTAGTTTAGACGACAGAATAAGACAAGCTCTAACAACATTCACCACCCAAGCCAATTTACGCAAGAAGGCCCATGACGAACATATTAATAAGGTGTTAATTTATAAAGTAGGCGGAAAGGTCTTGCTAAAAACGCACCTTACGAGACCCTTCGTATACCGCACACAGGTTGTTATCTGATTTCTGATCCCGCAAATGGAAAAATAAAAGGATTATACCATCACTGTGATTTTAAAATGTATCATGCTACAAAATAAGTGAAGAGAAAGCTTTATAATGGCAAGAGAAGGTTAGCCTCTAGTAACTAAGTGAAAACTGACTTCGTTACAAATGCGTAGGGTAAAGTTCTAAACATTCATGGTGGTTTCTGTTTGTCCTATATCGTGTCTCCCTACCACTTTCGCGCAACGACGCTCTGAGCGTGTTTTTTAGGGAATTGACTAGTTTGAACCTGGGACCTGTTGCTGGTAAGGAGACGCCAGACCACACATGACATGTAGAATTCAGAAGAGTTCGGTGAGACTAGCGATGATATAACCAAATACTAAATGATCTCAGCGTCAGCTCCACTGCACTCCCTGTAAAAGAATCTTAATACTAACTAAATATAGTGGAAAGGGTTCAACGCTTTCCTATTTTTAGTTAGCTGGTAAAATAACGTCGAAAAAGCAGTTAAGTTTACCATTGGAAATCTTATTCTACTCACAAAACATCGTTTATAAATTGCACTATTGATAAAAGGAAATGTTTTAATACAGGATGGTAAAAACCAACTGCGTTCAACAAAAATGCGAACGAATATTCCCTGAATGGGTTTCCAAGTTCTACAATGGATCGAAGGATGACCTATGCCATATCACATCTATAATCTAGGTTTAAATTTAGTTTCACAAAAGAGAAAACTATCAAAATGGTCTAGAGTGACCCTCAATTATCTTTAATAACTTATCTAACTTGTCGTAAATTACAGTGGCTGATGTGGCTTCTCAATAACTATATAACAGAAAAATCATCGCGTTTCAGATCTGTTCTTCAAGTGGCAAATGTGAACACCATGAGTTTTAATTAACGATCGACACTAGTATTACGCAAAAAAGGGGGTGTAACAGATGAGACTTCTGCAGTTCTGAGTGAAGCCTTATGCGCTCAAAAATGCGGCATCGCGTGCGTTCATTACCTTGTCGGTGTTTAGGCAGCGTCAGGGCAGCGGCGGGCAGCACAGCTCCGCTCAACTCGCCATCTCGGAAGCAACTCTTTCCTAACTTCTCCTTACTACAATTTACCGAAATAGATTTAAAAAAGCTATCTGGCTGTGTTTTTATCTGACCAATCAGGGCCCCAATTTTAACCTTAAGCTCCGCCTACAAAAATTCTGTCTATCCAATGAGAAACGTTATACTTTCCGTGGTGAGGAAATGTTTGCAACGTAACACAGACGCTAAAAAGTCTCACGCTAAAACCTGCAGCTGGTGTGGTCCTTTTAGCGTTATCGTAAGATCTATACTGTTCTTCTGGAGGGTTCTATCTTTTAACATGGGCTGGGGAGAGGTCCTAATGTAAGAGACACGCGAAAAGGCTCACGCTAAAACTTGCGGGTGGTAGTGGCCCTTTTTGTGTTATCGTAAGATCTATACTGTTTTTCTGGAGGGCTCTAGCTTTTAACATGGGCTGGGGGGTGGTCCTAACGTAACAGAGACGCGAAAAAGTCTCACGCTAAAACGTGCGGGTGGTAGTCTTAGCGGTAGGCTGCCGACGTGGGTGTCCAGTCCGTCACTTATCGTAGGGCCTTCCAGCTTAACACGGATGGAACTGCGTCAGTCTCATGGTGGGAAGGTACGACATGCATTTAGGCATTCTTGTGTTAGTCTGTGGTATTCCATTTGCTCACTCGTTACTCGTATTACTTTGGTTAATTTAATGTCACGATTTATTCGGAGCTATGTGACATACTACTGGATTTGCTTATCATGTCAGGGTTTTCATGGAAGGTGTTGGATTTGCCTGACACCTTACAAAGTACACGACAGTGAGCTTGTCTTGCTATACTGGAGAGAATTTAAAATATGTTATCTTGAGCCATAATTTATGTACAGATAAGCTGATGAAATATTCTTTTTAATGAAGAAAGTGATCGACTCCCTGGACTCTAATTTTAAGATTCAGTTTTAAGCATATAATTTTTATGAGAGAAAAATGAAATATAAAGCGAAGGATGTGCCTAACAAGCCAGATTCTCCGATATTAAATGATTCCTACATACTACGTTTTATTTTCATTTCTTTTTTTTAGTTCAAGGAGCAATGGTCGAAAAAGGAAATTTATTTTCGTTAAGGGCCAGGGTCGCCTGATTATTAATGGTGCATGATGCCACTGAAAAGGAAGTAGTTTCTAAGTCAGCGACGTCTAGGTTAGGTTGTAATATACACAGAAGTCTGGAACAAGTTCATATCTGCATTAAAATGACGTAATGCTTACGAAGCATGTGAGTTGTTCGTAAGTAGCAACATGACGATAGCGCTATCGTTCATCTAGATAAACAGAGCAGAATTAATTGTAATTGCAATACGAAGGTCAGATATATTGAAAGCTAAAAATGAAAAAAAAATACCAAGCATAAGAGCATAAGTGACCGGGAGAAAGCAGTGATGACTTAAGGTCATATAGAGCCCAATGCACGCAACGCAAGCAGGTGTCAAAGCGAGAATAAAATGACAATGAAACCGCCAGTAAAACAAATCAGATGTTTCTTAATTAGAGCGCGTACACAGACGTAGGACGGTAAGAAAAATTAATTTCTAAGTCATAAGGAACATGGAGTTGTTTGCTATATTTCTTGTTGTATGTGCTATTGTATCTATGTCTGTCTTCTGAATTTGTGTAAATATCCTAACCCGATTAAACCAATGCCGTATACTTGACGTCACAGGTTGAGAAACGCGGTTGACATGGAAGGCTGGTTTGGGCACAAGATTTTCAAAAGGAAATGCGTGTACGAAACCGGGAAAAGCTAGTTTTGAAATGTTTTTGCTTTTTCTTTTAAAGTCAATCCGAGACGCCAACTGCAAGCCGGCCGCTGTGACCGAGCGGTTCTAGGCTCTTCAGTCGGGAACCGAGCTGCTGCTACGGTAGCAGGTTCGAATCCTGCCTCTGGCAGGGCTGTGCGTGATGTCCTTAGGTTAGTTAGGTTTAAGTAGTTCTAAGTCTAGGTGCCTCCCCCCATGAACCATGGACCTTGCCGTTGGTGGGGAGGCTTGCGTGCCTCAGCGATATAGATAGCTGTACCGTAGGAGCAACCACAACGGAGGGGTATCTGTTGAGAGGCCAGACAAACGTGTGGTTCCTGAAGAGGGGCAGCAGCCTTTTCAGTAGTTGCAGGGGCAACAGTCTGGATCATTGACTGATTTGGCCTTGTAACAATAACCAAAACGGCCTTGCTGTGCTGGTACTACGAACGGCTGAAAGCAAGAGGAAACTACGGCCGTAATTTTGCCCGAGATCATGCAGCTTTACTGTATGATTAAATGATGATGGCGTCCTCTTGGGTAAAATATTCCGGAGGTGAAATAGTCCCCCATTCGGATCTCCGGGCGGGGACTACTCAGGAGGATGTCGTTATCAGGAGAAAGAAAACTGGCGTTCTACGGATCGGAGCGTGGAATGTCAGATCCCTTAATCGGGCAGGTAGGTTAGAAAATGTAAAAAGGGAAATGGACAGGTTAAAGTTAGATATAGTGGGAATTAGTGACGTTCGGTGGTAGGAGGAACAAGACCTCTGGTCAGGTGACTACAGGGGTATAAACACAAAATCAAATAGGGGTAATGCAGGAGTAGGCTTAACAATGAATAGGAAAATAAGAATGTGGGTAAGCTACTACAAACAGCATAGTGAACGCATTAGTGTGGCCAAGATAGATACGAAGCCCACACCTACTACAGTAGTACAAGTTTATATGCCAAGTAGCTCTGCAGATGACGAAGAAATTGAAGAAATGTATGATCAAATAAAATAAATTATTCAGATAGTGAAGGGAGATGAAAATTTAATAGTCATGGGTGAGTGGAATTCGGTAGTAGGAAAAGGGAGAGAAGGAAACGTAGTAAGTGAATATGGACTCGGGCAAAGAAATGAAAGAGGAAGCCGTCTGGTAGAATTTTGCACAGAGCACAACTTAATCATAGGTTCAAGAATCATAAAAGAATCATAAAGAATCATAAAAGAAGGCTGTATACATGGAAGAAGCCTGGAGATACTGACAGGTTTCAGATAGATTATATAATGGTAAGACAGAGATTTAGGAACCAGGTTTTAAATTGTAAGACATTTCCAGGGGCAGATGTGGACTCTAACCACAATCTATTGGTTATGAACTGTAGATTAAAACTGAAGAAACTGCAAAAGGGTGGTAATTTAAGGAGATGGGACCTGGATAAACTCAAAGAACAAGAGGTTGTACAGAGTTTCAGGGAGAGCATAAGGGAACAGTAATGGGGGGAGAAATACAGTAGAAGAAGAATGGGTAGGTTTGAGGGATGAAGTAGTGAACGCAGCAGAGGATCAAGTAGGTAAAAAGACGAGGGCTAGTAGAAATCCTTTTGTAACAGAAGAAATATTAAATTTAATTGATGAAAGGAGAAAATATAAAAATGCAGTAAATGAAGCAGGCAAAAAGGAATACAGACGTCTCAAAAATGAGATCGACAGGAAGTGCAAAATGGCTAAGCAGGGATGGCTAGAGGACAAATGTATGGATGTAGAAGCGTATCTCACCAGGGGTAAGATAGATACTGCCTACAGGAAAATTAAAGAGACCTTTGGAGATAAGAGAACAACTTGTGTGAACATCAAGAGCTCAGATGGAAATCAAGTTCTAAGCAAAGAAGGGAAAGCAGAAAGGTGGAAGGAGTATATAGAGGGTCTATACAAGGGTGATGTACTTGAGGACAATATTATGGAAAAGGAAGAGGATGTAGATGAAGACAAAATGGGAGATACGATACTGCGCGTAGAGTTTGACAGAGCACTGAAAGACCTGAGTCGAAGCAAGGCCCCCGGAGTAGACAACATTCCATTGGAACTACTGACGGCCTTGGGAGAGCCAGTCCTGACAAAACTCTACCATCTCGTGAGCAAGATGTATGAGACAGGCGAAATACCCTCAGACTTCAAGAAGAATATAATAATTCCAATCCCAAACAAAGCAGGTGCTGACAGATGTGAAAATTACCGAACTATCAGTTTAATAAGTCACAGCTGCAAAATACTAACGCGAATTCTTTACAGACGAATGGAAAAACTAGTAGATGCCGACCTCGTGGAAGATCAGTTTGGATTCCATAGAAATGTTGGAACACTTCAGGCAATACTGACCCTACGACTTATCTTAGAAGCTAGATTAAGGAAGGGCAAACCTACGTTTCTAGCATTTGTAGACTTAGAGAAAGCTTTTGACATTGTTGACTGGAATACTCTCTTTCAAATTCTGAAGGTGGCAGGGATAAATATAGGGAGCGAAAGGCTATTTACAGTTTGTACAGAAACCATATGGCAGTTATAACAGTCGAGGGACATGAAAGGGAAGCAGTGGTTGGGAAGGGAGTGAGACAGGGTTGTAGTCTCTCCCCGATGTTATTCAATCTGTATATTGAGCAAGCAGGAAAGGAAACAAAAGAAAAATTTGGAGTAGGTATTAAAATCCATGGAGAAGAAATAAAAACTTTGAGGTTCGCCGATGATATCGTAATTCTGTCAGAGACAGCAAAGGACTTGGAAGAGCAGTCGATATAAATTGATAGTGTCTTGAAAGGAGGATATAAGATGAACATCAACAAAAGCAAAACGAGGATAATGGAATGTAGTCGAATTAAGTCGGGTGATGCTGAGGGAATTACATTAGGAAATGGGATACTTAAAGTAGTAAAGGAATTTTGCTATTTGGGGAGCAAAATAACTGATGATGGTCGAAGTAGAGAGGATATAAAATGTAGACTGGCAAGGAAAGTATAGATTTAAGTTCAGGAAGTCGTTTCTGAAAGTATTTGTATGGAGTGTAGCCATGTATGGAAGTGAAATATGGACGATAAATAGTTTGGACAAGAAGAGAATAGAAGCTTTCGAAATGGGGTGCTAGAGAAGAATGCTGAAGATGAGATGGGTAGATCACATAACTAATGAAGAAGTATTGAATAGGATTGGGGAGAAGAGAAGTTTGTGGCACAACTTGACCAGAAGAAGGGATCGGTTGATAGGATATGTTCACATGTTCTGATGCATGAAGGGATGACCAATTTAGTATTGGAGGGCAACGTAGAGGGTAAAAAGCATAGAGGGATACCAAGAAATGACTACACTAAGCAGATTCAAAAGGATGTGGGCTGCAGTGGGTTCTGGGAGATGAAGAAGCTTGGACAGGATAGAGTAGCATGGAGAGCTGCATCAAACCAGTCTCAGGACTGAAGACCACAACAACAACAAGTCTAGATGACTGATGACCGCAGATGTCAAGTCCCATAGTGCTTAGAGCCATTTGAATTTGGGAACTGCGATTGAGATTAGGAATTTGAATGTTTTCTTGAATGGTGTTTTGTGCTGATGTGAGAGGGCGATCATGTGTGACTGATTGATCCTCGCATCTACTAAAAAGGAAATTTTTGTCGAAATGTTAGTGGTACCTTAAATTAATCTACTGAATAGAAATAACGATTCAAATGAATCCAAAAAGTAATTGCTAAAAAATCGAAGAACCAATGTATTGTGACTGTGAATCGAAAGCGTAATTAGTCTTAGAGAAAGATGATGAGTAATGTAAAGCGAAATGTTAAGGTGGCTACCAACAAAGCAACAGAAATTGAAATGGACATGATATTCGAAGCTCTCAGTTAGCAAGCCTCAAAGTGAGACAAACCATTTGATTGTAAACTGTAAAAAAATAGTTTTGTGTACATAGCAGTGAATAAGTGAATTCTTAAAATGCTGTGGAAGTCTGCCACAGACATGAAGCAATATGTCGTGGTTATAAATAAGTGATAATTTCATTTACGATGAAAATAATAAGTGTTAAGAGTGCAGATATGCCGACGGGCAGTGATTCTCCGGTGGTGTAACCGAAGGCGGTGATGTGACTAAGTGCAGTGCATCGGAAACAGTGTGAGTGTTAGCTGCTTTGCAAAGTACGTGCGCTAGCCTGCCTTAAAATCTTCAAAATCGGCTGGAAAATGTGGAGTCAGGGATGGTTTCAGATGAGTCTCTGTCCCTGGTAATCCTCGTCCCTCCGCAACCAGCTCAGCAAACCACAAAATACCATCGACGCAACGTGTTCACTGAAACGTGCGCGGGAAAGCTGAAACACCGCGTGGCGACTAGGCAGCGCCTCCAGTTGCGATTCAGCACCGTGCCAACGGCCATCCACGCAACAAACGCGTTAAATTTAAAGTGATGTACCAGCACAGCACTCCCACTGTAGTTCAACGAAACGGACTTTCCATGAAAGCTGCTCCCAAAATAAAAGACACTTAAATGGGTCACAACATAGAAAATGTAATCCCATCAATGAAATGCGAACAGCCAAACCTCACAAAGTCAGATTCCTATGAATCCCAAGTCCTAAAATTAGATTTAATCTTAGTTCTTAGATATATACAGGGTGATTCAAAAAGAATACCACAACTTTAGGAATTTAAAACTCTGCAACGACAAAAGGCAGAGCTGAGCACTATCTGTCGGCGAATTAAGGGAGCTATAAAGTTTCATTTAGTTGTACATTTGTTCGCTTGAGGCGCTGTTGACTAGGCGTCAGCGTCAGTTGATGCTAAGATGGCGACCGCTCAACAGAAAGCTTTCTGTGTTATTGAGTACGGCAGAAGTGAATCGACGACAGTTGTTCAGCGTGCATTTCGAACGGAGTATGGTATTAAACCTCCTGATAGGTGGTGTATTAAACGTTGGTATAAACAGTTTACAGAGAATGGGTGTTTGTGCAAAGGGAAAAGTTCTGGACGGCCGAGAACGAGTGATGAAAATGGAGCACGCATCCAGCAAGCATTTGTTCGCAGCCCAGGAAAATCGACTGGCAGAGTTAGCAGAGAGCTGCAAATTCCACAATCAGCTGTATGAAGAGTCCTACGAAAAAGGTTAGTTATGAAACCTTATCGTCTGAAATTGGTTCAAGCACTGTCTGCAGCTGATAAGATTAAAAGAATCGATTTCTGTGATTTTATCCTTGCTCAAATGGAAACAGATGAATCTTTCGTTTCAAAGATTGTGTTTAGTGATGAAGCAACTTTCCACACTAACGGGAAAGTCAACTGTCACGATGTCTGTATATGGGGCACTGAGAATTCGCGGGAAACAACTCAGTATGAACGTGACTCGCCTAAGGTGAACATTTTCTGTGCCATTTCTGCCAATAAAGTTTTTGGTCCCTTTTTCTTCGAAGGTGCTACTGTAACTGGACTACAGTATCTGGAGATGTTAGAGAATTGGCTGATCCCTCAGCTCGAGCAAGAAGCACAACAATTCATATTGCAGCAGGATGGAGAGCCACCACATTGACACTTATCTGTCCATAACTACCTGAACGTCAACTACCCGAGGCGATGGATCGGCCGCCAGGCAGCCCGTGACAGAGCACTTCATCACTGGCCTCCAAGAAGCCCTGATCTTACCCCCTGCGATTTTTTCTTATGGGGGTATGTTAACGATATGGTGTTTCGGCGACCTCTCCCAGCCACCATTGATGATTTGAAACGAGAAATAACAGCAGCTATCAAAACTTTTACACCTGATATGTTACAGAGAGTGTGGAAGGAGTTGGAGTATTGGGTTGATATTGCTCGAGTGTCTGGAGGGGGCCATATTGAACATCCCTGAACTTGTTTATGAGTGAAAAAAAAACCTTTTTAAATTCTCTTTGTAATGATGTATAACAGAAGGTTATATTATGTTTCTTTCATTAAATACACATTTTTAAAGTTGTGGTATTCTTTTTGAATCACCCTGTATATTTGTAACGTGTGCACCTAACGTACGAGCGAGACTCACCCACCAGAGCTTATGGAAAGCTTTCTTCTCGGAGAACGCAAAGTAGCAATTCAACTTCACAAACGATAAACTTCATCTGGAGAAGAATCAATTTTAACTTACCTGTCAAATACAAAAATAATGAAAACGTAAAAATCACGACATCTAGTGAGCAATGGAAGATGGACACGTGTAAGAAATTCTATGTGTGGGAATTATATGTGTGTAAAAAAAAATGAATGTATATGTGTTTTCTTTCAGGAGCAAAGAGCCTATGAGCTCTAGACAATAACTTTAGGCCACAAAGGTGGTCCTTATGGACTCTGTAAAATGGAGTATAATGAGCATAATGTATAATCTCCATTGTAAACTTCGTAGATTTACTGCTTTAGTTTTTAAATTTTTTTCTGTGTATCTTTACCTTAAGAATTGTCTTTTATCTCAGAGTGAGTCAAATGACAGAAATTCTATGTTTAATCCATGCAAATCCGTAAAGTACTCAATCCCATAATGTTAACGGCGACATGTGAATCTTGGCAACCTCCTTGATTTCCATGATTCCCACGGAAGGCAAATAACATTATGTGATTGCCTACCATTTTAAATCATTCACAAACCGAGCAGTCGCTCGGCAACAGCTACAGTTAGCAAATAAGGTTGCGAGAATGTAAAAAACGAACGTCCTGTGACGTGACGTGTTTATTGTGGAAGCGGCGTCAAAGATGCAGTGAGCTATTGACATTGAAAGCGTTGCAGGCGGACAAAAGAAGAACATTTTTACACATTCTTTTGATGTACGAGGTATTCTCGATGAACTGTTACTCACTCTTCTGTCTTTTGTAATTTGTGTCGGACACGCATGTCTTGCCACCGTATTATTATTATTGTTTAAAAAATATTATTTTAGTGTAACGTGAAAGTGCCATACTGCATAGCAGTAGATTCATGTGAGAAGCTATATTGAGCGACGTGTATCTGGAAATGCCGAAGGATGTTAAGTTCGTTATTAATTGATGGCCATAAATTTAAAGTTAAATGGAACTTGTGTTCTGTTCAAATGTGTGTGAAATCTTATGGGACTTAACTGCTAAGGTCATCAGTCCCTAAGCTTACACACTACTTAACCTAAATTATCCTAAGGACAAACACACACAGCCATGCCCGAGGGAGGACTCGAACCTCCACCAGGATCAGAATTTGTGTATGGACTAATTATTTAGTATAGAAGCTATATCTCTCTACTTCATGACCATACGTATTTAATTTTCTTTTATGTTTCTGCAAATTTTGATGGTTCACGGTCACAAATTGTTCTGTCGAAATCGGACGGAAATTGCATAGAGCGAAATATTTTCTCCGCACCTTACTCTGCTGGTAAATGGATGATAAACTTCGGTCCCATAGGAAATTCATGTTGAGGTAGCAATATATATATATATATATATATATATATATATATATATATATATATATATATGTGTGTGTGTGTGTGTGTGTGTGTGTGTGTGTGTGTGTGTGTGTGTCATTTACCCTTGGCCGGTAAAGGTATTCAAAAACACTACAATAACTATTTATGTCTATTGGCCTAAAATACAATATATGTCATTATGTGCTTTCCTCTGCAAATATATTTTCACTTCCGATTATATCTGTATGTTAACGCACAAAAGTAAACATATTGTTATAGTACTGGCAGAAGTAAAGCTGTGAGGATGGGGCGTGAGTCGTGCTTGGGTTGCCCGCGAAAAGCAAAGTTTGAGTCTCGGTCCGACACGCAGTTTTAATCTGCCAGGAAGTTTCATATCAGCGCACACTCCGCTGCAGAGTGAAAAATCTCATTCTGGAAATGTTGTTATAGTATCCAGACCAATTTTCAGTTTTGCTGTAAAGGTGTTACATTCGTTGTTTCGTGCATTTATACTACGGGAAAGCAATGTGAAGTGTATAGCAATACGAAGGTCGTTTATGTATGTTCCATTAACTCATATCGCTACTTCATTTTGCCATTATGAGGACCTGTCAGTTTCTCCTACTGTACAGCCGCTGGCAACAGTTGTGGTGGTGTGGACTTTTCCTTCCTGGTTGCTCTTACTCTCCCCTGTTCTGCGTTTGTCGCTGTTCTAATTGCATAAAAAACGACGATACTATATTTTTGTGTACCGAACACAAGCTGAGAAATTACTTCTTTCCCGAGGGTTGACAGCGCAATTTTGTTGAAACCGAGTCTAATGCTTTCGTGAAATCTGTGGAAGCCGAGAAGAGTGTTAGTTCATAGTCGTTGCTTCGCTCCAAAATTATGTTCGCGACTTGCAAGTGGCGCGTTACCTTATATCCACCTCTACATTCGGCTTGCTCCTTGGCTGTTTTGAAACGCAGGGTTCTTCGAATTCTATGCGATGATCACAATTTAAGCATATATCTTCTATATTACGAAGAGAATGCTGATACGTGAGTGACTGTTTATGCCTGGCCCTTGTCTTTCTTGTAAGGTAAGGCAATTACGCCATTGTCGCAGTGTGTGGAAAATGTTGCACACCACAAAAACTCTGTATGCACCTACTATGGTAATACTGCTCCGCGATTTCTAATCAACAATAATCGTTTCCTTGCGTCTTTTCTTTTTCGACTCCACGATGTCTTTTTCCACGCCATTACATGGGATACCTCATAATACCGCCGGCCAGTGTGACCGAGCGGTTCTAGGCGCTTCAGTCTGGAAGCACGCGACCGCTACGGTCGACGGTTTGAATCCTGCCTCGGGCATGGATGTGTGTGATGTCCTTAGGTTAGTTAGGTTTAAGTAGTTCTAACTTCTAGGGGACTGATGATCTCAGACGTTAAGTCCCATAGTGCTCAGGGCCATTTGAACCATTTGAACCTCCTAATAGCCGGCATATTGCAGAAACTCGATGTGGCATGGACTCAACAAGTTGAAAGACCCATGATGATATAATGGGCGATGTTCACCCTACAGGCGTCCTAATTGCAAAAGTGTTGTCGGTCCAAGATTTTGTACCCAAAGTGATCTCTCGATTATGCCCCATAGGTGTTCGATAAGTGACCAAATCATTCGCCGGAATCGTCCAGAATATTCTTCAAACCATTGGGGAACAATTGTGGTTCGATGACACGGTGCATTGTCATCCACAAAAATTCCATCGTTCTTCGGGAACATGAAGTATATGAATACCTGGAAATGCCCTCCAGGCAATGGAACATAACAATTTTATGTCAATGACCGGTTTAGTTGGTCCAGAGGACCCAGGCCATTCCATGTAAACACGACACACATGGTTATGGAGGCACCACTAGCTTGCACGATGACATGTTGATATCGTGGGACCATGGCTTCGTGAGGCCTGCACCACTGTCGAACCTTGCCAACAGCTCTTACCAATTGAAATCAGGAGTCATCTGACCAGGTGATGGTCTTCCAATCGTCTAGGGTCCAAACTATACGGTCACGAGCCCAGGACAGGTGCTGCAGCCGATGTCGCGCTGTTAGCAAAGGCAGTCGTGACGTTTGCCTGCTGCCACAGCCCATTAACGCCAAGTTTCGCTTTTTTCTCCTTACGGACGCGTTCGTCGCACATCCCACTTTGTTTTCGGCCATTCTTTCACGCAGTGTTGCTTGTCTGTTAGCACTGACAACTCTATGCAAGCGCCGCTGCTGTTGGTCGTTAAGTGGAGGCCATCGGTCACTGCATTGTCGGTGGTGAGAGGTTACGTCTGAAATATGGTATTATCGGCACACTCTTGTCACTATGGGTCGTGGAATATCGAATTCGCTAATGGTTCCCTAAATGATATATTTCACGCTTTTAGCTCCAAGTAGCACTTCACGTTCAAAGTCTGTTAACTTCTGTCATGCGGCCACAATCACGTCCGTCGTAGACATTTTCACATGAATCACTAAAGTACAAATGACAGCTTCGCCAATGTACTACCCTTTCATACCTCGTCTACGCGATGATACCGCCACCTGTATATGTGCACATCACTATCCGATGAAATGTCATCTCAGTGTATTTCCACAATATGATTGCATTCTTACTCCCTTTCGAAGACATTTCTGACTAGATTCATTCAAATTACTACAGCCTCTTATGGCCACAATTTATACACTACTGGCCATTAAAATTGCTACACCAAGAAGAAATCCAGATGATAAACAGGTATTCATTGGACAAATATATTATACTAGAACTGACATGTGATTATACTGTTTGTGTGCATGGATCCTGAGAAATCAGTACCCAGGACAACCACTTCTGGCTGTAGTAACCGCCTTGATACGCCTGGGCAATGAGTCAAACAGAGCTTGGAAGGCGTGTACACGTACAGCTGCCCTTGCAGCTTCACGCGATACCACAGTTCATCAAGAGTAGTGACTGGCGTATTGTGACGAGCCAGTTGCTCGGCCACCATTGAACAGACGTTTTCAGTTGTTGAGAGATCTGGAGAATGTGCTGGCCAGGGCAGCAGTCGAACATTTTCTGTATCCAGAAAGGCCCGTGCAGGACCTGCAACATGCGGTCGTGCATTATCTTGCTGAAATGTAGGGTTTCGCAGGGATCGATTCAAATGGCTCTGAGCACTATGGGACTTAACAGCTATGGTCATCAGTCCCCTAGAACTTAGAACTACTTTAACCTAACTACATCACAAAACACCCAGTCATCACGAGGCAGAGAAAATCACTGACCCCGCCAGGAATCGAACCCGGGAACCCGGGAAAAAAATGGTTCAAATGGATCTGAGCACTATGGGACTTAACATCTGTGGTCATCAGTTCCCTAGAACTTAGAACTACTTAAACCTAACTAACCTAAGGACAACACACACATCCATGCCCGAGGCAGGATTCGAACCTGCGACCGTAGCAGTCTCGCAGTTCCGGACCGAGCGCCTTAACCGCGAGGCCACCACGGCCGGCTGGACCCCGGGAACCCGGGCGTGGGAAGCGAGAACGCTATCGCACGACCACGAGCTGCGGACCGCAGGGATCGAATGAAAGGTGGAGCCACCGGTCGTAACACATCTGAAATGTAACGTCAACTGTTCAAAGTGCCGTCAATGCGAACAATAGGTGACCGAGACGGGTAAGCAATGGCACCCCATACCATTGCGCCAGGAGATACGCCAGTATAGCGATGACGAATACACGCTTCCAATGTGCGTTCACCACGATGTCGCCAAACACGGATGTGACCATCATCATGCTTTAAACAGAACCTGGATTCATACGAAAAAATTACGTTTTGCCATTCGCGCAGCCAGGTTCGTCTTTGAATGCACCATCGCAGGCGCTCCTGTCTGTGATGCAGCGTCAAGGGTAACCGCAGCCACGGTCTCCGAGCTGATAGTCCGTGCTGCTGCAAACGTCGTCGAACTGTTCGTGCAGATGGTTGTTGTCTTGGAAACGTCGCCATCTGTTGACCCAGGGATCGAGACGTGTCTGCACGATCCGTTACAGCCGTGCGGATAAGATGCCTGTCATCTCGACTGATAGTGATACGAGGCCGTTGGGATCGAGCACGGAGTTCCGTATTACCCTCCTAAATCCAACGAGCAGTAATGTCGCGATATCATGAACCTCAATCGCCATAGGCTACCATCCGACCTTTAGCAAAGTTGGAAACGTGATGGTACGTATTTCTCCTCCTTTCACGAGGCATCACAACAACGTTTCACCAGGCAACGCATGTCAACTGCTGTTTGTGTATGAGAAGTAGGTTGGAAACTTTCCTCATGTCAGCACGTTGTAGGTGTCGCCACCGGCGCCAACCTTGTGCGAATGCTCTGAAAAGCTAATCATTTGCATATCACGGCATCTTCTTCCTGTCGGTTAAATTTCGTGTCTGTAGCACGTCATCTTCATGGTGTAGCAATTTTAATGGCGTTAGTATATGAAATTATACTTGTACAAATTAAAATTGCTCTAAAACTTAACTTTTAGTAAAATTAATAGACGAGCATTTCCAGATCTGTGATTGTTTCCAGATAAAATTTGTAAAATAACTATAACTGTAGGTGTATAAAACAAATTAAATTTTACAAAAGGTGGAATAGATTGACGTGAAATTAAAGCCGTGTGATAAATATACTATCAAGTATGCGAATGCAGTGCTCTTTATGTTTTCCCCTTGTGAGAATCTCCTTTCCTGGAAGAGAGGTAATCGAACGTCTTTCACGCAGCTTCGGAATTTGTTTGAAAGCAATTGGCCAGTTTCATTGACGAGTGATTATCTGTCAGGGAAAAGTTAAGACGCCGACTGTTCGGATTACATGTCGAGGGCGCTGGGCCACCAGCGATAAGGCATGAAAGCGGCGACGGCTGACGTCACACCAATGACTCTGACAAGGTGACCACCAGACCTGTTAATGACGGAATTTGAAGAGTCTGGTACGCTGTAGAAGGTTCTGTCCTGAATACCTGGTGCACATCTTGTGATCGGACGGCTCCTAGTTTCGGGGAAAATCGATGTCAAAATTGTATGTGTACTCGTTATACCTGTTATCTGACTCACATTTCGAGTAAGTGTGCGGAGCGCAGCGGCTGAAATTCACGGCCACCATGATGTCAGTTTTGGTTCAAATCAATCCAAACTGTTTGCTTCGGTCCCTAATAAGGAATATCATTAAATAGTAGCTGTCATGCATATTTATTACAAACTACTCTTTTTCGCCGTAACAATTTTATTAATAAATATATCGTTACAGCATAGTTTCTTCAAATATGTGTTCCGTTTGTATCAGAACAGATTACATAATCGTCTATCTGGCCATCATTTGCATCGTTGTTGTTATTGTTGTTGTTGTTGTTGTTGTTGTCTTCAGTCCTGGGACTGGTTTGATGCAGCTCTCCACGCTACTCTGTCCTGTGCAAGCTTCTTCATCTCCCAGTACCTACTGCAACCTACATCCTTCTGAATCTGCTAGGGTATTCATCTCTTCGTCTCCCTCTACGATTTTTATCCTCGACGCTGCCCTCCAGTACTAAATTTGTGATCCCTTGATGCCTCAGGACATGTCCTACCAACCGATCCCTTCTTCTGGTCAAGTTGTGCCACAAACTTCTCTCCAATCCTATTCAATACCTCCTCATTAGTTAGGTGATCTATCCAACTTATCTTCGGCACTCTTCTGTAGCACCACATTTCGAAAGCTTCTATTCTCTTCTTGTCCAAACTATTTATCGTCCATGTTTCACTTCCATACATGGCTAAACTCCAAACAAATACTTTCAGAAACGACTTCCTGCTACATAAAACTATATTCGATGTTAACAAATTTCTCTTCTTCAGAAACTTTCTCCTTGCCATTGCCATCTACATTTTATATCCTCTCTACTTCGACCATCATCAGTTATTTTACTTCCTAAATAGCAAAACCCCTTTACTACTTTAAGTGTCTCATTTCCTAATCTAATTCCCTCAGCATCACCCGATTTAATTTGACTACATTCCATTATCCTCGTTTTGCTTTTGTTGATGTTCATCTTATATCCTCCTTTCAAGACACTGTCCATTCCGTTCATCTGCTCTTCCGCGTACTTTGCTGTCTCTGACAGAATTACAATGTCATCGGCGAACCTCAAAGTTTTGACATCCTCTCCATGGATTTTAATACCTACTCCGAATTTTTGTTTTGTTTCCTTTACTGCTTGCTCAATATACAGATTGAATAACATAGGGGAGAGGCTACAACCCTGTCTCACTCCTTTCCCAACCACTGCTTCCCTTTCATGCCCCTCGACTCTTATGACTGCCATCTGGTTTCTGTACAAATTGTAAATAGCCTTTCGCTCCCTATATTATACCCCTGCCACCTTCAGAATTTGAAAGAGTATTCCAGTCAACATTGTCAAAAGCTTTCTCCAAGTTTACAAACGCTAGAAACGTAGGATTGCCTTTTCTTAATCTTTCTTCTAAGATAAGTCGTAAGGTCAGTATTGCCTCACGTGTTCCAACATTTCTACGGAATCCAAACTGATCTTCCACGAGGTCCGCATCTACCAGTTTTTCCATTCGTCTGTAAAGAATTCGCGTTAGTATTTTGTAGCTGTGACTTATTAAACTTATATTTCGGTAATTTTCACATCTGTCAGCACCTGCTTTCTTTGGGATTGGAATTATTATATTCTTCTTGAAGTCTGAGGGTATTTCGCCTGTCTCAAACATCTTGCTCACCAGCTGGTAGAGTTTAGTCATAACTGGCTCTCCCAAGGCCGTCAGTAGTTGTAATGGAATGTTGTCTACTCCGGGGGCCTTGTTTCGACTCAGGTCCTTCAGTGCTCTGTCAAACTCTTCACGCAGTATCTTATCTCCCATTCGTCTTCATCTACATCGTCTTTCATTTCCATAACGTTGTCCTCAAGTACATCGCCCTTGTGTAAACCTTCTATATACTCCTTCCACCTTTCTGCTTTCCCTTCTTTGCTTAGAACTGGGTTTCCATCTGAGCTCTTGATGTTCATACAAGTGGTTCTCTTCTCTCCAAAGGTCTCTTTAATTTTCCTGTAGGCAGTATCTGTCTTACCCCTAGTGAGATAAGCCTCTACATCCTTACATTTGTCCTCTAGCCATCCCCGCTTAGCCATTTTGCACTTCCTGTCGATCTCATTTTTGAGACGTTTGTATTCCTTTTTGCCTGCTTCATTTACTGCATTTTTATATTTTCTCCTTTCATCAATTAAATTCAATATTTCTTCTGTTACCCCAGGATTTCTAGCAGCCCTCGTCTTTTTACCTACTTGATCCTCTGCTGCGTTCACTACTTCATCCCTCAAAGCTACCCATTCTTCTTCTACTGTGTTTCTTTCCCTCATTCCTGTCAATTGTTCCCTTATGCTCTCCTTGAAACTCTGTACAACCTCTGGTTCTTTCAGCTTATCCATATCCCACGTCCTTAAATTCCCACCTTTTTTGCAGTTTCTTCAGTTTTAATCTACAGGTCATAACCAATAGATTGTGGTCAGAGTCCACATCTGCCCCTGGAAATGTCCTACAATTTAAAACCTGGTTCCTAAATCTCTGTCTTACCATTATATAATCTATCTGATACCTTTTAGTATCTCCAGGCTTCTTCCATGTATACAGCCTTCTTTTATGATTCTTGAACCAAGTATTACCTATGATTAAGTTATGCTCTGTGAAAAATTCTACCAGACGGCTTCCTCTTTCATTTGTTAGCCCCAGTCCATATTCACCCACTATGTTTCCTTCTTTCCCTTTTCCTACTGACGAGTTCCAGTCACCCATGTCTATTAAATTTTCGTCTCCCTTCACTACCTGAATAATTTCTTTTATCTCATCCTACATTTCATCAATTTCTTCATCATCTGCAGAGCTAGTTGGTATATAAACTTGTACTACTGTAGTAGGCATAGGCTTTGTGTCTATCTTGGCCACAATAATGCGTTCACTATGCTGTTTGTAGTAGCTTACCCGCACTCCTATTTTTTATTCATTATTAAACCTACTCTTGCATTACCCCTATTTGATTTTGTATTTATAACCCTGTATTCACCTGACCAAAAGTCTTGTTCCTCCTGCCACCGAACTTCACTAATTCCCACTATATCTAACTTTAACCTATCCATTTCCCTTTTTAAATTTTCTAACCTACCTGCCCGAATAAGTGATCTGACATTCCTCGCTCTGATCCGTAGAACGCCAGTTTCCTTTCTCCTGATAACGACGTCCTCCTGAGTAGTCCCCGCCCGGAGATCCGAATGGGGGACTATTTCACTTCCGGAATATTTTACCCAAGTCTTTGGATTTCCGTTTCACGTGGGACTGCAGCCAAGCTGTCGCAAGTTCTGTCAAGTACGATAATAAGGGCACGTTTTGTGCTGTACATTACTGGCAGACCGACTTAGCGGTAATACGGGACAACAGCGTTACCGGCGCATTTGACTTGGACAGCACTGGTCGGTCAGCTGGTACAGCTAGCCTGGTGTGGCGTGGCCAGCTGCAGTTCACTCGTAAAAAGAGACGAGCAGAGGAGCAATACAGCTTCGAATGTCATATAATTTTTAAGCAGAATGAAATAATACACTGCAAATCTTCCACAACACGCTCCTAAGACGACTAGACGAAAACAGTAACACGTTATCGTTTTTCGCTAAAGTACTATTGAAAGTAAAAACAAGAATGATGAATATTCCCGACTTAACCACAGGGTAATTTTTCTGCATAAGCTGTGTGAAGTAAGAAAGTGTTGAAGGATTTCACCGTATAGTTAAATATTAAAGCCACTGAAGGTATTACTTAAGTCAGTCGTTTGGTAATCTCTTAGCTCCTTCCTTATCCGAATCCGAGAAATACATTTCAGTTCTGGAAGTGTCACCTGCTACGTTGATAACTAGCCTCAACAACGGAGTCTAGGAAGCCAACCAGGGGCAGCAGTTTCTCTTTTTGGCGAGCCGTTCTGTATCCCGCATACCGCCAGCGTTCGGCGGTGCCGTGTGAAAAAACTGCGTCTGTTAGTTCCGTTACGTTTGGCACCTTAACAGTCTTGTTACTTCTCGGGCCAAATCCAGCAGCTTGGCTCCAGATCAGTTGTGTTGGGTTCATATTGTAATGGCACAGTAGCAAATGTAGCCGGCCGTGGTGGCCGAGTGGTTCTAGGCGGTACAGTCTGGAACCGCGCGATCACCACGGTCGCAGGTTCGAATCGTGCCTTGGGCATGGATGTGTGTGATGTCCTTAGGTTAGTTAGGTTTAAGTAGTTCTAAGTTCTAGGGGACTGATGACCTCAGAAGTTAAGTCCCATAGTGCTCATAGCCATTTGAACCATTTGTAGCAAATGTAAAAATGCAGCATATGTGTGATGTGTTCGATGCTGTGAAAATGATTGTTTTCCATGCTTCTACGATACTTACCTACCTCTGCGGTATAAAACGATGGACATAGTCCAAATAAAGATGATTTGGTTTTTCATTTTTGCCTTAAAAATTTATTATGTTTTCTTAATTTAAACAACTTTTATGAACAGTCTTTCACAAAACATCGATAATCAAGAATTTGTATTTGAAATGGAGGCAGGAATTTCGCGTCCAATATGTAATTAGAAATAAGAAGACGTGCATTATTCATAAAAAATGATGATGAGTTTTATAATTACGAGATGTACGTATTTCAAATTGAACGATAAAAAAAATGATACTGAGGACATTCGAACCATTGCACGAATTTTCGCATTTGATTCACACACCAACACACTACCAACTGCCCTAGACATTCAATGTGGCTGTGTTTATCAGTTGCATTATATACAATCGTGGGAAAACTTAAAAGCCGATTTCATACGTAAATTTATGAAAGACATTAAGAACAACCTATTTCACGGCACTTTTTAACCGTTTTCCACATGCGTGTTTCACTACGGAACAGAAAGCAGCCTCAGCCATTTTCATACTACGCGTTAACAGCGCGAGAATCAGAGCACAACGGAGCGTAGGCTGTGACTATACACGATTTTTTGAAATGAAAACTACGTAGCTAAAGTGTGATTCATAAATACGTTGATGAATGTTAATACATTAGAATATATTAAAGTTTCATTTAACGTAACTTAGTAATAAGATATCTAATACATAGCCGGCCGCGGTGGTCTCGCGGTTCTAGACGCGCAGTCCGGAACCGTGCTACTGCTACGGTCGCAGGTTCGAATCCTGCCTCGGGCATGGATGTGTGTGATGTCCTTAGGTTAGTTAGGTTTAAGTAGTTCTAAGTTGTAGGGGACTGATGACCACAGCAGTTGAGTCCCATAGTGCTCAGAGCCATTTGAACCATATCTAATACATAAGTAGGACCTACTTCCAAGAGTGCAACAACGCCAAAGTACGTGTGCTACTGCTTCTGACCACCAGTCATCGCGTTTGTGTTTCTTTACATCAGGTTTATTCTTACGATGACAGGGTCATAGCACAGATTTCCGGATACTATTAGTTATAAAAGCAACGGAAACATAAATTCATAGAGCACCATGCGCATTTAATTAAAGTAACTGCATTGCAGGGATTGCTCAGAAGCGATTCCGGAAAACACACTTCGTTTAAATTCAAAAACACGGTTTTCTCTTCAGTCAGATTGATCCGATGGACGAGTAATTGCTCATTCCTGTGAAAACAGATGCACCTAATTAATACAGAGTTATTTCATTAGAATGGCCGCCTGACGAGATTTCCCTTCTAATTCTTAGGAAATCGACAGAATTTTCAAATATTTTTTCGGATTTTTTTTTGGTTCGTGAATGAACTTTTCAAATTTTTATTGAACAATTCGAACAAATTTATTGAATGGTTTTTGCGTACATGAGAAAACGTAAGGGAATATGCTACAGGACGCGGCTATACTAACTATTCCGTGTACTGAAGGACTGTCTAAAAACTAAACTCCTTCCGAACAGTCCATGAAGGCCCAACGGTACCGACCGGCCGCCGTGTCACCTCAGTCCACAGGCGTCACTGGATGCGGATATGGAGGGGCTTGTGGTGACCACACTGCTCTCCCAGCCGTACATCAGTTTTCCAGACGGGAGCCGCTACTTCTCACTCAAGTAGCTCCTCAGTTTGCCTCACAAGGGCTGAGTGCATCCCACTTGCCAACAGCGCTCGGTAGGCCGGATGGTCAACCATCCAAGTGCTAGCCCAGCACGACAACGCTTAACTTCGGTGATCTGACGGAAACCGGTGTTGCCACTGCGGCAAGGCCGTGGGCGTGAAGGAATGTCTAATAATGTTCAAATCTTTTTCCACAACAGGAGCGCTTTTCGCTCCTTGTGCCGCAAGGAATCTACTGTTCGTCCATTGGTACTGTCAGCCAGTTTGATGGGAGTTTATTACCTAATGGAGGTTCAGATTAGAGATGAGTACTTTTAACTGCATATCGAATGACATACAGTATTTAACGATATTGTGAACGATGAAAGGGAAAAAGGAAAGAGAGTACATAGCCAGGATCTGAATCTGTGTGGCCAGCGTTATAGTTGTGAATCTTAGGCGATGCGCTACACCCGCAAGTATAAGGAGGGCGCATAATATTTTTTTTTTTTAAAGAGCATGGCTGTCATGACAAGGAAAAGTAGGGTTTCTCTGAGATATGAACCCACCACCTCCTGCAAGCCTACGAAGGATCATATTCCTTCTTTTATTTATATTTTTGCTTCCCTGTTCCTACCAATTTCGATACGGATAGAACTATAAAAAAAGGATCTACACGTGGGATTGAACTTACGTTATCTTCTCCCCACCCAGATGTGCCCCTTTACCTTTTTTTGTAATAGAAACGAACAAAGCTGTCCGCCAGGTGGTCTGGGGGTAGGGTGGGGAGTCATCCAGAACTGAATCATTGTCACGGGGCCCATCAGTGAACCACATTGATCAAATAGGAAAGGAAACGGATACATCGGAGTAAAGTAAAGGGTGCCGGTATGGCTTTTGTTTCTTTGCAAAAGCATTAGATAACTACACATCTGTGTAGTATATGTCACTCAAATGTTTCTCTGACATAACCAGAAAAAGGACATCACGGCCACACCGGCCGGCAGGAAAAAGGGGGTACCATTTCTTGTGCATGTCTTCTATCCATACATGGTGTAGTACCTCCCCAGTTATGGAGCTCCATCTCCAGCGTTGATCTATGGTGCAAAGATCCGCAGCGAGCCCACTATCACTCTGCTTTGGGTGTCGGAAAGAACCCCTTTCAGGTATTTGGTTGGTAATGTATATTCGAGAGGGCCATGTATGTCCTGACGTTGTGTGTCCTGAACCTATTGCCAATAACCATGATTCGTTTTCTTCTAATCCTGGTCGAGATATTCATTGGACATGCCCTTAAACGATTTTGGTGCATTATGTTCGGTGGGTGAGAGGTAAGAGTCCGCTGGAGGAGCATCCATGGTTTGATAACCTCGAGTTGGAGAGTGAAGTTAACATGCAAGATTGTGGTACATTGCACACATCAGTGTCTCAACGACAACAACTCAAGCACAAAAGGAAATTGATTAGACCAACAGGGCTCGCTACAAATTTGTAATAGTATCACAATGCCTTGCCTGCAGTAAGAAGAGAAGACATTTGGATTGACCACTACACTATTGGTTATCGAACTTCTGGGTTCTTGGCTTCTATGGTGTTGCAGGCAAAATGATGCAGTAGCATCTGGGAAAAATCCACCACCCTCTGTGGTCATGTGGTTGGGAGTCAGCATGTGCAGAGTTGTATACTGTGATGAAGTCAGAGATATGGAACAAGGGGGTGCAACATGTGTGACCATCACTGGTGATGACGATTTTGAGCAAACTGTGTGTGACACACGTGTGGCGTTCAGTCCGTTGTTTCATCGTGGGGCACATATATAAGGCCATACCCTTTCCTCGCTTATTGATAAGGTCCAGTCCACCATCACATGGAGAAAGGACGTCATAGCAAACCTTGGTATCGAACCTTCAGAGGTACTGGCGCCTCAGCTCCCCTGCCACAGGAAAGAATTCTGCTACATGAACCAGTTTTGATGCCACGTCAGTGTCGGAGAGTTCCATAGGTTGGAGGGGATACAGGTTGCGTGGGAGATTCTGGCAGAAGTTTTTATGTCCGAGCTGACAGTAGCAATCTGTGTTAGTTCATCTTCACCACACAATGCACATTACTCCCAAGTATTGAAGTTCATCCACCTGAGTGAGGGGGAACTCCCCATTCTGCAGAAGGCCACGTCCAGTGTTCATGACTCATGACTTGGCTACGTTCAGAAGACTGCTTCTGGTACTCCCCATTGCATAATCCACTCCAGTGCGACGCGAATCTCGGCACCCGATCATACAAGATGGAGAAAGTCGTCAGTGTGAGATCAACACTGAATGATATGAGCATGTAAGGACAGAATTGAAAGATAGGCTAACAGACCTCTTATGTGTGGCTCCAAGGCAGCTGCGTATGAAATAGTGGAGAGAGGGCATCTCTGCAGTATGGAGCACCAGATGGTACCATCCATCCCCACCACTCTACTGTTGATCTGCACTTGCAAGGCAAGATCAGTTAACAGTCAACATACAACGTCGATGAAAGGCACCCGGAAACCCAGATGGTGCACTCTCAACAAGAGAAAGAGGTGTAGTGTTCTGTCGAAGGCGACGAGTGCAGCACGAAGGCAACAAGATGCCGATAGTGCTACAAGTCCCAGGAATCGCTGATGGCCACATGTTGATTGATTTTGTATGCTTATGAGGTGTGCTCTGGGGATAGAATTAGTGGTAGTATGATCTATATATGCATTGCCAGAAGTCTAGCACAGACTTTAGCATTTAACATGGTTTGCAGATGGCAAGCACCAATCGTCAAGACCTAAAGAGCTTGTGGATCTGTATTAGTAGGTCTGTGATGTAGTTGGGGGTCATCAGTTCTTGGTACATATCCACCCACCACAACATAATTAAGTTGCACAAAGTTCGCTAAAATTCAGTTGGAAGACTGTCTGCTCCAGGTGATGGTTCACTACTACTTTGTTATGTGCTGCACCAACATCATCTGGGATGTTTTCCTCGATCAGTGTCTAATGTGCATGTCACATGTCGCAACACGTCCTCAGTCGTTCATTCATCCACATTGCTTCCATTGTAAAAGTGGCAACAACATTCCACAAAGGAGTTAACGATGGCCGTTTTGTTGGTAACCTGTTGGCCATCCTTTGTGATGTGAGATGTGATGAGCTGCCAATGGTGCTATGCTGTGGTATGGTACGTGGAAGGTGGTTCCTCAAACACAGCGTCACAGTGCTACAGGTGGAATTGGAGAACGGCATGTGGAGCAGAAACATATCGACCAGGTTCCCCCCTACCTTCCATCCCCAACAAAATCTTACACAACTCTCTGTTCCAGAAACACAAGCCAGAGTGGACCTTCCTGTATACTCCCTCTCAATCTGTGAGTTCGCTTGGTTGATAGGTGTCAGTATGACGTAGGGTGATGGACATCATACCACAACAACCCCATGGACATCGACCTGTACCCAGCTCTACTCCTCCCCAGGACAGAGAACCCGCTGGTGATTCCCATTTCTTCCTCCAACTATCCTCCCCTGCTTGGGGAGAGAGTGGCGTACTAAACATCAGGCGCAGAAGTCACCAACCACAACACATGCAACGTGAAGATTGCAACTAGCTCGGCTCCATCGTCTTAGTTGATGTGGGTCTTTGTGACCCAGAACTCAGGGCCAGGCCAGGAGAGCGAATTAACAGCTCTCTGGACAGGTCACCAGGCAGCGTACACAGCGACGTTAGAGGTCGTTGACAAATTGCACGTCTTCATGCATCTGGCTTGTCGTATGTCGTAGAAAAGCCTGCAAGGCGGCTAGTATTTAGGCCAGTGGACGAGCTCCAGACCGCAGTTCTCTTGCAGCCAGCAGCTGGTAACAGATCTAGCAGCCTGTCTCTAAATTGCTTCGAAGTCATCCTTGAATCCGACCTGGTACAGATCCCAAACACTCAAGCAGCACTCAAGAATAGGTCGCACGAGCATCCTATACGCGGTCTCCTTCACACATGAACCACTTTTCTAAAATTCTCCCAACAGACTGAAGCCGACCATTTGCATACCCTACCACTGCTTCCACATGCTCGTTCGACCTCACATCGCTTTACAACTTTATGGCCAGGTATTTAAATGACTTGACTGTGTCAAGCAGGACGCAAGTAATATTGTATCGAAACATTACAGCTCTCTTCTTCCTACTCTTCCGCATTAACTTACATTTTTCCACATTTAGGGCTGGATGCCATTCACCAACCAGAAATTTTATCTATAACGTCTGTATCTTACAATAGTCACTCAACTTCGACACCTTACCGTACACCATGGCAGACTGCTGCTCACCCTGTCCGCCAAACCATTTATGTATACAGAGAACAACAGCATTCCTGTCACACTTCCGTAGGGCACTCCTGACGGTACCCTTCTCTCTGATGAACACTTGCTGTCAAGGACAACACACTGGGTTCTATTATTTAAGAAGTCTTGAGCTACTCACATATCTGTGAACTTATTCCATATGCTCGTTCCTTCGCTAACAGTCACCATGTCATATGCCTTCCGGAAATGGAGAAATATGGAATTTCCTCTTGATTTTCATCCATAGTTATCAGTACATCAAGTGAGAAAAGAGGAAGCTGAGTTTCGCACCACTGATGTTTTCTAAAACCGTGCTGATTCGTGAACATAAGCTTCTTAAACTCAAGAAAGTTTATTATATTCGAACTGAGAATGTGTTCAAGGATTCTGCAGCAAACAGGATTTACGGATTTTGCTCTGTAATTTTGCGGGTCCCTTCTTTTACCTTTCTTATATACTGGAGTCACTTGCGCTTTTTTCCAGTAGCTTGGTACTTTGTGTTGGGCGAGAGATTCACGATAAATGCAAGCTAGGTAAGGGGCCAATGCCGTAGAGTACTATTTGTAAAATCGAATTGTGATTCCATTTGAACACTACCTCCTCTCAACATGTAGAAGAGATGTCTTTCGTTGTATCGAAGATGAACAAGTGCTCTTATCTCTTTAGGTATGTATTTTTTTATGTTTAAGGGGGGACTAAACAGCTAAGGTCATCAGTCCCGGTATGCATTTTAAAGCCCATATTAAATACCCATGTTTTTCCTATTTTGGTCGATACTGCCACCTCTGAAGGTTTTTTGGTGGAGTCCTGGATCACACTGTAAATGCATGTAGTGAATAAAATCAGGAGCATGCTTAATGGATGCAGTGGGAAATTCAGTTTATGCTTCACTAAAGGTGACTAAATGTAGTGCCATGCTGTACTCATACTTTCACGTGATGTGGTTCATACTATATAGGTGACCAATTACTGGTAACTCTCCAGACAAACAAGTCTTGGGAGGTCAACTCTGTCATGGCAAAGCAACTGGTGGACAAGACCGACTCACCTAATCAGAAATAGAAAGCCTCACAGAATATTATGGTCTAGACATCAAGAGAAACAGTGAGAAGTGAGATGAGATGAGAAAAGCAATTTGGGCAACTGTGTTTCACACAACATCCACTGATGAGCATTCAGAGGATGGCCTCTGACCTGAAGGAAACACTTGATGAGGCAAGTATAATAGGTGTGAAGCTAATGGACAAAAACGTGCAGATGCACACCACATGCCAGAAAGTGCTATGGTAGAACCAAAGCCAGCTCATAGAGCATTCCAGATTCTAAGCTCCTGGCAAAACACAGAATGTGAATGAAAGCTTCAATAGTTGCACTTGGAAACACTTGCCAAAAACTTTTTTCTGTAAGTTTGTCAGCTTTCAGGTTAATGTGGTGGATCCCGTAATATGTTTTAATGACGGAGTAATGACCTGATAAAAACTATCACCAAACTAGGCGCCGAAACGGAGGATGACTGAAAATTATTGTAAGAAAGTGAAACACCTATAGCCTTCCTTAAGGTGTTATTTATTGCATAGCTTCCAGTTTCGGCGCTTCAACACAGAGTCTTCAGGCCTTAGCTGATGCTGAGGGGGTTATCACAATCTATAAATAGTATGCATCAATGGCCAACAAAACTGGTTTACACAGATTGTAACTGTGATGTCGTTGCTCCCACTATCAACTGTTAGTTGTGGGTTGACAGTTGACAATAAAACGGATTGCAAATCTTTATCTGCAGTTTCTCATTATCAACTTTTCTACATATTTAAGTATCTTTATATCTCATACAGTATTAACACTACAAAAAGAAAATTTGCATCATTAATTATACAGTGATTGCCTACACAGAAAACGACATTATTCAACAATGTTTTACATATTTTAAGCTGAAGCTTGCCATATGGAGAAAAGAACTGACAATTTTTTTAAAAAAAAGTACGCAGAATAACATTTAGTTAAAAATTGCTGGTTTACGGTTTCAAAACGTTAATAATTAAAAGAATATAATTTTTGTCACCATTGTGGAATTACAGTGTACCTAAAATAAAAATAACTAGTAATTCTGTTATGTAAGATAAAAATCAATATTCACTCCATTATATATTCCACAATATTTAATTTCTTTACGTAGAGGTCACATCATACTGATTATTTCGTTAAAGTTTCATGCCAGTATCTATTAAAAGTTTTGAGTTACTAAACTTCAAAGCACTAGTGTGAACTACAGGCCATGACTTCCACGTACCTTAATACACTCCTGGAAATGGAAAAAAGAACACATTGACACTGGTGTGTCAGACCCACCATACTTGCTCCGGACACTGCGAGAGGGCTGTACAAGCAATGATCACACGCACGGCACAGCGGACACACCAGGAACCGCGGTGTTGGCCGTCGAATGGCGCTAGCTGCGCAGCATTTGTGCACCGCCGCCGTCAGTGTCAGCCAGTTTGCCGTGGCATACGGAGCTCCATCGCAGTCTTTAACATTGGTAGCATGCCGCGACAGCGTGGACGTGAACCGTATGTGCAGTTGACGGACTTTGAGCGAGGGTGTATAGTGGGCATGCGGGATGCCGGGTGGACGTACCGCCGAATTGCTCAACACGTGGGGCGTGAGGTCTCCACAGTACATCGATGTTGTCGCCAGTGGTCGGCGGAAGGTGCACGTGCCCGTCGACCTGGGACCGGACCGCAGCGACGCACGGATGCACGCCAAGACCGTAGGATCCTACGCAGTGCAGTAGGGAACCGCACCGCCACTTCCCAGCAAATTAGGGACACTGTTGCTCCTGGGGTATCGGCGAGGACCATTCGCAACCGTCTCCATGAAGCTGGGCTACGGTCCCGCACACCGTTAGGCCGTCTTCCACTCACGCCCCAACATCGTGCACCCCGCCTCCAGTGGTGTCGGGACAGGCGTGAATGGAGGGACGAATGGAGACGTGTCGTTTTCAGCGATGAGAGTCGCTTCTGCCTTGGTGCCAATGATGGTCGTATGCGTGTTTGGCGCCGTGCAGGTGAGCGCCACAATCAGGACTGCATACGACCGACGCACACAGGGCCAACACCCGGCATCATGGTGTGGGGAGCGATCTCCTACACTGGCCGTACACCTCTGGTGATCGTCGAGGGAACACTGAATAGTGCACGGTACATCCAAACCGTCATCGAACCCATCGTTCTACCATTCCTAGACCGGCAAGGGAACTTGCTGTTCCAACAGGACAATGCACGTCCGCATGTATCCCGTGCCACCCAACGTGCTCTAGAAGGTGTAAGTCAACTACCCTGGCCAGCAAGATCTCCGGATCTGTCCCCCATTGAGCATGTTTGGGACTGTATGAAGCGTCGTCTCACGCGGTCTGCACGTCCAGCACGAACGCTGGTCCAACTGAGGCGCCAGGTGGAAATGGCATGGCAAGCCGTTCCACAGGACTACATCCAGCATCTCTACGATCGTCTCCATGGGAGAATAGCAGCCTGCATTGCTGCGAAAGGTGGATATACACTGTACTAGTGCCGGCATTGTGCATGCTCTGTTGCCTGTGTCTATGTGCGTGTGGTTCTGTCAGTGTGATCATGTGATGTATCTGACCCCAGGAGTGTGTCAATAAAGTTTCCTCTTCCTGGGACAATGAATTCACGGTGTTCTTATTTCAATTTCCAGGAGTGTACATTAAAGCTATTTGAATGACAGTGTCGATTACTTATTTAGAGAATTTTGTGGGGAGTAAAAGTCTAAACTTTTTTAAAACTAGTTATACAACGTGTGTACGTTTAACCCATACTTATCAGTTGTGCACAATCTTGTACAATGGAACAGAATGAGGTCTTTTACCATGTAGCATCTGACATTTGAAAATGAACAGAGCTTTTTTAATCTGTTGACAGTGTTACTTGTTTTGAAAATTTGTGTTAGTTTCCAACAGTTACTTTTCAAATTGTATCTGACTAGTTACATGTTTTTGATAAACATTTTACTTAATGAATTTTCTGATTACTAGCCTGTTGTAAATATGTAACACATAGAGTACTAACCATACTATCGACAAGATTCTATCGATTTGCAACACTTTTAAATTTCAGTTATATAGTTATTTCCATGTTCGTGGCAATGTTGCACCTCAGAACAATGTTTCACATTTGGAAAGATTTTACTTCTCTGGAGTAATATTTGTATTTCCAGAAAAAAGACTGAAGCACGCAAAAGTGTATGCCGTCATTTAAGAATGGGATAAAAAAAATATCGAACATGAAACTTCTCTTTCATGGCAGGTTAGAGCCAAAGATCGGACAAGTGTTCCAAGGCACAACAATCTCTCCTACTAGTCACGTGAGCGTTGCGTAAAACGCAGACTACTGTCCTCGATGGAGGAGGTGACCCTGAGTGTATGAGGATCCGTTCACATTGAGATGGCCTCCTGCTCGGGCGACCTGTCCCTCGACCTCAGTCTGCCTCGTGCTGGCTGCACATTTGCTTCGTTCTGTGTGTCCTGTGCCAAGCGTAGTTTGGGCTTCCTGCTACCTGAAGTTCTCAGTCTTTTGGCAACCGTTCCTAAGTACATAGTACTAGTACCTTTTGGAGCTAGCGAGCCGTAGTGGCGGAGCGGCTCTAGGCACTACAGTCTGGAACCGCGCGACTGCTACTGTCGCAGGTTCGAATCCTGCCCCGGCCTTGATGTGTGTGACGTCCTTATGTTAGTTAGGTTTAAGTAGTTCTAAGTTTTAGGGGACTGATGACCTCAGAAGTTAAGTTCCATAGTGCTCAGAGCCACTTTTGGAGCTAAACAAAGAAAATCAATAGCGTTTTAACCCCAGTCTGATTTTGTAAGGATGTGATTATTTCCCTGGATGACGAATACAATATATCTCCAGCCACTCCAAACTACCTAACACTATAAACAGTGTGGATGGGGCTGTCAGAGAGAAAGAAAATTTATAATTAATTATTTCTGGGAAAGGACTGTATTACGGAACCACCAAGAGCCGGTCTAGGTTTGTTCAGTTCAAAATCAATAGGAAACTTACGCGAATGACAATTGCTTAAGTATACATAGCGGCGTCACGTGCAGAAGAGGAAGAGGTATAGAATGTCCATGAGGATACTGAACGGGCAACTGAGTACACAGGGAGACATGATTATCGAATAATCTTGAGGGGTTGCGCAGCAGAGGAAAGAATAGAAGAAAGTGTTATGGGAAACTATAGGTTTGCTAAAGCTAATGAGAGAGGAGAAAGACTAACTCAAAATTCTAGGAAATTTCAGTTTACTGATCAGAAATCACAAGAGGAACACATACACATGGAAAACACCTAGAGATAAGGAAAGATTCCAAATGGTTTACATCGAAATGTGACTGAGATTCCGAAATGAAATTTTGAATTGTAAGATGCACCTGGGAGTAAATGTAGAGTCAGATCACAGCTGAGTAGTGAAGAGTAGGCTGAAGTTTAAGAGGTTCGTCTGGAAGAATGAATTTGTAAAGAAGTGGGACAATGAAGTTCCTAAGAAAGTTGAGATGCGACTGAAGTTCTCTAATGCTGTAGATACCGTCGCTACAAGTTAGGTATCGCTACAAGTTAGGTAACTGCGAAGAAACGTTGGGTTCCAGAGGAAATTATTCAGTTGATCGAAGATAGAAGGATGTACAAAATTGTCCAGGGAATATAAGAATACAATACTTTCAGCATCGGGGCAGACTTTTTCAGGAATTTTTTGAAAAAAAAACCCTACTTGCAGTCTTGTTGAGGAGGTGCAGCGGTAGCGATACCTGATTGTAAGCCAATGCCTATTTCCTTGGGGCTTGTTGATTGTACTGAACAGGTCTTCAGTGTCACCCCTAAATTTATATTTACCGTCAAAAGGTAAAGTAATTGGTCTCCAATGATTAATTGCCAATTGCTTAGCTTACGTTTTACTGGAAATCATGCAGTTTTATTTCCCAGTCTGAGTTTATACAAAATTCAGAGTAAAGATGGTTCTGTTCGATGGTGAGAGACATCAAAAATTTTATTTCACATCTTTCGGTGTGTCACAAGCCTTTACGCTGCCCGCATTTCAAAAATTTCTTAGATAAAATTGTAATTCGAATACAGCCAAATCGTTCTGGTAGCTAAGACAAAACACTTAAAAAATGTGAAGTAGCTATCAAAATTTTTTAAAAATATATGAAGTTTCAGGGTGTTTCCCTTTAAAATAGAAGTTAGCTGTTTATAAAGGAATGAACAGTAACATGATGGTCGCGTTAGAGACTTCAAAGTGGTCAGACCCATCGTCATCAACGTACCAGTGCAGGATGTCTATTCCATATGTCTGTTGTAGGTGATGATGTCTTAATACTCTTGATGTTGTATTAATGTGCCTCAGGACTTCGAACACAAATAAAACGTTCAGTTTATGACAACATAACAATAGATTCCATTCAAAAGATGATGGAGACTTGGTAGGCCAACAGCGAGAAGCTGCTGTCAAAACAAAAAAGAAGAAGAATGGCTGTAGAAAGTACTCATTATATGGGTGCAGAGAAGTTAATGTCTCAATAATTTTCCCAGCATTTTCTCTGTGAAAACACATTTTTGTTTTCAGGAGGAACACTCAGTGGGTGAATCAGCAGTTAGATCAAGTTATCAACAGTCGTTCAGCCTCAAAAGGGTTGGGCAGTTTCACTGATTTTTGGGTTATGTTAACATTTTGGAAAAACCGCCTACAGCTAGAGCTTACATACACTTATCGAATGACGTTAGCGTGAATAGTTTCATATCAAAATCAGTCTGGCAGGCTTCTGTTTCCTCAATGAAAATTTTCACTAGGTTACAAGTGTGCACGTACGTTTATCTCGTTGTTTAGTCTTACATGGACAGGCTACTTTTTTACGCAATGAAGAGGACGAAACCCACCCACAGTGTTTCACTGGTGGACCTCCAGCTAAGAGCTTGTCTTCGAATTAGCATTATTCGAAAAGTGGTGCCAGACACTGATCCTTTATTGAGAAGCAAAATAAGTAAGATTCATTGACGTTCTGCGCTCTTATGTTTAATGTTTAAATAAAATGGTAACGAAATACAGATTTGTCAGTTTAAATTTCATCCAAAAAGGCACTCATCAAAACGCGCAACGGTCATAAGAAATACCTGGTTTCCTGTTGAGCTAGCCCCCTCAGCTGCATCATCGAAATATTAAAAGAGATATTAAATATAAATTTGCCACGAAACGCGTTAATGATCCACTCTGAAGCGAATGGTGGTTGGTGTGGTGTGGGAGTGAGCCAGTTCACAAGAGCAGCTGTGCTGGACTGCTAGACTTCTTAGCGTTCCTGTACCTGAGAAAAGCCGGTTACCCCGGCAAGAGCCCCATGCTCCGTGCAAGTGTCACTCTATGTTCATGTCACTCTGTGCAAGTGTTCCAACCCCCTGGTAAATTCTTGCTTGGGAGAGAGGGTAAGGAAGAATGCCATTTCCCACCCTCTCCGCTATCTGCACCAGTCGCAGCCGTGCAAATCTGATGGCGTCGGCCGCCTCGTGTACACACGTGTCTGGAGGGAGCGGGGCAGCGTCCCGCTACCACGCCTATAGGCCACTGAGGAAGTTGCGAGGAGCTGTCAAAACATTTGCGGGCAGTGTATACGCACGACCTGCGGGCCACAAGGGGCTGCAACACATTTCTATCTGACCTAATACAACCAAACAGCCATGCAGTACCATCAACTGGAACGTCTGACTCACAGTCAGGCATTGCGTTACTGCAGGACATACACAGATGGAAGAAAATGAGGAATCTGTACACCCAGGGGGATGTGATATCAGGAATGGCTGTCAGGGACCCAGTCACTGACAATACCATCCCATATGATGGGTGCATTGCAACCACATCAAGGGGCATGTCTCGCCAATGTCAAGGGGCCTATCTGACTCACAACCCATGGTCAGGCATTGTGGTGTTCCATGAGATACATACATGGAAATGACGAAGAAGGGGTACACCAAGGGGTTTCTACTCACTGGCAACACCACAGCACTACAAGACATCAGAGGAGTGAGTCGATGTGCCTCTAGCCAACTGGAGAGCTATGGTGGTGTGACATGTAGGGTTGCTGTCATTCAGTCCCTGCGGCCGACGCCCATCTGCTGTGTCTGTGTTTGCCACCATGTCCTGCAGTAGGCTCGTACGCAATACATGGCAGGATCGACATGAGCTACATAAAGACAGTTGGAGAGAAGTCAGAGTGAAGGAGGTGACTTATATCGCAGATGAATGGACCACAGTCGCTGACAATTGCACATCAAGTCTTCCCAGTGTCCTCGCCGGCCAGTGTGCCCAAACAGTCTTAGGCGCTTCAGTCTGCAACCGCGCGACCGCTTAGGTCGCAGGTTCGAATCCTGCCTCGGGCATGGATGTGTGTGATGTCCTTAGGTTGCTTAGGTTTAAGCAGTTCTAAGTTCTATGGGACTCATGACCTCAGATGTTAATTCCCATAGTGCTCAGAGCCATTTGAACCATTGTCCTCCTAGTATCCCACATGGAAGTCCAGCCACATGTGCTGATCCCATTAATGTGAGTCAAACATTCCAGAGTACTTTGAACATAAAGTGAGTCTTGTATGCTCTCTTTTTATTGGGACTGAAAACTATTCATTGGACTATTTTTCAATTATTGTTTCTCATGTATTTGCTGAACTTTACTGCACATGATTACTGGCTGACAGTAGTACACACCTCTCTGTAAAGTCCTGTGCGTGTACCTGGGAGCAGGACTGATAAAATATTGTCTGTAATTTATTTATTTTTTAACATCTCTTTTGTACATGTCATAAATTTTAGTCAATTTCGCGACTTCATAATTCAATGTTCTTGTCTCCACTTGATCAGTAGTTTAACTGATAATATGAAGAAACCTCATTCTGATGATTAATGGTTTATTCTAATTGACTGATTTAATGACACTGTGTGATTCAAAGGCAATGTTTTTAACATTCATCACTCCCAGAACATGAACAAAAGCATACTTTATGTTCTCTGCATAAACTTGGTATTACATAGTACTTATGCTTAATTTTATTTATTGATCTTTTTCACAGTATTCCGTCTTGTCATCTTGCGTATTTTACGTCATTTTAACTTCTCTTTTATTGATGTTTCTTGTATAGTGATTTTGTTTTCTTTTTCCTCTCTTTTTATGTACTGCCTATGTTATTTTATCCTGTGATTTTGTGTATTTTATTCATCTGAGTTCTTACAAAAGACTGAATGCGCTGTATCAATTTCTACTGATTATTATATCCATAATTTCATCCACAATCTATATTTTGCAGTCGTTTGTCTTGCATTCTGCGTAAGGTAAAATGTTTATTTTATCATAATATTCATACCTGAATACTTGGTAAAAATTTTGATTCTTTTTGACACATGTTTTTCTTATCTCTCTATTTTTGGTACCTTGTTCATATTGTTAAAAAAATGAAAATCCCTTTCCCTGGAAAGAACACTCCATGCTCATTTTTTTTCTGCTGAAGTATATGATTATGAATGCCTCCATATGAACTGTTCCACTGAATTTACAAAACAAATTTCGCTTTTACAACATCTCTTCGAATCTGTAACGTTCGAAGCATTTGTGCCGGAAACTGAAGAGAAAGATGAATGGTGAGGCCGTGATTTAATATCTCAGTGAGGTTTCAACACTAACAGTGAATAATTTCTCAATTTATAATTATTAATGCAGGTACGTTAGGCCTATGCACTAAATGGTAGGCAACTCGATTTTTGCAATACTCGTTCTGCCTCTTTTATTTATCTTCAGTAGTCTGTAAATACATGTCGTTCTTTATACATATAATAAATGTGTTATACAGCAGATGCAATATATTACTTTATTACATTTTGTAACACAAATTTCGGGATGTTAAGTTATCTTTTGGTGTTACTTACGATTTCCAGTGATGCTACCCCATTTGTGTAGTTCTGCACATGTGTTAATTCGGTCCCCATGGCCGAATTGGAAGTCACTTGCTCTTATCATTTCATGATCATCATGTGTGTGTTTACAGTGTTCAGTGTTGCCAACTGTCGCTGAGTGTTTATATTTCGTCTTGTGATTGTGTTTTGTGTGTGGTTTGAAAATTTTCATTTGTTTTGTGTGTGTGTATTTTGTTATTTGTGAATGTATCGTCCCTTGCGAGAGCATTCTTTTTATTTTTTTTAAAGAAGTGAATATCTGCGCGTGGTGTGTGGGTGAGTTTGTGTGTGTGTGTGTGTGTGTGTGTGTGTGTGTGTGTGTGTGTGGTGGGTGGGTGGGTGGGTGTGAGTCACGTATCATATTAGCCACTAAAACAATAACAAAGAGAAATCTGAAACAGTACCAGAGCAGATAATTGATGAATCTTCCTGTTTCCCATCTTCTCTCTCTCTCTCTCTCTCTCTCTCTCTCTCTGACTCTGCCTCTCTCTCTCTCCCTCCCTCTCTCTCTCTCTCTCTCTCTCTCACTCTCTCTCTCTCTCTCTCTCTCACACACACACACACACACGCACACACACACATTCACAACTCAAACAAAATACGAAAGATAAAACTCACAGCAACAGTTGCAACATTCCACATTCTAAACACACACTTGTTGATCACAAAATGAAAAGTGCAAGTGATATATAGTAATAAATGTGCTAGAAATCGGCCATGGGGACGAATGAACAAATCTTCATGGCTACACATATGGATTAGCAGCACTGCAAATCGTAAGTAACACGAAACGAAAATTTAACATCACGAAACGTGTGCTACAAAAGTTGTATCTAACCTGAAAAACAAAGAGTAAAAGATGACAAAATGTAAAAGAGTTACATATCGTAACTGCTATGTAACACATTCATTGTATGTATAAAAAGAAACAGGTATTATAAGCCACTGAAAATGCTTCAGTTCGGAACCTCGGGACTGCTACGGTCGCAGGTTCGAATCCTGCCTCGGGCATGGGTGTGTGTGATGTCCTTAGGTTAGTTAGGTTTAAGTAGTTCTAAGTTCTAGGGGACTGATGACCTAAGATATTAAGTCCCATAGTGCTCAGAGCCATTTGAACCATTTTTTTGAAAATACTTCATAAATAAAAGAAGCGAAACGTGTATGGTAAAAAACAAACTGTCTTTCACTTAGTTGCGTAGATGGAACATTGGTCTACGAATTTTGAATCAACTAAGGAAAGACGAGAAACAGAAAAAAATGGTGATTATAATTTATCTTTCATGCTCAGTATCAGTCCATATAACCTTTTTGTCGTGTATCCATGCCATATCTTTCATGTCCCAACTTTCGTCCGCTATAGTGAATGTGTGAGTAGTCTGTGTGTGGCACTTTGGTGGACTCTACGACCAATTCAGCCAACCTTTGTGTAGAGTTTGAATAGAGCTACGTTAGATCAAAGAGACATTACTGGCCACAATTCAACAGCTAGTGTAAGGTAGCCACCACATCGTTTCTGGCTTCTGCGAGGACCCTGGCTACAGTGGCGTGTAAGCTTTACTTTTTTCCTTGGTCGCCAGTGAGTAAGGTTGGTCTGAATGGCCATCTCTGGCGGCGTAGGTTGACATGTGTAAGACTGTGTTGTGTTTCAGTTTCTAGTAGTCCTTCTTCAGTACAGGCACCGGTATTTAGCATATGGCAGTTCACATCATTTTACATTTCTTACAAATGTTTAAACAATGATATGCATAAAAATACAATAAAACACAGTTAATGGGCAATAGAATTAAATAGAGACATCAAGATTATATATGGCCAATACAATTAAATACAAACATCAAGATTATATATAAAGTCTTTTACAGCATCTGCCACTGTACACTCTTCGGTCGCACTCTTGGACGATGTGGTGGATGGACTGCCTGTTTGTCCCGCAGCCACAGTTGGGAGTTGGTGTTTTCCCCATTTGCGAAGAGTATCTGTACATCTTCCGTGATCTGTCCGTATTCTGTTAAGGGATGACCATATTTTACGTGGTAGTTCATATCCAGGCAGTCTCTCAGTGATGCAGGGAAGGGCTTGACAATGCTCTGGGCACCCCTCTCGCCACTGTTCCCTCCAGGTCTTCATTGCATCAAAGTCTATACTTTGCAATTCCTTGGTTGTTATCATTGTTGGATGTCTAGACCGAAGTCAGTTTCTTTCCAGATCAGGCTTGTCGCAGTGTATAGGGAGCTGGGCATTGTCAAATGTCTTCCTATGTTCCCGGAGAAGGGCATTCTTCCGACGAAGGTACTGTACAAATCATTTCAGTTAGAGACCGGTGTTATTTTTATCAAATATCAGTTTACTTTATGTGATCCTTTGTTCCATAGCAACTTGGTGGTAGCGAACACTGACGCAAAATGAAGTAAAACTCAGTTTTGCATATTATGTAAAAAAGTGTCATGTGCTTTTCTGCATACTGTTTATTTGATTTATCGTTTGTTCCACATTTCATTTTCTTGGTTTAGTAACGTGTATTCTGCTGCAGCATGTGCGTTTCTTGTAGGTTATCAGACTGCGATCTAACGTAAGGACCTATCGTGATGGGATTGTTTTGTGTTGCCTCATCATCACTGTAGGCTTATACCATGAGAAGCAATGAGAGGATGTTGTTTAGTGGCTGGAATCCTCTTTCTGCAACACAAACTGCACATATGTATTAACAGGGATCTTTATTAACTTAAACAGGGAGCTAATTAACTTAAGATAACCCAGGTGTTGTGGTACAAGCTCTAACATAATAGTCCATGTTAGCATCACTGCTGGTGAAGTACAAGTCCGCTATACACACTACTCTGGTCGCTAAGTGCTGCCTGAGACTGAGACTCTGAGACTGTGACTGATTGCGAGTGCTGACTCTCTGTGACTGACTGGGCTGGGCTTATTGTTGACTCCACTCGGACTGCGGTGGCGATCTAAACACAGGCGGCCGAGAGGGCGTTGGCGGCGCCTTTCTTACGAATTTGTCTTTGGCCCCTCTCCCGATAGGCTCGCTTCTCCAGCGCCTACTATCGATCTTCCCGCAGCCTCTTTGCCGTGCGGTATGCTGGCGACAGAGCGAATCCTCAGTTCCACTGCAGAGTAGATGTGGTTTTGTTATAACTGTACCGCAAATTAGTGAACCTGTACCGAATTCCTGGAAAGGGCCTTTGTCCTCAGAAATTGGCCATCAAAACTAGTTACGCTGACCCATTGTTCTTAAACGTAGAATATAGGAGCATTCCTCTAAATTCTATCCCTGTCTACTTTGTGGATAGTCAGTGCGAGTGTTCATGTATGTGTGTGTAAACAAGGTAATGTTATCCATTACTTAGCAGATTCGGTTCCATGTATGAATCCTGTGTTGTTACGACAAATAGTGTACCATATGCCGAATTTTAAGCACCAGCATCCCAAGTAATTGTGTTTTATTTAATATCCTTACGTGTTTTAGTTCAGAAATAAACGTTCAGTGTCTAACGATCTCAAAGACTTTTTTCGACAATCTACTTAACCAGTATGTAAATGAATTTGAACCACCAATCTAATTTTTTGTTTCTGGTACTAGTTCAAATGAACCGAATGGAAGCTTTGTTCTGCATAGTGGTTATAGGTATTTAAAGTCAGGCACATATTTTATTCAGAATTCTGACCTTGTTGTTAAATCTAAGTTTTGAGAAAAAACTGGTATCATTTGATAAGTCAGTATTCTGCAGAGGAATGCATTATAATGGAAGTTAAATAGAACACTTTCAGAAAGACGGTCATTCTTTGAAGCCCTGATGAGGAAAATGCAGAAAAACACTATGGAAGGGAACTGTCAATTTCTTGTGCTGCCTACTTTCTATGCCAGTGGAGAGACTTGTGGAATAATGAAAGAGAGGCATTACACAGTCTTTTATCATGTCTGAGTCGTGAAAGAAATCAGTCAGTATTGGTATGGAGTACATGATGCCATTCACTGTACATAGATATTTGAAGTGGATTTCTGTACATTGCTTCATCAACATCCATACTCTGTAAACCACTGAAGCGCATGGCACAAGATGCTTCCAATGGTACCACACAGTAGTACCTCACGGCATTTTGTTCACATATGGAAAACAATAAGACCGACTGCACAGTTGCCTCTGTGCATGCTTGATTTAGTTTTATCTTGTCTCTGTTATATATTCTTTGCTATATATTCTTAGGTTTCTCAAGTAATGCTAGTTGTTCAAGCTTTTGAACCTGCTTTTGTGGAATAGATGGAGTCAATATTCAAATATGTGACAGTACACGATTTCTAGCACTGCTATGATATTCTCACCTCGATGAAACAAACCTGTAATCATTCACACTGCCCTTTGTATACATCTAATATCTCCCATTCTCTCAATTTTTGTGGTGGGTCCAGCACACTAGTAGAATATTGGAGTATGGATTCTGCAAGATATTTGCAAAGTACCTCGTTTGCAGACTAACTGACAATTTCGAGTATCCTACCACAGATCTGAAGTTTGCCACCTTCTTCAACTACGGCAGAGCTCATGTGATCGTTGTGTTCATAACTCTATAAATACTTGCACAAGTGGACTGATTCTAGTTTCGAGGCACTGATATTGAAATCATAGTATTTTTGCTCTTGCAGTGGATGAAATGAAATGCACACTTTTATACTTTGGATCATTTAAAGAAAGCTATCAACCTTTACACCACTATTAATGCATGAAAGATCTGAACACACTGTGCTCACATTTGGGTGGACGAATGTTTGTCCCTTCAGGCAAATGCCAGGATGGTTTCTTTGAAAGGGAGTGGCAAATTTCCTTTCCCATCCTTCGCTCAACAGATGGAAGTGATGACGTCGTTGTTTGGTCTCCTCCCCCAGATCAACCAACCAACTACGATCTGAATGTTTCTCAGCCTGTTGTACCACACTGTACTTCATTAAAGCAAAACCTATAATTTTCAATATTGTTACGTTTTGTCACTGATATACAACATGAAGACAAAGTGTCACAACACACTTCCCTGGGAAACACCTGCAGTTACTTGCACTGCTGTCGATGGCTCTCGAACTAAGATAAAATACTGCATTATTCATACCTTTAAATCATCAGTCTAGTCAGAAATTCCATTTGCTAGCACGTATGAAGGACTTATTTCAATAGTTGTACAAGTCCATTTTTGTTTATATTGAGATACAGAGTCCTAAAGTTAAAAGAGCACTGAAAAATCTGCAGTTCACATACCAAAAATAGTCAAGCACATGGCTTCTTGCCGGAGACGAACCTTTCTTTCTCTCTGACTGGCTCATTAATTTCAGACGCATTATAGACAGAAAAGTGGAGGTAATGGACTTGTACCACTATAAGACCTTCATATGTTTGTAAATTAGCCAATAGGCGTTGTTATATTAGTTAGTCAAATGCTGTTTGTAAATAAACAAATGCTGGATCTACCTGAGACCATGATCAAACGCTTTCAAGGGGTAATGTGAGAAAAGCGTGAGATGGGTTTCGGATTATCTACATTTCCGAAATCGATTCTGGTTGGCATTAAGGAGGTAATTCTTTTGCATCTACTGCAGATACTATTTCACCGTCTTTTTTAAGCAATGCCAGATATACGTTTGCTGTCTATTTACGTAGCACATAACAAAAATGAAAGACTTAAATCTGTGCCTAAAGGCTTCCTAAGTGTACCAGTATACTGGAGTACGAAAGGCTTATTGTGTGCAACAGTTTTTTCTGCCACAGATATATAGCTCATCGTTTAGAAAAATTCAGGAAAATTCTTTCATATTTATTGAACGTTACACTCAGATACTATATAATTTCGCCAATAATGACTTAATTAGAATTATTTACTTGTTTTGTGGGCCTACACAGATGATTCTCTTTGCTTTTATAATTTTAATTACTACATCACTGCCGGCCGCGGTGGTCTCGCGGTTCTAGGCGCGCAGTCCGGAACCGTACGATTGCTACGGTCGCAGGTTCGACTCCTGCCTCGGGCATGGATGTGTGTGATGTCCTTAAGTTAGTTAGGTTTAAGTAGTTCTAAGTTCTAGGGGACTGATGACCACAGCAGTTGAGTCCCATAGTGCTCAGAGCCATTTGAACCATTTGAACTACATCACTGCACCATGCAGACTGATGTGTGTCACATCTCCTGTACAGTGTTGTGAACTTATGTTGTTATTATGTGTTCAAACCAGACAATCTCTCTCCTGCCTGATGTGCATCTTAAATTGTATTGACGAAATTAGAGAATCAATATTTAGAGATTAATAATTGTTTTCATTTTTCGAATATGCTATCTTCAGTTTCTCACTGTAGTACTGCACCTGCATACTCCTCCAGCCCTTCTATCGTAAACAAAATGAAATCCTGTTGGTTTACATTTTGTTACAAAAAGGACTATACACACATAAAAAAGTCTTGCATCACCCCATTTCCTAGAACTCCTGAAGATAGACGTTCACTGTGCACATTGTATCACAGACATAGTCAGAGATGTCACTAAACCGGCCCAAAGATGTAGACAACCACGCATTAGCAGCGCCTATTAGACGGAGGGGGGTCCGACAGCCAATCAGTTGCAGTCATTCCACCAAGAAGGAGGTACACGGCTCGTGTTGTCTGTAGTTCAAGCATGCCTAGACGGTCAATACCGCGTCCTTATTGATACATTGTGCCAGAAAGGGCTCTCAACAACGGAAGTGTCCAGGCATCTCGGAGTCAACCAAAGCGATGTTGTTCGGATACAGGGAGACAGGAACTGTCGATGACATGCCGCGCTCAGGCCGCCCCAGGGCTACTACTGCAGTGGATGACCGCTACCTACGGATCATGGCTCGGAGGAACCCTGACAGCAACGTCACTGTGTTGAATAATGCTTTTCGTGCAGCCACAGGACGTCGTGTTACAACGTAAACTGTGCGCAATAGGCTGCTTGATGCGCAACTTCACTCCAGACGTCCACGGCGATTTCCATCTTTGCAACCACGACACCGTGCAGCCCGGTACCAATGGGCCCAACAACATGCCGAATGGACTGCTCAGGATTGGCTTCACGTTCTCTTCACCGATGAGTGCGAGTATGCCCCCAACCAGACAATCGTCAGAGACGTGTTTGGAGGCATCCTGGTCACGCTGAACGCATTGTATACACTGTGCAGTGAGTGCAGCGAGGCGAAGGTTCCCTGCTGTTTTGGGGTGGCAGTCTGTGGGGCTGACCTACGCCGCTGGTGGTCACGTAAGGCGCCGTAACGGCTGTACGATACGTGAATGCCATCCTCCGACCCATAGTGCAGCCGTTTCGCCTGCATATTGGCGAGGCATTCTTCATGCACGACAACTCGCACCTCCATCGTGCATATCTTGTGAATGTCTCCCTTCAGGATAACGACATCTCTCGACTAGAGTCGCCAGCATGATCTCCAGACATGAACCCTATCGAACATGTCTGGAATATACTGAAAAGGACTGTTTATGGACGACGCGACCCATCAAACACTCTGAGGCATCTACGGCGAAACGCCGTTGAGAAGTAGGACAATGTGGACCTACAGTGCCTTGATGAACTTGTGGATAGTATGCCATGAGGAATACAGGCATGCATCAATGCAAGGCGTGCTACACGGTATTAGAGGTACCGCTGTGTACAGCAATGTGGACCGCCACCTTTGAAGGTCTCGCTGTATGGTGGTACAACATGCAATATGTGGTTTTCATGAGCAATGAAAAGGGCATAAATGATGTTTATGTTGATCTCTATTCTAGTTTTCTGTACAGGTCCCGGAACTCTCGGAACCGAGGTGATGCAAAACTTTTTTTGGTATGTGTATTATATTGTCATTATATTGCAGCTTGGAAGATGGTGTGTAACTATTGATTGGTAGTCAGAAGCAAAACTCCGAAAGTCGAGACTGGGGCCTGTAATGTTGTGTCACGTATTCTGGAAAACTGCGAAGATCTTTCTATCTGCGAAGGCATTTTTTTAAAATATCATGATCACCACTGCTTTCTGTTCCTTCGAATTGGAGTAGCATTCACGTGTTTGTGTGATGTGTTCACAGACTGTGTAACAAACTGCTAAATCAGTTTCCCAGTTCCTGTAGGCCATAATTCGCCAGACTGCCGGCTGGGGCACAGGGGGCGTTGTCAATGGCGAGTTCTGTCCGACCAGAGTCGCTACACTGCTGAAATATCGCCGGGTTGAGGCAACTGCAGTGCAGGCAGACAGAACGAAAATGTGGAAAGAGGGAGAAATTCTTTTAGGAGCCTGTAATGTGAGAGTGAATTTCCTCGTTACCTGATACAATAAATGGTAATGTTTCCTCTAACTGCAGCATTGCAGCTGGAAATTGTACGATTAGAGGCCGTTCTATGATGATTTTTAATTAAAAATGAAGTGGTAATATGATTTCAGGAGGTAAGCACATAACATTGTGCGAATATAGGTTGTTGTTGTTGTGGTCTTCAGTCCTGAGACTGGTTTAATACAGCTCTCCATGCTATTCTATCCTGTGCAAGCTTCTTCATTTCCCAGTACCTACTGCAACCTACATCCTTTTGAATCTGCTTAGTGTATTCATCTCTTGGTCTGCCTCTACGATTTTTACCCTCCACTCTGCCCTCCAATACTAAATTGGTGATCCCTTGATGCCTCATAACATGTCCTACCAACCGATCCCTTCTTCTAGTCAAGTTGTGCCACAAACTCCTCTTCTCCCCAATTCTATTCAATACCTCCTCATTAGTTATGTGATCTACCCATCTAATTTTCAGCATTGTTCTGTAGCACCACATTTCGAAAGCTTCTGTTCTCTTCTTATCCAAACTATTTATTGTCCATGTTTCACTTCCATACATGGCTACACTCCATACAAATACTTCCAGAAATGTCTTCCTGACACTTAAATCTATATTCGATGTTACAAAATTTCTCTTCTTCGGAAACGCTTTTCTTGCCATTGCCAGTCTACATTTTATATCCTATCTACTTCGACCATCATCAGTTATTTTGATCCCCAAATAGCAAAACTCCGTTACTACTTTAAGTGTCACATTTCCTAATCTAATTCCCTCAGCATCACCCGACTTAATTCGACTACATTCCATTATCCTCGTTTTGCTTTTGTTGATGTTCATCTTATATGCTCCTTTCAAGACACTATCCATTCTGTTCAACTGATCTTCCAAGTACTTTGCTGTCTCTGACAGAATTACAATGTCATCGGCAAACCTCAAAGTTTTTATTACTTCTCGATGGATTTTAATACCTACTCCGAATTTTTCTTTCGTTTCCTTAATACAAAGATTGAATAACATCGGGGAAAGACTACAACCCTATCTCACTCCCTTCCCAACCGCTGCTTCCATTTCATGCCCCTCGACTCTTATAAGTGCCATCTGGTTTGTGTATAAATTGTAAATAGCCTTTCGCTCCCTGTATTTTACCCCTGCCACCTTCAGAATTTGAAAGAGACTGTTCCAATCAACATTGTCAAACGCTTTCTCTAAGTCTACAAATGCTAGAAACGTAGATTTGTTTTTCCTTAATCTTTCTTCTAAGATAAGTCGTAAGGTCGGTATTGTCTCACATGTTCCAACATTTCTATGGAATCCAAAGAGCTCTTGCCCGAGGTTGGCATCTACTAGTTTTTCCATTCATCTGTAAAGAATTCGCGTTTGTATTTGGCAGCTGTGGCATATTAAACTGATTGTTCGGTAATTTTTACATCAGTCAACACCAGCTTTCTTTGGGATTGGAATTATTATATTCTTCTTGAAGTCTGAGGGTATTTCGACGGTCTCATACATCTTGCTCACCAGGTGGTACAGTTTTGTGAGGACTGGCTCTCCCAAGTCTATCTGCAGTTCTAGTGGAATGTTGTCTGCTCCTATGGTCGTTGTTCAACTTAGGTCTTTCAGTGCTCTGTCAAACTCTTCACGCAGTATCGTATCTCCCATTTCATCTTCATGTACATCCTCTTCCATTTCCATAATATTGCCCTCAAGTACATCGCCCCTTTATAGACCCTCTATATACTCCTTCCACCTTTCTGCTTTCCCTTCTTTGCTTAGAACTGGGTTTCCATCTGAGCTCTTGATATTCATACAAATGGTTCTCTTTTCTCCAAAAGTCTCTTTAATTTTCCTGTAGGCAGTGTCTATCTTACCCTTAGTGAGATAAGCCTCTACATCCATACATTTGTTCTCTAGCCATCCCTGCTTAGCCATTTTACACTTGCTGTCAATCTCATTTTTGAGACGTTTGTGTTCCTTTTTGCCTGCTTCACTCACAGCATTTTTATATTTTCTCCTTTCATTGGTATCAACGTTAAACTGCAATTAATCACACTAGCTATCAAATCATTAGTGCTGCAGACGGACGAGTAAATTCAGCCTGTGATCAAAACTAATGTGTTATGAACACTGGCAGTTATATCACATTGTAAATAAACACCAAAATTAATGCAGCATCTGTATGGTACACATCGAAGAAAACTCAGTCTGATACCCGAGGTGACGATATATTCTAACCATAGAGCATATAAGGCAGTAATCTGTGTATTATAAAATTTACAATGCTTGCACAAACATATTTCTAACATGCACTTTTCAGTACACGAGTGTTGCAGGAAACTGGTGCTCAGTAATGCAGTATTTCTCGTTTTTTGTTGAGTTTTGGAGAAGGGAAGCTTGTCTCTTGTTATTTACATTAGTTGATAGACATCTTCCTTTATAGCTCTTGTTGTGTTACTACAGAAGCTATACAGGGTGATTCACTAAGATATGTAAATATTTTAATATGTTATTCTGCAAGTAAAAGTAAAGAAAAAAGGTTCATATAAACATAAGTCCGCAAATGTTTAGTTACAGAGTTATGGCTAATAAAGGATTTTGCCTGAAATTTTGCAACTTTGCTACTATGAAACCATCGCAAAACTGTTTGAGGTTAAAGTAAAGCAAGAGTTCCATTTATTTTGTTGTTATTGGTCTGGTGAATGTAATAAAACATGCCGTAAACGTCTATCTGCAGTAGTTTTCCAGACCAATAACAACAAAATAAATGAAAGCTGCGCTTTACTATAACCTCGAACAGTTTTGTGATCGCTTCATAGTAGCGAACTTGCTAAATTTCGGACAAAATCTTTTATTAGCCATGACTCGGTGACTAAACATTTGCAGACCTATGTTATATGAACTTTTTTCTTTAGTTTTACTTGTAGAAAAACATATTAAAACATTTGCATATCTTCGTGAATCACCCTACACATGTATAGGGTGGTCCATTGATCGTGACCAGGCCAAATATCTCATAACATAAGCGTCAAACGAAAAAACTACAAAGAACGCAACTTGTCTTGCTTGAATGGGAAACCAGATGGCGCTATGGTTGGCCCGCTAGATGGGGCTGCCATAGGTCAAACGGATATCAACTGCGTTCTTTTAAATGGGAACCCCCATTTTTTATTACTTATTCGTTAGTACGTAAAGAAATACGAATGTTTTAGTTGGACTACTTTTTTCGCTTTGTGATAGATAGCGCTGTAATAGTCACAAACATATGGCTCACAATTTTAGACGAACGGTTAGTAACAGGTAGGTTTATTAAATTAAAATGTAGAACGTAGGTACGTTGGAACATTTTATTTCGGTTGTTCCAATGTGATACAAGCACCTTTTTGAACTTATCATTTCTGACAACGCATTCTATTACAGCGTGATTACCTGTAAATACCACATTAATCCAATAAATGCTCAAAATGATGTCCGTCAACCGCAATGCATTTGGCAATATGTGTAACGACATTCCTCTCAACAGCGAGTAGTTCGCCTTCCATAATGGTCGCACATGCATTGACAGTGCGCTGACGCATGTTGTCAGGTGTTGTCGGTGGATCAGGATAGCAAATATCCTTCAACATTCCCCACAGAAAGAAATCCGGGGACGTCAGATCCGGTGAACGTGCGGGCCACAGTATGGTGCTTCGACGACTAATCCATCTGTCATGATATACGGTATTCAATACCGCTTCAACCGCACACGAGGTATGTGCCGGACATCCATGAAGTTGGAAGTACATAGCCATTCTGTCATGCAGCGAAACATCTTTTAGTAACATCGGTGGAACATTACGTAGGAAATCAGCATACGTTGCACCATTTAGATTGCCATCGATAGAATGGGGGGCAATTATCCTTCCTCCCATAATGCCACACCATAAATTAACTGTCCAAGGTCGCTGATGTTCGACTTGTCACAGTCATCGTGGATTTTCCGTTGCCCAATAGTGCATATGATGCAGGTTTACGTCAGCGCTGTTGGTGAATGACGCTTCATCGCTAAATAGAACGCGTGCAAAAAATCTGTCATCGTTCCGTAATTTCTCTTGTGCCTCCAGTGGTAGAACTGTACACGATGTTCAAAGTCGTCGCTATGCAATTCCTGGTGCATAGAAAGATGGTACGGGTGCAATCGATGTTGATGAAACATTCTCAACACCGACGTCTTTGAGATTCCCGATTCTCGCTCAATTTGTCTGCTACTGATGAGCGGATTAGCCGCGACAGCATTTTGAACAGCTACTTGGGCATCACCATTTGTTGCACGTCGTGGTTGACGTTTCACATGTGGCTGAACATTTCCTGCTTCCGTAAATAACGTAACTATCCGGCGAACGGTCCGGACACTTGGATGATGTCGTCTAGGATACCGAGCAACATACATAGCACACGGCCGTTGGGCATTTGATCACAATAGCTATACGTCAACACGATATCTACCTTTTCCGCTATTGGTAAACGGTCCATTTTAACTCGGGTAATGTATCACGAAGCAAATACCGTCCGCACTGGCGGAATGTTAGGTGATACCACGTAATTGTACGTTTGTGACTATTACAGCGCCATCTATCAGAAAGCGAAAAAAGTGGTCCAACTAAAACATTCATATTTCTTTACGTAGTACACGAATTTGTAATAAAAAATGGGAGTTCCTATTTTTTTAAAAAAAGCAGTTGATATCCATTTGACGTATGGCAGCGCCATCTAGTGGGCCAACCATGACGCCAATTGGTTTCCCCCTTCAAGCTAGACGAGTTTCGTTCTTTGTAGTTTTTTCGTTTGATGGTTATTTCGTGAGATATTTGGCCCGGTCACTATCAATGGATCACCTGGTACATAAAACTGCACAAAGAGGGGTACATGCAATGAATCCAAGACTAAATTTTCTGTACTGTTTTTATTTAAGAAAAACATGATAAGATCAATTAGTGAATCTTTATTAATTTTGCTAGTAAGTTTGTTGTACTGATGGTTTCATGTTAGCATCTCTACAATCTCCTGGTGGCCGCACACCCTGGCGACGTATAGCGGCGTGTCCCCATCTCCGTCGCGGGCCCCCTTGTCGGCCCCTGCCTCCAGCAGCCGAGACACCACCTCTGTGTGGCCGTACTGTGCGGCCAAGAGCAGAGGCGTGCTCTGCCAGTTGTTTCTGGCGTCCACCTCAGCCCCATTGCGCAGCAGACATGTCACAGCCTGCAGACATCCCTTCCGAGCAGCCCAATGAAGGGCAGTGTCCCTCTTGAATGTGTCCCTCGCTCTCACATCTGCACCAGCCGCGAGCAGCGCCCGGAGACTTCTGATTGCCCCCTCCTTAGCCGCATCAATCAGCTGCCTGCCCTTCTGCTCTGCGGTAAGGCCCCTGCAAAATACTGAGGAGTTCTCACACATTTCTCCAAATACACTCGTCTAATGAAGAAAACTGTCGTAGAACAAGAGCAGTTCCGAAAATGGAGAAACATACTATTTATAAGGAATTTATTTACTCGAAATAACACACACACACACACACACACACATACACACACACACACAACGACATACACACTTTAACTTACGTTCTTATTTCTTTTATGTGTCTGAAGACAACAACAAATCTGCAGGTTAGAAGAGTAAATTAGCATTTTACAATTTCCAGTGCGGTAGGGTCCGCAGCTGCGATGAATTTTTTGAATGATTTCTTGAAGCCTTCAGCTGCCATTCTATTTATTTCCTGTACGATTGTACAATTTCGGACTTAAACCATTTTCAAGTATCTAAACCGGAAGTTTCATACATTGGGTACATTACTGACACTTATGATTTTGATGTAGCAGCAAGTCATATCTGTAGATATACTAGGCGCATTATATCTTACTTTATGGATGATTTTTTAGTAACAGATTATGCCACATACGTCGCTGCTGCTATGACACCATGTTGTGCAGTGTCAAAACGCACGGGTTACGTTCGCCTTTACAGCTGATGAGCATCCGACCTGACAAATGGCCAAAAACACCTGGTGCTTACTATAAATATGTGTGTACGATGTATTAAGCGCGACAAAACATGTTATAAGTGATCCGAGAGCACCGACGCAAAAAAAAAAAAAAGATAGTGGTGACGGGACTTCAGCGATGCAACAACTCGCCATCGCTGGGTCCAGAGATGCTGCCTGAGCGACGCGCAGCAGCCGGCCACTGTCGTAGGCATCCGACAGCATCAACGAATAATTAATTAAGTGTCAAAAGTTGGCGTGGAGCTGCGTGTTTGTTCTTATAAGTGGTTCCTATTGTATGATGTAAGAAGGTAGTTAGTTTCCGAGTAGACCTCTTACCGTCTAAGTTGATATATCGGGCTACATCTAGGTCGGATTGGATACCGACCCATTGCGTGGTGTGTTGAGGCACTGCAGTTGATGTTTAAGGCTTGGGAGAGGGAAAGAAGTTTTGGTAGTAGAACCAATATCTTATTTTGGTGCAGTTCACGGAGGCAGTGTGGATACTTCATCTTTTAGGCCCCTGTTCATGTACGTGGCTGTGACGGTAGTTTACTCCCAAAGCTGAACTGTGGAGTGTACGTAGGCACTGTGTGATTTTATAAATAGTCGCGGATGAGACACTGGTTTTGGCGAATTTATGTGCTACGGTGATCGATTACTTGTCGTCCTGGGGACAGTTCGGTAGTAAGGAACAGTTTGCTGCGATAGATACAGCATGAGCCGTGTTAGAGAGAAGGAGATTTGCAGTTGATGAGATTTGGGAATCGTTGGAACCGATATCCTGTCTGTGGTGTACGATTAGTGGTCGCAGCCCGCCCAGAGGTAATTGGGTTGTTAGCTGCCTTGTTGGAGTGGTATGGTAGTGATTGTCGTGTGTCGAGAAGGAAAAGAGTCGAACACATTTTTGTTGTTGTTGTTTAAATACCACAATCGTACAGCGGACCTAGAATTGGCTCTTATGGATTCGAACTGTTTCAGTGTACTATGATAGGTCGCACCAGTAGTTGAGTTGATAAGCGACGAGGATAAAAGGAACCATTTGCAAGTAACAACTAAACGAAATCTTTGTTACTCAAAGTGACAAGTGACCTTTTTCAATTTGGGGAACTTAGCGCGTCGAGTTTTGCTAACGCCTGAAGAGGCCCAGAATTGTGTTAAGTTGTTACTTAAGGTGGCGCCTAGGACTTTATTTGTTTATTTATTTATTTATTTTTATTATTGAATTTCCGTTTTTGTGGGGTGTGTTAGTCTTTGCTGGCACTCGCTCACTGACGTGAATTAAATTGAATTGAGACACCTAGACCCAATAAATACAAGTTTTCTTGCGTTAAAAGTAACCCTTCGTGTGGTCAATTAGTAGCTGTTCTGTGTAGCTATATTTTGTGAGAAAAGCAAAGGTTTAGTTTCAGAGATATTCATAACGCTTTGTAAGGCACAATTTTACGATGGTATTTGTGAGTTTTGCCTCATCAAAAAGTTCATTAATTGAGTTGATCCACGCTAAACATACAGAGGTTAGATATTCTAAACAGTTAAAACGATTTCATTTACGCAAAGAGTATCCTAAGTAATTTTAGAATTGAAGTTGTCGAAAGTTATCACAGACAAGTCAGCGGTTGTACTAATAACAAAGATTGGTAACTCTGTGGAATACGTTACTTCGTATTATTTACATAGGAACGCTGGACTAAACAGAAAGAAATTTAATGATAGCTTCAATTATCTAAATCCTTATAGATATCGGTGAGAGCAACTTAAAGTGAATTGGTCGTAACACGACGATATATTGAATATAGATATTGTAAGTAATTAAAAGATTACGATACTTTTCCAGACATAGTGTGCTGCATTGTAAGAATTTTGTTGTGTGTGAGAACAATTGCAAGCTAGAAGTAACATTTAGCTTGACATAATATAAACAGTTATTATATTTAAAGTAGTTTGGTGTTTTGTTGTGTCCGATAGTACGACAACAGGAGTTGTTATCGAAATCTGCCTGTCCCGTAATTGGCTCTGAGGACTATGGGACTCAACTGCTGTGGTCATTAGTCCCCTAGAACTTAGAACTACTTAAACCTAACTAACCTAAGGACATCACACACATCCATGCCCGAGGCAGGATTCGAACCTGCGACCGTAGCAGTCACGCGGTTCCGGACTGCGCGCCTAGAACCGCGAGACCACCGCGGCCGGCTCCCGTAATTGCTGCTTGATATTGTTTGTCAGTGTCATTGGAATGTTTTAGCGTGTCTATTCGTGGTGTTATAGTGTCACTGTGCGATTACGAAGTTGTGTGTAGTAAAGGTGCTGTTTATTATTATTCGACATTTGACTCTGCCGTCCCGTCAATGTTTATGATTGCTGCAGTAGTAGTTATCCGAGGGTTGATCTGTCTTCAATTCGTGTTTTAAGAGTGCAACTACGGTACGAGATAGACTTCGAGTATTTGCCAGGAGTTTCGCTACGACTAGAATCTTCTGAAAACTAATAGCGATCCACAGTCATAACATCGACTGTAAAATTAAAGCTGTACCAAATTAATGCTGTAGTGGTCGATTGCTTCGCTCAAGTAATTTTGCGCGGCAGGAAGCCATACATCAGTGGCATACCCGGCCGGAGTGGCCGTGCGGTTCTAGGCGCTACAGTCCGGAACCGAGCGACTGCAACGGTCGCAGGTTCGAATCTTGCCTCGGGCATGGATGTGTGTGATGTCCTTAGGTTAGTTAGGTTTAATTAGTTCTAAGTTCTAGGCGACTAATGACCTCAGAAGTTAAGTCGCATAGTGCTCAGAGCCATTTGAACCATCAGTGGCATAGCGACGTTTGTAAAGTACGATCCGTTGTCGTAGTGAGTTCAATCTGGAGTACCGCCAGTTGGCTCGTTACAATGTTTTGCTCACAAATTAGTTTGAGGTGTTCGCGCTATTTCAGGAACACGTTAATTTCGATCAGTTTACTGGACTCTCGTTGTTCTCAGTACTATTTCATTAGAATACTGTGATAAATGCGATATGTAAGATCTTTGTACCAACTGTTCAAAAATGACGTGCTCCTACAATAACAGAACAAATAATTGCAAGTTATTTTAAAGAAATTACATTCAGTAATATTTACACCAATAACGAACGATAATTAAATATAACTGAGAACAAAAAACATATGCAGGTTAAGTAGCAAATTTCTGTAAACTAATTATAATCTTCCTAGTGATAAGTACGTTATGTATAAGAGATGTGCAACAACTGCTCGAAATTAACGTGCTCCTAAAATAGCGTGAACACCTCGAACTAATTTATAAGCATAACATGATGTCATATGAGCAACGACGTATATGACATAATCTATTACTAAAAAATCTTCCATAAGTAAGTTATAACGAGCCTAGTATATCTACGGATATGATTTGCTCCTACATCAAAATCACAAGTATCACTAGTGCATCCAATGTATGAAACTTCACTTTTAGGTACTTGAAAATGGCCTAAGGCCGAAATAGTACAGTTGTAGAGGAAATAAACAAAATGACAGTTGAAGGGTCCTAGAAATCATTCAAAAAATTAGTATTTCATACACTTTTCTGGATTACCATTTGGACTACTGCTCTGACTAAATCTTAGCTCCTTGAACAAACTGTGGACCTCTCGCTGATGATGTGTATGCTGAGAAATGCACTTTGTCGATTATACCCATGTGTGACAGCCTCACTGCATGAGCATAGCAGACAATCCTGCTTCCTGATACTACAAACTGTGTGTAGCTTTTGCTCAAGAGTAAAAGGTACCAAAATCTTTTATAAACTAAAGACATTACTGAACAAATTCATTCTGTTATTCTGCCAAGTGAGATATTGCAACTGATAAACCTAATAGCCACCAATCTATAACACACACACACACACACACACACACACACACACACACACACACTTTTAATGAAAATATAATGTACAAATAGGGCTGTTAATGTTGCTGTTTCAATGAAAATCTTTCTTTTCATATACACCAGTCGGATTCAGTGTTCGGTCATTTCTATGAAATGCTTCTTAGTATTTCCTATTTAATGACGAGACAGGTAATTTCTCCTGGGAGCAATAGTGCTTTGCACTTACCATCAATGTAATGTTTTAGAAGTTTCTGATTCCCTATAGATGCTTTAATTCCCTACATTTTAATGTTTGCTTCCTTCTTCAAATCCATTACCTTTTTTGCTAACCAAAGGTTGTGGTGGGGAGGCTTGCGTGCCTCAGCGATACAGATAGCCGTACCGTAGGTGCAACCACAACGGAGGGGTATCTGTTGAGAGGCCAGACAAACGTGTGGTTCCTGAAGAGGGGCAGCAGCCTTTTCAGTAGTTGCAGGGGCAACAGTCTGGATGATAGACTGATCTGGCCTTGTAACACAAACCAAAACAGCCTTGCTGTGCTGGTACTGCGAACGGCTGAAAGCAAGGGGAAACTACGGCCGTAATCTTTCCCGAAGGCATGCAGCTTTACTGTATGATTAAATGATGATGGCGTCCTCTTGGGTAAAATATTCCGGAGGTAAAATAGTCCCCCATTCGGATCTCCGGGCGTGGACTACTCAAGAGGATGTCGTTATCAGGAGAAAGAAAACTGGCGTTCTACAGATCGGAGCCTGGAATGTCAGATCCCTTAATCGGGCAGGTAGGTTCGAAAATTTAAAAAGGGAAATGGATAGGTTCAATTTAGATATAGTGGGAATTAGTGAAGTTCGGTGGCAGGAGGAACAAGACTTCTGGTCAGGTGAGTACAGGCTTATAAACATAAAATCAAATAAGGGTAATGCAGGAGTAGCTTTAATAATGAATAGGAAAATAGGAATGCGGGTAAGCTACTACAAACAGCATAGTGAACGCATTATTGCGGCAAAGATAGATACGAAGCCCACACCTACTACAGTAGTACAAGTTTATATGCCAACTAGCTCTGCAGATGACGAAGAAATTGAAGAAATGTATGATCAAATAAAAGAAATTATTCAGATAGTGAAGGGAAATGAAAATTTAATAGTCATGGGTGACTGGAAGTCGGTAGTAGGGAAAGGGAGAGAAGGAAACGTAGTAGGTGAATATGGACTGCACAGAGCACAACTTAATCATAGGTAACACTTGGTTCAAGAATCATAAAAGAAGGCTGTATACATGGAAGAACCCTGGAGATACTAAAAGGTATCAGATAGATTATATAATGGTAAGACAGAGATTTAGGAACCAGGTTTTAAACTGTAAGACATTTCCAGGGCAGATGTGGAACCTGACCACACTCTATTGGTTATGAGCTGTAGATTAACACTGAAGAAACTGCAAAAAGGTGGGAATTTAAGGAGATGGGACCTGGATAAACTGAAAGAACCAGAGGTTGTACAGAGTTTCAGGGAGAGCATAAGGGAGCAATTGACAGGAATGGGGGAAAGAAACACAGTAGAAGAAGAATGAGTAGCTTTGAGGGATGAAGTAGTGAAGGCAGCAGAGGATCAAGTAGGTAAAAAGTGGAGGGCCAGTAGAAATCCTTAGGTAACAGAAGAAATATTGAATTTAATTGATGAAAGGAGAAAATATAAAAATGCAGTAAATGAAGCAGGCAAAAAGGAATACAGACGTCTCAGAAATGAGATCGACAGGAAGTGCAAAAAGGCTAAGCAGGGATGGCTAGAGGACAAATGTAAGGATGTAGAGGCTTATCTCACTAGGGGTAAGATAGATACTGCCTACAGGAAAATTAAAGAGACCTTTGGAGATAAGAGAACCACTTGTATGAACTACAAGAGCTCAGATGGAAACCCAGTTCTAAGCAAAGAAGATAAAGCAGAAAGGTGGAAGGAGTATATAGAGGGTCTATACAAGGGCGATGTACTTGAGGACAATATTATGGAAATGGAAGAGGATGTAGACGAAGACAAAATGGGAGATACGATACTGCGTGTAGAGTTTGACAGAGCACTGAAAGACCTGAGTCGAAACAAGGCCCCCGTAGTAGACAATATTCCATTGGAACTACTGACGGCCTCGGGAGAGCCAGTCCTTACAAAACTCTACCATCTGGTGAGCAAGATGTATGAGACAGGCGAAATACCCTCAGACTTCAAGAAGAATATAATAATTCCAATCCCAAAGAAAGCAGGTGTTGACAGATGTGAAAATTACCAAAATATCAGTTTAATAAGTCACAGCTGCAAAATACTAGCACGAATTCTTTACAGACGAATGGAAAAACTAGTAAAAGCCGACCTCGGGGAAGATCAGTTTGGCTTCCGTAGAAATGTTGGAACACGTGAGGCAATACTGACCCTACGACTTATCTTACAAGAAAGATTAAGGAAAGGCAAACCTACGTTTCTAGCATTTGTAGACCTAGAGAAAACTTTTGACAATGTTGACTGGAATACACTCCTTCAAATTCTGAAGGTGGCAGGGGTAAAATACAGGGAGCGAAAGGCTATTTACAATTTGTACAGAAACCAGATGACAGTTATAAGAGTCGAGGGACATGAAAGGGAAGCAGTGGTTGGGAAGGGAGTGAGACAGGGTTGTAGTATCTCCCCGATGTTATTCAATCTGTATAATGAGCAAGCAGTGAAGGAAACGAAAGAAAAATTCGGAGTAGGTATTAAAATCCATGGAGAAGAAATAAAAACTTTGAGGTTCGCCGATGACATTGTAATTCTGTCAGAGACAGCAAAGGACTTGGAAGAGCAGTTGAACGGAATGGATAGTGTCTTGAAAGGAGGATATAAAATGAACATTAACAAAAGCAAAACGAGGATAATGGAATGTAGTCGAATTAAGTCGGGTGATGCTGAAGGAATTAGATTAGTAAATGAGACACTTAAAGTAGTAAAGGAGTTTTGCTATTTGGGGAGAAAAATAACTGATGATGGTCGAAGTAGAGAGGATATAAAATGTAGACTGGCAATGGCAAGGAAAGCGTTTCTGAAGAAGAGAAATTTGTTAACATAGAATATAGATTTATGTATCAGGAAGTCGTTTCTGAAAGTATTTGTTTGGAGTGTAGCCATGTATGGAAGTGAAACATGGACGATAAATAGTTTGGACAAGAAGAGAATAGAAGCTTTCGAAATGTGGTGCTACAGAAGAATGCTGAAGATTAGATGGGTAGATCACATAACTAATGAGGAAGTATTGAATAAGATTGGGGAGAAGAGAAGTTTGTGGCACAACTTGACCAGAAGAAGGGATCGGTTGGTAGGACATCTTCTGAGGCATCAAGGGATCACCAATTTAGTATTGGAGGGCAGAGTGGAGGGTAAAAATCGTAGAGGGAGACTAAGAGATGAATACAGTAAGCAGATTCAGAAGGACGCAGGTTGCAGTAGGTACTGGGAGATGAAGAAGCTTGCACAGGATGGAGTAGCATGGAGAGCTGCATCAGGCCAGTCGCGGGACTGAAAACCACAACAACAACAAGGTTGTGACTGTACTGTGTCGTTTTGTCTACCCTCAGATGACTTAACTATTCCCTTTCTTAAAGCTACCCATTTGAGTTCTATTTTATTCCTTTCTTCTGTTTCAGGCAATAATTTCCAAATAATCTTTATGAAACCTGCAACAGACTCCAGTCCTTTCAAATAATTCAAGTTGTAGCTCATTAATTTCCTAATTTTCTGAAGTTGCACCATTTTAACTCTTTAGCTCATGAACTATAAATTAAGTTCAAAGTGCACAGTTATCCCTGGAAATGATTTCCACTTAATACACTGCTTTCGAAATCTTTGACTTACCATTATGTCATAATGTGAAATATCCTGGTATCTCCATATATCTTTTACGTTTAGAATCTCGTTTCCTTATTTTTAAACCAAATCTTAGCAATGATAAAGTTGTATTGTGCAATTTTTTTTTTTTTACTCTTTTCTTGCCTGAACTGTTCACCATGAACTTCCATATTAGGTCAGTCCAGACAAATATCTTGATAAAAGACTTCCCACCATTTAAATTTATATTTGTTGTTAATAAACTACTCTTTCTGGGAAATGCTTTTCCTTCTACTACCACTTTGCATTTTATATCCTCCCTACTTCAGCTGTCGATGGTTATTTTCTTATGAAAATAGTGCTAATGATCATAAGAGCAAACTGTGAGACCTAAATTACATCTGAAGCCAGCATAAATATTCTGAGATATGTATATCCATTTGATGCTGGTTTAGTTAATATTATTAATTGGGTATTGTTGTGACATCAGAATATGTGGTGCAATCAAGGAGAGTTCGTCAAGAATTAATCTTAACATTTTAAGCGTTTAAGAACGTATGAGCATGTACACAGTGTGTAATGAGATAGTAAATCAAATACTGACTTTTTTGATGTGGCTAGCCAATAGATCATTGGTTCAATATGGATGCCTGTCAATGAGAGTGTACATTTTGTGTGAAATAAACAAACATGAACTTTTTTGTGAATTTAACGAGCCTGAAATACTACACAGCTCTTTCCCAAGAGCTTACTTTAGTCAGCTAGCGAACCTAAACTAGTATGTGAAAACAAATTTATAGCCGTCTAACACTCAAGACATCGCAATTTATGTGTATGAATACTACAGCTACTTTTCTGGTTTTCCTTTATTGCGCTACATTGTTCTTTGCCCTACGTTAGTGATTAGATTTGTGGAACATACTGAGGAATGTGAGCATTAGTAGAGGAAGCTTAAGTCAGCTTGCTAAGCCCCATGCTTTCATGCACAGATCGAAAGGCTACACCACTTCAGTTGGTTCGTTTCTGTTCACAATACTTATGTTGAGTCTATTACCATCATTCATTTGATGCCACAATTCCCTACCCTGTCCATTATTGAGGTTTTGCAACGCTTTCGCCAACACATTGTCTCCATTGTGTGAAGCTTTCTTTTTGTTTCCCTTAACAGGTTTCACAATTCTGCCATATTTCCAATTTCCCCAAAGCTCTTGTAAATCGCTTTTTTGTAACTTTGGAGACTTTGGCACTTTCTGCCCACTAAGTTTTTATAATGATTGTCAACATTATGACAATATTGTGGGTATGTAAGATGGTGTAAGACTATCACTTATCTAGTCTGTCAGCATCTACAAAGCCTGGGATGCTTCCATTTTTTGGTTGATTCAATAACTGTGCAGTGAACAAGTTTTGTAGCCCACACACAATGTATTCCTGTTCTAATATGCTGTTTGCTGTCCTCATTAGGCAGTCTATACAGCAACATCAAGGGAATTTTAAGGCATGTTGAAATGATTGTAACACATCTATTTGTGTAGAAGGAAGTGTAACATATCATCAAGGGAGAAAAATTAGACTCTTTCCAAGCATGGCTACCACTCCACAAAATCCTTTCGGGTAAATATAAGAAGCTGTATTGAGGGTGAAATGTGCAATACTTTCGCTAGCTGCTTCTGTAGCCTGCAAATGACTGCTGACAATAATATATGATAGATGATACCTCAAATGAAGGCAATCCAGACTATCTTTTATTGCTGGTCGAGTCGTGGGAGCTGTGAATCAAAATGGGTATGCAGAACTGTCTGTCATTTACTGTACACTGCTAAAGTGGGTTTCTGAACTTTCATTGAGCATATCATACAATGTTAAAATTATATTTCGTAACAGGTTAACAGAGGCCTATCAGTTAAATTGCTCATATAAAATCTTTTGTGCCGTTAATTACATCCTAAGTAAACATAACAGAGCCTAAGTGAGCAGTTTGCTTACATAAGGAGAGCTAGGACAAGAAGCTAGTTTGTTTACATAGGGAGAATAATGGACTCACTGTTCCCCCTAGATATGTAGTAACACTACTCAAGAGAACTGTAAGCACAACTATTCAGGTACAAACCTGCTATATTCCCAAATCTGCGATAGAAAATAGAGTGGAACCGTATGTAGATTAACTCCTTAACTGTGGACGATTTTCCGATTTTTCCATACAAAAGCGTGGAGCATTTTATTAGATAATGAGATTGATTATAATTATAATAATGTAACAAGAAAAGCAAAAACTTACTTCAGAGTTGATTCTTAACTGACATTGAGAGTAAATATAGTGGGGAAACTGAAAGTCGCGTTCAACGTTATAAAACCAGAACAAACATACTGATAAATATTCTGAGTCTTGTATATCTTAAAGCAAGGTCCCACACACAAGCTCGAGGATGAAACTGCTGCCACATGAAGGTATATGTGTGGTATGTGAGTGGGACTGTATACCATGAAAACCGAGACTACCGCGGTTTGCCGACCGGAGTGGCTGTGCGGTTCTGGGCGCTACAATCTGGAGCCGAGCGACCGCTACGGTCGCAGGTTCGAATCCTGCCTCGAGCATGGATGTGTGTGATGTCCTTAGGTTAGTTAGGTTTAATTAGTTCTAAGTTCTAGGCGACTGATGACCTCAGAAGTTAAGTCGCATAGTGCTCAGAGCCTATTGAACCATTTTTGAACTTCCGCAGTTTCAGGCGATAAAATAGCAGTTACAGAGTGCAAACAGAGCCGAAATTACGTCCGACGCGATAATCGCGGGCCTCACGAAATTGTCCAGAAACAGCCGAAAGCAGAAGTCCACGTCAGCCGCAGCTGGAGGATTAAGGTACAGAGGTATTATTGTATCACGTTATCAGAGTCTTCATCCACCTTCCATTATAAGTTCTTTTACTGAATCTCTGAAGGAAATGAGTTACCACATTTTGTAACATTGATTCCTGTAAATCAGTTCCTCAGACTCCAAGACGTTACTGCAACCAATCGTTGGCCTCTACTGAAACAGATGGCTCATGCAGAGAACTCCAGTTGTCTGAGTGTGGCAGTCCTTCCTGAGTCTATCCAAGACGGCACACACAATTCAACTCATCTTCAGGTATTCAAATGTACTTTTCTGACATAGAAGGAAACAAGTTCAGTCCAGTTACTGGAAAATATCATGTCGCAGCCGCACCAAACAGGAAAATTTTCTGTTGCACACAAAAGATTTACTCAGAATATTTCACATATAGGGGCATTATGTCGGCTATGCTTTATGTAGGCTACGTTTTAGCGAATCCATACTTTCAAATATGCACGAAATGCACCGAGACCTATAGTAGTGCACACTTAAAGTAAAAAGGAGGAAAAACACACACACATAAAAGCTGCACCAGCTGTAGAGTGTGAGTGTATACTAATATTTTATGCTGCTTTCTATAGTAGCATTAGAAATACTCCTGTCAAGCAGACATTGGCTTCGTGAACAGATTGTCTGCTACACGGTGCTAATATATGTACTGTGAAATAAGAAAGTGTCACTTGTGTCAGAAAACCTCTCTTTACTCATCCTAGCAGAGAATATCTGTATTCTCATGCGGCAAACTGTGTGCCACAAGAGTTAAATAATAAAATGTGGCAACTTCTCTACAAATGAAAAATTATATAAAAATAATATTGTTTTCAAATTCTGACAAGATAGATGTTCCAACTGGTAAACGTACTATTCCTTTTGCATTTACTTAGTTTAATTATCTGTGAATATTAGAAGCGTATGGAGATGCCAATGGGACTGTTACATTTTAAAATAAGCCTATGCAAAGAGACGAAAAATTAATGATCTGATAAACACTTTGTATAGGTATTCAAAAATAATCTTAACATGCTGGTAATTTATATGAAAAGCTACCTATTGCATCCTATCGAATGGTAAAGTAGAAAACGTGAGTTTTGAACAAATCCACTGTTTTCAACAGCCTGAAAGTTGTTTTGAATCCCACAGTGCTTTACTAAGTGTGGCCATGGTGGAAGTGGTGGGCCTTTGCCTGCCTCTGGTGGGTTGACTGGTTCGCTCAGACCCACCATCTGACATGGAATAGTAGCAATGCTGATGTTTCATTCCGAAATGGACAGAAGTTAGAACTTGTAAGGACTGTGTGTCTGAATCAATCCCTGATGTGTGGAATCCGAGACTTTACCAAGGAGCAATCATGTACAATATGTGTCTATCTTTTAAACTGTTATAACGGCAATGCACTGGTAGGGTTCAGTGACGTTTTAGTCACTTAGTTTACCATGTACTCTCATCACTGAAGTGCATATTTTCTTGAACCTGCTCGTTAATTAGCAACTGTTTCTCTCCACACCACTTCTTGTTGAAGTACTCTTTGCTCCATTCCGACACATGTTTAGGATGGCAAAGTTACTGGAAGTCTACACTCTGTATCCTGGGACATACGTATGAGCACTTCAGTGCTTAAGGAATTTTTAACTGTTCAGATGATAATCACAAGATGCAGAGGTATATTTAGTTAACGCCTGGAGACAGGGTTAGATTACACCTGGATTATATGACGATGAGATAGAGGCTCCACAATTAGATATTGTATTGTAAGATGTAATATCCACAAGTAAATATAGACATAGAGAACAATTCAGTAATGATGATAAGTACATTAAAGCTTAAGAGAACCATTAGCAGAAATCTAAGTGTAAATAAGTAGGGTCTGAAGTGCCAAGGAATATGACATGCTATTTAAATTATCTGAGGTTGTAGATAAAGAAATAACAAAGAACACATTAGGCAGTTAATTTCAGCATGAGTCGATTTATTCAATAAAAAACCGACCACAGAAGTTGAATAGACAGTTGCAGATACTGTAAAACGAACTCTGAAGAAATACTGGTGAACTGAAAGAAAATTTGAATTGAGTGACGAAAGAAGGAAGAACAAAAAAATTGAAGAAAAGACAGGAATACAGCCGTACACATCACTAACGAGTAAAATCAATAGGAAGTTAAAGGACATAAAGTAAAATATCTGCAGGAAAAATAAGAAGAAAACGAAAAGGAAATGGTCATTGGAAGGACAGTTTCAGCACACAGAAATGTTTAAATGCTAGAGCACCAACACTGAGAGTTCGAAAGAATGCTGCTGTTCAACACCGACGAGAAAGCGATGGGTGGAAAGACTATTTTGAAATCCTCTAAGGGAGAGGAACCACTAGGTACATAGTATGTACATTAGGACATGGAACTCGATTATAAAAATTTAGAAGATTCAGTATTAGACCCAGAGTTTAACAATATTTGGAAAACCTGTGAACAAACCAGGTGGAATAGTTAGATAATATACCTTCATAATTTCTTAAATCATTGGTAGAAGTGGCAACCAAACGATTATTCAAGATAGTATGTAGACTCTACGAGACTGCAGACACACTATCACACTTTCAGCAAAATATCTTTCAGATATTCCAGAAGCGAGAAAATGCATGTGAGTGCGAGAACTTTTGTTCAGTCAACTTAACAGCTCGTGCATCAAAGTCACTGACAAGAATAATATACAGAGGAATGGAAGGGAAATGAGGGTCTGTTTAGATTTAGGAAAAGTGAAGCTACCAGAGAGGAATTTCTGAATTTGCAGTAGATAATGGAAGCAAGATACAATAAAAATCAATAAATTATTTAATCTTCCACTAACAACATCTGACAACATGAAAATGTTGCAAGGTGTTTGAAATTCTCAAAAACTGGGTATGAGGCATTGGGAAATGAAGGTAATATACCGCATATACGATAATCAGAAGGGAACAACAAAAGCGGAAGAAAGACCTGTCCAGATTAAAAAACTTATAACTCAAGAATGCAGTCCCCTCCTCGGCTGTTCCAACTTAATATGAAAGAGTCAATGTCGGAGATAAAAGTAATGTTCAGAAGCAGAATTAAGATTCAGGCTGAAAGAATTTAACTGATAGGCACATTTGACAAAATTGCTATCCTCAGCGAAAGTGAGAAAATACTGTGGGCTGTTGAATGGAATGAAGTGTAACCAGCACATAAATTAGATTTATAAACAAAAGAGGGAACATAGTAACAGAAATAAGAGTTGGTATAATCTTATGATCAAAATAGGGAAGTACAAAGTAGGCGAGGTGAAGGAATTATGCTATAGTGGAAAAAAATTGTGCATGGTGTACAAAGCAAAGTCGTTAAAGAATACAAACTAGCACAGACAAAATCATGGTACTGATGTAAAACATAGGCTTTGATTTGGGAAAGAAATATCGTAGAATGTATATTTGGTGCACAGGATTGTACGAAAATGAATCATGGATTGCGGGAAAACAGCAGCAGTAGGGAATCGAAGCGTTCCAAATAAGGTGCCATAGAAGGATGTTGAAACTGAGGTGAAATGGTAAGGACAGAAAGGAGGGTCTTACTGTAGAGTCGGTGAGGGTAGGAGTATAAGAAAAATCCTGACAAGTAGTAGGGACAGTTTGGTTCGACATAGATGAAGAAATCAGTGAACTGTCATGATACCGTAGGTAGCTACAGAGAATAAAAACTGTAGGAGAAGACAAAGACTGAAATAGATGCATGATATAACCCACGACTTTGGGTGCAAGTGCTACTTGGATGTAAAGAGGTTGTCAGGGGAGAGGAAGTTGTGGAGAGGCACATCAGACCAGTCAGAAGCCTGTATCCCCACATTTTAAGGAAAAAAAGAAACAAAACTGGGAAGCACAGAAGGGGAGTTCAGAACTGTTAATCTATTATTGAAATAGCCACAAACGTCATCTATAAGATTTTGCTTTGCATGTGTATGTTTACTGGAACTCATTTACCCATTCTACGGCGATATGAACAAGCCACTCCACATCCTGAGGAGCTCATGCAGAACGGCCCTTCTTCACTATGAGTTCCTTCTGTTTTACTTCTTGAACACTGTACTTCTTGTTACCAGCAATAATTTAACCAGAGCTCTAGAATTATTTCTTCTCTCTCATTCATACTACATACCCCACATTGTAACATAGCACTGACCTTAAATTCTTTCCTACTACAGCATTTCCATACCTCATGATTGTTATATCATCATCTTTTTTTACGTACTTAGTTACCAGTTCAGTGCTGTCGTATACTTAATCTCCCTACATCTTCATTTTCTGCATGTGACACTGCATTATGTTTCTGATGCTGGCATTGATTTGCTGATTATGATGAGAATAAAGCTATCACTGAGCTGTTTAAAATAACTTTCTGACCTATCCTCCTATTCACAATAAACCTTTCTCCCATAATACCATTTTCTGGGGCTGTTGATACGACACCACATTTGTATGACCAGATATCCAAATCATCATTCCATTTCGCTTTGCTGATCCCTACTAAATGTAGATTGAGCCTGAGGCGGCTGTTTCATACGAGAGCTTTTCATGCAGTGCATGACTGCATTTAACCCCTTGTCGATTCACAGACCGCCAGTCACGAGTCGTCTCTGATTGTGAGAAGAATTCACCTTTGCCAAAACAAGGATGCCCTGGTTTGTCTTACCCAGGAGTCCAAAGCTTTGACCAGAGTCAACCAAAGAATTCATTTCAGTTTCATCATGTTTTGTAAGAGAAAACACCATTTTCTCAACCCCTTGCTTAGATCAGAATGCCGTCGGAAGCAGTATTTCAGACATTTGTCTTGTGTGAGATATGAGCGATTTCAGCCAGCTATCTTTGGTGTAATGGTGAGACCACAGCGAGAGACAATCACTTCAGTTGCCTTCATATGATCATGTGATTTGGATGTATGATGATTTTCGTTAGGTAAAACTGTGTCTGTTTCCTGCTGCATTTGAGATGCAGGTTTCACATTCTGATTGCTTGGTCTTTGTTCTCATTCTCAAAAATGTGGTGATTGAGATCTGCCTCTGTGCTAGGAAGCTGTAAATTCAAGTGACAGAAACAGTTTCCACCAGTCGCAATTACATTTTTAACCAATTTATAACTTTTTTTTCTTTTTCTGAGACATTGTTAGGCAGGGATGTTAGATACTTCGACTCTATATTTGTTCATAGACATAATGGTGAAACTGTATATTTCAACTGCTTGTAAATTGAATTGGGTTCCTGATATGTTTTGTCTTCACAGATTTATTACCTAACACCTTGTTTTTCTGAAACTACCAATTCCACCATGTGTATCTGCTTCCACGAAACTTCCTTGCTGATTGAAACTATGTGCCAAACTGAGACTCGAACTCTGGATCTTGGAAGCTGTGAGGACAGGTTGTGAGTCGTGCTTTGTTAGCTCAGCCGGTAGAGCACTTGCCTGTGAACGTCAAAGGTCCTGAGCCTCGGGGCGGCACACAGTTTCAATCTGCCAGGAACTTTCATATCAGTGCACACTCTGCTGCAGAGTGAAAATCTCACTGTAAAAACATCTGCGTCCATGTTAAACCTTTACACATAGTTTCATGGGGAAACAAGTTTATTGCATTTATCTTGCGTATACATATACTGCGTTCATAACGTTCAATGAAAACTCTTGAGTAGCTTGAAAGGCAGTGGCAGCTTACTAGTATTTACAATACATTTACTTTTTAGATTTTCTAGGTAATGTGTGTGTGAGAGAGTAGTGAGGGAACCCACCGCAGACGGGAGACGACGTCGTCATCAGGCGGTGCAGTGCGGCTGTGTTGGGCAGCCGCGGGCGGCGAAACTGCAGCAGGAGTCTGGCTGTGGGGCTTGCGATGGGTGTCTGTAGTGGTGGTGGTGGGCCTGCTGTCGGCAGGAGCTGGCGAGCTGCACACACATAGAGGAAGAGAGGGGGAGTGTGGCCAGGCGTGTTCACGTGAGGACCTGGAGACAGTTCACTACAGGCAGCACTGCTGAGGGGTTGTCCACACATACACTATGTCAACAAAAGTGTCCGGACACCTGGCTGAAAATGACGCACAACTTCGTTGCTCCCTCCGTTGGTGATGCTGGAATTCAATTTGGAGTTGGTCCACTGTTGGCCTTGATGACAGCATCCACTCTCACAGGCAGCCCATTATTCACCAAGTGCTGCACTGAGGAGAAGTATCGATGTGGGTCAGTGATGCCTGGCTCGAAGTTGGCGTTCCAAAACATCCCAATGGTGTTCTGCAGGATTCAGGCCATGACTATGTGCACGCCAGTCCATTACAGGGATGATAGAGGTGTAACCGCTCCGCCACAGGCCCTCCATTATGAACAGGTGATCAATCGTGTTAAAAGACCCAATCGCCATCCTCGAATTGCTCTTCAACAGTGCGAAGGAAGAAGGTACTTAACATTAATTTAGGCCTCTGTTGTGATAGTGCCACGCAAAACATCAAGGAGTGCAAGCCCCCTCCATGAAAAACACGACCACATCATAACACCGCCGCCTCCGAATTTTACTGTTGGCACTACACACGCTGGCAGATGGCATTCACGATACCCACACCCTGCCATCGGATCGCCACGTTGTGTATCGTGATTCGTCACTCCACACAACGTTCTTCCACTGTTCAATCGTCCAATGTTTACGCTCCTTACACCAAGCGAGGCGTCGTTTGACATTTACCGGCGTGATGAGTGGCTTATAAGCAGCTGCTCGAACATGAAATCCCAGTTTTCTCACCTCCCGCCTATCATAGTACTTGCAGTGGATGCTGATGCAGTTTGGAATTCCAGTGTGATGGTCTGAATAGATGTCTGCCTATTACGCATTGGCATGGCAAATTATAGCCAGTAAATGCGTAGCCAGGTATTTGAAAATGAGAACCCACACTTGTAAGCATCAGTCAAATCATGGAGTGGTTAGTCAGCTATGAAATTTCTCACTGAGGAGAACACACAGACTAATGTCTGGCACTATGGTTACCCATTACGGATATTTTAGAACTCATGACTGTTAATTGAATGTAAATACATAAAACTGCAACCAGCCACTTTTTTCGACAGTTATTTATTATTCCTTGAACCGGTTTTTGGACCTGTTCAGTTTCATCTCCAGATGGTTTTCTGGAAGTTACATCACTCTTTTTACCATAATGCTGGATGCTAGCTCTGTGATAGGTATGAAACACATTTTAATTTAACATGATGAGTAATGTTTATCTGTCGATATGGATGGAAAATTTTAGTTTCATACTTACTGTGACAGTATGGGCAGCTTTTTTCTAATAGCATCCCTCTGTCTGCTTCCATTTTTTGATGGCCAGTTGGTACATCACTTTATGTATTTCGACAGAATTTGTATACATTTACAGTGTGACAGCGAAACTTTGCCAGCATGCAGCATGGACCATACAACTGTTGCATGTTACAAAGATAGACATATTTTGCTCACAGATGTTATTTATTATTGTTTGAGTGTATTAAAGACGATATATGGGCAAATACTTTAATCAGACAGGCGTTAACATGAGAGTTCGAAATAAATAAATAAATAAATGTATTACTACAAGAAGAAACTTCAAGTGATCTGACGTCTTATTTCTATTCGTATATTAAGATACAATGCAGTCAGTTTGTGAGCAAATACTTTAATCAAGATTGGCATTAACATGAATGCCCAGGAATAAAATAATCCAGAGTTATAGTATTTGCAATGATATGCAGCTTTTTGTATGACCATGAACTTTATATTTAAATGTAAAATAATAACAAAACTTCAAATGAACTACTGACTTATTTCTCTTCCTACATTAACATCTTGAATATTAGAAAGGGTAGATTCTGTTTATTTTAGCTAAAGCTAATATGTATAAAAGTTATAGTACTGTAATTAAAAACAAGAACAAAGGTTCAAATGAGTTGTTGACTGATTTCTGTTCTTACCTCAATGTGAATTATAATATTAGTAAAAGTAGATTCTGTTTATTTCAGCTAGAGACAATACATATAAAAGATATACTATTTGTATTGAACTGCAGCTGTTTATATGACCATGAGCTTTAAATTTAAAACAAGTACAAAGTTTCAAATGAACTGCTGACTTGTTCCTGTTCCTGCATAACCCATCTGGGATAATGTCTGGAAGCTGAATATTATTCCCTGCATAATGAATTGATGTAAAATGTTATATAGCACTGGACTGGCTTGTATTCTCTTAGTGTCCAATCCAGAATTATGACAGGGGAGATTTCATAAGGGGGCAGTGCTTCAAGCACTACTTAACCAAGGTTCGTTTGTAATATACTTGTAATTGAAAAAAAATTGTGTGAATGATCTGGTGTAAACATAGAGCTTTACAATGAAGCAAATAACGATGATTAGGTAGAACTGGAAAACGGAAAGTATTGTTTCAAGCATTCTGCTGCATCGTACCTCACAAAAGCAGTTGTCTTTTATTGCAGTAACCGACTATGATATCGATGTGCCAGATGGCATATATATAGAAGGTGTTTGGAAATTCCAGTTACAAGCTTCTATGACATGTGGAGAGAGGTGAGTATATGATGTTTTCAATAAGAACCCGTGTTCAGAAAGGTCATACAATGAGGCTACAGAGCCCCTGTAAATATGTGAGTATACACAGTGATTGTGTGATGATGTTACAAAGTTTCTAGGATGATGGAAAAGGATAAATGTATCAATTTGAGGTGAGGGTGCCTGTACCAGAAACGAAAGAGTCGAGAGTTATAAGGGAAAACCGTGCTGATACCTCTGACACTGGAATACACATACTGGTACTGTCGCTGCTAAGATTGTAGGGTAGGCAACTTTCAGGGGTGGTAGTCTGGATCAGAAGAACGAAAAAAGTGTCCAGCAATAATGGGCTCAAAGTTCCATGTCTGAGGAGCTGTGAGCTTCTATTGAAACAGTGCTTGTAGCTCTTAAGGTATGCATTTTATAAGCCATGTTCACTACACTTTTTTTTCGTTTTTTGGGTCATACAACCATCTCTCAAAGTTCCCTACTCTACAATCTTCCTAACTTGAGTACCAGTACATGTACTCTACTATCAGTTAGTTCGTTTCTGGTTATGGGACCCCTATCTCAACTTGATACATTTACCCATCTACACACATACATTTAAAGGCACTGGCGCCTATAATTTTGACGCTATGTAGCATCGTTGGATGAGGTCTCTGAACATTGGCTCCTATTCAAAATATTAAACACTAACTCCTCTCTAAACATCCTAACACATTGTAACAGGAATTTCCAGACATCCTGTATGCGGGGTGTTTGTTTAAACTTGAGACAACTAAATATCTCGCAACATGCCTCATACAATAAAATAAAGTTTTGGGCGAAAAGTTAATCTCTCTCTGTGTTGCAGTGGGATGCCTCCTAACCACCCCACCTGCTTGAGTGGGGTTAGCTTTACATTTTCATAGGGAACTACCAACTGTTACTGTATCTTCAGATAATACACAAAAAAATGTAAGGTTTACTCAAACTATGGTTTCCCAGTTGTAGCAGATGGCAGTGTAATCGACATATACCAAGTGCGTCTGTTTTTACAATTAGGAACAGATACATTTGATGTACGATACGTGAATGCCATCCTCTGACCGATAGTGCAACCATATCCGCAGAATATTGGCGGGGCATTCGTATTCGTGGACGACACTTCGCCCCCATTATTCACATCTTGAGAATGACTTCCTTCAGGATAACGACATCGCTCAACTAGAGTGACCAGCATGTTCTGCAGACATGAACACTTTCAAACATGCCTGGGATAGATTGAAAAGAGCTGTTTATGGACAATGTGACCCACCAACCACTCTGAGGCATCTACGCTGAATCGCCATTGAAGAGTGAGACAATCTGGACCAACAGTGCCTTGATGAACTTTAGGACAGTATACCACGACGAATACAGGCATGCATCGCTGCAAGAGGAGTGCTGCTGTAATACTAGAGGTACTGGTGTATCAGTAGAGGTACTGGTACATCAAGTACGATGATACAACTTGCAATGTGTGGTTTCCATGAGCAATAAAAAGTGCGGAAATAATGTTTATGTTGATCTCTATTCCAATTTTCTGTACAGGTTCCGGATCTCTCGGAAATGATGTGATGCAAAACTTTTTTTATGTGTGTGTGAACAATCTACAAGCAGCTTCTTTATTTGTCAAAGAAAATTCGCCTCATAGCACAAGAGCAACTTAGGAAACCCTGTTAGGAACATCACAGTCAACAAAAACTAGTTTTGGAGCAGATAAACATACAGATCTGTGAGAATATGTAAACATATTGTCTGCACTTACCTACTTTCTACAGATGGTTCAGCAATTAGTCTAGTGAACTCCACGAAATCGTGTGGGTGGTTGACCACAGCGTCTGCCCATCCCTGCGTCGCCATCACCTGCTGCGTGTGGGCCTTTACGAAGGAAACAGCAGCCTGCCTGAGGCCGGGGCAGGCGTGTCTAATCGCGAGCACAGCTGCGGCCACTGCCGTCTCCACCCCCAGCCCTGCAGCAACCTGCTGCTCGCAAGATTCTTTCAGACTCGTCACTCCGTATTTGTCGGCGGCAGCGAGCAGCTGGGGGGCCATGCCAGGTAGCTTAGGGGGCTGTAGGGTGTAGAGGTACGACAGCAGTTGCCGCAGCACCGGGCCCTCCACGTCAGGGATGGTGATTTTGCCGCTGCTGGCCTCCACCGTATCGTGGCTGAACATGGCAGCGAACACGGGGCTCCTGGCTACCAGGACAGCCCTGTGAGCCAGTAACCGTGTGTCGCCAGCCATCAACTTCACCGTGGCGTCGTCCCCATCGTCCAACAGGGAACCCAAGTCCACGGCTGTGGGCTCCTGAACGCCCTTAACAGCTTCCATGGTGATTCTGGGTGGTTCTGAAACACGACATCACTGAGCAGTCCCTTGACCTTACACTCCACCACAATACTGTATGATCCACACACAGACCTGTGTCGAGCTGCAGTTAGTAAAAACTATCCTTCAAATATCAATTGCAACACCAGGACACTCTTGTGGAAAACATTAATAAGACCATTTAAAGGACGTCCTATTTGTTTCTTTTCGTTTGTTCAAACACCGCCAGGAAGGATGGATATCTCACTTCCCTAATTTCTTTCTGGACTGCACTGTTACTTCATCAGGAAGTCATTTGAAACAGAGATCCACCATAATACCGATAAGACCAGAGGGTGCTATAATAGTACAGGGTCATTACAATTAAACTTTCGCTGCTTGAGCCAATATAGCTACGGAAGAAACTGGTACAGGCATGCGTATTCAAGTACAGACATATGTAAACAGCCAGAATACAGCACTGCCGTCTGAAATGCCTATATAAAAATGGTTCAAATGGCTCTGAGCACTATGGGAGATAACTTCTGAGGTCAACAGTTCCCTAGAACTTAGAACTACTTAAACCTAACTAACCTAAGGACATCACACACATCCATGCCCAAGGCAGGATTCGAACCTGAGACCGTAGTGGTTCCAGACTGTAGCGCCTAGAACCGCTCGGCCACTCCGGCTGGCCGCCTATATAAAATAACAAGTGTCTGGTGCAGTTGTTAGATCGGCTTCTGCAGCTACAATGCAGATTATGGAGATTTAAGAGAGTTTGAATGTGTTATTATAGTTGGCGTATGAGCGGTGGGACACAGCATCTCCGAGGTAGCGATGAAGTGGGATTTTCTCGTAGAACATTTCACGAATGTACCCTGAATATCAGGAATCCAGTGAAACATCAAATCACCGATATCACTGCAGCCCGAAAAACATCCTGCATGAATGAGACCAGTGATGACTGAAGAGGATCGTCCGATGTGATGGAAGTGCAACCCCTCCACAAACTGCTGTAGATTTCAATGCTAGGCCTTCAAAAAATGTTGGGTCCAAATTAAATAACATCAATCATCGATATGGGCTTTTGGGGCTGAAGGTCTCCTTGTGTATCAGTGATGGACTTCACAACACCTTTACACCTCGTCTGGCTCCGTCAACACCAACGCTGGACTGTTGATAACCAGAAACATGTTGTCTGGCCGGACGAGTCTCATTTAGAATTGTACCGAGTGGATGGACATGTACGGGTATGGAGACAACCTCACGACTCCATGGACCCTGCATGTCAGCAAGGCATTGTTCAAGTTGGTGGAGTCTCTGTAATGGTATTGGACATGTGCAGTTGGAGTGATATGGAAACTGAAACGTCTGGATAAGACTCTGATGGGTGACATGTATTTAAGCATCCTGCCTCAACACCTGCATGCATTCATGTCAGATGTGCATTCCGACAGAGTTGGGCAAATTCATCACGACGATGCGACACCCCACACGTCCAGAATTGCTACAGAGTGGCTCCAGGAGCTCTCTTGTGAGTTTAAACATTGCGGCTGGCCACCAAACTCTCCATACATGAACATTAGTGTGGATACCTTGGATATCTTGTGTTGTTCAGAAGAGGTCTCCACGTCTCATACTACGGATTTATGGAGAGCCCTGCAGGATTCATGACATCAGTTCCCTCCAGCACTACTTACGACATTCTGCACATTATAGAGGAATGTATGGAAATTAATTTAAAAATGTACACAACTACTGTAGATATGCAGAAAGCATTTGATGGAATACGATGGCAAAATCTACTTAAGGACGAATTAACTTTCACATTGTGTGTTGCTGCAAAGTAACATAGCTTGAAGAAACAGGTACTGTGTAGACAAAGAACTGCAACAGTATAGTACAGAAGGTAACAAAGAAATGTCCAATGATACAAAAAAGTGCTTCTATTATTCACAGATAACTGTTACATTGAAGGTACCAGGAATAATGCCAGTGCCCTGGATATTACAAAAAGGAGGACTTGGTTCTTAATAGGGTGTGTGATCACCACAGATGGCAACATAAGCTCTCCAACGTATTCCCATACTGACCACTAGATTGGGGAGGGGTTATGTAAATTAAAGGAGGAAGGGGGAGGGAGGAAATGAAACGGACTATTGATATCAGCTGCCTCAAGACCTTGTGCAACATTAGTGGCAACGAGTGAAAATGTGTGCCAGACTGGGATTCGAACCCAGGACCTCCTGCTTACTAGGCAGTTGCTTTATCCACTGTGCCATCCAGACACAGTGTTTATCGCAGTTGTGAAGGCTGTCTCGTCACGCTTCTTGGCCGACCTATCTGCCGTGTTTGTGCGCATCCTCCATGATCATTACTTTGAGATTCCCACAGGAGGTCGGATGTAACTGTACGTCAGCTCTGAATGTGGTGAATACACTGCCCATGAAGGTTAATTAACTATATAGATGTGTGGCTTCTGATTTTTTGGACGTGTCTGAAGGAAGACATCACATATTGATATAATCTGGGAGGAGTGCTTGTGGTACGACATTCCACTCCTCAACCAGCGTGGCTGGCAACTGCTGGCTGGCCATTGGTGCATTTTGCACTACAATATGTCTTTCCAATGCCTCACACATGTATTCAATGCAATTTAAGTTGGGGAAAAGGACAGATATGTCCATCTGCTGAATATCCTCTCGTTCTGAGAGCTTCTACAGCTACACTGTTTGATGCAGTTGTGTATTGTCATCCATAATATGAAGGCAGGACCGAATGCAGCCCTGGAAAGACACACATGGAGAAGGAGAACAATGACACAATAACATTGACCAATCAGTGTTTCCGGTTCAAAGATATGCTGGTCAGTACATACAAGCAATGTTATCCATCTTCACACCAAAACGCCTGAACCATGAACATGACCATGTTCCTGGGTGCATTACATGCTCACACTTCTCGCCATGTAAGTGTCACTATGCAGACTAACTTTACTCTCATCAGAGAAGAGCGCATGCCTACTCTCCTCATGGGTCCAGTGCTTATGCTCTTGGCACCATCAGAAACGGTGTGGCCAATGTAATGGTACCAATGGAACAGAATGCACTGGTTGTCAGTCAAGGAGACCAACCCATGCAGTTGCTGTGCTACTGCGGAGTGTGGGATTGTGTGCCTTGCAGTGCTTTTAAGTGTGTTTGCAACAGCAGTCACTGTTAGCCTTGAGTCTCTTCTTGCATGTTGCACAATGCAGTGGTCATCTGAAGTGATAGTTGACCACGGTTGGCCACCTCGTCTCTCTCGGACAGCAATGCCTGTGGTTTGGAATGCTCCCTATGCACTTGAAACAACTCTGTGCACAGTACCAAATTCTTGAGCTACAGTCGTCATACTTTATCCTTTTTCTAGTTACCCAACGATCCTTCTCTGAGTGAAGTAAATCAGACATTCCCTCTGATCCATCTCTGACAACGGTTCCCAGTGTGAAGTAATCCAAATATTACCTCCAGTCAATTCTGTAACGAAGAACATGACCACCACAACCACCACCACAGTGCACCGTAACCAATAGATAATTGGCACACAATATATATTCCTGTTCCTTCGACATCCCCATTTGGGCTGCTGGTGTCACGATGGCCTCACTCTGTGTTAATGTCCAGTTTTCTATGCGTTATCATGGGACCTCTGGCAACATGTCTCTGCATTTCCATTCATTTCGATGGAATATTAATTTGTTATGTTACTTTGTCCAACTCACCCTTACGTTTTGCAGAGCAGTTTAGCTTGAGGTAGTGTACTGTGAAGAAAGTAAAAATGAAGCACAGACACCAACAAAACGTTATAAAAACTAGACAGACGTTATTAGTTTGCACTCTACATAGGCAGATGCACACTGCATATATAGGAGAGATATGATGATACACAGGTGTCCACAGAGATTAATCAAGGGTGGGGCAAGAGTGTAAAATTTCCATTTTTGATATGATGAAACATCTCATGTTACAAAAACTAAATTTCATAGGTGACATGAAAACTTAATATATCTTAATGAACTGATGGTAATGCTCACAATATAGAAATTAAATCTCTCTATTTCAGATTTCTGAGAGGGGTAAGGGTGACAAATGCCCTCTGTTGCCTACCTCTCTTATGGACAGGTTTCTGATAATGTCCCAGGTGTTTTAAGTGAAGCTGAACAAGATCTTGAATTCATGTTAAACAAAAGGAATAAGGTTATCTGCAAAAGAGTCTGAATGACAGAGTCCAGTTTGTGGTGAAGGAGGACAAAAGAAATGTTGCTTACATGTATGTGACAATCTAGTGGAGAAAGATGACTCATTTACTTATTTACTTATCTAAGACCTCAGGTATGGAAGAAGCAAAGACCAGACAAGCAGCTGAATTGCTCAAGGAAGCAGTGGTTTCAATTAAAAAAAGAAGATATTAACGTCTTAAAGTAACAGCCTCAAACGACTAGTAGCTTTCTGAAAGTGTGGCCTGGACTTTGGGGCTGAAGAATGGAGAAGACTGAATTTTTTTAGGTCTGTTGTTACGAGTGGGTCCTGACAATCACATAGCCTCATAAGATGACAAGTGATGAAGTCCTTACAAGAGTGGAGGATAAAGAGAGTGTAAGAAATAATACTGTAAAGCAAAGGTCAGATTCTATAAGGACAGAAACTGAAGGAATGAAATACAATTTGGGACTTAAAACTATGTCTCGTGATTACTAGTCATTACACCTTCCACTGCTTCCGCTTATTTGTCTATCAAGGATAAAGCTGAGCAATCGCAGTTCCATCAGATCAAAATATCAGATTGTTGGTTACCTACTGAAAAATGACAAGTTCCAAAACCGAATCATAAACGGATATGTCAATGAAAAAAAAATAGACGAACACGCAACTGAAACACACCGCTCATAATACATGAAAGTGAAGAAGGAAGAAAGACGTGAAGACAAGATCTCTTGCCAACTCATTCTAGAACTGAGCACTCAAGAAAAAGTTCTTGCAAACACTTTAGAGTAGGCAGCTAAGTAACTGATATTGCAGTATCTTATCTCTCAATTCCCTGTATCAACTTTACGTATCGTGTGTCAGCATTTCAGATTATCTCAGTCATGTCACTTTAACAGTGATGATCTGTGTGTTTCTAACAGTCAAACTGTTATACAATCCTGTTGGCGGAACATCTGAAACTGGGCACTGTACCAGACGTTGGAAATACCGCTCGAGTTGTAAGTAGATCACGAGTGGAATAACGAGATTTACGCTTGCTGGTAACCCACCGCGGCGCTCGGGGTCACAGCACGAAGTTATAACACCTGATGATGGGCGTATAAGAGCCCGAAACCGGTAGTATTCTAAATATAAGAACCTTACACTGTAGCGGTATTTTCAACCTCAAGTAACACTGTTATTTATCGCAGCCCACGCCGTCTTTCGGCTTAGAGCTTTCCTTCTCACTCGATCATTACCAGCGATTGTTATTTTGCCACATGTGTGATTTTTAACCTGTCACAGCCGATGCCATGCTTGATGTGCAATGCTTCACAACAGAAGCCATACTTAAGTGTCCAACAGTTCTGTGCAGTCGGCTGCGACAGCTGTGAATTGGCTGGCGTTTACTCGCCCACGCCAAGCTTTGAAAGCCAGATACAAGGCATGTCACAACAAACATAGAGCACTCTGCAGTGCCGAAAATATGCCGCTCTCCTAGAACGATGTCTGAATAATTCAGTATCCAACAACAATAACTATTCAAAGTCCAAGAAATAAATTCCTTGTTTTCTTCTTCTTTCTGTATTCACAGCAACTTTTACACGATGAACCCCTTTAGTGCGACGTCGCAGAAGGCCAATGATGTTCGCGGTAGTATGTTCCTAACATACAACATGTGATCAAAAGTATCCGGACACCCCCAAAAACATCAAAAACATAAGTTTTTCATATTAGGTGCATTGTGCTACCACCTACTGCCAGGTGCTCCATATCAGTCACCTCAGTAGTCATTATACATTGTGGGAGAGCAGAATGGGGCGCTCCGCGGAAATCTCGGACTTGGAATGTGGTCAGGTGATTGGATGTCACTTGTATCATACGTCTGTATGCTTGATTTCCACACTCCTAAACGTCCCTAGGTCCACTGTTTCCGGTGTGATAGTGAAGTGGATACATGAAGGGACACGTAAAGCACAAAAGCGTACAGGCCGACCTCGTCTGTTGATTGACAGAAACCTCCGAATGTTGAAGAGTTTCGTAATGTGTAATAGGCAGACATCTATCCAGACCCTCACTCACGAATTCCAAACTGCCTCTGGACTCACTGCAAGTTCAATGACAGTTATGCAAAAGGTGAGAAAACTTGGCTTTCATGGTCGAGTGGCCACACATCACGCTGATAAATGCCAAACGACACCTCGCTTGATGTGAGGAGCGTAAACATTGGACGATTGAACAGTGCACAAACGCTGTGTGGAGTGACGATCACGGTACGCAATAGCTGTCATCAAGGGTAAGGGTGAGTCAACTCCATATTGAATTCCGGCATTACCGATGAAGGGCGCCATGCACTTGTAACTCATTTTCAGCCAGTTGTCCAGATACTTTTGATCACATAGTGTATTGTCTACCATCCAACCGCAATATTCTTCGTACATCCATATTTAAATTCGACGATGGTAAGACACCAGCTGGTATAATTTTTATTAAAAATGACACTCCTCCAGCTGTACTTAAGATTTCATATTTAGTTGGCTACTAGTTTCGAAGTTGCGTCAGCGCCATCTTCAGGCCCTATATAACACAAGCATTGTACAGAGAGTGGGTATTATACATTATTACGTACATGCAAGATCGCCCTCAACACAGTAAAAAACAATTATGAACAGATTTCGAGTACGTTCGCAGCAGTATGACTGTACACTGCATTAGAGAAACTATAGATGTTCAAACCTGCTGTTTGCGCGGTTCAAGGATGCTCAATACAATTGACAGGATGTGCATGAAAGTGATCTACTACGATATGCACATCAAATTGCGTGCGACATAAATTATAGTGATCTCGAGGAAAGTAGTGGATGGATCCATAACTTCAAACAGTTCTACAGAATTGGAAGACAAGAGATAACGAAATTTGATATGAAGTGTCAACATGGCGATGCATGAGAAACTGCGGAATCGGCCCGAAAATTTTTAGATGAGGTAAACAAACTTATCCCCTCGTTCAGTAAGGAATTTGTTTTCAGCTGCGACCAGACGCGATTTGAAAAGGATATGCATGTGAAATGCACATGGGGAACAGAGGTACTATAACGGTACTTTGCGGGCAGGCGTGTCAATTAGCATCATATTAATTAAAATCGGGGATAAATAGCCTTTATTTTGGAAGAATTAAAAGGGGGAAAGTAACGAAACTTTAATAACTGCACAGTATTACTAAGAAGCAATATAATGAAAAGCAATAAAAAGCAAAGTAGCAAAGACCAAGCGGTGCAGGAAGATATAGGGGCGCGTTTGTTTTTTAATACATGTAAAAGAACATGTAAAACATTGAGCTCTCTACCTTCACTTATTGCGATCGGGCTAGTCGATGAAAAAGTGGTACGCGACTGCGAAATTCGTTAAGGAGATTATTTAAAGACTCTTCAAGCACATTACGTTTGACGAAGTGGTCAGAGACGTTTATTGTCGGGAGAAGTGAAAATGTTTCCGACAACATAATTGGAACTTTGTGTTAGCTGTGAAAAATACTCTTGGGAAACTATGATGGTTGTGGAACCCAAGAAAGTTGTACACAACGGAAAGCTATAGTTTACGTAATTATGCATTTTATAAAATTGTGAAACGCGTGTGCGCGGAACATTAAGAGAATCTTATCCTTGGACGGTTGCGGGGGTAATTAATAGAAACAAAAAATAAAAATAATTAGCTACCAGATATTAATTAACGGGGACCTAAAATACTAAAAACAGTGCATACACCGTTAAATTGAACCCTGCGTGTGAAAGACAATCACATCGAACATTTCGAGAGCGAAGAATAGACATTTAAGTGCCGAATTGATAGCCGGGGTCGTGTCGATATTTGGACATTATATGACACGCGTTATTCAAAACACGATATCGACCATTTTAATGCTGAAAAGAAGCATAGGATTATCACCCCCAATCCCGATTCATATTTCATATTTAGTTAGTTGAAAGAAATGTGTTAATAAACAAACTACATTTCAATTTTATCCACGATTTTGGCTTCATTACATAGTGTTGACTACATGATAAACAATATCTGTGGAAGTTGTATACGACGTATCTTCATAATATTTAGCCAACCAATATTGTGGGACACCAAAAATGTAAATGCATGAAATGGTCCTTACAGCGGATGTATAATGTGTGAGTGCGACGAACTCTATTGAGAAACTGAACATCCATTACGTACTTGCATGTTTAGCTGCGAAAATGGCCCTTGTCGGTGCATCAGCATCGAGTTCTAATAGAATCGCTGGAACATTGCAAACCATTCAGATTAATCGAACATCTAAATACGCATAATCCTGGTATCACCAATATGTGTTCTTTCTCCTCACCCCCGTGGCAGTAATTGAATTAAGAGTCAGCCGGGAATAACATTTAAATCAATTGACGACCATTGAGTTAGCGTCACGAATTTTCAAACGTCCACTGCCATGTATGAATGCGAGTGACACCACGAGTGATAACGACGATCGAGGCGTGTCGTCGTGATCGTGTTGAATGACACTGAGTCTCGCGGTTAAGGCGCTCAGTCCGGAACCGCGCGACTGCTACGGTCGCAGGTTCGAATCCTGCCTCGGGCATGGATGTGTGTGACGTCCTTAGGTTAGCTAGGTTTAAGTAGTTCTAAGTTCTAGGGGACTGATGACCACAGATGTTAAGTCCCATAGTGCTCAGAGCCATTTGAACGCGTCCTGAATGACACTGAGCGGTCACAGTACCAAGAGGATTTCGGACGTAGAAACTAGTGGTTTACAGGAAGCAGTTAGAGTGGTATGTGTATGAGTCAGGAAGGCATCAGACATTAGCAAAACTTGGACACCATGACTGCGAATCTGACGAAAGAAGAAGTCTGGTGGGAACCATCGCTTGCGTTATGACCTCGCACAATGTTCCTGTGCTAAGTACAGAGCTGCCACATACAGACTTAATTCAGTGTAGAACTGGAAGAGGAACTAACAAATGAGAGAGAAATATAGCACGTGTTCAGCACACCAAAAAAACGCGAGAGAGTAAACAGGAGTAGCAGAGCATCCACTCACCTTAAAAGTCTGCAGCGGGGATGGTCGTCAGGCACGGAAACGCTCTGTCAGCTGGCGGGCTATCCATGTAGGTAGGGGCAGCCCGTTCACCCGCTCCTTATATACACAAGTCAGAGGGCTCTGTGGCCACGTGACGCCACCTGGCCTGACCGTAAGCAGGTGTCGCCTGCCTGCTCACCGCTTATCTGTACTGATTACCGCCAGGTGTGAAGGTCTGACATCACGTGTGTACCTCGTGAGTACAACTTGCGTAATCCATCTATCGACTCGCATACCGATATTTGAATTCCAGGAGTCCGAAACTTGATAAGGCCTTCAGTATGCTATCTTGGCGCGTCCGACTTCCTTCCCTAATCCGATCGGACCGATGACTTCGTTGATTGGTGCCTTCCCTCGAATCAACCTACCAACGGATCTCCTGCGAAACTTGCAAGACTGCCATTCCTGGCAGAAAGGATACTGCGGAGACATGGCTTAGCCAATCCTGGCGGTTGTTTCCAGAATGAAATTTTCTCTCTGTAGCGGATGTAGCGAAGTGTGCGCACATTCTGCTTCAGTGGGAAAGTTTTACTTTATACATTCTTTATTTTGGAAAAAAGAATGACACAGTATCAGTTACTGACAAATGAAATGAGAAAGATTAGAAAACTCAGATACCACAAATCTGTGTAGCTGCCCGTAATTTAGGTCCCTTATCAGACTTCAAGAAGAATATAATAATTCCAATCACAAAGAAAGCAGGTGTTGACAGATGTGAAAATTACCGAACTATCAGTTTAGTAAGTCACAGCTGCAAAATATTAATGCGAATTCTTTACAGACGAATGGAAAAACTAGTAGAAGCCGACCTCAGGAAAGATCAGTTTGGATTCCGTAGAAATGATGGAACACGTGAGGCAATACTGTCCCTACGACTTATCTTAGAAGCTAGATCAAGGTAGGGCAAACCTACGTTTCTAGCATTTGTAGACTTAGAGAAAGCTTTTGACAATGTTGATTGGAATACTCTCTTTCAAATTCTGAAGGTAGCAGGGATAAAATACAGGGAGCGAAAGGCTATTTACAATTTGTACAGAAACCAGATGGCAGTTATAAGAGTCGAGGGACATGAAAGGCAAGCAGTGGTTGGGAAGGGAGTGAGACAGGGTTGCAGTCTATCCCCGATGTTATTCAATCTGTATATTGAGCAAGCGGTGAAGTAGAGAGGATATAAAATGTAGACTGGCAATGGCAAGGAAATCATTTCTGAAGAAGAGAAATTTGTTAACATCGAGTATAGATTTAAGCGTTAGGAAGTAGTTTTTGAAAGTATTTGTACGGAGTGTAGCCATGTATGGAAGTGAAACATGGAAGATAAATAGTTTGGACAAGAAGAGAATAGAAGCTTTCGAAATGTGGTGCTACAGAAGAATGCTGAAGATTAGATGGGTGGATCACATAGCTAATGAGGAGGTATTGAATAGAATTGGGGAGAAGAGAAGTTTGTGGCACAACTTGATCAGAAGAAGGGATCGGTTGGTAGGACATGTCCTGAGGCATCAAGGGATCACCAATTTAGTATTGGAGGGCAGCGTGGAGGGAAAAAATCGTAGAGGGAGACCAAGAGATGACTACACTAAGCAGATTCAGAAGGATGTAGGTTGGAGTAGGTACTAGGAGATGAAGAAGCTTGCACAAGATAGAGTAGCATGGAGAGCTCAATCCAACCAGTCTCAGGACTGAAGACCACAACAACAACATCAGATAAGGGCGTCTTTGGAGAGAGTTTGCACGTGACTTGCATCATGTCGCTGTAGAAAACAAGTCAGTTACCTTTATCAGACAATCCATCAAGCATCCCAAGTACCAGACACGTTATATTTTATCTTTCGACGATTTCACTTGTGTCACAAGGAAAACCGTACGAGTTCAGATTAACTGCAGCTTGCACAACATGTAACTCCAAACCTTTGATGCCATGTCTGGTTTTATGTTCTTCTTTTTAGTAAAAGAGGTTAAAAAGAGTTCATAGAGAGCCAAGTCTGGACCCATAATGCCATAAAACTAGACAGCGAATTAAGTACTTCAAGTTTTAATGTTGCTCCCTTGAAGTTAACGTCCCTGAATGTAACAGGAAGAACCGTGCAAAAGAACAGCAAGGAAAGGCGTGTGGTTTGAAACCCGAAAACCCTCCATGAACCGTATTTCACACAAGCCGCCCTAGCAGATCAACAGAGATGTGTCGGAGGTGGCGGCATCGAAGCAAATGTCAGAGATGGAGGCTGGTCAGTAGTTTTTCTTTTTGAGTGGTATTTACGTAATTACAGCTTCTAAATAACAACAGCAGTATGTAAAATAATCAGGCTATGTAGTTATGAAACAAAACTTAGTTTCATTGTAAACTGTTTATGTAATTATGATTACAGCATGTTCTTGTTGTTGTGGTCTTCAGTCCTGAGACTGGTTTGATGCAGCTCTCCATCCTACTATATCCTGTGCAAGCCTCTTCATCTCCCAGTACCTATTGCAACCTACATCCATCTGAATCTGCTTAGTGCATTCATCTCTTGGTTTCCCTCTACGATTTTTTCCCTCCACGCTGCCCTCCAATACTAAATTGGTGATCCCTTGATGCCTCAGAACATGTCCTACCAACCGATCCCTCCTTCTCGTCTAGTTGTGCCACAAACTTCTCTTCTCCCCAATCCTACTCAATACCTCCTCGTTAGTTATGTGATCTACCCATCTAATCTTCAGCATTCTTCTGTAGCACCACATTTCGAAAGCTTCTATTCTCTTCTTGTCCAAACTATTTATCGTCCATGTTTCACTTCCATACATGGCTACACTCCATGCAAATACTTTCAGAAACGACTTCCTGACACTTAAATCTATAGTCGATGTTTACAAAATTCTCTTCTTCAGAAACGCTTTCCTTGTCATTGCCAATCTACATTTTATATCCTCTCTACTTCGACCATCATCAGTTATTTTGCTCCCCAAATAGCAAAACTCCTTTACTACTTTAAGAGTCTCATTTCCTAATCTAATTCCCTCAGCATCACCCGACTTAATTCGACTACATTCAATTATCCTCGTTTTGCTTTTGTTGATGTTCATCTTATACCCTCCTTTAAAGACACTGTCAATTCCGTTCAAATGCTCTTCCAAGTCCTTTGCTGTCTCTGACAGAATTACAATGTCTTCGGCCAACCTCAACGTTTTTATTTCTTCTCCATGGATTTTAATACCTACTCCGAATTTTTCTTTTTCACTGCTTGCTCAATATACAGATTGAATAACATTGGGGAGAGACTGCAACCCTGTCTCACTCCCTTTCCAACCACTGCTTCCCTTTCATGCCCCTCGACTCTTATAGCTGTCATCTGGTTTCTGTACAAATTGTAAATAGCCTTTCGCTCCCTGTATTTTACCCCTGCCACCTTCAGAATTTGAAAGAGAGTATTCCAGTCAACATTGTCAATGCTAGAAACGTAGGTTTGCCTTTCCTTAATCTTTCTTCTAAGATAAGTCGTAATGTTAGTATTGCCTCATGTGTTCCAACATTTCTACGGAATCCATAATGATCTTCCCCGAGGTCGGCTTCTACTAGTTTTTCCGTTCGTCTGTAAAGAATTCGCGTTAGTATTTTCGAGCTGTGACTTATTAAACTGAAAGTTCGGTAATTTTCACATCTGTCAACACCTGCTTTCATTGAGATTGGAATTATTATATTCTTCTTGAAATCTGAGGGTACTTCGCCTGTCTCATACATCTTGCTCACCAAATGGTAGAGTTTTGTCATGACTGGCTCTCCCAAGGCGTCAGTAGTTCTAACGGAATGTTGTCTACTCCCGGGGCCTTGTTTCGACTCAGGTCTTTCAGTGCTCTGTCAAACTCTTCACGCAGTATCGTATCTCCCATTTTGTCTTCGTCTACATCCTCTTCCATTTCCATAATATTGTCCTCAACTATATCGCCGTTGTATAAACCCTCTACATACTCCTTCCACCTTTCTGCCTTCCCTTCTTTGCTTAGAACTGGGTTTCCATCTGAGCTCTTGATATTCATACAAGTGGTTTTCTTCTCTCCATAGGTCTCTTTAATTTTCCTTTAGGCGGTATCTATCTTACCCCTAGTGAGATAAGCCTCTACATCCTTACATTTGTCCTCTAGCCATCCCTGTTTAGCAATTTTGCACTTCCTGTCGATCTCATTTTTGAGACGTTTGTATTCCTTTTTGCCTGCTTCATTTACTGCATTTTTATATTTTCTCCTTTCATCAATTAAATTCAATATTTCTTCTGTTACCTAAGGATTTCTACTAGCCCTCGTCTTTTTACCTACTTGATCCTCTGCTGCCTTCACTACTTCATCCCTCAGAGCTACTCATTCTTCTTGTACTGTATTTCTTTCCCCCATTACTGTCAATTGTTCCCTTATGCTCTCCCTGAAACTCTCTACAACCTCTGGTTTAGTCAGTTTATCCAGGTCCCATCTCCTTAAATTAGCACTTTTGTAGTTTCTTCAGTTTTAATCTACAGGTCACAACCAATAGATTGTGGTCAGAGTCCACATCTGCTCCTGGAAATGTCTTACAATTTAAGACCTGGTTCCTAAATCTCTGTCTTACCATTATATAATCTATCTGATACCTTTTAGTATCTCCAGGGTTCTTCCATGTATACAACCTTCTTTTATGATTCTTGAACCAAGTGTTAGCTATGATTAACTTATGCTCTGTGCAAAATTCTACCAGACGGCTTCCTCTTTCATTTCTCTCCCCCAATCCATATTCACCTACTACGTTTCCTTCTCTCCCTTTTCCTACTGACGAATTCCAGTCACCCATGACTATTAAATTTTCGTTTCCCTTCACTACCTGAATAATTTCTTTTAGCTCATCATACAATTCATCAATTTCTTCATCATTTGCAGAGATAGTTGGCATATAAACTGTAGTAGGCGTGGGCTTTGTGTCTATCTTGGCCACAATAATGCGTTCACTATGCTGTTTGTAGTAGCTTACCCGCATTCCTACTTTTTATTCATTATTAAACCTACTCCTGCATTACCCCTTTTGATTTTGTATTTATAACTCTGTATTCACCTGACCATAAGTCTTGTTCCTCCTGCCACCGAACTTCACCAATTTCCACTATATCTTCCCTTTTTAAATTTTCTAACCTACCTGCCCGATTAAGGGATCTGACATTCCACACTCCGATCCGCAGAACGCCAGTTTTGTTTCTCCTGATAATGACGTCCTCTTGAGTAGTCCCCTCCCGGAGATCCGAATGGGGGACTATTTTACCCAAGACGACGCCATCATCATTTAATCATACAGTAAAGCTGCATGCCCTCGGAAAAAATTATGGCTGTAGTTTCCCTCTGCTTTCAGCACAGCACAGCAAGGCCGTTTTGATTAGTGTTACAAGGCCAGATCAGTCAATCATCCAGACTGTTGCCCCTGCAACTACTGAAAAGGCTGCTGCCCCTCTTCAGAAACCACACGTTTGTCTGGCCTCTCAACAGATACCCCTCCGTTGTGGTTGCACCTACGGTACGGCCATCTGTATCGCTGAGGCACGCAAGCCTCCCCACCATCGGCAAGGTCCATGGTTCATTTACAATTGCAAATATTTTGTACCAAAGTTTCTATAATTATTAGTGTGTAACCGCAACTTTATAGAAATAAAGTAAAATAACTCACTGAAGAAGGCACAAAAAGTGCTGAAACATGTCTGGGTAAAAGGAAACTGAAAAGGTATCTTGCATAAGGCGGAATTCCTCGTCCTAATTTCATAGCAAGCACGGACATAAGAAGAAATGCAACACCACAAGGTGATTATTAACGGAAACTACACTACTAGCCATTAAAATTGCTACACCAGGAAGAATTGCAGGTGATAAACGGGTATTCATTGGACAAATATATTATATTAGAACTGACAAGTGATTACATTTGCACGCAGTTTGGGTGCATAGATCCTGAGAAATCAGTACCCAGAACAACCACCTCTGGCCATAAAAACGGCCTCGATACGCCTGGGCATTGAGTCAAACAGAGCTTGGATGGTGTGTACAGGTACAGCTGCCCATGCAGCTTCAATATGACACCGCAGTTCATCAAGAGTAGTGACTTGCGTATTGTGACGAGCCAGTTGCTCGGCCACCATTGACCAGACGTTTTCAGTTGGTGAAAGATCTGGAGAATGTGCTGACCAGGGCAGTAGTCGAAGGTTTTTTTGTATCCAGAAAGGCCCGTACAGGACCTGCAACATGCAGTCGTGCATTATCCTGCTGAAATTTAGGCTTTCGCAGGGATCGAATGAAGGGTAGAGCTACGGGTCGTAACACATCTGAAATGTAACGTCCACTGTCCAAAGTGCCGTCAATGCGAACAACAGGTGACCGAGACGTGTAACCAATGGCACCCCTTACCATGACGCCAGATGATGCGCCAGTATGGCGATGACGAATACACGCTTCCAATGTGCGTTCACCGCGATGTCGCCAAACACGGATGCAACCATCATGATTCATGATGAAGTAGTTAGGGCATTGTAAATACTATCCAATACATCACACAAAAGCTCTGAAATTGTACTTTTCAGAACGCGGTATAGGCCTAATCATTGGAAACATGTAATTACCAGGCGTGAAATATCAAAGTGTCACTTCTAGTTACATTGGTGCCATAACTATACTTTTAGTCTGAGTATTGGTTTTGTTAATAGAACTCTAATCACACCTACACAAATTCTCGAAATCTGTTTTACTGAATTTATTCGAAATTGAACAGACGTATGTCAATTACCCATTGTAGTTGTCGTGGCTGTGTTGGGAAAGTACCAGAGCTCCAAGCGCTAATACACTCCTGGAAATGGAAAAAAGAACACATTGACACCGGTGTGTCAGACCCACCATACTTGCTCCGGACACGGCGAGAGGGCTGTACAAGCAATGATCACACGCACGGCACAGCGGACACACCAGGAACCGCGGTGTTGGCCGTCGAATGGCGCTAGCTGCGCAGCATTTGTGCACCGCCGCCGTCAGTGTCAGCCAGTTTGCCGTGGCATACGGAGCTCCATCGCAGTCTTTAACACTGGTAGCATGCCGCGACAGCGTGGACGTGAACCGTATGTGCAGATGACGGACTTTGAGCGAGGGCGTATAGTGGGCATGCGGGAGGCCGGGTGGACGTACCGCCGAATTGCTCAACACGTGGGGCATGAGGTCTCCACAGTACATCGATGTTGTCGCCAGTGGTCGGCGGAAGGTGCACGTGCCCATCGACCTGGGACCGGACCGCAGCGACGCACGGATGCACGCCAAGACCGTAGGATCCTACGCAGTGCCGTAGGGGACCGCACCGCCACTTCCCAGCAAATTAGGGACACTGTTGCTCCTGGGGTATCGGCGAGGACCATTCGCAACCGTCTCCATGAAGTTGGGCTACGGTCCCGCACACCGTTAGGCCGTCTTACGCTCACGCCCCAACATCGTGCAGCCCGCCTTCAGTGGTGGCGCGACAGGCGTGAATGGAGGGACGAATGGAGACGTGTCGTCTTCAGCGATGAGAGTCGCTTCTGCCTTGGTGCCAATGATGGTCGTATGCGTGTTTGGCGCCGTGCAGGTGAGCGCCACAATCAGGACTGCATACGACCGAGGCACACAGGGCCAACACCCGGCATCATGGTGTGGGGAGCGATCTCCTACACTGGCCGTACATCTCTGGTGATCGTCGAGGCGACACTGAATAGTGCACGGTACATCCAAACCATCATCGAACCCATCGTTCTACCATTCCTAGACCGGCAAGGGAACTTGCTGTTCCAACAGGACAATGCACGTCCGCATGTATCCCGTGCCACCCAACGTGCTCTAGAAGGTGTAAGTCAACTACACTGGCCAGCAAGATCTCCGGATCTGTCCCCCATTGGGCATGTTTGGGACTGGATGAAGCGTCGTCTCACGCGGTATGCACGTCCAGCACGAACGCTGGTCCAACTGAGGCGCCAGGTGGAAATGGCATGGCAAGCCGTTCCACAGGAGTACATCCAGCATCTCTACGATCGTCTCCATGGGAGGACAGCAGCCTGCATTGCTGCGAAAGGTGGATGTACACTGTACTAGCGCCGACATTGTGCATGCTCTGTTGCCTGTGTCTATGTGCCTGTGTTTCTGTCAGTGTGATCATGTGATGTATCTGACCCCAGGACTGTGTCAATAAAGTTTCTCCTTCCTGGGACAATGAATTCACGGTGTTCTTATTTCAATTTCCAGGAGTGTAGAAAGCACTGTTGCTCAAATCGTTATGGGCACTGAAAGCTGGCCAAAGCCGGATATAAGCACAGCCGAAATTTTTGCGAAGGACCTAACGGTGCTCCGAAAGGATATGGTAAACACGGTTGGCGGTAGATGTTTGTTGCTGTTAGAAGTAGTTTAACTTGTCACAAAATTGAAGTAGATACATCCTGTGAGTTAGTATGGGCAGAGGTCATTGTTGGCAACCAGAATAAAATAATAATTGGATCCTTCCACCGACCTCCCAATTCAGATGATACAGTTGCTGAAAGTTTCAAGGAAAACTCGAGTTTGATTTCAAACACGCACCCGCATCATACGATAATAGTTGGTGGCGACATTAATTTACCCTCGATATGTTGGCGAAAATAATTCCGGATGTACACATAAAATGTCACCCGAAATTGTGCTAAACGCTTTCTCTGAAAATTATTTCGAGCAGTTAGTTCATGACCTCACGCGATTAGTAAACGGTTGTGGAAACACACTTGACCTCTTAGCAACAAATAATCCTGAGTTAATAACCAGCATCAAAACTGATATAGGGATTAGCGGACACAGGGCGGTCGTAGCGGGATTGAAGATTGTAATCCTGAAATCCTCGAAAAATAAGCGAAAAATATACATATTCAAAAAATCAGATAAAAATTCACTTGGCGCCTTCCTGAGACACAATCTCCACTCATTCCAAATTAATAATATAAGTGTAGACTAGATGTGGCTTAAATTCTAAGAGCCGGCCGCGGTGGTCTCGCGGTTCTAGGCCCGCAATCCGGAACCGTGCGACTGCTACGGTCGCAGGTTCTAATCCTGCCTCGGGCATTGATGTGTGTGATGTCCTTAGGTTAGTTAGGTTTAAGTAGTTCTAAGTTCTAGGGGACTAATGACCACAGCAGTTGAGTCCCATAGTGCTAAGAGCCATTTTAACCTTTATTTAAATTCTAAGAAATAGTATCGGCAGCAAGTGAGAGGTTTTTACCCGATAAACTAACAAACGACGAAGCTGATCCTCCTTGGTACACGAAACGGGTTAGAACACGTTGCACGATACCAACATGCCAAATTTAAACAGAGGCAAAATCCCCAAGATTGGCAATCTTTAACAGAAACTCGAAATTTAGTGCGGACTTCAATGCGAGACGCCTATAACAGTTACCACACAGAAACTTCGTCTCGAAACCTGGCAGAAAATCCAAAGAGATTCTGGTCGTATGTGAAGTATGTTAACGGTAAGAAACAATCAATGCCTTCTCTGCACGATAACAATGGAGATACTATCGTAAACAGTGCTGATAAAGCAGGTTTACTAAACGCAGCCTTCCGAAATGCCTTCACAAAAGAAGACGAAGTAAATATTCCAGAATTCGAATCGAGAACAGCTGCCAACATGAGTAAGGTAGAAGTAAATATCCTCGGAGTAGTGAAGCAACTCAAATCACTTAACCCTCGCATTACCAAGCGGGTTATTCTGACTGCCCCAGGTTGATTTTTTTTTTCGCTATAATAATGTTATCTGAAGGGCCACATGCCTGTGGTTTCATGAGTTTGTACTAAAATGATTGACCTTGAAGTCACACTTACGACTGCCTTTTTTTTTTTTTTTTTTTTGCCTTTATCGTTCACGTTCAAGTCATTTATTGGTGGGATTGTGAGACTACCCGGCTTGGTATGAAACGTCTTATTTTCTTATTTGTAGAAAAAGAAGATTTTGGGAAATGTATCTGTCATTCAACTTCTTTGTTGAGGTTTTCCATAGATCCAATGTTTGTTATTGTTGCTGGTTACTATTGTTGAGTTGAATTTGACGTTCACTGTTGAGCTGACATTACACGAGTCATTATTTCATCTGCAAGTAAGGATGTCCAAAGGACTTTCTAGCGAAGAGATCATGGAAATTCTAGACAGGTCTGATGTCAGTGACGGTGAAAATTAATGGAACATTGATAATGAACTGAATGAATATATGGAACTTCTTGATAAAGACCATATCATAGCATCAGATGAAGCTGATGATGAAATATCAGAAGACACTACACATTCATGTGAACAAGTAGAAGAAGAAGAAGAAGAAGAAGAAGAAAATGAAGAAGACACTGGAGATTTGTTTGTTTCTAGAAGTGAACTACAATTTTCTAGTGAACCACCACCATAAGGTGGGTGGCGTCGACGTCGCAACATTTTGAACGTAACACCTTGCCCAGCGAATGATGGAAAAACAATCAAAACAATAACAGAGTCATTTTTATTATTTATCTCACCGGAAATCGTGAGCATCATTCTAGAAGAAACGAACAGGGAAGCCCAACGAGTAATTTCTTTTTGGAATGCAGCTCATTCTTCGAACAAAACGACATGGAGAGTTAAAAATGCAACTGAAGTGTACGCTGTATTAGCAACTCTAATAGGAGCTGGTCGAACTCATGGACATCGCACAAGTGCTTCCGATCTGTGGGGAAGTAACGTTGCCTTTCGGCAACCACTCTTTTCCGCTGCCATGTCAAGAAACCGACTTTTGTCTATACTGAAACTCTTGCGATTTGACAACAGAGACACAAGAGCACAGAGAATTGAAGATGCCAAGGACAAGCTACAAGCCATCAGGGTAGTGTTCGACAAATTTCAGTCTAACTTGTGCAAAAACTTCTATCCTTACGAATATGTGACTATTGATGAACGATTAGCAACGTACCGAGGAAACTGCCCTTTTAGGGTTTATATGAAGAGCAAGCCTGGGAAGTATGGCATTAAAATTGGGTTTGTGCTGATGTGAAGTCATCATACTTATTACGGATCCAAATTTACGCAGGAATGGTGGACAATACTTGGGAAGTGAATCAAGGGCAGAGAGTTGTTTTGGATCTGATGGAACCATTTCTGAATAACGGTCATGGTGTAACAACTGATAATTTTTTCACCAGTTTTCCATTGGCTGCTGAACTACTAAAACGAAACACGACATCGGTTGGTACCTTGTGTTCCAATAGGAAAGAGATTCCACAGGAATTCTTGCCAAACAGAAAGAGAGAAGTTCACTCTTTAATGTTTCACTTCACAAATGACTTGACCTAGTTTCCTATGTTCCAAAGAAGGGAAAGGCAGTAATACTGCTCTCTACTCAGCATAATGAGAGACAAGTTAGTGCTGAAGAAAGTGAACACAAAGCCGAAATCATACTGCACCACAACAAAACCAAAGGTGCTGTAGATAACGGGGACAAAATGACAAGAGAATACGGTTGTGTTAGAGGAACGAGGCGGTGGCCACTAAGAAGCTTCATGCAAATGATAGATATTGCAGCACTGAATGCATATATCCTGTACACTCTAAGATTTCCTGAATGTCAGAAGAATAACTGAAGCCGACATAAACTCTTCACGACTGAAATGGCATTTGGGCTCAGCAAAGGCAGCATGGGAGAAGGAGCCAAAAATATCTTCATAAGCATGTACACGATGCAATGAAAGCTTGTGGTATTGAAATTCCTACAGCCGTGATCCAGACGCAGTGTTCCAAGTTACCAACGCCACAACGATGTCAAGACTGAAAGAGAAACGAAGGTCGGAAAACAAGATTCTGTTGTTAACGTGCAAGAAACCTGTTTGAGTATACTGTTACTGTGAGAAGAAACTGTTACTGTGAAGTGCGTGCAGTGTAAAAAAGTACTTGACTGAAAAGTTGAAAAAAGGCTTGTGTTATTTTACTGCAGTGACTGTTGAGGTACATAGACTAGTAATTTTCTGTTTATTGAGTACTTAATTTAGTGAAAGATATAAAAAATTTTGTCTTTGTATCTGCGATCTGATTAAATACTTCTAATTACCTGGAAAGCTGTTTTTCAATACTAAATAAACCCATTGAATGGAAATAACGAAATCTGAGAACAAATATTACAATAAAACGCAAAACTCTTTTGGGGTAGTCCAAATACCCCGCTCGGTAACACAGAGGTGTGAAAAAGCTTGGTAACGGGAGGGTTAATAAAAGCAAGTCTTCTGGTCCAGACTGTATACCGATTAGGTTCCTTTCGGAGTATCCTGATGCATTAGCTGCAAACTTAACAATCTTACACAACCGTTCGCTCGACGAAAGATCCATATACAAAGACTGGAAAGTTGCACAGGGCACAACAATACTCAATAAAGGTAGTACGAGTAATCCACTAAATTACAGGCCCATATTGTTAACGTCAATATGTAGCAGGAGTTTAGAACATACACTCCTGGAAATTGAAATAAGAACACCGTGAATTCATTGTCCCAGGAAGGGGAAACTTTATTGACACATTCCTGGGGTCAGATACATCACATGATCACACTGACAGAACCACAGGCACATAGACACAAGCAACAGAGCATGCACAATGTCGGCACTAGTACAGTGTATATCCACCTTTCGCAGCAATGCAGGCTGCTATTCTCCCATGGAGACGATCGTAGAGATGCTGGATGTAGTTCTGTGGAACGGCTTGCCATGCCATTTCCATCTGGCGCCTCAGTTGGACCAGCTTCGTGCTGGACGTGCAGACCGCGTGAGACGACGCTTCATCCAGTCCCAAACATGCTCAAGGGGGGACAGATCCGGAGATCTTGCTGGCCAGGGTAGTTGACTTACACCTTCTAGAGCACGTTGGGTGGCACGAGATACATGCGGACGTGCATTGTCCTGTTGGAACAGCAAGTTCCCTTGCCGGTGTAGGAATGGTAGAACGATGGGTTCGATGACGGTTTGGATGTACCATGCACTATTCAGTGTCCCCTCGACGATCACCAGAGGTGTACGGCCAGTGTAGGAGATCGCTCCCCACACCATGATGCCGGTTGTTGGCCCTGTGTGCCTCGGTCGTATGCAGTCCTGATTGTGGCGCTCACCTGCACGACGCCAAACACGCATACGACCTTCATTGGCACCAAGGCAGAAGCGACTCTTATCGCTGAAGACGACACGTCTCCATTCGTCCCTCCATTCACGCCTGTCGCGACACCACTGGAGGCGGGCTGCACGATGTTGGGGCGTGAGCGAAAGACGGCCTAATTGTGTGCGGGACCGTAGCCCAGCTTCATGGAGACGGTTGCGAATGGTCCTCGCCGATACCCCAGGAGCAACAGTGTCCCTAATTTGCTGGGAAGTGGCGGTGCGGTCCCCTACGGCACTGCGTAGGATCCTACGGTCTTGGCGTGCATCTGTGCGTCGCTGCGGTCCGGTCCCAGGTCGACGGGCACGTGCACCTTCCGCCGACCACTGGCGACAACATCGATGTACTGTGGAGACCTCACGCCCCACGTGTTGAGCAATTCGGCGGTACGTCCACCCGGCCTCCCGCATGCCCACTATACGCCCTCGCTCAAAGTCCGTCAACTGCACATACAGTTCAGATCCACGCTGTCGCGGCATGCTACCAGTGTTAAAGACTGCGATGGAGCTCCGTATGCCACGGCAAACTGGCTGACACTGACGGCGGCGGTGCACAAATGCTGCGCAGCTAGCGCCATTCGACGGCCAACACCGCGGTTCCTGGTGTGTCCGCTGTGCCGTGCGTGTGATCATTGCTTGTACAGCCCTCTCGCAGTGTCCGGAGCAAGTATGGTGGGTCTGACACACCGGTGTCAATGTGTTCTTTTTTCCATTTCCTGGAGTGTATATTGTATTCGAGCATTATGAATTGCCTCGAAGGGAACGGTCTTCTGACACACAGTCAACATGGATTTAGAATACATCGTTCCTGTGAAACACAACTAGCTCTTTATTCACATGAAGTGCTGAGTGCTATTGACAAGGGATTTCAGATCGATTCCGTATTTCTGGATTTCCGGGAGGCTTTTGACACTGTACCACACAAGCGACTCTTAGTAAACTTGTGTGCTTATGGGAATATCGTCTCAGTTATGTGACCGGATTTGCTATTTCCTGTCAGAGAGGTCACAGTTCGTAGTAATTGACGGAAAGTCATCGAGTAAAACAGAAGCGATTTCAGGCGTTCCCAAGGTAGTGTTATAGGCCCTTGCTGTTCCTTATCTATATAAACGATTTGGGACACACTCTGAGCAACTGTCTTCGTTTGTTTGCAGATGACGCTGTCGTTTATCGACTAATAAACTCATCAGAAGATCAAAACAAACTGCAAAACTATTTAGAAAAAATATCTGAATGGTGCGAAAAGTGCCAGTTGACCCTAAATAACGAAAAGGAACTCGTTAAACTTCGGCTACACGATAAATCAGTCTGATCTAAAGGCCATAAATCCAACTAAATACCTAGGTATTACAGTTATTAACAACTTAAATTGGAAAGAACACACAGAAAATGTTGTCGGCTAGGCTAATCAAAGGTTGCTTTTTATTGGCTGGACTATTAGAAAATGTAACATACCTACCAAGGAGACTGCGTACACTACGCTAGTCCGTCGTCTTTTAGAATACTGCTGTGCTGTGTGGGATCCTTACCAGGTAGGACTGACGGAGTACATCGAAAAAGTTCAAAGAAAGGCGGCACGTTTTGTATTATCGCGAAATATGGGCGAAAGTGTGACAGAAATGATACAGTATTTGGGCTACACATCGTTAAAAGCAAGGCGTTTTTCGTTGCCACGGAATCTTCTCACGAAATTCCATCACCAACTTCCTCCTCCGAATACGAAAATATTTTGTTGACACCGACCTACATAGGACGGAACGATCACCACAATAAAACAAGGGAAATCAGAGATCGTACGGAAAGATATAGGTGTTCGTTCTTTCCGCGCGTTATACGAGATTGGAGTAATAGATAATTGTGAGGGTGGTTCGATGAACCCTCTGCCAGGCACTTGAATGTGATTCTCATAGTCTCCATGCAGATGTAGAACCATCAGTCACTGTTACTCAGAGCACGAGTGAAAGATGAACAGAGTTTAGAGTAAGATCATGTGAAGACCTGAAGCACTGGAAAGTGGAAACACGTATGCGCATCACATCTGCAGACCACTTCATGTAATGGAAGCATATTCCTAGTGGCATAACAGCAAAAACAATAATCTGTAGACAGCTAATGTCCACCCACCACAGCCCAAAAAGCTGCCTTAAGAGTCGCCTTCCTTGTCACTTGGACGAAACATTTTTCGAAGTTATATAATCTCCACTCTAAATTTCCGGTGAAGGTTTAGCCTACTTTCTGTTTCCAATAAACATACGATTTCAGTTCACAGAGTTCGCACTATATCCCGATTATTATATTTTTCATCATCAGGACACCACGAACTCCTCCCTTGCCTAAACTTACCAGTTTCTCACATTCCATATTTAGTATGGTGTCAGCCATAAGTTTTGATTTTCAGAGATTGTAGTCCAAAATCCTTATGATCACGCGATGCGATCGGCTGCGTTGTGACCACGTATGTAGTGGTGTAATGATTTGGAAAGATCGGCCATCTTCGGCCGATGTTGGTCGTCAGTGGAACCCACCGATATCGGTGTCACAGTGGCCTCAGCCTAAACAGGTCCAATTTGTCAGGCGCTCAGTTGTGTGACCTATTTAGCACTGTTACAGAACTGTTCCTATGTGACTGTATTGTGGTTGCCTCGGGCGAATGCTCCGGCGTGGGGCCCTATTCTGTATCTTCCCACTATTTTGCCGATCGGTTCGGTACACGAGTGCACCGAACAGTCTTTTTTTCGAAAGGGAGACCCAAAATTATTCTGTAAGCATTTCAGAGGTGATGCCGAGCGTTCCTGCCGAACCAAACCACTGTGGTCAGCTCTCCTTGTGCCAACCAATCAGAAGCAGTCTGCCTCAGATCCACGCATGCACACTGAAGCGCCACAGCGACACGAACTTGTACGTAATACCGTTCAAATTTCACTGAGCACAGGCTTCCATGAATGCATGATAGCGATAGAATATTGACTGGGTTCTGGAAACATTGTCATTTTATTCTCATTCATATCGAAATCTTGTTCTGGATTATACGTTTCGTAATATGAGCTACCACATTCTACAAATACATGTATAGAAACACTCGAGAATATGTCATTTTTTTTCTGTTTTCCGTCATTCCTTAGTTGCTTCAAAATTCATGGAGGTCTATGCAACTAATTCAAGGCAGTTTGTGTATTGCCATACGCGTTTCGCTTGCTTTATTCTTGATGATCATTCACAAATAAGAGAAGCAAAACGCGTATGGCAATAAACTGCCTTCAATTAGTTGCATAGACAGAACACATCTCCATGAACCCGAAAAATTGTTTAAGAGAGTGTCAAAGCATAACAAGGTGCATATAATATGGTTGTGACTCGCTCCTAAAGATCCAAATAATGAAGTAGCCTATTTCCCTATATAATACATCAACGATTTTGTTCATAAAAACAAAATTTGAAAAATCACCTTTGCGAAAGCACGTGACTGGTACAGCTATAGAAGTTGGTTCTATTTTACAAAAAGCACCTGATGAATCGAAATGTTTCATATATGGTGGTATAGTCTGAAAATATTGGGGCAGGGACCTTTCACCTCTATCTACTGTTGTTAAGGATTCGATCGCAGATAAATACTTGAGACAAGCTAGAGCATAAAGACGATTGCTGCCAGTTTCATCCACAGTAATTTACGGTGTGCTCTTAAATTCCTGTCTGACCACACGCTCGGAAATCGCTATGTATCATGAAAAAAATGGTGTATTGCTTATGACAAGCAGAATTATAAATGTCACTGTCAGTTGTTTCACCACAATAATTTCATGTTTCATTTCTTAAACATATGGAAGCCACGAAATCAGAGATGTTACTAAGAAAGTAAGAAAGCGCCCTCTTACGTGCAAATTACAAAGCATATTTCATAAAAGTGCTTAACTTTGATGATTCACAAAATCTCAGAATGTGTTGCAAACAGAGGAGGAAAAAAATCACATCCAGCAGTATATGAACCTACGTCCTTTGCCTTACCAACTTCGCTACGCCGGCCGCGGTGGTCTCGCGGTTCTAGGCGCGCAGTCCGGAACCGTGCGACTGCTACGGTCGCAGGTTCGAATCCTGCCTCGGGCATGGATGTGTGTGATGTCCTTAGGTTAGTTAGGTTTAAATAGTTCTAAGTTCTAGGGGACTGATGACCTCAGCAGTTGAGTCCCATAGTGCTCAGAGCCATTAGAACCAACTTCGCTACTACAAGTGACATGCTGTCAGCGCTTTATTTTATGTAATTCCATTCGAGAGAGATGCAGGCTGACTTCGTTGCCGAATGATGCAGGCGCAAGCCGTAATTGCAAGAAATTTTGCAACGTTTCCTCTACCAGGCTTCACAAAATACCTTTGCATTGTTACTTAGAAGTTTTAAACGCGTTTCGATAACTAATAACTTGCGGAAAAGACTACACTAAGTCACTAGTAATTTCAGGTAATACTCATGTGATATACATAAGCAGACCTGACCTTTTGAAATTTAATGATTTTTTCAAACTCTAAATTACATAAAAATAACAGGTATTTTGTGAGAATATTGACCGAAACGGTTTTTTATGTTATAATCATTCACAGTAACAGTAATACCAACCATGTTTCTAACAAAGGAAAAAGTCTATTATGAACTCACGTTCCACCCGGACATGTCCTTGTGATTCTTCAGTAGCACAATCACTAAATCCGAAGCTAAAACCGCTCAATATGTTTAAAATAATAAATTCTAGGTATAAATAAATCACACTGAACCGCACGAAAGGGCCATACCGAGTTCAAAACCTCTCGGTACAGTTGGAGAAAAATCAGCAGGAGGACCGATTAGTATCAGGTCTCAGAAGCTTACTGAATAGGAACTTCAGATTTAAAAAAAAACGATAATGGCGTCACTACTGAGGCTAACCTACTGCACCGATCGGTAGGTACGATACAGAATATGGCCCACAGTCTAACATAACAGTCACGACACTCACAGCTGTACAAGTTGTTGCCGTTTGACAGACGGAGCGACACTAGCGCTCCAAGCGGCGAGTAAGGTGAACATCAGACGAGTCGTAAGCATAATGTTTGTTTTGCTTCCATTTCCTAAGTAATTTACGAAATATTTGAGTTATTTTCTTGCCTCCAACAATTTGTGTAGTATCAGAAGGCATATATGTTTCTAAAAATGATTCTAAAATAAGCGCAAGTATGGACAAAAACTATGTATGAATCGAAGAACTTTCAGCATTGCAGCGCCTCAGCAATCGTAATTATCTAAATAAAGTATGAATAATCCGCCTCGATTGAGTGCAGTGGAGAGCCTGTGACCCATCGCACGTTGGCTGGGGCGAGGCAGCACACACAGTTAAGTAGTGTTATTGGCTTGGTACGGATGTACCGTGTAATGTTAATAAATTTTATTGGGACCTGCCGTTGTGGGTGTTCATTTTAGAAATTGACTATGCCCATTTAGGCAAGCTGTTTTTTATTTTGTTCTGAAGAAGGCGTGGTTATCCACGTTGAAACTTGGGTAAACACTGGGAATTTTCGCAATCGAGGCGGATTATTCATAATTTATGTATGAATCGAGTGGCAAGCTACGACACATTCGTGAGGAAACACTTGTTATGTTGGATAGAATTGCACGCTACCTCGTTGATATCAAAGGAGTACAAACACACAGATTCACACGTAAGAAGCACAGACATGTTACTCCACATGCAAAAGCGATCGACAGCTCATTTATCGTTCGGTAGGCCTACTGTGTTTGTCATCATCGCCTGTTGTCACAAGTACGACCTTCATCTTCATATTATTGTAAGTGGGACTAGCAACTGCCAAATAGTGTGTGAAATACGTTGAAAACATTATAATGAGTTCATTACATTTTACGCAAAACCAAATATTTGAATAATTTTCAAACAATCTGTCGGTGAACAAGGTGCTAACAAAATCCCATGACACGAAGGAAGCAAGGAAAATTAAGTGACTAACAACAGCAGTGAAATGAAATACATACCAAACATTACGCTTTTGTAAGACACGAATAACTGCACTTAATCTAACCACTTCATCGTCAAAGCAGGTCTGTGTTGACGATTCACACGAATCTAGAAGTGATACATGGAGAGCTGAAGTGGCTGCTTCTGTGTCATAGGACTGTTTTACAGCTTTAGATGGATTGTCGAATCTTTGTGGCAGTTTCCTCTTCATTGTCAGTTGAGGTGATTGTCAAACAGTGTGGGTAATGCATTCCACACGAGTTTATTATTGTCTGCGTTCATGAACTGTTTATGTTCTAAATGTAGGGAACAAAACCTGATATTATTACACAGGTAAACTGGGTCTTTTTTCATGAGGTCTTCTCGTCTGCTATTAACTAGCCATTTTCTGCTCCTAAAACAAAACTTTAATCATTTATACACATGTAGTTTGCGAGTGAATCCCGACGATACTGTTCAGTAACATGATGGTATATAGGGTGACCAGACGTCCGGATTAATCCGGACATGTCCTCCTTTTTAGCTCTTTGTCTGGGATCCGGTCGGATTTTTACAGTATCCGGCTTTTTCGCAAAAGTGAGAGTAATACAGTTAAATTTACAATTCGTCCCGTTCTATTGCTCTTTTCTTCAATACTCTGACTATTGGCACAGCTTTCGTGATAAACACGTATGAAGGCGGTGTTAGTAGGTGGCACCAGGATCATCGATGTTATCGTTAATCGACATATAAGCGATTGCAAATATCGATTATTTAAAATTTTCGTTTCGTATCTTCGCTTTGTATTGGCTTGGCTTACTGTAGGACAGCACGTCTGAATTGTGAGTATAATTTTTAACCGAGTGAGTTCCGTAAAATATTTGGGTATGCCTAAACGAAAGTGTACATTTTCTGATGTCCTTTCCTGGAAATATCCGGCTCTGAAGAAAGGGAGAAATGAATTTGAAGCGGAGTGTATGATATGTGGAGCTGGAACGTACACCTCAGTGGCCAATAAAGGTAAGAAATAACTCGACAGATTAACTGTCATGGTTTTATTTCATTGTTTCGTAGTCATTCAATTTATTTGTATTCGGAAGGTTAAAGTACAGTTTACATGCCGTCAGTTGCTTCAATGGTAGATGTTGGTAGCAGTGCGTCGAACGAAGGGAGGTGAATTGGTTTTACGTTTTTCGCTTTGTAAACAATTCTATGTTGTTGACATAACAAAACAATTGACGCCAGATTGTCACCACAATCAATGTGCTTAATTTTTTTTATATTGACCACCAACTGACCATCAGTAACAATTAACTACTAGTTTTACTGGTAATTCCCAGCAGTCACGTGACTTGTCCAAAGCTGACGGGTGGTATGCTCATCTGCAGTTGACTCGCTTGAAGTGTCCTCTTTTTCCTTCGTTCGTTCTCCTTTTTGAAGCTGTTTGTCCTCCTTTTTAAACAATTGCATCTGGTCACTCTAATGGTATATACCTCTCAGGAAGTTTAGGAAACCTAAAAAAAAAGACAGCTGTGGTGTCTTCCTCCTGCTGTTGCTGCAATTTATTGCGCTACAAACGCTCCCGCTTGTAAAAACCATTGTAGAAATCAATAGAAACAACCACTATTCGCTTTCAAGATCGCGCCGAACTCACAGTTTAATAAGTTACTAGCCGCTTGGGGCGCTGCTAGCGCGGTAGACATAGAAATGGAAGCGAAGAGTCGCGACTCTTACGTTAGACTGCTTTTGCCCGAACTGGCAACGCAGCACCGTGACGTCAGCGCTGGGTGCGGTAGCTTGGCCCAAACCTCCGCGCTGCGTATTTACGGTTCAATTCTGGCAGAGAAGACTGGCGGGAAGTGTGCAGTGAGTGTTCTCTCCTCCGCTACAACAAAACAGATAGGTAAGGTGGGTAGCTGGCCTCGCCTAGAGTTACTATGTGCTGCGAAGATGGCCGCGCTTATGTAGTTTTGATTCGCTCGTACCACACAAACATCGAGTAACAGCTGGTGTATAATATGGCGGTTGTTTTATTAATCAATAAAAGGTAGCACCGTTTCGCGCTAAAGGGTTTCAACGTCGTAGATTCTCATCTCTAGCGTTTCGTAATGTACTCTCCGACATTTGTCACTCTTCTATCGCCGAACACATGACAGAGTAAAGCCCAGTGAACGGAAAATGGCGCCGATTGCATCTAGCTATACTTCGTCATAAGAATAAACCGGACATAAACAAACACAAAGGCGATGATGATGGGCACCCATTGTTACCGATCATGGAAGTAGGTCCATCTTATGTATTAGGTAACTTATTACAATGTCACTGTAAATGAAACTTTACGACATTCTGATGTATTAATAGCCATCAATGTTTTTCTTAATCATACTTTAGCTACGGAATTTTTATTTCAAAAATCGTGTGCACAGTGTCTGTAAGCGCTACTTGTGCTCTGACTGTTCCGCTTTTCATAAATACCGCAAAAATGGATGGTAAACTGCTTCCTGATTCTTAGTGAAACACTCGTGTAGAACACCGTTAATGGCGAGAAAAAAGTTTTTCTTAATGGTTTTTCACAATATTGCAGAGAAAAATCAGCTTTGGTGGTTTCGGAGAAACAGTATGTAATAACCTTAATATCGATATTTTATGAAATATTGTTAAAGATTTTTAAGTTAAGAAAACCTCCAACAATTAAGTTTTTGGATAGAAATCGTAAATACTCTGTTAGAATGTGACCCATGTTTTGTAAGACATGAGCCACACACAGCGTGCGTCGTAGAAACATGAAAAACAGTTCTCGCGGCGACGAGCAGACTACATATCCTGCATTTTTAAAGTTGTCAATTTAACACAGCAATCTCAACCCTAATAGAATTGATCTGCAGCCAGGTTCAGGCATTTGTCGCGAGAAATAATACGTTTGAGCTGCCAAACGTACTGCAACTATAATCCATTTAGCATAAGAATAAACCTGATGTAAACATTCGTTATGTCTTCTCGCGCGTTTACGGGTAGCTCACTGATTTCCGTTTCACGTGTGACTGTAGCCAAGCGGTCTCGAGTACTGTCAAGTACGATAATACGGGTACGTTTTGTGCTCTGCTTTATACGCTCATCGACTTACTGATAATACGGGACAACTCCACCGGCGCATTTGACTTGGACAGCACAGGCCGGTCAGCTGGTGCAGCTAGACTGGTGTGGAATGGCCAGCTGCAGTTCACACGTAAAAAGACGAGCAGAGGAGCAATACAGCTTCGAATGTTGTTTAATTTTTAAGCAGAATGAAATAATACACTGCAAATCTCCCACAATACGCTCCTTGGACGACTAGACGAAAACCGCAACACGTTAACACGTTATCGTTTTTAACTAACGCACTGTTGTAATTAAAACAAGAACAATGAAAATTCCTGACTTAACCACGGGTAATTTTTCTGCATAAGCTGTGTGTGACGCAAGAGAGTACTGAAGGATTTGACCGTGTAGTTACATATTGGAGCCACTTAAGACATTACTTAGAGTAAGTTGTCTGGTAATCTCTTAGCTCCTTTCTTATCCGAAACAAAGTAATACATTTCAGTTCAGGAAGTGTCACCTGCTACGTTGATAACGTGGCTATCAACAGTCCACGAAGACAACCAGGCGCCGGGTTTTCTCGTCTTCTTCTACGACGAGCCGTTCTATATCCCACCAGCGTTCGGCAGTGACGTGTGAGAAAGCTGCGTGCGTTAGTTCCGGTACGTGTGTCAGCTTAACAGTCTTGTTATCTCTCGTGACAAACCCCTTAACTTGGCTCGAGATCAATTCTGTTGGGTTCGCATTGTAATGGTAATGTAGCAAATGTAAAAATGCAGCATTTGTATGATGTGCTCGATGCTGTGAAAATGATTGTTTTTCATGTTTCTACAATGCTTATCTACCTCTGTCGTATAAAACGATGGACGTAGCCCAAATAAAGAGGATCTGGTTTTTCATTTTTGCTTTAAAAAATTAAACTGTTTTCTTCATTTCAACAACTTTTATGAAGTCTTTCACAAAACATGGATAATTAAGAATGTGTATTGGAAATGGAAATAGGAATTTCGCGTGCAATATGTAATTAGAAACAGGAAGTCGTGCATTATTCATAAAAGAGTTTTATAATTGAGACGTAGGTATTTCAAATTGAACGAGGAAAAAATAAACTGTGGAAGTTTGAACCACAGCACGAACAACCGCATTTGTTTCAAATTCAATTCCATTACACTACAGACTGCGCTATGCTTTCAATGTGAGTTCATATATGAACTACAATATATGCACCACTGGGAATGCTTCAAAGCCGATTATCTTCATACTTCATGAAAAACATTTCGAACAGCCTGTTTTCGGCACTTTTTAACTGTATTCCACTACGGAACAGAAAGCAGCCCAAGCCATTTTCATACTGCGCATTAACAGCACACCAATTAGAGCACAACGCAGCAGAGGCTGTGACTGTACACGATTTTTGAAATAAAAACTACGTAGCTAAAGCTTGATTACGAAAAACGTTGAAGGCTATTGATACATTTGAATATCTTAGTTTCATTTAACGTAACTTGGTAATAAGATATCTAATAAATAAGTAGGGACCTATTTCCAAGAACACCAGTGTACGTGTGCTACGGCTTCTGACCAGTCATCGCGTTTGTGTTTGTTTACATCAGATTTATTTATTTTTTTAATTACGATACTATGTTACCCAAGATCAAGATCATGTCATGTTTTCTGTCTGGTCACCTAAGAAGCGTATCACCTGAGCTATACCATACATTTTCTTCTGTTTAAAAATCAATTAAATGACATTCAAAGCTATATTGTACACTGCTCGTCTCTTTTCACATATTTACTGCAACTGTTCACATCATTACAGATTATTTGGATATCTTGCTTGGCCGGTGCTAGTTAAATGCGCCGCCAAGGCTCTTGTACCGTATTATCGCTGAGTCGATATACGCGTAACTCACAGCATAAAAAAAACCTATAATTACCGTACTTGACTGTACTCGAGACGGCTTGCATTCTGCTCCACGTGAAACGAAACCCAATGAGGTTTCAGCAAACCTGGAAGAATACATAGTGTAATATTTACACGAGGTTTAGTATAATGAATTCCGCGGTGTCATTGTGGCGGCTTTCGTTTACTCCTCTGCTTCGATGTAACGGTGGACGAAATTTACGAAAACCATCTAATCCATCGCTGTCAAAGACATACTGGTTACTCATACTCGTACAGCCAATTCATAGTAGTAATGAAACATTACATAAGGTACATTTGTCATTGCAGGTGTTAGGAGGTCATAGGAGTTACTATTTGTAAGTATCTTCTTGTGATAATGGAGTGATGGTCTACCTGTAACGTAGACAAGTGCTAGTTACTTACCAGAATTGTACACATATGTTTTCTCGTTTTGGTACTGGGGGACCGGAAGACCAGCGAAATCGATTGCTGTCAGTAAAAATAGGAATACAGTTGTGTATTTAAAATGCAATTCTTAATATTCATTACTTACGTTTTGTCCCGTAACGTTTTAATCACGTAAGATAACCTCTGTGGTTCCATAAGCCAAACCTTATGCCCCTGGCGACGAAACGCAACATCTAACATACGATTATTCCAAAATCTTGGTTTTTTGGCTGTGGTGAACGTGTGTAGCTTTTCTCAAGACATTGCTTAAGTTAAAAGGTGAAATTTTCTTTGGGAGTTACCGAGTTCATGAAATCCTAGCGTAATGCTCGTGCACTATGCAAATCTTGTATAGTTTGTTTCGTAGCTCTGTGCCGCATTCCGTGATTTGCGCCATAATGATTAGAACATGGTGAAGCTGCAGAGCTACATTTGGATCTGTATCGTACTGAAATTTGCGCGATACCAAACCACGACCTCTGTCCACAATAGCGCATGAAACTGCCGGAACTGCGTAAATTTCCGTTCGGCCTGTTGCGCAGATAAGTTGCTGTCGCGTAAGTGCACTCATATCAGCAGTACAGAAGAATGGATGTTCGTGAACGCAACGCTCTGTTAACTACTTTTTAAAAGACATCATATTCGCTGTTGACCGTAGAAATTACGTATTTCACAGTTCCAGTTTCGGCCTATTGGCCATTTGCAAGTGGTAATGCAAACTACAAAATCCTTCGATACGTTGTCTTATCGGACTATTTTAAACTGACATGTGTTGAAAGAAAACCTTTTGCAGTACCGATTAAAAATGCAGATAGGCCGAAATTTCTACTATGAAATAATTGCTACGGTCGAATATAATTTCCAAAAATTCTGCAAGACTGTAAATCCTGACAGTCAAAAATTAAACGGTAACGAACATTTTTACTTAACGTTAATATGAAAAGATGAAATGACTGCCGACTACACAAGTGCTTTATAAATTTAAACTGTGCATCGACGAAATCTTTTGCTAAATTCGTTTGAAACATGAGCTCACATACCTATTATTAACCGCAACTCGTGGTTCTTTGAAACGTGGCTATCCCCTGACATCACATTTCCCGACACTTCACCTTAACAAAAAGTACTAAAATGACTTCACCGGAGAGCATCAGTATAAACTGCACACTGTCTTAACATGGAAGTGTGAACACGAAAAATATCAAATACAGGATTTTAGCTTCAAAAGCACATAGACCGGTGGTTATCAACCTGGGCTAAAATGATATTTTCTAAGGGCTAAAAAACCAAAAGCGTGTGATTGTCTGTCATGAAACTAAATTACTTTCAAAACATTACTGTTGTCACACTTTTGTAAAACTTTAACACTGATTATGTAAGTTCTCAGTAATTTTCCTTGGTTACTAGCATTAATGTGGTGAAGATCAAAAGCACCTCACAAAAACTACCGATTACAAACATACTTTGCGAACAGTACATCATCTGTTTTTGTGGTCTTCAGTCCTGAGACTGGTTTGATGCAGCTCCCCATGCTACTCTATCCTGTGGCAGCTTCTTCATCTCCCAGAACCCACTGCAAACCACATCCTTCTGAATCTGCTTAGTGTATTCATCTCTTGGTCTCCCTCTACGATTTTTACCCTCTACGCTGCCCTCCAATACTAAATGGTGATCCCTTGATGCCTCAGAACATGTCCTACCAACAGATCCCCTCCTCTGGTCAAGTTGCGCCACAAACTTTTCGTCTCCCCAATCATATTCAATACTTCCTCATTAGTTATGTGATCTACCCATCTAATCTTCAGCATTCTTCTGTAGCACCACATTTCGAAAGCTTCTATTCTCTTCTTGTCCAAACTATTTATCGTCCATGTTTCACTTCCATACATGGCTACACCTCCCCCCATGAACCATGGACCTTGCCGTTGGTGGGGAGGCTTGCGTGCCTCAGCGATACAGATGGCCGTACCGTAGGTGCAACCACAACGGAGGGGTATCTGTTGAGAGGCCAGACAAACGTGTGGTTCCTGAAGAGGGGCAGCAGCCTTTTCAGTAGTTGCAGGGGCAACAGTCTGGATGATTGACTGATCTGGCCTTGCAACATTAACCAAAACGGCCTTGCTGTGCTGGTACTGCGAACGGCTGAAAGCAAGGGGAAACTACAGCCGTAATTTTTCCCGAGGACATGCAGCTTTACTGTATGATTAAATGATGATGGCATCCTCTTGGGTAAAATATTCCGGAGGTAAAATAGTCCCCCATTCGGATCTCCGGGCGGGGACTACTCAGGAGGATGTCGTTATCAGCAGAAAGAAAACTGGCGTTCTACGGATCGGAGCGTGGAATGTCAGATCCCTTAATCGGGCAGGTAGGTTAGAAAATTTAAAAAGGGAAATGGATAGGTTAAAGTTAGATATAGTGGGAATTAGTGAAGTTCGGTGGCAGGAGGAACAAGACTTCTGGTCAGGTGACTACAGGGTTATAAACACAAAATCAAATAGGGGTAATGCAGGAGTAGGTTTAATAATGAATAGGAAAATAGGAATGCGGGTAAGCTACTACAAACAGCATAGTGAACGCATTATTGTGGCCAAGATAGATACGAAGCCCACACCTACTACAGTAGTACAAGTTTATATGCCAACTAGCTCTGCAGATGATGAAGAAATTGAAGAAATGTACGATGAAATAAAAGAAATTATTCAGGTAGTGAAGGGAGACGAAAATTTAATAGTAATGGGTGACTGGAATTCGAGTGTAGGAAAAGGGAGAGAAGGAAACATAGTAGGTGAATATGGATTGGGGCTAAGAAATGAAAGAGGAAGCCGCCTAGTAGAATTTTGCACAGAGCACAACTTAATCATAGCTAACACTTGGTTTAAGTATCATGAAAGAAGGTTGTATACGTGGAAGAACCCTGGAGATACTAAAAGGTATCAGATAGATTATATAATGGTAAGACAGAGATTTAGGAACCAGGTTTTTAGTTGTAAGACATTTCCAGGGGCAGATTTGGACTCTGACCACAATCTGTTGGTTATGACCTGTAGATTAAAACTGAAGAAACTGCAAAAATGTGAGAAATTAAGGAGATGGGACCTGGATAAACTGAAAGAACCAGAGGTTGTACAGAGTTTCAGAGAGAGCATAAGGGAACAATTGACAGGAATAGGGGAAAGAAATACAGTAGAAGAAGAATGGGTAGCTCTGAGGGATGTAGTAGTGAAGGCAGCAGAGGATAAAGTAGGTACAAAGACGAGGGCTGCTAGAAATCCTTGGGTAACAGAAGAAATATTGAATTTAATTGATGAAAGGAGAAAATACAAAAATGCAATAAATGAAGCAGGCAAAAAGGAATACAGACGTCTCAAAAATGAGATCGACAGGAAGTGCAAAATGGCTAAACAGGGATGGCTAGAGGACAAATGTAAGGATGTAGAAGCTTATCTCACTAGGGGTAAGATAGATACGGCCTACAGGAAAATTAAAGAGACCTTTGGAGAGAAGAGAACCACGTGTATGAATATCAAGAGCTCAGATGGCAGCCCAGTTCTAAGCAAAGAAGGGAAGGCAGAAAGGTGGAAGGAGTATATAGAAGGTTTATACAAGGGTGATGTACTTGAGGACAATATTATGGAAATAGAAGAGGATGTAGATGAAGACGAAATGGGAGATACGATACTGCGTGTAGAGTTTGACAGAGCACTGAAAGACCTGAGTCGAAACAAGGCCCCCGGAGTAGACAACATTCCATTAGAACTACTGACGGCCTTGGGAGAGCCAGTCATGACAAAACTCTACCAGCTGGTGAGCAAGATGTATGAGACAGGCGAAATACCCTCAGACTTCAAGAAGAATATAATAATTCCAATCCCAAAGAAAGCAGGTGCTGACAGATGTGAAAATTACTGAACTATCAGTTTAATAAGCCACTGCTGCAAAATACTAACGCGAATTCTTTACAGACGAATGGAAAAACTGGTAGATGCAGACCTCGGGGAGGATCAGTTTGGATTCCGTCGAAATGTTGGAACACGTGAGGCAATACTGACCTTACGACTTATCTTAGAAGAAAGATTAAGAAAAGGCAAACCTACGTTTCTAGCATTTGTAGACTTAGAGAAAGCTTTTGACAATGTTGACTGGAATACTCTTTTTCAAATTCTAAAGGTGACAGGGGTAAAATACAGGGAGTGAAAGGCTATTTATAATTTGTACAGAAACCAGATGGCAGTAATAAGAGTCGAGGGGCATGAAAGGGAAGCAGTGGTTGGGGAAGGAGTGAGACAGGGTTGTAGCCTCTCCCCGATGTTATTCAATCTGTATATTGAGCAAGCAGTAAAGGAAACAAAAGAAAATTTTGGAGTAGGTATTAAAATTCATGGAGACGAAGTAAAAACTTTGAGGTTCGCCGATGACATTGTAATTCTGTCAGAGACGGCAAAGGACTTGGAAGAGCAGTTGAACGGAATGGACAGTGTCTTGAAAGGAGGATATAAGATGAACATTAACAAAAGCAAAACGAGGATAATGGAATGTAGTCAAATTAAATCGGGTGATGCTGAGGGAATTAGATTAGGAAATGAGACACTTAAAGTAGTAAAGGAGTTTTGCTATTTAGGAAGTAAAATAACTGATGATGGTCGAAGTAGAGAGGATAGAAAATGTAGACTGGCAATGGCAAGGAAAGCGTTTCTGAAGAAGAGAAATTTGTTAACATCGAATATAGATTTATGTATCAGGAAGTTGTTTCTGAAAGTATTTGTTTGGAGTGTAGCCATGTATCGAAGTGAAACATGGACGATTACTAGTTTGGACAAGAAGAGAATAGAAGCTTTCGAAATGTGGTGCTACAGAAGAATACTGAATATAAGGTGGATAGATCACGTAACTAATGAGGAGGTATTGAATAGGATTGGGGAGAAGAGAAGTTTGTGGCACAACTTGACTAGAAGAAGGGATCGGTTGGTAGGACATGTTTTGAGGCATCAAGGGATCACAAATTTAGCATTGGAGGGCAGCGTGGAGGGTAAAAATCGTAGAGGGAGACCGAGAGATGAGTACACTAAGCAGATTCAGAAGGATGTAGGTTGCAGTAGGTACTGGGAGATGAAGCAGCTTGCACAGAATAGAGTAGCATGGAGAGCTGCATCAAACCAGTCTCAGGACTGAAAACAACAACAACAACAACAACAACATGGCTACACTCCATACAAATAGTTTCAGAAATGACTTCCTGACACTTAAATCTATACTCGATGTTAACAAATTACTCTTGTACAGAAACGCTTTCCTTGCCATTGCCAGTCTGCATTTTATATCCTCTCTACTTCGACCATCATCAGTTATTTTGCTCCCCAAATAGCAAAACTCCTTTACTACTTTAAGTGTCTCATTTCCTAATCTAATTCCCTCAGCATCACCTGACGTAATTCGACTTACATTCCATTATCCTCGTTTTGCTTTTGTTAATGTTCATCTTATATCCTCTTTTCAAGACACTATCCATTCCGTTCAACTGCTCTTCCAAGTCCTTTGCTGTCTCTGACAGAACTACTATGTCATCGGCGAACCCCAAAGTTTTTATTTCTTCTCCATGGATTTTAATACCTACTCCAATTTTTTCTTTTGTTTCCTTTACTGCTTGCTCAATATACAGATTGAATAACATCGGGGAGAGACTACAACCCTGTCTCACTCCCTTCCCAACCACTGCTTCCCTTTCATGTCCCTCAACTCTTATAACTGCCATCTGGTTTCTGTACAAATTGTAAATAGCCTTTCGCTCCCTATATTTTACCCCTGCCACCTTTAGAATTTGGAAGAGAGTATTCCAGTCAACATTGTCAAAAGCTTTCTCTAAGTCTACAAATGCTAGAAACGTAGGTTTGCCTTTCCTTAATCTTTCTTCTAAGATAAGTTGTAGGGTCAGTATTGCCTCACGTGTTCCAACATTTCTGCGGAATCCAAACTGATCTTCCCCGAGGTCGGCATCTATCAGTTTCTCCATTCGCCGGTAAAGAATGTGTGTTAGCATTTTGCAGCAGTGGCTTATTAAACTGATAGTTTGGTAATTTTCACATCTGTCAACACCTGCTTCCTTTGGGATTGGAATTATTATATTCTTCTTGAAGTCTGAGGGTATTTCGCCTGTCCCACACATCTTGCTCACCAGATGGTAGAGTTTTGTTAGGCCTGGCTCTCCCAAGGCCGTCAGTAGTTCTAATGGAATGTTGTCTACTCCGGGGGCTTGTTTCGACTCAGGTCTTTCAGTGCTCTGTCAAACTCTTCAAGCAGTATCTTATCTCCTATTTCATCTTCATCTACATCCTCTTCCATTTCTATAATATTGCCGTCAAGAACATCACTCTTGTATAGACCCTCTATATACTCCTTCCACCTTTCTGCCTTCCCTTCTTTGCTTAGACCTAGGTCTCCATCTGAGCTCTTGATGTTCATAGAAGTGGCTGTCTTTTTCCAAAGGTCTCTCTAATTTTCCTGTAGGCAGTATCTATCTTACCCCTAGTGAGATAAGCCTCTACATCCTTACATTTGTCCTCTAGCCATCCCTGTTTAGCCATTTTGCACTTCCTGTCGATCTCATTTTTGAGACGTCTGTATTCCTTTTTGTCAGCTTCATTCACTGCATTTTTATATTTTCTCCTTTCATCAATTAAATTCAATATTTCCTCTGTTACCCAAGGATTTCTACTAGCCCTAGTCTTTTTACCTACTTGATTATCTGCTGCCTTCACTACTTCATCCCTCAAAGCTACCCATTCTTCTTCTACTGTATTTCTTTCCGCCAGCCTGTCAATTGTCCCCTTATGCTCTCCCTGAAACTCTGTACAACCTCTGGTTCTTTCAGTTTATCCAGGTCCCATCTCCTTAAATTCCCACGTTTTTGCAGTTTCCAGTTTCTTTAATTTTAATCTACAGGTCATAACCAATAGATTGTGGTCAGAGTCCAAATCTGCCCTGGAAATGTCTTAAAATTTAAAACCTGGTTCCTAAATCTCTGTCTTACCATTATATAATCTATCTGAAACCTGTCAGTATCTCCAGCCTTCTTTGATGATTCTTGAACCAAGTGTTAGCTATGATTAAGTTGTGCTCTGTGCAAAATTCTACCAGGCGGCGTCCTCTTTCATTTCTCTCCCCCAATCCATATTCACCTACTACGTTTCCTTCTCTCCCTTTTCCTACTACCTAATTCCAGTCACCCATGACTATTAAATTTTATGTCACCCTTCACTATCTGAATAATTTCTTTTATTTCATCATACATTTCTTCAATTTCTTCGTCAAATTGAAACTACCAACTTTAGTCTTTCATGATAGTGGTTATATATATGGAAGACTAAAGTTGGTAGTTTCAATTTTCTGATTTTATATTATTCTCACGTTATTAGCAATCAACCAATAATCGTCTTAATTTATTTTTGTCAGTTTGCTAGAGAAATTTGATTCTATTAATCTTTTCCGTCGAGGCACTCGATTTATTTGAAACTAAGTATTCTATTTCACACTACTGGCTAGTGTCAACTTTGTTCAGTTTCAAGTCTACATTTTCATTTTCTGGCACGAATAGCATTATGCCACAATAAGGAGCCGAACATGAGAACACAGAACCGGTACTCCAAGAAAGTTTGTATCCCGAAAACCGCATAAAAAGCTGAATATATATATATATATAACCACTATCATGAAAGACTAAAGTTGGTAGTTTCAATTTTCTGATGTACCCTTGTCCGGTTAATGGCTGACGCTACAGATCAATTTGCAAATAAACAATTTATTTATGAAAATATACAGTACAATCACCAACAAACTTTACATATTCACATACACCTTTACCTTTTATCCAAATGAATACAGACTCATTTAAAGATATTTTTCTCCTGTTACGAGTATATAAAGACAAAGAAGAAGGTGACATATATGCTGACAGAGACACTATTGCTTATCGTACCTATCATATGGCAGAACTCGCTATTAAAGACTTTGGTAAATCAGCATATATGTCGCCTTCTTCTTTGTCTTTATATACTCGTAACAGGAGAAAAATATCCTTAAATGAGTCTGTATTCATTTGGATAAAAGGTAAAGGTGTATGTGAATATGTGAAGTTTGTTGGTGATTGTACTGTATACTTTCATAAATATATTGTTTATTTGAAAATTGATCTGTAGCGTCAGCCATTAACCGGACAAGGGTACATCTAGAACCGGGGGGCTCAAGGATGTAACAGCATGTTGCGCCTACAAAGGATTATTTTGGTCATGGTAACGGGTGGTTTACTGTAGCTATTGTACGTGGAGGTACAGGAGTACCTAGTGTTGGTGGACTTGAAAGTTTTGTTGACAGATACATTATTGCTTATCGTACCTATGATATGGCAGAACTCGCTAGTAAAGGCTTTGGTAAATCAGCATATATGTCGCCTTCTTCTTTGTCTGTACAATCACTGTATATATATATATATATATATATATATAAGAAAGTTGTGTTATTTACACTATTTATAACTAAAGAACGGCTGGACCGATTTGGCTGAAAATTGGTGGAGAGGTAGCTTAGAACCAGGATACTTTTTATTCCGTTCGACCGCTCTAAAACGTGATATAACAAAAACGCATCTGGCGAATAACAAAACGCAAATGACAGCAAAACGTCTATGGTTAAGTATCAGTATGTATCTTTAATTAAAAATTTAAAGAAATAATTTGTATTTTCTTTGAATCAACATTAACAATGCCGCGACCAAGACGATCGAATATTTCTCGACAAAGCCGTAATACAAGAAGGATACAAAACATTACGATTGAAAGGACTGAAGAAAAATTACAAATTGCCCGTGAAGAGGGGCCGCTTTAGTATGGCTCGACTTCGTGCTTCTCAATCACAAGAGCAAAGTGAGGCAGCCCGTGAAACGGCTCGCTTGGCAATGCGAAATCGTCGAGCGAACAACAGATATCAACATGTAGATAATTTTCGACGCACAAGAAGAGATTTATCACGGGATGATTTGAATCGAGCAGCGTTTAGATACGATTGCAGCACTGATTACTTCTTGCATCCTTGCGTTTGCATTGGGCCGATGGACTTTGTTTGCGGGTATTGTGGCGCATTGAAGTTTTCCGGAGAAATGCACGGTTTGTGCTGCCTTAGTGGGAAAGTGAAATTTCCATTATTGACTCCACCACCTGAGCCATTCCATTCACTGCTTTGTGGCGAATCACCCGAATCGCGTCATTTTCTTGCAAACACCCAAGAATACAATAGTTGTTTCCAAATGACCTCATTTGGGGCAGACAGTATCGAAGAACGAGAATTTAGTCCGACATTAAAGGTATTGATTTATTTTTGTACTTACACACAATATAGTAGAAGAATAACTTACTGTACTTATTCGCACGTATTATGTTTGCTAATTCTAAAAAATTACTGACTACAAAAGTAATGAATGGTTGAGTGGGCGAGCAATTTTAGCGGCTAAGAATAAAGATCTAGATGACCTAAACTACATAATTCAGAATGAGATCATTGTTAAAATGCATTCATTAAAATCTATTGACAGTGTAACAAATGAAGATGAAGCCACTAACTATCCAATTGAATTTTTAAAACTCCTTGGATGTGCTTGGCTTACCACTGCACAATTTACGCCTAAAAGTTGGTTCCGTAGTAATCATGCTTCGAAACATAAACCAGCCACAAGTGTGCAACAGTACATGTTTGGTGGCAAGTAAATTGATGAACATTGTTATTTACGCGACGATACTCAACGGAAAATTCGAAGGTGAGGAAGTTCTCATTCTGAGGATCCCGATGATCTCAACCGATATGCCGTTTGAGTTTAAAAGACTTCAGTTTCCGATCCGTCTTGCATTTGCCATGACCATTAACAAATCACAAGGCCAATCCTTGAAAGTTTGTGGTTTAAATGTGGAATATCTATGTTTTTCACATGGTCAGTTGTATGTGGCATGTTCACGGGTCGAAAGTCCATCTGCATTGTTTGTTCTTGCGCCTGATACTAAAACAAAAAATGTCGTGTATCACAAGGTACTTGATTGAAGAGTGGAAGCTATGCACCAAAAAACATAATCATTAAAATACTTATTTTTTTATTTCAATTTCCTAACAACAAATTGAACTTAACATTCAAAATATGATTATTGGCTTTAAGGCGGAACAGGGTTCACCGGGTCGGCTGTCGTTCCCAGCCACAGAAACATTTTTTGTTTTCATTTGGCGTGGAAGGTGTAAACCGAGAGAACAGCAATATCACAAAACGTATACACGGGTCACGTGGAGAATAACCCCCATCCACACACACTATAAATCGTATTTCTTTGCGCATGCGCGAATCTGGCAGCTCGGCCGCGCCAAAAAACGTTTTCTGTGCAGCATCTGGCGATTTCTAGCTGCTACAGCCCAGTTCTAAGCAAAGAAGGGAAGGCAGAAAGGTGGAAGGAGTATATAGAAGGCTTATACAAGGGCGATGTACTTGAGGACAATATTATGGAAATAGAAGAGGATGTAGATGAAGACGAAATGGGAGATACGATACTGCGTGAAGAGTTTGACAGAGCACTGAAAGACCTGAGTCGAAACAAGGCCCCCGGAGTAGACAACATTCCGTTAGAACTACTGACGGCCTTGGGAGAGCCAGTCATGACAAAACTCTACCAGCTGGTGAGCAAGATGTATGAGACAGGCGAAATACCCTCAGACTTCAAGAAGAATATAATAATTCCAATCCCAAAGAAAGCAGGTGCTGACAGATGTGAAAATTACCGAACTATCAGTTTAATAAGCCACGGCTGCAAAATACTAACGCGAATTCTTTACAGACGAATGAAAGAACTGGTAGATGCAGACCTCGGGGAGGATCAGTTTGGATTCCGTCGAAATGTTGGAACACGTGAGGCAATACTGACCTTACGACTTATCTTAGAAGAAAGATTAAGAAAAGGCAAACCTACGTTTCTAGCATTTGTAGACTTAGAGAAAGCTTTTGACAATGTTGACTGGAATACTCTTTTCCAAATTCTAAAGGTGGCAGGGGTAAAATACAGGGAGCGAAAGGCTATTTATAATTTGTACAGAAACCAGATGGCAGTAATAAGAGTCGAGGGGCATGAAAGGGAAGCAGTGGTTGGGAAAGGAGTGAGACAGGGTTGTAGCCTCTCCCCGATGTTATTCAATCTGTATGTTGAGCAAGCAGTAAAGGAAACAAAAGAAAAATTTGGAGTAGGTATTAAAATTCATGGAGACGAAGTAAAAACTTTGAGGTTTGCCGATGACATTGTAATTCTGTCAGAGACGGCAAAGGACTTGGAAGAGCAGTTGAACGGAATGGACAGTGTCTTGAAAGGAGGATATAAGATGAACATTAACAAAAGCAAAACGAGGATAACGGAATGTAGTCAAATTAAATCGGGTGATGCTGAGGGAATTAGATTAGGAAATGAGACACTTCAAGTAGTAAAGGAGTTTTGCTATTTAGGAAGTAAAATAACTGATGATGGTCGAAGTAGAGAGGATATAAAATGTAGACTGGCAATGGCAAGGAAAGCGTTTCTGAAGAAGAGAAATTTCTTAACATCGAATATAGATTTATGTATCAGGAAGTCGTTTCTGAAAGTATTTGTTTGGAGTGTAGCCATGTATGGAAGTGAAACATGGACGACAACTAGTTTGGACAAGAAGAGAATAGAAGCTTTCGAAATGTGGTGCTACAGAAGAATACTGAAGATAAGGTGGATAGATCACGTAACTAATGAGGAGGTATTGAATAGGATTGGGGAGAAGAGAAGTTTGTGGCACAACTTGACTAGAAGAAGGGATCGGTTGGTAGGACATGTTTTGAGGCATCAAGGGATCAAAAATTTAGCATTGGAGGGCAGCGTGGAGGGTAAAAATCGTAGAGGGAGACCGAGAGATGAGTACACTAAGCAGATTCAGAAGGATGTAGGTTGCAGTAGGTACTGGGAGATGAAGAAGCTTGCACAGGATGGATTAGCATGGAGAGCTGCATCAAACCAGTCTCAGGACTGAAGACAACAACAACAACAACAACAACTGCTCACACTGCAAACGGCCTCTCCTCAAGTAGCCAGAAGTGGGAGAAGGCACTGGTCATATGAGAATTCAGCTCTGCACATGCGTACGAGCCCACTGGCAACTGCTCGAACGAACCTACACTAAATCATTGCCGCACGGTTTGAGGCGGCATGTTACAGACTGAACCGCGGCCCTTCCCGAGGGAGGTTAGTGTCCTCCCTTGGGGTGTGGGTGGGCGTGTTTTTTTATCTTAGCATAAGTTCAAGTAGTGTATAAGCCTAGGGACTGATGACCTCAGCTGTTTGGTTCCTTTTGTATTCACACCCACTAAACTTTTTGAACTAAATCATTTATCTTTCATCTTAAAAATAAAAGTTAAAAAAAATCTTTTTCGTTCTGAACTCTAGTTTGGCGTTAAAGTTGATGGTGGCGGGGAAGCGGTTGAGGGGAGTGTGTAGTGTTGGGCGGGGGTGGGGGGTACTAAGTAATACCTGATTGCACCCGTCCTCCCAGGGAGAGTGGTCTAAGAAAGGTTGAGTCACTGACATAGACCATCGTGTGTTGTGGCCTTCAGTCCAGAGACTGGTTTGATGCTGCTCTCCATGCTACTGTATCTGGTGAAAGCTTCTTCATCTCCCAGTACCTACTGCAACCTACATCCTTCTGAATCTGCGTAGTGTATTCATCTCTTGGTCTCCCTCTACGACTTTTACCCTCCACGCTGCCCTCCAGTACAAAATTAGTGATCCTTTGATGCCTCGGAACATGTACTACCTACCTACCTTCCTCCAGTCAAGTTGTGCCACAAATTCTTCTTCTCCCCAATTCTGTTCAGTACCTCCTCATTAGTTACGTCATCTACCCATCTAATCTTCACCATTCTTCTATAGCACCACATTTCGAAAGATTTTATTCTCTTCTTGTCCAAACTATTTATCGTCCATGTTTCACTTCCATACCTGGCTACACTCCATACAAATACTTTCAGAATAGACTTGCTGACAGGCAGAGTACAAATAGTGATCCTCTGCCATATGGAACGAATCGGGTACAAGATTTGAAGAGCCAGTCTGTAATGGTATGTGAGCCTCACTGTCCTTTTCTTAACTAATTTGTGCCTAATTTTATTCTGAAAAGCCGTGTAATGTATGTAAATACCGTAAATGGAGATTTGGTTCGAAAAGTACTTGAAGCGCAACTGGACAGCAAGAAACTCTTTAGCGCGCAATCCCCGCAACGATAGTAGTTGTGAATCTTTGAGTACAGACTCAAAGACAATAGATTTATTAAAAAAAAAGGGCTGTTAATCTTTATCTTGTGGAAAGAGTGCGTGTTGCTAGGCCGTATTGTTACATTTAATGAAAATTGCTATTTCAGCGTAAAACAAAGTATGTGTATGAGTTACCAAACATTTATGTATACAAATTTTCTGGAAGTGAAGAATAGAAATGTCTTGTATCTGGAAAGGGAAGTGAACTTGATTGTCGTCGCCGGCTGTCAATCGACGGAATTGTAAGTGTACAAATTTCAATACAATACAGGAAAGGAAATGCATTCTCTATAGTTTTAATTCAATACGTAACAACCTGTCTTCATTTCTTAAGTGCAGTAATTGGATTACGTTCTTGTATAATAGTATGGAGCAGAACTCCGCCGACCAATTTTGATGCAACAGGGCATGTACTTTGAAGGAAGTCTGTGTGCCAAGCAATCTCCTTTTCTCACGACAAGCAGCTTGCTGTTTGATCTTATTTACATACATCAGTGGTCCCTTTAGGTATGAAAAGCTACAAAAATTTGAGTTCAAAGGTATCTGCAATGCGGCCAAGTAACCAACAGAGCCGTAATTTAAATCTTATTCCTCCAAATTATAATACGTCACCAACTGGTGCAGAGGCTGATTATTTAAGGAGGCAACAACCAAAATTCTGGTACGAGCAACAAGTTAAACTAAAGTCTCAATCACAAATCAGTCTCTCTCTCTCTCTCTCTCTCTCTCTCTCTCTCTCTCTCTCTCTCTCTCTGTCCAAACACATATATAAATATTCATATTATTAAGATAAAAGTCATTTTATAAGTGCTGTGGAAACGATCTCACTAAATAATTTAAAAAAGAAAACAAGTTTGAAATTCTGTCCTAGTCTTCTCGAAGAGCTTTTTTTACGTCTTCCTCGTTATAAATTTGTCTTTTTAGACTGTCTCCCAGCCCTTTCGAAGGGTATCCTGTAGTATTAATATCTGGACTTCGAGGAGACGTGTTGTTTCGGTAGATTATATTGTAAGATGTTGATATAAATTTTTTGATCGATCAGACCCTCCACAAAATGTAGTTGATAGACACCTGCAGCAGTCAGACATCCCACGCCACCAGGGAACCCCCACCGTGTTTCCCAGTGGGCACAATCTGTGTTCCTATTACGCCACACCATTCGCTCACAATGCGGTATATCTACTTTATCAGAAAATACAATTATCCAGAAGACTACATTCCTGAATCCATGTTCAAGGGTAAAATAAAAACATTTCTTTAGATTTTGACTGTCCCAAAATTTCTTGTTAGGTATGCAGCCATTACATCCGTAGGTCTTGCAGGTATATTTGACTGTGTTTGGACGTACTTTCTTGCCCATCAACTACACAGAAAGATTGTAAGATTTATCTGGATTTCTCTGATGATAAACTTGACGTGTTCATGGTAAGTGCGCAAGGGTGTCCGGTCCGTGATGGGTTTATCAGTGTTCTGGCTACGCAAAAGCGCCCTGTTCCCGATTTAACCATTGCTCTATACACGGTGTTGCAAAAAGGTACGGCCAAACTTTCAGGAAACATTACTCACACACAAAGAAAGAAAAGATGTTATGGGGACATGTGTCCGGAAAAGCTTACTTTCCACTTTAGAGCTCATTTTAGTTTCGCCATTATGTACTGTACTTGGCCCAATTGAAGGAAGGTAATGTTGACTTCGGTGCTTGTGTTGACATGGGACTCATTGCACATCAGTACGTAGCATCAACAGGTTAGTGTTCATCACGAACGTGGTTTTGCAGTCAGCGCAATCTTTAGAAATGCGGAGTTGGCAGATGCCCATTTGATGTACGGATTAGCACGGGGCAATAGCCGTGGAGCGGTACGTTTGTATCGAGACAGATTTCCAGAACGAAGGTGTCCCGACAGGAAGACGTTCGAAGCAACTGATCGGCGTCATAGGGAGCGCGGAACATTCCAGCCTATGACTCGCGACTGGGGAAGAGCTAGAACGAAAAGGCAATTCTTCGTGCAGTTGACGATAACCCTAATGTCGGCGTCAGAGAAGCTGCTGCTGTACAAGATAACGTTGGCCACGTCACTGTATGGAGAGTGCTACGGGAGAACCAGTTGTTTCCGTACCATGTACAGCGTGTGCAGGCACTATCAGCAGCTGATTGGCCTCCACGGGTACACTTCTGCGATCGGTTCATCCGACAATATGTCAATCCTCATTTCAGTGCAAATGTTTTCTTTACGGATGAGGCTTCATTCCGACGTGATCAAATTGTAAGTTTTCACAATCAACATGTGTGGGCTGACGAGAATCCGCACGCAATTGTGCAATCACGTCATCATCAAAGATTTTCTGTGAACGTTTGGGCAGGCATTGTTGGTGATGTCTCGATTGGGCCCCATGTTCTTCCACCCACGCTCAATGGAGCACGTTATCACGATTTCATGCGGTATACTCTACCTGTGCTGCTAGAACATGTGCCTTTACAAGTACGACACAACAAGTGGTTCATGCACGATGGAGCTCCTGCACATTTCAGTCGAAGTGTTCGTACGCTGCTCGACAACAGATTCGGTGACCGATGGATTGGTAGAGGCGGACCAATTCCGTGGCCTCCACGCTCTCCTGACCTCAACCCTCTCGACTTTCATTTATGGGGACATTTGAATGCTCTCGTCTACGCAACCCCGGTACCAAATGTAGAGACCCTTCGTGCTCATATTGTGGACGGCTGTGATACAATACGCCATTCTCCAGGAGTGCATCAACGCATCAGGGATTCCGTGCGACGGAGGGTGGATGCAGGTATCCTCGCTAACGGAGGACATTTTGAACATTTCGTGTAACTAAGTGTTTCAAGTCACGCCGGTACGTTCTGTTGCTGTGTGTTTCCATTCCATGATTAACGTGATTTGAAGAGAAGTAATAAAATGAGCTCTGACATGGAAAGTAAGCGTTTCCGAACACATGTCCACATAACATATGTTCTTTCTTTGTGTGTGAGGAATGTTTCCTGAATATTTGGCCGTACCTTTTTGTAACACCCTGTATATACCGACCACTTAAGCAGCCTCGTAAAGGGTTGTGCGCTGATTATGCAAGCTTAGAATGGTGTGTTTGTTAGGGTCGTGCCACTAACCTCATAGCCCACTTCGCAGACTGCACTGTCTGGGCACCGTGCAAAACAGGCGCCAGAGAGACTGTGGCTGCGCCAGCTAAAGTGTTTTTTTTTTTATGACATTTTGTTAACCTTGCTATTTGCTACAAATGTCCTTTGTTCCTTGTTTATCACTAAAAATGATTTACTGGTGTACTTTCCACAGCATTTGTCTTTCAGATTTTGTGTTGGTTTCTTTTTACATGCCACAGATGTACTTGGGTAGGACGTCAAACGGGCCGATTTGGAGCAGGAGAGGCATCACAGGACATTTTAATTTCCAGTGCCTATTATTTTACAAATAAATTCATAAAAGTTGAGTCAGCAAGACCAGGAAAGGTTCAGGGTTCATACTCATTGCAGTGGAAGTTCGAAAACATAACAAAATGAGTTTTTTTAAGTGCGAAATTTCATCATTTTTTCACTTACTAATGGCTGCATTTGTTGCTATAGGTACACTTTTCTTCGTAAGTTAGAGAGATTCTTCGATGAATTTTGCACAGCATACATACCATATGCACAGGTGCATGAAACTCTAGAATTCACTTAATTTATGAAAAAACGAATGAACTGTTACATTTTAAACTTCATGTTTAGGAAAAACACAAATATTATAGTTAATTACCTCAATTTCACCACAGTTTTTAATAGATTTGGGAAATTCTACTGTTTTATACACCTTTAAGTATGGTTTGTGTGCTGTTCAAAATTCATCGAAGAATCTCTCTTACTTACGAAGAAAAGTGTACCGATAGCAACAAATGCTGCCATTAGTAAGTGAAAAAAATGATGAAATTTCACACCTAATAAAAATCATTTCGTTAAGTTTTGGAACTTCCACTCCTACGAGTGTGAATTCTGAATCCTTCCTGGTCATGCTGACAAATTTTTATGAATTTATTTGTAAAAGTATAGACAGTGGAAATTAAAATGTCCTTTGGTGCCTCTCCTACCCCAGGTCGGCCCGTTTCACGTCCTACCCCCGTTGAACAAGTGTGCAGCTAGATGGATATTTTTTGGATACACTGTAGCGACTTCCCAATCTGCCTGTCAGAAGACCGTAGCGCAAGACACATTGACATGTGAACGTGGCGTGAGCGGCAGCATAGCCCAATGCAAAATGTACATATATTATCAATAATAACCAACCCAAAAGCGGTGCACTACAGGGCTTTCCCTTCCATGATACAAAACAGTACGTGGTGGTTTCCGCAGTTAGTCTCTACCACAAAATATGCAGCTTAATTGGTGCATGACATCAAAGAACTGTCCAAAATGTCTCTTCTTTAGGGAGACGAGTTGTACCAAAGTCTTGGGAAATGACATCACCTGCTCAAAAGGAGCTGCCATACACACACACATACACACACACACACACACACGCGCGCGCGCGCGCGCGCAACCAGCTTTAATGGGGGAATAACGTTAGTTGTGTCGCAGGAATGTTCACAGTATTTCTGTATTCTGGATGGTTTAAATTCTTTAGGTGTTTGTCCACTTGCAAGATTTGTCATAGTTAACGGAAATTTCTCAATGCTGTGTCTCGCTTCGTATTGTTTCCACCATCAGTAGATGTGATCCGTGGGGGGACAGTGGTGAGGTGTTTCCATGAGGTGCGGAATAATGTGTGGGTAACGTGTTGGACTGCTTCTGTGTGTTGTTGTAAAACACGGGTAACATACATTTCAGGTTCACGTATCAGACGATGTGGCCGCAAATCATATAGGAATTGGTTAATTAGAAATGTACAGTTCTCCATTTGTGGCATGTATTGACGTCTGAATTTCACTTTCCTTGAAGTATTTACCACTGATTACGCCAAAGAAATACCAGTATTTTCACTACAGGCAACTGCCTGAACTGCGAGAGCTCGAACGTAGCACTCGGTATAGCCCAAGGTCTAGGCTACGTTGACTGGTCAGCTAGTCGAGCGATCTGCTGTCTTATATTTTAATACCTTCCGCTACTTTTAGATGACGGACATGATACCCCATATGACCGTACTTTCGACAATAAGCGTGGGTGGGATACTGAGTCAAATGCTTTCCAGAAATCAAGAAACACTGCACCCACCTGGTTGCCTTGATCCAAAGCTGTCATGTGAGAAAAGTGCGAGTTGAGTTTCACATGATCGATGCTTTCGAAAACGATGCCCATTGGCACTGAGGAGGTCATTCCATTCAAGATACTTGATCATGTTTGAGAGCCCTGAAAATGTTCCAAGATTCTACAACAAATAGATGTCAAAGGATATTGGACGGTAGTTTTGTAGATCACTTCTACTACCTTTCTTATAGACGGGTATGGCCTGTACCTTTCTCCAAGAACTGGACGCGGTTTTTTGTTCCAGGGATCTACGATAGAACAGAGGGGCTAACTCAGCAGCAAATTCAGTGATGGTAAGAACAACCGGTTTTTTAATCTTATAAACAAGATTTTCGGTTGGTTATTGTTGTCAGCTATAATTGCTTTTTTGAACAAAAAATAGCCAATAAACAGCGAATGAAAACGGGGAAAAATTCTAGTTGTGTCAGTGGTACTAAAAATTGCCGGTTTTGAATTAAGAAATTGGAAGTTTGTGGTAAGTTCTTATGGGACCAAACTGCTGAGATCATCGGTCCGTAACCGTACACACTACTTAATCTAAGTTAAACTAACTCACACTAAGTACAACGCGCGCGCACATATGCCCGAGGGAAGACTCGAACCTCAGATGGGAGAAACCGCGCGAACCGTGACAAGACGCCTGAGACCTAAATTAAGTTTTAATTTGTAAAATTTCCATTGGTCTCACATACTTGATTTTAAAAACAAAGTAACGCAACCCGTGCTCGTTTAACAGCAACCCCGAGCAACAGTCATGTGACACTAGAAATGTGGCGCCCATGTCAGTTAGATTACCCTACTAGACGGTACACGCTGCACGCTCTCGTCTATTCGTTCGTGGAAAAGGCAGTTTAAAAGTGAACTGCCGTTACGATACATTCGGAGGTGTAACTACACTACTGGCCATTAAAATTGCTGCACCAAGAGGAAATGCAGATGATAAATGAGTATTCATTGGACAAATATATTCTACTAGAACTGACATGTGATTACATTTTCACGCAATTTGAGTGCATAGATCCTGAGAAATCAGTACCCGGAACAACCACCTCTGGCCGTAATAACGGCCTTGACACACCTGGGCATTGAGTCAAACATAGCTTGCATAGCGTGTATAGGTACAGCTGCAAATGCAGCTTCAACACCATACCACAGTTCATCAAGAGTAGTGACTGGCGTATTGTGACGAGCCAGTTGCTCGGCCACCATTGAACAGACGTTTTCAGTTGGTGAGAGATCTGGAGAATGTGCTGGCCAGGGCAGCAGTCGAACATTTTCTGTATCGAGAAAAGCCCGTACAGGACCTGCAAAATGCTGTCGTGCATTATCCTGCTGAAATGTAGGGTTTCGCAGGGACTGAATGAAGGTAGAGCCACGGGTCGTAACACATCTGAGACGTAACGTCCACTGTTCAAAGTGCCGTCAATGCGAACGAGAGGTGACCGCGACGTGTAACCAATGGCACCCCATACCATCACGCCGGGTGATACGCCAGTATGGCGATGACGAATACACGCTTCCACTGTGCGTTCACCGCAATGTCACCAAACACGGATGCGACCATCCTGATGCTGTAAATAGAACCTGGATTCATCCGAAAAAATGACGTTTCGCCAGGCAACGCCGGTCAACTGCTGGTTGTGCATGAGAAATCGGTTGGAAACTTTCCTCATGTCAGCACGTTGTAGGTGTCCCCACCGGCGCCAGCCTTGTGTGAATGCTCTGAAAAAGCTTATCATTTGCATATCACAGCATCTTATTCCTGTCGGTTAAATTTCGCGCCTGTAGCACATCATCTTCGTGGTGTAGCAATTTCAATGGCCAGTGGTGAAAGTACATCGCCATGTATGCATATACCCAACTTCTATTCAACCAGTATTTGAGACTGAGAGCACTTAGTGACTCGCAACTGACCCCTACGAAATGATCGAAGGATATTTCAGTGTCATTCCAAATTACGATGCAATGTACCTTGGGACATGCATTCATGTCTGGAAGAATATGACATTGTAATTCGGAATAACGCTTCCTTGCAATATCGTATTTATTGCTCGACACTGGGCAAACGACTTTCAAATAAAATAAAATAAAAATGACGTCTTGCCATTCGTGCACCCAGGTTCGTCGTCGAGTACACCATCGCAGGCGCTGCTGTCTGTGATGCAGCGTCAAGGGTAACCGCAGCCACGGTCTCAGGGCTGATAGTCCATGCTGTTGCAAACGTCGTCGAACTGTTCGTGCAGATGGTTGTTGCCTTGCAAACGTCCCCATCTGTTGACTCAGGGATCGAGACGTGGCTGCACGATCCGTTACAGCGATGCAGATAAGATGCCGGTCATCTCGACTGCTAGTGATACGAGGCCTTTGATATCCAGCACGGCGTTCCGTATTACCCTCCTGAACCCACCGATTGCGTATTGTGTTAACAGTCATTGGATGTCAACCAAGGCGAGCAGCAATGTCGCGATACGATACACAGCAAACGCGATAGGCTACAATCCGTCCTTTATCAAAGTCGGAAACGTGGTGGTACGCATTTCTCCTCCTTACACGAGGCATCACAACGTTTCACCAGGCAACGCCGGTCAACTGCTGTTTGTGCATGAGAAATCGGTTGGAAACTTTCCTCTTGTCAGCACGTTGTAGGTGCATATCACAGTGTTTTCTTCTTGTCGGTTAAATTTCGCGTCTTTAGCACGTCATCTTCGTGGTGTAGCAATTTTAATGGCCAGTAGTTTATAATATTGCGGACTTTACAACACTGACCTCTGTTATGAGTCGATGACTGATGAACGTTGCCGTCGTCGGACATGTTCTAAAACACAGTATGAGAGGAAATGTATTTTACAATAGCAGTATAATATTTTCAACTGAGCGTCCTGGGAGATCCTGACTAGAGATGGGCAAACTCGTTCATCCTTGGGAAGTAGTTCACTGGTGATTGCTATTTTTTGGGAACCGTTCATTTTTACTCGTTCACCGTTCATTTGTGCTTGGTATGTTGTTCTTATGAAAAATTGAAAATCAGTGGCATAAGTGACTGAAGGATGGGGGGCGCTAAGATTGAGCATTTGCCACACCCCTGGAGTACAGAATTTTTATTCATGACAGAATTCTCACACACTTCCGATTTTCGTGATCCTGAAAACATCTCTATAGCGTTATGTGACTGACCGCAGTCAAATAATACAAGGTGGCGCACGAAAAACCGGCCCCGAGTATAGACTGCTCGCCATTACGCACGATTTGTTTGACAGCTACGAGCAGAATAGATAAACATGTAATAATTAGGCAGTGGAGAAAAAACAAATAAGCTAATGAAAACAAAAATTTCGGAACAATAGATGACGATTGGTGGGCGACAATGAGTAGTCTAGTACTCGGGGCCAATTTTTCGTACGCCACGCTGTACCACTGAAACAATATTGTAGGAGTTATCATATTCTCTTTACAAAATGTGGCACCAGACACTCGATTGTCGAATATGGGCTTCATTCGGTTGTAAGTCGGTCTGCCTTCCACATCAATAAACTTGCTCTTTTACCTTGGATAAAAAAAAGGACGGAAAATGGCCACTTGTGTGTCTCGTGCCGACATCCTTTGCATGGGTAATAACAAAAAAAAACCTTGCCTTTTTACAAGTATTTCTTCTGCTGTTTATCGAAATAAACTGATACGCCATTCTGTTTCCTGAAAAGGTGTATGTATTACATACCAAGTAATTTTTATGTAATTTACGTAATTATAAAGTACATTTTAACTACCGGTCGTGGGCTCAAGGTATTTTGGATTTTGCCACTCCTGCCCTCGCCTAGCTCCCCCCCACCCCCCCTCCTCCGGGGACTCCGAATACCACTCTAATCACTTGCCTATATGTCGGTGCTTATATACCCATATCAGAGTTGCGCGACATTGAATATACACTGGAGCAACGCACTAAAAATGGAAACTTTTTGATCACCCCTTGTATTTTGTGCAACTGTTGGAAACCATTAAGGCAGTAGACTGTGAGTCATTGGCGCTTATTCACAATACTTTATATTGAATGTTGCAATGTGTTTTAAGTAGATCCAAAACTAAATAAGTGTTACCTGATTATTCCGGAAAAAGTACAAAACCTCTCCTACTTGACCCTCGGGGTACATTGGGTACAGGACATTTTATTACAATTGGTACAAGGTTAGCTGCATTTTTTACTTGAGTTGATTACATTGATTGACAACTAGCTCGTTTCGGTGTAAACGTCATTTTAAAATGTTGTTGTTGTTGTTGAGATGTAATTATTGTGGTATACGTAAGTCGATGTAATACTAAATTACATTGTGCTTACATCTTGGCGGAATGACGTCCATAATGCGGAATGACGTCCATAATGCATCTTGAAGCGACTTTTCTATCTGGTAATATGTATGTCATTACTGTGAATGATGTAGTTTCCTTTGTATTGAATGTTCACTGGACCTGTGGCCGACTCTGCGCCATCAGTCGTGGGATGTGTGGAACTTGGAATGGTTTGGCCTGGGCTCCCCGAACAGAGGGCAAGAAGAGAGATGATGACCACGTGGCAGTCTTCCCTTTGTTCTCTCAGGGAATCCACTGTCTTGTCAGCTATGCATTGAGCACACTTCACTGACCCACTGCCACTTTCTCTGAGGTGTGTACCCACCCTACCTGATGGTGGGCCACATCCAAGTAGATTGCCCAAATTGGGCTGCTTTGTGGTGATCTCTCAACCTACCTGATATGGTACCTTTTGTGTTAGCAGATGACACCAAAGTGGCTGACATGATTTTTACATTTTACCCATGAAGGTGGTTTCTGCTTGCCTCTGAGGTGGGGCTCTTCAATCTCCATGATTGCCCTAAGGGATTGGATTAGAAAGGGTCCCATTGCGGCCCTTGCATGGCAGTATGGCCGGCCCCGCTATCCTGTCGACCATTTTATTCTCCTTGATCTTTTCCATTTTCTGTTTTTGATGTTTTATCTTACCTAGACTTTTATCATCCCGTCCGTGTTGCTCATTTTCTTGATGTAATGGAGGGTGAGATGGTGGTGTTGGGATGCAGAAGGTCTCTCTTCCTTAGCATACCCTGCTCTGGGGACGTCAAACAATATTCTGGGCAGAGCAGTTAGGCCACCTTAGCCCTCTCACTCACCTTCAACTTCTCCTCTATTTTATCTGTCTTATTATATTTTGCTTAAAACAGGGCTTTCCTGGATTTGTCTCTTCTCTTCATGAGGGTTATTCCTGATTCCATAGATATAGGATAAAGGAGCTGATGACCTCGCAGATTGCTCCCTTTAATTCCACTAACCAAGCAACCAATCTCCTGACATTGCTTGCAGCTGGTTGCCAGAGCTTGGACTGGTTCAGTACACACTAGTTCACAGCTGTTCAGTGCCAACTGCACAGAAAAGCCAGCAGGGAACCACACAGTGAGTCTGGCTTCTGACGCCAGGCATTGTACACGGAACACTGTATTGGCTGTGGAAGGTTAAGATCATATATAGAGAAATTATAATCATCGGTAATGATGCAGGAAGAGGGAAAGCAGTCAGCCAAAAGACTGTGGCCTGTGATAAGGAACTGTGTGTCAGCTGGAAAGTCGTTAACATGACATGCCCCAGAAATTTTGAAGAGATTTCATGTAAAGTTGGTGTGGGCTACTAAAAGAGGTAAAGTATTGAAGTGTCAATTACTTCCTCATACATGTATGTGTGCATGTGTCTTTACTGTGAAGTCCAATGACTGTTTGGCAGTGGATGTCCAATCTTCACATCGTTCAGCCTTTATTACCTCGGTGTAGGAGCTGCAGCTGACATCTATAATTCAAAATACGTACTCCAGTCGTGGTATTTCTCTGCTTCTTTTTTCCACTGACAGGTTCTATTACTGTATCCAAATGGCCGTTGTGTGACAACAGATAAGCACGCTAACATTCCTTCTCAGATTCTGTTTTGTCTGCAATTATAGGCGATGGTTACAAGGTCAAACTTTTTAAACTACAAACACACACACAGTTGCATTGGTAGTATTCACACTCTTTTATTTACAATGTTCCTGTAACCAAGTTTGCGAAAGTAGTAACATAAAGTACTTGTCATTGTCTGTTGAGCTGGTAGCTGTTCATCTAACTGAAAAAATCTTTGTTTCACAGCGCCATAACCTCTTGCATAGTGATGATCATAATGCTCTCTCTGTGGGGCTCCGATATCAACCTTCCAGTATTGGTAGTATCTTCTCCCTCAAGTACTTCAAATCTATTGACATTTGAGTCAAGGCTGAACACTCTTGGCTGCACTGAACGCATGGCCATTAATGGCGACCTCCATCCACATGTGTAGAGCCCACTGTTGTCCATTATGCAGTGGCCAAACTCGTTTGGCTCGATAGTACAGTCATGTGTGTGGTATACGTAAACACTGCCAATCCTGAAAATTTCTCGTTTTGTCTTTTTTAAGCCAAAGTAAGTTTTTGAGAATGTGGCTTCACTGTTTTTAGGAAATGAAGTTACTATTTCTGGTGGATAGACAAATAGCTTAATTGTCCAGTAGTTTTTTCCCTTTTAAAGACAGTGTTCCTGTAGGGATGGAAATTAAAATTTTTCTCAAGATCTGTGCATAGTGTTTCTTGTTTATTTCTGTAACACATAATAGCTTGTATCCAGATTTCCATTTTGATTGCTCCCTCATCAAGATGTTCTGCAGACATATGGTCTGTACTTGGGGCTTTCGTAATTCCCAACTTATTCAGAGCTCTTGTGAATATGTTTTAAAATGGATTCACCAACAACTGCTTCTTATGAAGAACACTAAATTCAGTAAATGAATTGTGATTTGCTGTCTCCTTCCAAGTACCAATCTGGGCATCTTAAACAGGCCTTCTACACACTCAGTATTTAGGAGGAGTGAGAATTAGATAACCTCAGAAATTACATCAGCGAGCTCTATGTACTATTGAGAGCACCAATGCTGTTGTGCCGTGACATCACTTACAAAACAATAGTATACAGGGTGTTATAAAAAGGTATGCCCCAACTTTCAGGAAACATTCCTCACACACAAAGAAAGAAAATATGTTAATGGACATGTGTCCGGAATAGCTTACTTTCCATGATTAATGTGATTTGAAGAGAAGTAATAAAATGAGCTCTAACATGGAAATTAAGCATTTCTGGACACATCTTTTCTTTATTTGTGTGTGAGGAATGTTTCCTGAAAGTTTGGCTGTACCTTTTTGTAACACTCTGTATATCCTAGTTGAAGGGAAAGGATATTCTCTGTGACTGGCTGTGACGTATTGTGCTGCGCGTGGTTCCTTAATGTTGCCATATCGGGCTATTTGAGAATTAGTTAATGGCTGAATAGGTAATGTTTCCCAGAAATATGACCCAGGCTTAGTAGATGTTTGATTCCCTGTGTGAAGCAACTTCTGCATGGCTACAAGTATGGCCACTGGCTAGGAGTAGAATAATACAAATTCCAGTCAGAAAATATTGTTGTTTCTCTAAAAAACTGGAGGAGTAAATAGAACAACTCTTTCAATAAAGTACTGCTATAGGTCCTAATGACCTTGTTAATATCATGGCAGATGTACATTTCAAAAGATTTCCAGGTCAAGTATGGTTGCAGTGTAGGAAGACTATCGAAATCAAATCTTCATTTTTTCTGAGGCTTGTTGTGCAAACGAAATGTGCAGAAATAAAAAGGTAGCTCTTTAAAATGGTATTATTAAATATCTGCAGCTATTCACTAATGGCATCAGTTGGACACAGCAAAAATAGTATGGTATTGGAACTGATTGGTGATGAGTCACATTTATCAACCGTTGCTGGAGATTGATCTGCTTGTAGCTCATAGAACTTCTGAGGGTGACTGTAAAGACAGTGGGCTACACACTGATGTCGTGTTTCAGAATCGTCCACAATGGAAGCAGTTAAGGGCACTAAGGAGACAACGGCTGTGGGCATCGGTGCCCTTCTGGACGCCGGGGACTGCGCCATGGTGATCTTGGTGGCCGGCGACACGCGGCTGGTGGTGCACAGAGCAGTCCTGGCAGACAGGAGCCCCATGTTCGCTGCTATGTTCAGGCATGACACGCTGGAGGCCAGCAGCGGTAAGGTGAACATTGAGGACGTAGGGGGGGCAGTGCTGCGCGAGTTGGTCTCGTACCTGTACACCCTGCAGGTCCCCCAGCTGCCCGGCATGGCCCAGCACCTGCTGGTTGCAGCAGACAAGTACGGCGTGTCGAGGCTGAAGGCAGAGTGCGAGCGGCAGGTGGCCGCTCAGCTGACTGTCGAGACCGCGGCGGCCGCAGCTGTCCTCGCAGTCCGCCACTCCTGCAGTGACCTCAGGCACGCTACACTGGCGTTCATTAAGACCTGTCCGTTCGAGGTGATGGCCACTCAGGGGTGGGCAGATGCGATGCTCAATCAGCCTAAAGACTTGATTCAAGTCTGTCAATTGCTTAATGATCCACCACCACAAACCAGGTAAGCATGAGACACCTCACTTATTTCTCATTTCTACATGTGTGTGTGTATTTCCAAGCCTACAATTTTTGCTACTGAGTTCCCTCAGATGTGTCTCTACGGTAAAATACACTATCGTAGACAACCATTTCCTGATAGCTCATGATGCTATTGTATCCTTGTTATAACAGGCTCTCACTGAATCTCTAAACTGGACCCAGTCCATTACCAGATAAATAGCTAACAAAAACCATCAAAGAGTCAATTTGTAGAGGTTAACTTTCTTAAACTACATGCGTACAAAAGTTGTTCTTTGGGTTGTGGCATAAAATGAATAAAAAAAACCACTCACTGTGTGACTACAGTATGAACCATTCTGCTGTGGACACAAAGTTGTCTTGCTCAGCACAGTAATCACTATTCACACATCAGTATTACAGCTTTGTCTCGGCATACGTGTCTTTCACTTTTTGCTACGTGCATGCCGTGTGTCTGTAACTTTCTCAAAATAATTCTTTGTTCTCTCCAAATCCAAACAGTACATGGAAGATTATGGATTACATTAAAGGCACATTATACGAAAGAATAACATGTCTCCCTGCCAGGGCTTGTATGGAAGATGGGCAGAAACCAGGTAAAGTAAGCACCTGCACTCAAATATGTCACTGCTCACACCGCATGCAGCATGCGACCACCTCATGGGACCACAAACCAGTCCTATTGGCTGTTCCAGCCTGTTCCACAAAATTCTGAAATTTCCCATCTCAGTTTGTTCCACTCTCTTTTCAGCCATTACATAAAGCTCACACATTCCCCTGTGTGACACACAGAATAACATGCTTCACTGAGTCCTCAATGAACGGGCATCAAACCTCCATCTGCCTATCTCAATTGCACTATGCTCTGTGGGTTGGGTTGGGTTGTTTGGGGAAGACCAGACAGCGAGGTCATCGGTCTCATCGGAGTAGGGAAGGACGGGGAAGGAAGTCGGCTGTGCCCTTTCAAGGAACCATCCCGGCATTTGCCTGGACCGATTTAGGGAAACCACGGAAAACCTAAATCGGGATCGCCGGACGCGGGATTGAACCGTCGTCCTCCCAAATGCAAGTCCAGTGTGCTAACCACTGCGCCACCTCGCTCGGTGCTCTGTGCTATTCACTCAGTGAATACCACAGAATTTCATTCTACTGTGTCACTCCTTATGACATCATCTATCTCATTTATTGCTGTTGCAAATCCATCTCTGGTAATACGAACATTTTTTTCTGCACCACATTACAGTTATGTATGCACCTAAAAGTCTAGTAGCAATTGACACTGATAAATTGTCTTTGTTTCTCAGCTAGATTTTTAATATTTATGCAGTACATTATGTGCTACTTGTTATACTGCAAACCTTGTGCATAAGATGACACTCCTTGCACTCCTTCAAGCAATTGTGATGAACTCATAGCATGTATTGGAAATCATTCAGTGTGTCTCTGTTTTATTCAGTAAAGAGTAACAAGAAAATTTAACTCTGAATCAACTAACTTATTACAATTGCTATGTATGTTCCTGGAAAAAAAAGAAAGAAAAGCACATCACACCTAAATATTTCTCTGTATTACTCCATTGCTGTGGGAAACAACGCTAGTTCTTACATTTGAAAAAAAAAAAAAAATAGTAATTGCAATCTCTGTGTACATTTCACAAATTCTCTTGGTGACATACATAAGATTCTTGTTGCAATTCCTGACCTTCACCTTCTTCACTGTCTCATACTTTAGACCACTGGATATTAGTTGCTGCAGGTACGTACACACTGTTTGGTTCTGGAGCTGCCACGGTCTTCAGTCGTCAGACACCCCCTTCCCCCTCTCTCTTCCTCATAATGACACTTAACATCACACATTTTATATGCCACAGATGCCTAGAATTTTAATAATTACAATAAGAAATATTGCATTAAGCAGCATATAGTTTTACTGCATTGGTTGGCACAGTTCTTTTGCATTTTCTGGAGAGGGCTTCTCGTGACTCCATGATTAATTTTCCTCACCTTGTGTCCATGCCCGACTTTCTTAACATCGATTTCTTATGGAATTTACAATAGTCAGTCAGTCAGTCAGTCAAGACCGTGTCTTCTCCAGACAGGAAGATATCACAGCTTACTTTAACCACCCATGTCATGGTCCCATAGATGCTTACAAAGTGAGAATGCTCATTTGAAAAATTCTTAAATTTCTGTCAACTATAGTTATTGTATGAAATTTTGATTTATATGTGATTTTTCATACCAAATAAATTCTGCAGTACCATCACCTCTTTCTGTCATTAAATCATGATTTTCATCTTGCTCCCCTGTTCACTGCTCTGAATGCCTTCTCCAGCTCAGTTCAAAACTCGCTGTTGACCTTTCCATTATCTGTAGCTTTCAAAGCCCACTCTTTAATACATACTTTGAACACCATCTGATCATAGTGTCATGTTAATACTTTTTTCTTTTTTTTACAGCCAGATGAGTGCCTGTCCAATTCAAAGGCATTTGTTGATTATGTGGTGAACTGACATGCTCAAAAGTAGCCAAATTACCTAAATTGTGTTCTGCCTGATTTGTATGCAACCACATAGTGTAACTGTCTTGAAATTTGTCTGCTATTTCCACTACAGTTGTCTCATATACAAAATTATTACTACAAGAAACCAATAGAGAGAACTGTTCTCTGTGACTATCAGTCAAGGTAAAAACCAATACCACAATAATGTAAATACCAAAAATCTCATTACTGGAGATAACAGTGCTCAGTGCTTGTGAACTCTAATTTATTACAATGATATTTCGAAAAGCAAGATTCAAATTTAAATAACTTACTGTAGTTTTGGCCCGGGACCCAGGACTCCAATCCTACCATTACTGTTTCTGCTAACTAACCACAATATATCTTAACTATCATTTTAACCACAAGTAACGATGTGTGTGCATGTTTAAACTTAATGTGATGTGGTGTAAAGTTTTGTTTTGGGCAGGTATTCAACTCCAGCACCTAGTAGGGTTGTTAGTGAAGCTCAATAAAATGTTACATAACGAAACATTTCACCAGTAGAGGGACAATCAAACTGAAATAACTTGACAACAAAATTTCCCACTACCATGTTTGAAACCCACTGTACACCATCATTTTCAGGCCATGAACAGTTATACAATGTCAGTTTATTTCAACATTAGTGAGATATGTTAGTGTCTCATCTAGGAATCATGGAATGAAAAGCTCTGTGCTGACTGGGACTCTTAACTATGTGCATATGATTGCTATTTATTACATATGAATAGATGTTGACTATCAAATAGTCTTTCACCAATAGCTAGAAGTAGAATTGATTATGATAAAAAGTTCTGTGTGTGAGAGTCAAAACCTGTGCCAATCGTTATTTTTGACAATGCGTGCAGAAATGTTAAAAATGGCAATTGCTTTTCACCTATGATTTCATGTACATTTGTAATTGAGATAGTGTGTCATTGTCAGAGGAGTTAATTATTTTCTAGTTCTTTATTTATGTGCTAGAGATTTGTTAATTTACTAAAAGAAGAGATACATTTGACTTATAATGACATCAGTCATTGGTAGTCACTACTCTATTCTGAGAATGGGTCCATTATTGTTCATGAAGTGTTCTTTTATTGTAGTTTAAAGAGGAATTTATTTTTTACCATCAAGTGTTATTAAGTTGCAAAAAAGCTTTATTTATCCAACAAGAGACAAACTGGTACACCTGCCTAATATCGTGTAGTGCCCCCGCAAGCATTCAGAAGTGTTGCAAATCGATGTGGCATGGAATTGAGTAATGTCTGTAGTGGTGGTGGAGGGCAGTGACACCATGATTCCTGCAGGACTGTCAATAAATCCATAAGATTACGAGGGGGTGGAGATCTCTTCTGAACAACATATGGCAAGGCATCCCAGATATGCCCAATAATGTTAATGTCTGGGGAGTTTTGTGGCCAGTGAAAGTGATTAAACTCAGAACAGTGTTCCTGGAGCACCACTGTAGCAATTCTGGACATGTGGGTTGTCACGTTATCCTGTTGGAATTGCCCAAGCCCATTGGAATGCAAAATGGACATGAATTGATGCAGGTGATCACATAGGATGCTTATGTACATGTTACCTGTCAGTCATATATTAAAAACAAAGATTCCAAGACTTACCAAGCGGGAAAGCGCCGGCAGACAGGCACATGAACAAAACACACAAACACACACACAGAATTACTAGCTTTCGCAACCGATGGTTGCTTCTTCAGGAAGGAGAGGGAAAGACGAAAGGATGTGGGTTTTAAGGGAGAGGGTAAGGAGTCATTCCAATCCCGGGAGCGGAAAGACTTGATGTCTGCTTGTGTCTGTGTATGTGCGGATGGATATGTGTGTGTGTGCGAGTGTACACCTGTCCTTTTTTTCCCCTAAGGGAAGTCTTTCCGCTCCCGGGATTGGAATGACTCCTTACCCTCTCCCTTAAAACCCACATCCTTTCGTCTTTCCCTCTCCTTCCTGAAGAAGCAACCATCGGTTGCGAAAGCTAGTAATTCTGTGTGTGTGTTTGTGTGTTTTGTTCATGTGCCTGTCTGCCGGCGCTTTCCCGCTTGGTAAGTCTTGGAATCTTTGTTTTTAATATATTTTTCCCATGTGGAAGTTTCTTTCTATTTTATTTACCTGTCAGTCATATATAGATGTATCAGGAATTCCATATAACTCCAACTGCATGTGTCCTACATCGTTACAGAACCTCCACCAGCTTGAACAATCCCCTGCTGACATGCAGGGTCCATGAATTCATGAGGTTGTCTCCATACCTGTACACGTTCATCCACTCAATACAATTTGAAATGACCCTTCCAACCAGGCAACGTATTTCCAGTCATCAACAGTCCAATGTCATTCAACATAGACGTTTTCTGGGTCTGGTACCATGTCATAATGTATAAAACTACTGCTGCTGGACACAAACCAACGTTTCGGCCACAGTTGCAGTGGCCTTCTTCTACCAGCAGACCCAGAAGAAGACTGCTGCAACCATGGCCAAAATGTTGGTTTTTGCCCAGCAGCGGTAGTTTCATACGTTATGTGGTACCATACCTAGAAAACTTTTATGTCAACTGACTCTGGCCGTGAAAGCCTATGCAATTACATCCAGTTTTGTTGTTTATGGGCCCAGACGAGGTGTGAAGCTTTTTGCCGTGCAGTCATCAAGGATACATGAGTGGTCTTCTAGCCCCAAAAGCCCATATCGATGAGGTTTTGTTGAAGCTTCACACGCTGACACTTGATAGCCCAGCATTGAAATCTGCAGCAATTTGTGGGAGGATTGCCCTCTAATCACACTGAACAATTCTCTTCTGTCGTTGTTGGTCCCATTCTTGCAGGATCTGTTTCTGGCTGCAGCGATGTCAGAGATGTGAAGTTTTATCAGATTCCTGATATTCATGGTACATTCACAAAAGGGTCATACAGGAAAACCCCCACTTCACCGTTATCTCGAAGATGCTGTGTCTCATCACTTATGTGCTGGCTGTAACACCATTTTCAAACTCTATTAAATCTTGATAACGTGCCATTGTAGCAGCAGTAGCTTATCTAACAACTGCACCAGACACTTGTTATATGTAGGTGTTGCCACATTCTGCCTGGTTACATATCTCTGTATTTATATATCACTGTTATACCAGTTTATTTGGTGCTTCAGTGCAGTTTCTTGAAGAGGTCATTCATTATTATTATTATTTCTTCTGTTACTATTAACACCACTGATCGTGGCAAAGACGAGGGTAGCCTTAAGCAAATGTAACTTTAGTAGCACAGATGATCACTTTGGATAAATTCCATGCGGAAAATTTTACCAAAGCCAGTAGTGTGGAAGGAGTCCTAATAAAAGTACCATGCAATTGCATTAGAAAATGCATAATTTTTTTCTCATGTAGCATACTACATTGATGTTTATAACCTAGCAGAGCAAAATTAGTTTAAACAAGTAGATACATACATAAGATAATTCAGATTTATCATTTGTCAATTTTTATTTGAGATTCTAAATTGTTCTTTCAGTGACTTACCGGATGTTGTACATCTGAAAGTAGTGAGGATTACTGTGTAAGCATCAGAAAGTGGTGCATGAAATGTCTGTGCCCTGTATGTGGTGAGAGCATTGAAGAAATCATGTCAGAAAATAGTTTACTCATATTGAGTAGCAATGTTTTGTTGTGATGGGCACACCAGTATGGTCCAATCAGTTACTGGCAAATGTGATGCAGTCTGATAATTTAAGCCTTTGTGAGACACTTGCATTTGATGGGTTATGGACTGTGTTGAGGAAGGCAGAAAGAAGTAATGTAGGGTCAAATGTGCCATTGACTGCAAGATCTTTAGAGACAAGCAGAAGCTACATATTGCCAAATGTGGGGAAGGAAATCAGTAGTGCCCTGTCAAAGGAAATTTCTCAGAATTTGTGTTAAATGATTTAAGGAAGTGATGGAAAATAAATCAGGATGGTGATGTGGAGATTTGAACCACTGGGTCATAATTTCATAGAAAGAAAATGTTCGTCCCTGACAAAAAAACATCCAAGCAAAGGCCAATGTGTGTGCTCAGAATGTAACATTATGTACCTGCTGGAATGATGTTTTTTGCTAAGAAATGCTTCTCAGGGGCGTGTCCATAGCCATTGGCATCTGTTGTAATAGTGGTCGGATGCAATAATTTTCATGTCATGTCAAGCTGTAATGTGCACATAAAATAAAAAAGAAGAATAATTATGATTTTTTATTGGGTCTATCTTGTTAACAATGGCAGTTGGTGTTGGTTTAGACTTCCACATACAAAACTTTTCAAGGCATCATTTCAGTTTCAAACATGCCACTCCTAGCAACTGGTGAAAAAGATTTCGATAGTAAACTTCTCTTTGTGTGCAGTCAATAACGATGTTATGAGCAGGGTTTAACTCCCACTCAGCACAGAACTTTTCATTGCATTATTTCCAGTCACAACAAAAATATTTGGGTACCTAACACATTATTGTGCATAATTAACAATCCTAATATTTTCTGGGTTCGAATCCCCATCCAACACCAGACTTTACCATCATTTCAACATGCAAACACAAGCACTCTTGTTTACCCATTGTTGAAATGATATTTAAGATCTTTAGTACGTAGTTAACAGAGACATAGTTGTTAGATTGGAGTCCTGGATGCCAGTCTAGTAAAGTTTTACTCTCATAATTTCATGTTGAAACTTGGTTTTTGAAATGTCATTTAATGCAATAAATTTGAGTTTACAAGCGCACCTGGTGAGAGGTAACTCAGGTGGTTAGCTCACTGTTAAGTCAGGACTGCTACTCTCATTGTCACTGTTTGTTTCACATGTTGTATGTGTTTGGACAGTCACTCAGCAATGCTGGATGCAGTGAGCTGCCCCCAGGTCCCCCCGTGGACGCACTTGCTGACACTATTCCCCTCTCTGTGTGTGCACAGTGTACCAGCTGCTACATCGCTGAGGCCCACCACCACCACCACTACTGCTGCTGGTGCACCTTGCCAGTCTCCTGCCACGGCTGTGCTGCCCACATATCCTCCACTTGATGAAGCCACTGTCTCTCAGATGCGGTAAGTTCTCTCACTATACATGTGCTGCGTGTACACAAACACACACAAACTACTATTATGTTGTAAAGAAGATGGAAAACTGAAAAAGGAAATGTAAGGGTCAGCTTAGATTTATTTAGGGTAACTAAAGTGAAGTGGAACGAAAATCAGAGAATATTGTCAAAAGAACAATAGGGCAGTATCAAGAGACTGAGGAAGTTGTATAATGATAGAGAGAGATTACTTAAGAATCGGTTGGTAGGGAAAATAGTGATTTATTCTCATCAGAATCAGCAAACCAATGACAACAATAACTATGGCATGTAAGCCGACATCATATGGAGGAAATCTAGTGACAGGGAGAGGGAATGACTTCACTGAATTTGTAACTCTCCATGTAAAGAGATAAACATCAACATTCGTGGGGTGTTGGAATGGTTTGGTAGGGGGACAGATAAACACATGTTCGTGAGACCATTTGGGGTGGTCATTAGGAATGAGAGAGAGGAGAAAGAAACTTAACAGTCGACCAAAAAATTTCTGCTAGTAACAATAAATACAGTCATCAAGAATCAAAACAGAAGGAAATGTTGGCAGCTCACCATCGTGTGGACCACCTAGGTTGCACCACGATACTTAGGTGTAATAGCCAGCCCCTGTAATCAAACATCGGAAACTTCACGTTTGGTAGATGATGGGTCTGTGTGAACAGTAGATAGAGTACCCTGAGCATGCAAAGTCCTCAGTTACTTATGATATGTATTCCTATCTCTGTCTTGCTCTACACTTTTAACCCTCTACAGCTTTCTCTATTACCATGGCAATTATTCCCTGCTGCCTTCACATATACCCTATTATGGTGCCCTTCTTCTTGTCAGAGTTTTCCACATACTGCTGTTGTCAGCTATTCTGCAGAGATCTCTCGCAGTTTCTCTCTCTATGACTTCACCTAATTTCAACATCCTTCTATACTACCCCATTTAGAATTCTCTGATACTCTTCCTGTTTTTCCCATAGTAGATGATTCATTTTCATACACTACTGTGCTCCTATCATACATTCCTATATTTCTTACCCAAATGAAGCCTTGTTTTGTGAGGAAAGTCTTTTTTTCCTGTGCCACATCGCAAACTCGCTTTGTCCCTCAGTGTAAATTAGCTTTACGGGTTACAGAATCTGTACAATTTGACTACATTGTGGTTCTTACTTTTGATGGTAAATTTGTCACCAATGTTATTCCTGCTACGCCCCAATACTTTCTTCTTTTCGTAAATCATAATTTGATGCTCAATCGACTGTTGATTACATGCAGCAACTACGGTAATTCTTTCTCACTTTCAGTAGACAAACCAATGTCACCAATGAATTTTATCAATGAAATCCTTTTCACCTTCAGTTTTAATTATATTTTGGGAAGTTTCTTCAGTTTTACCAGTGATTCATCAGGGTTTAGTCTGAACATTTGTAGAAACTACCTGCATCCCTGTCTTGAATCATCTTCAACCAGAGCACTATTTGTTGTTAATTATTGTACATACTATATGTTACCTGCAGTTCCATATGTCTTACACCTATTTTTAAAATTTTGTACATTGTCACTGTTTCATGTTGTCAAATGCCATTTAAAGATTGACAAATACAATAAGGATATATATTTTTTTCTTACATATTTCTTCCGTTATCACGTCAGAGGTCAGATCGACCTCCCTGTGTGCCGGGCGTGAGTCATGCTTTGGTAGCTCAGATAGTAGAGCACTTGCCCGCAAAAGGCAAAGGTCCCGAGTTGGAGTCTCAGTTGGGCACACAGTTTTAATCTGCCAAGAAATTTCATATTAATGCACACTCCTCTGCAGATTGAAAATCTCATTCCTGTTATCATTGTTGACCACATACAAAGAGACATTGACTATTGAATTCATCTTCGCCAGTAGATAAGAGTAAATGTTTGTACCTGACATGATATGACAATGTTCGCCGAATGTGGCCAAGCGGTTCTAGGCGCTTCAGTCCAGAACCACATGGCTGCTACGGTCGCAGATTTGAATCCTGCCTCAGGCATGGATGTGTGTGATGTCCTTGGGTCAGTTAGGTTTATGTAGTTCTAAGTTCTAGGGGACTGATGACCTCAGATGTTAAGTCCCATAGTGCTCAGAGCCATTTGATATGACAAAGTTCTTTGTCTGTCTTGGATTAGAAAGAGATACCCATTGTATTGTTGACAAAGCATGGAGAGGCATTAAACACAGAGTTCTAATATCAGTACAGCACATATTTTCCACATCTCAAGCGCAAATACCATAAGAAAGAAATGCCCTGTGACCTTTCATGGCAATTGGCTCATTAAGAAAAAAAGTTGTGTAAGAAAGGTTACTGGTGGCAACATTTCAAACTTGCATGGCCCAACCTATAATGTCTTTGCTCCAATAGGTAGTGAAGGGATGTTGTGTTTCATGTTGCTTTGGAACCATGGTGGAACTCTACATTGTTCAAATGACATTGCTAGAGGTGAATATGTGCTGTTTGTGCTTGTTAAAAATAATTGCCTGCTGTGAGAGTTGAACTGAGACCTTCGGCATAAGTAGTTAGTATAATTCCAACATAGCACCAACCTACAAAGAGCATTTGTTCATATTTGTGTCGTAAAGACAGATGCTGCACACTGAAGGAGAACTGATTCCCTGGAGGTTGATGACAACTTGTTCTGAACATTATTTTTTTTGTACATTCATTATTCACTAGCTGTTTTGGGTACCCAATGTGTGATTTTGACTTTGTTTTGTAATCATGGGAATAAAATCACATAGCAGCCTACTGCAGGAACTGGCAATACAGTAGGATGTGGAAATTTCTGCTGAAAGTGTTGTTTTCCACTTGTGATTCTGTGCTGATGTATGTGTTTATGGTAAACTTATAAATATGGCAGCAGTAAACACAAAGGCTAATAATCAAGTGCACTCTTTTTTAAATGGCATTTTTTTTCTCGTGCAATAGCTTAGAGAAGGGGGTAATGGTATCGTCATATGCAGATTTTTATATGAAGAATATCGGTTTATAATCGAAAATGGCCAAATTGACATGAAAAAAATTAGGATGGGGATTTTGTTAGGCATGTTGTTAACATATTTATCTTACTGGTAATTCTGATGAACCACCACCACTTAACCTCCGTTGGATATGTGCAGTCAGTGGACAATGATGGGTGAAGATGAAAGACAGGAAGATTAAAAATAATAAACACCTTTCACATGTGAGTTCATAAGAGATGAAGCAGAAGCTACAATTGGAAAGGATGGGAAAGGATATCGACCCCATTCACAAAAGGATCCCAATATTTGCCTTAATCGATTTAAGGAAATACAGAAAATCTAAATCACAATGGTCATATGGCGATTTGAAGCACCGAGCATTAACTTCGTAAACAGAAAACTTTAACTGACCCTAATAGAAAGTATCTGAAGCAAACATCAGTCTGAACCACAAAACATTCCATTATGGATATAGTGTTAAGAAATGAATTCTGGTGATATGTCCATTGCACTTGTGATCTGTTTTAAATGAAGAGGTCAATATATATGAAGAGGGCCAGGAAAATGGCAGCTAATGTTGCTACGGTACAACAATCATCCGTACTATGCTGATTTCAGAAAAGAAGCTGTCCAAGTGTTTGGCTGGAAAGTAATCCGTACCACACTACTACTTCAGATTTAGTGTCCTTTAGCATTAATATTTCTCTTCCCCTATTGAACAACCATCAAGAATGTTTGTTCGTAGACAAAAATGCACTTCAGACTCGGATTTTTGATAACTTTATCTCCAAACTAAGTGTGAAACAGACAAATTGCATGCCCATTGTCAGACTGTTTCAGTTAATGGGGGCATGGAGAATATAGATATTGTTGATGATTAGTTTCTATCTTACATCTTTTTGTTACTGCATTAGAAATTCTATAAAAATTTGCTCTGCTGTAATACAAATTAATTGCAGCTTACCAGGATACCCTTATGGCCGAAGCCTAATTTAATCAAATGAATAGTATCTGTAACACGAGTCCACACACAACATGCATTAGCAAGACATCATGCACTTTTGGCCCCCATCTGGTCTGTGTCTACATGAACTCCTGTGTCCTACCCAAGAAGCATGTTGAGATTACCTCATAAATATATTAACCTTGCTTTGAGAGTAAATGGAGAAAGAAATACAGTTTACAAATTATTCAATTCCGTACATAATCAAGTGGCTTATGCATTAGAAAATACTGTCATATCTGTTGAAGTAAGAAGGAAAAATGTAATTTTTTAAAAGGGACTGCAATTTCTTAAATTTTTCACCTTTAGATCAATGGGGTACTAAATTGACAATGCGATGAGATGTAAAACAGTGAAGTTAAGATTTCCGTAGTTGCTTTTGATCTGGACTTATATAACTCATTAAGAGTAGAGGTAAAAAGCCGAAAAAATGTTTAGACTTGTAGCATGATTAGGACCTACAGCTAATGCAGTGTTCCTTGCACAAAGCAGCCACATTACAATTTGACACCCCATTGTTAAACCTTAAGTGAGAATGTTGAAATATCCAGTGAATATATCAGGACAATTATGAATCATATACACTAGGAAGTAAATCAAAGATCACATAGTTCCCAAACATACTGTACAGTGTTGCCAGTTCCTCGTTAAGACGTAGGGCTAGGGAGATACGTTTGTTCAGATTATTTGCTGAACTTACTAGCACTTGGGAAGCACGCTTTTCGAAAACACAATGAAACTGTCTGCTACTGTGTTATTGGCAATCAAAAGTTCTGAAACCTAGTCAGAATTTTATTCACATATTTGTAACTATGCTTTTGGTCTGCAGTATACTTATGAATAATATTAAGAGTCACCAACTGTAAATCAAATAACATAAAGAGCATAGGGAATTATTTGGATGGTCCTACTCATCACTAGCTGTTGTAACTATTTCTTTTATTTTATTTTTTTTAAATTGTACTGCAGACATGCAGCTCATTCACCAGAAGTGATTCACTTTTCTAACACCACCTGACAGTATCAACATTATGAATAATGTTCTTACTGTTCACTTAAAGTTGTTTTCCTTTCATTGGCATCACCTCTAACATGCAACAATCCAGGTAAAAAGACAGTGTAACACTGACTAGAAAACACGACCATCCACAAAGATTTTTCATAAACTGCAAATAACATGCACTTTAAATATCAGAAAAGCAAACAGCACAGGCAAAACTTATCAATGACCAAAGAAAAAGCACTCAGAAAGCTGTGAAAAAATGAACAAGTGCATGAGTATAGTGCAAATTCAATAATGTTACGTTGAGAGGCTATATTACTGATGGTGACGTATTTCTTATGTTTATTTGTTGTGTTCACACAAGGCCGTGTTTAAAGTGGTTTTTTCAAAATATTTTATTGTTTCATAGTCAAGCTTACGCTGAGATGTGAAATGTGGGTGTAGATGTTTCTTGTCCTGATCTGAAATAGTGTGCTTGAAGGCTGTTCTTTATAACATATCTTTCATGAGTTTATATTTACTGCACAGTCACTTATTAAGACATGGAATCTAAACACACATAAACTCTCATTTCAAATCTTCCATAATGCTACCAACACAGCCAATGATTCAGAATGCGCACGCCACACTTTGTGCTTCACTCTGCTATTCTGACATAGCGTGTCCATTTTTCTCTGCCCAGCTGAGTACAATCAGAGCAAAGCATCTTCCTTTGGCACTGTAATAGATGCCTCTGTGTACTGCAAATATCAACTCACAAGAAATGTTGTAAAGAATTGCCTTCCTGTACTTGATTTCAGATCAGGACAGGAAACATTTACATGGACATTTCACAGGATGAGCTTCACTACCAAACAACTGAATATTGAGAAAAAAATGCGTCAAACATTTCATATCACATCACACGGAATCTTACACATACAGGGTGGCCTCACGAAGATAGGCGAGAAGAATAACAACAATCTGATCACTGACCAAGGCTTTGTATTGGATTTTACCACACAAGATACCCAACAGAAAGTTAAGGACCTGACTCACATCTTGAGGCTTAAAGCAGAAATACATTCATGTGTTATTGCCATGATACAAGAGCTACTTGGAAGATCACCACTGAAATATAAACTTACTTTCCATTTTATGTTTGGACCCTTTAGCAGCATTAAATCAAGAAATGGATGTTAAAAGGTAGGCATTGTGCCTTCGAATTCTCGTTTCTGGTGTAACGTTATCTAGTGTAAAACCAGATTGTGTTAAACAAGAGTTTGTCAATATTTGTAGCAATCATCTTACTCAAAATGAAATGATAGTTCAAAGAAGTGAAATTTGTTTCGACGAATTTTGAATGAATGTCGTTAAATTTTCACAAAAAGCATGTTACAACTTTGCAGATTTTCTCTGAATCACACTTTTGTGTGGAAATGATGTTGGAAATGAGGTTTTTCATTGAATTTTGAATTTATTGTTGAGAATCATAAAAAAGAAAATGTCTTGTTGCTCACAGACATTTATGCTGCGATCCATGCTGTTGACAATTTCAAAATCAACAAAAGTTTAATTTTGTCTTTATGGAATACAGGTTTGTTGCAATAAAGACAATAAAAAGAAACAACTAAGTGAAACTGAAAAACAAGAACAACAAGAATTTGTCAGAAAAAGGATGCAATCTAAAATTAAGATGTTATAATCTAAGAAAACAACAATGTTGGCTGAACCACCTAAAATTATGGCAAAAAATGAATATTTGAGAAACTAGTTTTTGTTTAAATGTTTTTCATTGGTTTTTGATCAAATTGTTCATAATAAAATATAAATTAGAATACTTCTCTTTGTGAAACTTATAGTGCCAAAAGCATGACAGGTAGATGCGTTTATATGTTAAGTGATTTCATAAAATACTATTAAAACTGATAAAAAAAGATAAGAATATAAAATCAGACCAGTATAAAGCCTGCATACTTTAGCGCACTCTGAGCCATTAAAATTCATTGATATGGTGCTAGAATTTTGTTTGGCTGTACAGATTTTAAAAAAATTATTGTGAAAAATATAAATGAGAAACTGAAACAGAAAACATAGCTGTTAATTTCCTGCAAGTACAGTATAACATATGAAATGTAGTGTGTGTGTGTGTGTGTGTGTGTGTGTGTGTGTGTGTGTGTGATTTTACCTTAGTAAGTATCTTATAGTATGGCCAGTCACTCAGATGTCACATAAGGGTAGTTATGCATAGAAACAGGAATATGCAGGGTGTGTGTTGTATGCATCAGACAACACTTGATCTTTATCTTGACAGACTTGGACGGGTGAGACTTTTTGATGAATATTCAAACTGCTATATCTCATGCAATAATTGATGTCTCGCCACACCGTTTCCTCAAAAATAGCCCTTGCACTGATATGTCACTTCAAAGAGAAACAGTATTGTAACATATGATTTGTTGTGAAGTATTGGTTACGGAATCATACAAAGACATTTTTTGTTAAAGAAACTAATTTCACATTCTCATTGCCACGAACAACTTAAATGAGAAAGTTCTACATGAAAATTAAAACTATTCTTTGGATGAAATGCAACATTCTAGATGCACTAATTCATGAGAAGTGATTGTGTTTCAGTGTGTCTGCCCTTTATTGCTTCTGTCACCTGACTGTTCAAACCACCGCATGATCATAAGAAGTGTAGTTTAAATGGACAGTGTTCTATAAATGAATGCAATTCAAATACCATACAAATTACAAAGTGCAGTACCCTGCAACTGTTCAAACTCGGCTTATTCAGTTATACTGTAGGCTATGTGTATGACATATTTTAAAGCTATTACTTGTCATGTCCAGCAGAGTATGTATGTACGTACAAATGTATGTAAGTATCTATTGAACTGGGGACCTTGAAACAACAGAGGCTCTGTCCCCGCCATAAACCTCAGTGACTCACAACCCCACAACACGGCACAGCAGTCCACTCACCCCACCACTGCCCCACACCAAACCTAGGATTACTGTACGGTTCAGCCCCCAATGGACCCCCCCAGGAATGTCTCATTCCTGACTGGTGTTACACCAGTGTTTGCGTAAGTGGTGGGAATTTAAGGAGATTGGACCTGGATAAACTGAAAGAACCAGAGGTTGTACAGAGTTTCAGGGAGAGCATAAGGGAACAATTGACAGGAATGGGGGAAAGAAATACAGTAGAAGAAGAATGAGTAGCTTTGAGGGATGAAGTAGTGAACGCAGCAGAGGATAACGAAGGTAAAAAGACGAGGGCTAGTAGAAATCCTTGGGTAACAGAAGAAATACTGAATTTAATTGATGAAAGGAGAAAATATATAAATGCAGTAAATGAAGCAGGCAAAAAGGAATACAGACGTCTCAAAAATGAGATCGATAGGAAGTGCAAAATGGCTAAGCAGGGATGGCTAGAGGACAAATGTAAGGATGTAGAGGCTTATCTCACTAGGGCTAAGATAGATACTGCCTACAGGAAAATTAAAGAGACCTTTGGGGATAAGAGAACCACTTGTATCAACATCAAGAGCTCAGATGGAAACCCAGTTCCAAGCAAAGAAGGGAAGGCAGAAAGGTGGAAGGAGTATATAGAGGGTCTATACAAGGGTGATGTACTTGAGGACAATATTATGGAAAAGAAAGAGGATGTAGATGAAGACAAAATGGGAGATACGATACTGCGTGAAAAGTTTGACAGAGCACTGAAAGACCTGAGTCGAAACAAGGCCCCTGGAGTAGACAACATTCCATTGGAACTACTGGCGGCCTTGGGAGAGCCAGTCCTGACAAAACTCCACCATCTGGTGAGCAAGATGTATGAAACAGGCGAAATACCCTCAGACTTCAAGAAGAATATAATAATTCCAATCCCAAAGAAAGCAGGTCCTGACAGATGTGAAAATTACCGAACTATCAGTTTAATAAGCCACAGCTGCAAAATACTAACACGAATTCTTTACAGACGAATGGAAAAACTAGTAGAAGCCGACCTCGGGGAAGATCACTTTGGATTCCATAGAAATACTGGAACACATGAGGCAATACTGACCTTACGACTTATCTTAGAAGGAAGATTAAAGAAAAGCAAACCTACATTTCTAGCATTTGTAGACTTAGAGAAAGCTTTTGACAATGTTGATTGGAATAGTATCTTTCAAATTCTAAAGGTGACAGGGGTAAAATACAGGGAGGGAAAGGCTATTTACAATTTGTACAGAAACCAGATGGCAGTTATAAGAGTCGAGGGACATGAAACGGAAGCAGTGGTTGTGAAGGGAGTGATACATGGTTGTAGCCTCTCACTGATGTTATTCAATCTGTATATTGAGCAAGCTGTAGAAGAAAAATTCGGAGTAGGTATTATTATTCATGGAGAAGAAATAAAAACTTTGAGGTTCGCCGATGACATTGTAATTCTGTCAGAGACAGCAAAGAACTTAGAAGAGCAGTTGAACAGAATGGACAGTGTCTTGAAATGAGGATATAAGATGTACACCAACAAAAGCAAAACGAGAATAAGGGAAGGTAGTCGAATTAAGTCGGGTGATGCTGAGGGAATTAGATTATGAAATGAGACACTTAAAGTAGTAAAGGAGTTTTGCTATTTGGGGAGCAAAATAACTGATGATGGTCGAAGTAGAGAGGATAGAAAATGTAGACTGGCAACGGCAAGGAAAGCGTTTCTGAAGAAGAGAAATTTCTTAACATCGAGTATAGATTTAAGTGTCAAGGGATCACCAATTTAGTATTGGAGGGCAGCGTGGAAGGTAAAAATCGTAAAGGGAGACCAAGAGATGAATGCACCAAGCAGATTCAGAAGGATGTAGGTTGCAGTAGGTACTGGGAGATGAAGAAGCTTGCACAGGATATAGTAGCATGGAGAGCTGCATCAAACCAGTCTCAGGACTGAAGACCACAACAACAACAACAACAAATGAATAATTATTACTGTAAAATTGTTGTTTTGGTACAAAATATTTACAACTGTGAATGAATATAACAATTATTAATGCGTAAGTGGAGACAGTATTTGCGCAGCAGTCGCCTACATAGTGTAACTGAGGTGGAATAAGGGGATAACTGAGGTGGAATAAGGGGAAGCAGCCCGCATTTGCCGAGGCAGATGAAAAACCACCTTAAAAACCATCCACAGGCTGGCCATCGCAATGGACCTCGACACTAATCCGCCTTAACCTGGATAAGCTGGGAAAATTCAAATTTGGTAGTCACCCTGACATATAAGCAATCATTTCACTCCTTGGTAGCGCAGCCAACACATCCAATGATTCAGAATGCACATTCTAATCTTCCTATGTTTTGCTGTGGTATTCTGCCACACTGGGTCCATTTTGTTCTGTAGCTAAGTACAAACAGCCCAATCATCTTCCTTTTGCGCCTCTGTGTGTAAACTCACTCAGGAAAGACATTATAAAGAACAGTCTTCTCATACTCAAGTTCAAATTGGGACAACAAACATTGACACATCTCAGCATAAGCTCCACTATGAAACAACAAAATATTGACAATGTTTGATTGTGCTTAGTTAACCAGCCAGTTACGTACTAGGTTCGAATCTCTGGTCACCACAAAAGTTTATATCATGTCACTTAAAGTTTAAACATGCTCATTCTTTGTTACTTGTGACTGAAACCATATTTAAGATATTTCGTTTTTACTTAGAGGAACAATAGCTGCCAGATTGTATTCCAGACCCTTGAGCAGTAAAAATATTTTATTGGTATAATTACGAGGTGACTGTTGCTTTTGCAAATGTCGCTTATCGTAATATATATGCATTTACATGTGTAATGGCTGTATGATGTCAAATAGAGTTTTCTGATATTTGCATTATCATGGTATTACTTTGCATTTAGACTGACAGCCATACAGAGCAGTTGTCTCTTGTGGCCTCTTGCAGTGACCATTTTGTGTAGTCAAATGACTGTACCAAAAAGAGTGCAGACACCCTGCAAGACAGTTCAGTTATGTGGGTTGCAAGCAAACCAGGTGAAACACAATTCAGGTCATTCGTTTAAGTTTGAGGATAATAGTACACACACAAACACACACACACACACACACACACACAGAGAGAGAGAGAGAGAGAGAGAGAGAGAGAGAGAGAGAGAGAGAGAGAGAGAAATGATTTGACCAAATCGCCATCTTTATGTCATAAACTTCCAGTATTTGGTGAGGCTGTATCAAGAAATGAGCCAATAACCAGATGGAAATTTTTTGGCTGCGTATTCGGAAGGTACCCCTTTGAAAACCTGGAAATATGATTCCTCTTGTGAGTGACTTCCAAGCTGCAGACAGAGAACCAGTGTTAGCTGGAAGAAGCTTGTGTTGTGGAGGTGAGCGACTGTTTGGACATAGCATCCTGAGATCAGAGGTGACTTACAGGAATCAGTGTGGCAAATTGTGAGAACGTAATTCCTTCAGAGGTTGTATGAAGCAATTTTGAGTGGACGATGAAGATTTTTTATAAGAGGTATAGAACAGATCTGCTGTACCTTAACACACACAGCTTTGCACACTGTTTTGTATTGTAGAAGGGGATATAGTAAATATGTATATCCAGAACAGAACTGTTTTCTGGTGTGGTAGTTTTCTTCATTATGTGTATGTTGTGTACTTGTTCCAGAGAGTGGGAATTTCTGTGTTTTGTGCAGGAGCATCTCTGCAGAGGAGAGAGATGACAGGCTGTTCAGGGCAGCTGATGGAGGGGCGGTGGAGGAGGTGAGGGTGCTGCTCGCCGCGGGTGCCAACGTCGAGGCAAGAGAGGGCGGGTGCGGGTGGGAGGGAACCCCCCTGCACTGTGCCGCACAGGAGGGACATGTGGAGGTGGCGAGGTGCCTTCTGGACGCCGGTGCAGTGGTGGACGCCAGGGACGAGGACCAGCGCACACCTATGCACTTTGCTGCAGAGAACGGCCACACGCTTGTTGTGCAGATGCTGCTAGAGGCCTCCGCCGACCCCAACGCCACAGATCTCACTGGGCGGACACCACTTCTCTGGGCGGCATCGAGGGACCACACAGATGTGGCGGCTTTGCTGCTCGCAGCAGGGGCTGAGAGAGGGAGCAGAACTGTTAATGGGCGCACAGCCCTACATTTCGCCAGGGGGAACAACAACAGAAGGCTCGTGGAGATGCTGTCCTGAGCCAGCCCAGCAATCTGCTTTGCAATAAAACTCTTATAACTCTTCCACATCTGTTATGTTTTTTTTTTTTTTTAAGTTAAGAATGCAAATATTCAATGCTACTGTCACTCATAAATTGTACCCCTCTCAAGTACCAAAGTGTACACAAATATTCTAGCAACACTGCAGCTAAACTGAGACAACGCCAGATAAGAGTAAAGTAATTCAAGTAACAGGCAACCTTTCTCTCAAGAAAAATGAATCGAGCACACTTCCAGGCTAAAATTCGCAAATGTCAACATAGACTGAAAAGTAGTTCACTTCATTTCAAATAAACACAATTACTCTAATATCTGATCACAGTATTTCGCCCAGTGTACAAGCTGCTGGTTTAGAGTGTTGTAATGTGCAGCTTGCCGAGATCACTGGGATATGAGTTCTCGCCTCTCAATTTAGTTCTGTATATTCAGCAAACTTTGTACAGTACCTTGCTTCCTGTGTTCAATTACAATTTGATATTAGTAGCAATATTCATACCACATAATGCGCTTATCATCTGGAACTAAGCAGTCAGTAGACATTTAACTAAACAGAATCAAAACATAATCTCATTCAACACAGCTGTAATGCTGTCCTTGCAAAACGCATCACCATGTACTGAATGATGTGGACCTTTATACTGATATTACAGGGTAACACAGTAAACTAACCCCACTTTCATCCGAATTCCCGCCCCGTCCGTCTGCAGGGCACTGTCCTCAGCCAGGGGCCGTCTTGCAACCCGCCACGCCACTGCAGCCAGCGCCCTCACTGCCCCAGGCGGCTGTCTGCGGAACTACGGCTCCCACCAGCTCTGCGACCGACTCTGGAATGAAAGGTCTACCCTCCTGGAAATGGAAAAAAAGAACACATTGACACCGGTGTGTCAGACCCACCATACTTGCTCCGGACACTGCGAGAGGGCTGTACAAGCAATGATCACACGCACGGCACAGCGGACACACCAGGAACAGCGGTGTTGGCCGTCGAATGGCGCTAGCTGCGCAGCATTTGTGCACCGCCGACATCAGTGTCAGCCAGTTAGCCGTGGCATACGGAGCTCCATCGCAGTCTTTAACACTGGTAGCATGCCGCGACAGCGTGGACGTGAACCGTATGTGCAGTTGACAGACTTTGAGCGAGGGCGTATAGTGGGCATGCGGGAGGCAGGGTGGACGTACCGCCGAATTGCTCAACACGTGGGGCGTGAGGTCTCCACAGTACATCGATGTTGTCGCCAGTGGTCGGCGGAAGGTGCACGTGCCCGTCGACCTGGGACCGGACCGCAGCGACGCACGGATGCACGCCAAGACCGTAGGATCCTACGCAGTGCCGTAGGGGACCGCACCACCACTTCCCAGCAAATTAGGGACACTGTTGCTCCTGGGGTATCGGCGAGGACCATTCGCAACCGTCTCCATGAAGCTGGGCTACGGTCCCGCACACCGTTAGGCCGTCTTCCGCTCACGCCCCAACATCGTGCAGCCCGCCTCCAGTGGTGTCGCGACAGGCGTGAATGGAGGGACGAATGGAGACGTGTCGTCTTCAGCGATGAGAGTCGCTTCTGCCTTGGTGCCAATGATGGTCGTATGCGTGTTTGGCACCGTGCAGGTGAGCGCCACAATCAGGACTGCATACGACCTAGGCACACAGGGCAACACCCGGCATCATGGTGTGGTGAGCGATCTCCTACACTGGCCGTACACCTCTGGTGATCGTCGAGGGGGCACTGAATAGTGCACGGTACATTCCTAGACCGGCAAGGGAACTTGCTGTTCCAACAGGACAATGCACGTCCGCATGTATCCCGTGCCACCCAACGTGCTCTAGAAGGTGTAAGTCAACTACCCTGGCCAGCAAGATCTCCGGATCTGTCCCCCATTGAGCATGTTTGGGACTGGATGAAGCGTTGTCTCACACGGTCTGCACGTCCAGCACGAACGCTGGTCCAACTGAGGCGCCAGGTGGAAATGGCATGGCAAGCCGTTCCACAGGACTACATCCAGCATCTCTACGATCGTCTCCATGGGAGAATAGCAGCCTGCATTGCTGCGAAAGGTGGATATACACTGTACTAGTGCCGACATTGTGCATGCTCTGTTGCCTGTGTCTATGTGCCTGTGGTTCTGTCAGTGTGATCATGTGATGTATCTGACCCCAGGAATGTGTCAATAAAGTTTCCCCTTCCTGGGACAATGAATTCACGGTGTTCTTATTTCAATTTCCAGGAGTGTATTTCACTACCAAAGAACTAAAACCAATGATGCTGATAATATGCTACGAAACAACTAAGCACAGTGAAAGAACTTAGCAGGTTGTGAAAATAAGACGACAGCAGCAGTCCCAGTGGTTAAACACTGAATTACAGCTGAGAACCAGACAGCACCTACAGCTTATCATCAAAACTCTCGTGTAGCGGCAATGTAACGCAAACCTGGCACAAATTAGCTGCGAAATTTACAGATGGTTCATTGCAGACAACTTGGTTTATCAAGACATGCAAAAGTCACTAGAAGTTGTAAAATAATCGGAAATTGATGATGTCACACACAAAATGTAAAGGAAGTCCTGCCCTTATAGTATTGTTGTCTGTACTTGGCGTATAAGATTGCAACAACCAAAGTAATTGTAGCTGTATTTGAGGCAAAACAGACACGGTCAGATTTCAGCACATAAAAGCAAAACAAATTTCACATCACACACAAGTCTTGTCACTCATCAGTCACAATGCAGCTACAGGTAATAAAACTGCATTAACTTAAAAGAGCAGCAATTCCATATCGATACGGGTACCAACTGCCAGGGTCGACATTCTGGGCCCCAAGTAAATGTTTCTAGGCCCATGCTCAATTTTTTTTTATTTTAAGATTTGTTAATTTGGATAACATCAGAAAGAGTTAATGCAAAGAAATGTATGGGATACTTTTTTTAAGAAACTATAACCCTCGCAGTTTACATAAATTTGATACTTGACCAAAATGTTCTTTCTCTCTACCTTTTTTTTAGGATTTACCCGTTTCATAATTCTGATACAACATAATCAGTGAACAAACTCTAAGTTTATTGCCATTGTAGCCAGTCCAACAAGCTGCTGTTGCCCCACTGTCATTCCGTAACAGTTCTTAACTGTTGCAACAATGCTCAGTGACCACTCTGCTTGTGGAATAGCAACAGGCAAAGTGCAGAAAAATCTGTAAGGCTGTCATTGTGTTGTGCAGTACATAATTAAAATTGCACTTAAGAAGAGCATTGAGAACGCGTAGAGGTAGTGGCTCCGACCGAAAATTAGTTGCATGAATCTTTATTAACAGCAAATTTCTCCTTTCAGAATCTGCTTATTAACGTCCACACTGTAGAAGAATTCGGTATTTTGTATGTGCTCAGACAGTGGACAACTATGTTAACCTGTGTAGTTCCAGAGAATCCAAATGTGGCCATGTTTGTCTATGACACCATAGACGAGTTTCCTACGACTGCACAACATTGCAAACATTTAGTTTAAAACTGTCATTTAGGCTCTGGTTTAAATCATATTCTGGCATTTCTTCTGTTTTCTTTTGTGGTTCCATTTCTCTCTGTCTTGAATAATTACATTCAGTTCTGGTGGTGTCCCAATATTTTCTGCTATTTAGCAACATTATGCGAAAATAGTATTCCAGCTTTTCTCAGTTGATTTAACACTCCATCAAAATCTTAACAATTGCAATTATATCATCTAGAGTGGTTTCTGTTGCTTGAAGCAGAACGTTACGTATGCTCATTGCAGGTAATAATTTGTGGCACACTGAAGACATCAAGTGATATGGAAACGATTTCAAATACTTCTGAATAGTCTTCTGTTCAGTATGTTGCTCCCACAGTTGAAGTTATTTGCTAGTTCAGCCGCCATTTGTAATCCAGGCAAATGCTTAGCAAATGGACGTGTGGCACCTATCAGCACAAACCACCTCGTTGCCGATATCCGTCAAAGGGCGATCGATTATCTTCTTTTAAGGCTTTCCATCTTTAGGGATGAGAATAAAAAAAAATTAGTTTTTGAAACGATTACAAAAAAGTGACTACTTCGGCGATACTCTATGCAGCATGGACGCCACAGGGCGAGCACAAGGGGAAAATTTGCCAACGGATTTTCATTCAGTTTATGCACTTTAGCTCCCTGCTAGTTGCCACTCATATATCTCCTGCTGTTGTAACCGTGCTATAGACAGTAACGTCTCAGCTCAACGCAAGTCACGATACCGACTGCTGACCAATCATCTGGCAATAGTCAACAAAGTCGAGAAAACGTGCTCTAATTCCATATTTTCTTCAACGAGGGCAAAGTAGCGCAGTATGAAAACATTTTGCTCTGTCTGAACTCCATCAGGAGTCGCATCCACCATAAAAGAAAAATATTCATTACGTTCTACCTCTGCTAAAAGAGTTTGGCTATCAGTTTCCAGCTATTTCAGTAAATCCTTTCTGAACATCGTGTGATAGATAATGAACCTATGCATTTTCCTTCATTGTTATGACGAGCCAACTTTTCTTAAATGCTTTTTTTTTATAAACCGATCAAACTTGGCTAAAACTGTAAGTTGACCTAAAAAGGTCCAGTTCTACGATCTCCATCGAAGTCACTATCACCTCTAAACTGTTTACATTTCGATTACATGACGAAATATTTAGTTCCAATACTGCTCTTCTCTTACCCTCTCCGTCCAAAAGGTTTTGCACGGTTGAACTGGTGTTCAGCGCATTTTCTAATGTGGGCCATTCTGAGTACGACATTTTATGACCAGCGCTACTTTCACGGTCACCCACTTCTCATTTTAGCTTTTTCTGGCCTCTGGATAATCTCCAGTCGTAGCCTCGAGCAAAATCAGACTTAAGAGAGATCCATGCATAGCGAAAGCACTCGTCTAACAAAACAGTTGTATTCTTGTTTCTGTTTGCTCCAAACAAGCCAGCGCCTTTCTGAAGTATCCCCATTCTTTAAGGTGCGCTGAGACTCATCTGAAGGGAGAGATTGACTACTCACTCAATCCCACAGGCGTCTTTTTGGTGTATGCTGAGGTCGTCGCCTATCAGCTTCTTCTAATTCTAAACTGCTGAAGCTTTTTTTCTCCATTCCATCGACCATCACTGAAATCTGAAAGGTTCTCGTTCTCTGTTGACACCACCATTACAACGTGTTCAGATTATGGAACGATTTCATCATGTCGTTCGACTGTTCTAATACTGTTGTTCTGCACGTAATCCTCAAGGTACAAGGCAGTCTTACTCCCGTCCCACACGGGAGCTTACCAACAATCTTCCTTCCCGCGAACCATTCGTGTCTGCAAAGTCCACTCGAGAAATACAGTTAATACTGCACTGTCCCACACTTTTGAGTTGTGTCGGAAGTTTCAAGTCTCTAGCTTACTGGGATGTTCTCCTTGTCAGTGTTCCTCTACGTGTCTTTTCTTGGCTGATTCAGCGATTGTAATACATACAAAAAGAACATTGTTTACGAAACTATGGCTCCAAACTTGGTTGCCACTGCCCTGGTTGTTCATTGTACTCGCGCTCTCGGTTACGGTCACTTCGCCATTGCGGGTTACCGTGACTATTGCATCCATTGTTCAAATGCCCGTCCTGACGCCTTTTCCTACTTTGATTCGTATACCCATTACCATTATTCAGCTCCCAATTTTGTTGCCTCCATTTGTTACAGTTACCATTACCGTTAGGTGTTTGCGTAATACTGTTGCAGTTGTTTTCATCTTTTCGCTGACTACAACCTGAATGATTAAGTTTCCATTCACTTTTCATGTCTTTGATAAACAAGTCTTCAGAGTCAACAACCTCCATAAACTATTCAATGTCATATTCCAGTACATTAATAAAGTACTTTTTATGTGACTGGGTAACGTAATTTTAATTAGCATTATTATGTTCTTGTCAGACATTGTCTCATCCCAGTGTCTTGTCTTATTAATATACTTTTCAAAATACTGTGGAGGATTAGTAATGTCCCCACAGCAAATACCCTCTACCACGCACCAATTAATCATTTTCAATCAAACCATCCACATTCATTCACTTTGGAAAAGTTATCTGATCTGATTTTCTCGTAATATATGCGGCGACAGCTCGTCGACGCCAAAGTATTTTCTAGTGCGTTTATTCTTTGAAATAACAGAGATGCATATATGCAACTAGGACACCTTCTGGAGTATCTGTTGAGGAATTGACGTGTTTCTGAGATATACATATTCTGCTTTTCTTCTCACTAAAGCGAGCCAGTTAACATTTGTGCCGCTAGCGGTTTGTTTTGAAGAGAAACAGATTGTAAAAGGAAAATAATTAAGGCGTGAAATCAATCGGAGATCTGGACATGTAATGGAGATGGATTTAATACACGATTTCCTCCTTAAATAAGGTTTGTGACTTTTTTTGTTCTGAATGAATGAGTTTTTTCTGAATCATTTGTTGATCACGTTGGCCCTGTAATTAGTGGGGAACTTTGAGCTGTGTCGAAGAGAGCCTGCAATCACTGAGTCAGGTTTAAATCGTCCAAAAAGGCTTCGTACACATCTGAAATTCGCAATATTTCGTAAAAGGAACACATTGTCCTAATGATTGATTTTCCCGACTGACTGCAGTGTTTAACAGTAATAATAAATGTAAAGATCTCTTACAGCTGATTACCAAGACGAAGGACTCCACCAAAGATTCTATTTGGCTGATTCTTTTTATCACTATATCACGTAATGAAATCTTATATTAAAAACTGTACATAGATAAAGGAGAGAAAGAGAGAGAGCGAATGAAAATAGAGATAATACTAATAATCCTCCATTAGTCTAATTTTTCGCCTGTCTTATCACGGATCAGCCGAGAACTGAGAGGGCCTTACTTTCCTGTATAGGCTTATGTGTGAAGGTGAAGGGATCTTAAAGACAACAGATACACGTCTATACAGACAAGACATTACATTAGCTGCATTGATCATCTATTCTCAGATTAAAGAGACGGCAACTTATTATCCGAACATTAAAATGTTAAGTGTTTCCAGCCTGAATTGTACATCTCATAACTGTACAAATCCTTCCTTAGTCTGACCTGTATACAACTGTACGAGAACTTTTGTAAAAATATGTACTCAAACTGCTGCATGGTATGGTATGTCTCGGACACGTTCATTGCCCAGAGTGCCGCGTCACCTTGCATGAGTGATACATTAAATTGAATTCTTTGCCTTTCCATTCATCCCTGTGGAAAAACATGTCGGAAACTTTTAATGAACACCGCAGGGTGTATGGCATGCTTTTAGCCTTTTAACGGTTGAAACTGTCTATGTTAAATAACATTATCCTCTTTATGTGACAGTGAATTACCACCGTCGATTTCCATCTTCATATCAGGTGGTGGACCGTATGGCGTTCTGCCCTGTGAATTGCTGTTGTCCACCGGTGCTGCATTGTTTATGTTATTGCTCATTTCCAGCCGAGGGCCTGATTGGCTACTGGTCCTCAACTGACAGCTTGCTTTTCCAGTTCGGTTAGTCTCTGAGCGACATCTCTTTGCCAAACGGATAACTCTGCCGGTACATGTGACCTTCGTCACCTTAACTGAACTAACTGGTAGAACATTTGCCCGCGAAAGGCAAAGGTCCCGAGTTCGAGTCTCGGTCTGGCACACAGTTTTAATCTGCCAGGAAGTTTCATATCAGCACACACGCCGCTGCAGAGTAAAAATCTCACTCTGAATCTGCTATCATCCCGTCCATTCTCCTTGTCACACAGTTTCTATATGTTCCTTTTCTTCGCTGATTCCGTTATCATAATACATACAAAAACAACAGTTTTTACGAAACTGTATTAACTTGATAGTCAAGCTTCTTCCATTACAAATGAAAACAGTGAAAATCATTTAATTAGAAATTAGGGTAATGTTACAAGAATTAGAAATTGTTTCTTGTAAGACAGAACAAAATTGGAAAAATACACAAATATTATCGTTAAAACAATAAGTGATTATCAGATTTATGTTAGTGACATCAGTTCTATTTCTAATTAAATATTCCCCCTATTTTTTGTATCTGAAAAATGATTGTGGCTTTCCCAGTCGGGAGTAGCTATTAACATGTCGTGTACGTATAGTGTTACATGGTCCAGTAGATCAGGTCCTAACACTGTGTCTAGCGCTGTTATAAAAACTCCTGCACTGACGTTCAAATCAAATGGCAAAATTTCGAATTGGTAGCTTCTCCCAGAAAATACAAAAGCAGTACGTATCCTTGATGATTCAGTAAGGGGCATCTGCCAGAAGGACGATCTCAAATCAACAGATGTCGAATATTTGATATTTCTATATTTGTTCATCTGTGTTGATGGCTGTCGAACAACAGTGGCCACATGAAACGGGGTGTTATGGTGTTACGATGCAGCATCCGATTGTCTGGAGTGTCTGGTGTCAATCGATTCACAACTTCCTGAGCCTTTCAGAGACGTCTTTATAAACCACTTCCTTGACAGTTCGTCCTGGAGGAACAATCTCACAAGAGCACGCATACGTTCGACATTTTCGTCGGGTTTTGAAGTTGGAGGTCTTCCTGAGCGATGTTTATCTCCAACGTGTTAACGGCCTTCCAAAAATGATTTGTGTCTATGAGAAGCCCGTGCGTTTGATAACGAATGTTCCCCATGAGGCTGTTTCTTCTTTTCAAAGGTAACGATCTCGGATTCCCCAAGTATAATACAAAACTTGAAGGCATAAGATTGATATAAGTTATGCTATTCGATATTCACGTCACTGTTAACACTCAGAAATCACGCGACGCAACTGGAAAGGATTAACACACTGGTCTGCACAAGTGGAACAACACAGCTTTGCCACATCGTTCACAGTGTCGTCAGTCTCATTACTTTTCTCACACGTATCGTACAGTAAAGATGGAGTAGCAATAAAGGCGCGTCAGAAAAAGGAAAAACTTTTCTGAAGAAGACAAATTTAATGACATGCAATACAAATAGAAATGTTACGAAGTCTTTTCTGAAGGTATTTGTCTAGAATGTGACCTGAACGGAAGTGAAACGTGGATGATGAACGGTTCAGACAAGATGAGAACAGAAGCTTTTGAAATGTTGTGCTACAGAAGACTGCTGAATATTATTTGGGTAGATCGAGTAATTAACGTGGAGGTACTGAAACAAATGTGTGTTGATGGGTCGACGTTTCCTGTCAGACTGTGCAGCGGGCAGTTATGGACTTGTTCAAGCAGCAGGACACAGTGTTTTAACAAACAGGTCTCATCAACCTGATGCATCGGTCGGATGATTGTCTCAAAGCTCACTGCTATTTTGCGTGTTTGTCATACGGATTCTATACTGTACACCCATCGAACAGAAGCTTGTTGATCACCCCTTATACCTGCATGATTAATGCTACCCACCCCACCGCGGCAAGGTCCATTGTTCATGGGGGAGCAGACTCAGGTGATATGGTTGCTCAAAGGACATGTGAATCTTATTTCCAATAAATGCCATATCCATACAGTTATAGTTGCTGATGTCTTCAATCTACTAGGATAGGTTGGCGACAAGGCGTATTTAACGTCGGTGGCTGCCCTAAAACGCCATCTGAAAATGCACTAAATACTTTCCCCAAAGATTATTTTTGACCAATATTTTCAGGAGACCACTCTAAGTGTAAACAGTTGCGAAAACATGCTTGGCCTCTTAGCAACCTATAGTCCTGAGCAAACACACTGAAGAGCCAAAGAAAGGCCGGGCGAAGTGGCCGAGCGCTTCTAGGCGCTACACCCTGGAACCGCGCGGTCGCAGGTTCGAATCCTGCCTCGGGCATGGATGTGTGTGATGTCCTTAGGTTAGTTAGGTTTAAATAGTTCTAAGTTCTAGAGGACTTATGACCTTAGCAGTTGAGTCCCATAGTGCTCAGAGCCATTTGCCAAAGAAACTGGTATAGGCATTCGTTTTCAAATACAGAGATACGTAAGCAGGCAGAAGACGGCACTGTGGTCGGCAACACTTATGCAAGACAACAAGTGTCTGGCGCAATTATTAGATCGGTTACTGTTGCTGCAATGGCAGCTTATCAAGATTTAAGTGAGTTTGAAAGTGCTTACAGTCAGTGCACGAGAGATGAGACACAGCATCTCCGAGGTAGTGATGAAGTGGTGATTTTCCTGTACGACCATTTCACGACTGTACCGCGAATATCAGGAATCCGGTAAAACATCAGGTCTCCAATGTCACTGCAGCCGGGGGAAGATCCTGCAAGAATAGAACCACTGATGAAGAGAATCGTTCAACGTGACAGAAGTGGCAACCATTCCCCAAATTGCTGCAGATTTCAATTCTGGGCCCTCAAGAAGTGTCAGCATCCGAACCATTCAACGAAACATCATCGGTATGGGCTTTCAGAGCCGAAGGCCCACTCGTGTACTCATGATGACTGCACGACACAAAGCTTTACGCCTCGCCTGGGCCCGTCAACACCGACACTGGACTGTTGACTGGAAATGTGTTGCCTGGTCGGATGAGCCTTGTTTCAAATTGTATCGAATGGATAGGTGTTTGCGGGTATGAAGACAACCTGATGAATCCGTGGACCTTGTATGCCAGCAGGGGCTGTTCAAGCTGGTGGAGGCTCTGTAATGGTGTGGGGCGTGTGCAGTTGGAGTGATATGGGACCCGTAATACGTCTAGATACGACTTTGACAGGTGACACATATGTAAGTGACCTGCCTGATCAGCTGCAACCATTCATGTCTATTGTAAATTTCGGCGGACTTGGGAAATTCCAGCAGGACAATGCGACACACCACATGTCCAGATTTGCTGTAGAATAGCTCGAGGAATACGCTCCTGAGTTTAAACACTTCCACTGGACAACAAACTCTTCAGACGTGAACGTTATTGACCGTGTCTGGCATGCCTTGCAACGTGCTGTCCGGAAGAGATCTCCACCCACTCGTACTTTTACGGATTTATGGACAGCCGTGCAGGATTCGTGGTGTCAGTTCCCTCCAGCACTACTACGGACATTAGTCATCTTGCAGCACTTCTGCTTGGTCGTGGTGGCCCTACACTACATTAGGCAGGTGTACCGGTTTCTTTGTCTCTTCAGTGTGCAGTAGCTTCACATTCCGCAGTCATACGCAACCGATCCCTGAACGAAACACGCGTTATTGAAGACACTGTAGTTGCACAGGTAACACGAATGCTCATGAAAGGAAATAGAAGCAATCCGCTGAGTCACCGACGTCGATCCATAGTAGGATTTGGACAATATAATGTGTTTTAACCTTATGAATTACTGCGAAGAATGCGGACTATTCACACACCACTGATTCAGAAAATATTGTTCTTGCGAAACACAACTAGCTCTTTATTCAAATGGTGTAGAGTGCTGTCAAAAGGGGAATGAAATTTATTTAATTATTTATTTAATATTTTTACATTTCCCGAAGACCTTCGATACAAGTTCTGGTAAGTGATTTCAAATTACATATCCAGGGAGTATCGTTTCAGTTAGTCAACTGGATTCGTGAATTTCTGTCGGGAGGGTCACAGTTTGTCGTAACTGACTGAGACCTGCCCCGAGTACAACAGAAGTGATAGCTGAGATTCCCCAAGAAACTGTTACAGACTCTACTGTTCCTAGTCTATATAAACGATTTACGAGACTATCTGAGGTGAGCTTGTAAACTGTTTGCAGTTGGTACTTTTGTTCACCGTCCAGTAAAGTCGTCAGAAGGTCAAAACTAATAGCAAAATGATGCTGACAGGACATATGTATGGTGGGAAATGTAGGAACTAACTACAAGTAATGAAAAGTGTGAGGTCACCCACGTGAATACAAATTTAGGTTAAACGAAGAATCACATTTATCTAAAGGCTCACTATACTCCGCCCAAACAGGCCATGAGGGCCCAACGGTAACGTCCGGCCGCCGTGTCATCCTCTGCCCACAAGTGTCAGTGGATGCAGGTATGGAGGGGCACGTGGTCAGCACACCGCTCTCCCGGCCGTATGTCAGTTTACGAGACCGGAGCCGCTACTTCTCGATCAAGCAGCCTCAGTTTGCCTCACCAGGGCTTTGAGTGCACGCCGCGTGGCAATGGCGCTCAGCAGACCGCATAGTCACCCATCCAAGTGCTAGCCCAGCCTAATGGCCCTTAACTTCGGTGATCTGATGGGAAACAGTGCTACCAATACAGCAAGACTATTACTTCTAAAGGCTGTCAGTTCAACTAAATATTGAAGGATTACAGTTACCAAGAACAAACTGAAATGATCACAGAGATAATGTCGTGGTGAAGGTAAACCAAAGACTGTGTTTTATTGACAGAACACTTAGAAGGTGTGACAGTCTACTAAACATTCTGCCCACACTACCCTTGTCCATCCTCTTCTGGAGCATTGCTGTGTGTTGAGTGGTCCTTACCAGATGTCCCAGAACATGGCACGAAGAAACATGTCTGTGTATTCTTCGAACGTGTACTCAACCATGTTGGTCTAACATTTAAAAAAACTGGTTCAAATGGCTCTGAGCACTATGGCACTTAACATCTGAGGTCATCAGTCCCCTAGAACTTAGAACTACTTAAACCTAACTAACCTAAGGACATCACACACATCCATGCCCGAGGCAGGATTCTAAACTGCGACCGTAGCGGTCGCGCGGTTCCAGACTGAAGCTCCTAGAACCGCTCGGCCACATCGGCCGGCTCTAACACTCATAGACAGAAGTATGAGGCTAGAACCAGAAGAGAGAGGTATGATGGACGTCAAATGACATCAGCTGATCCGACGTAAGCATCTCGAACGGTCACTATCAAGGTGCAAGTCGACGTGACAAACATGTTTTAAAACGGCTGTAGCACGGAAACGGTACGATTCCGAACATGGGTTCCCATTCAAAATACTGTCTACTCGTCACAGAATGAAGGCTTTCGCGACCGGATAACACAGCTGCTGGTAAACTTTTCGGGATGCGAGGTCGTGGTACATGGTCCAAGAAACTCTTCTGCTCCTGACGTTTCTTCCAGGACTGCGCTGCACATCCTCAGAGGCGTTCTTCCGCTGAGTCTTGCCGACTGACCGATCGGACGTCCGATAGCGACATAAATACCGCAGGAAAGGGGGTGCAGTAAAAATAACACGTGATGAGCACAGATAATCCTTGTCAGAGATAAAACTTAACTATCAATTGTCGTCTTGACAGGACGTGACTCGGACGTCCTACTGGTCAGTCTGCAAGATTCAGCAGAGGAGCGCCTCTGAGGATGCCCACAGCAGTCCTCGACGGTACGTCAGGAGCAGAAGAGTTTCTTGGACCACGACCTCATATCCCGAATGGTTTACCAGCAGCTACTGTCCACTCAGTATGTATGTAAAACAGTGCGCTTCTGTGCTGCGTGATTATGGCCGATGGGTTAGAGGTAAATATCAGTGTGGGTCTTTTTTCTATGGATGCTGTGGCCTACGCAACCATTTAGTTTGCGTCGGACAAGGACATGTAGGAGGCGCAAGGCATCGTCTATTTCTACCTCCATGGGAAGCTGTATATTACTGTTAAAACCGTTGAGGTATTCCAAGAACTTGTGAAGCTCCTACCGTCCTTGGGGGGCAAATGACGAACATGTCGTCATCGTATGTAAACAAACAGCTGTGCTTTAATGGCGCTGTGTGTAATTTTCCACGACGAGGTTTGCAGTAGCTGGTTGCAACGCCGTTCGTCTGATCGTAATACTGGCCGTTGTACGGAAAAAAGACCTAAGAGTGTGCCTAAATAGCTCCACCACTTCACTTACAAAGGACTGAGATACCACGTCCAGACAGTCTTTGACAGGCGCATTCGCGAACAGCGCCATCCGATCAAAACTGATCATTAATATCAAACTCTTCTCTTTGACATTTCTCTTAGACCTAGACACACTATTTCGTTGTAAAAACTATTAAAAGCATCTCACAATTATATTCACACTAAATTTAGAGCTTCTGTAAAACATTGTCCACCGATGACATTTTACGTTCATTTAAATTCGGCATGAGAGTTTAGTTCTTTCTGCAGTAGTAACCTCACCTGTTCTATATACCATGGTGGATCGATTCTGTCTCCTTTTAGATTATTTGGTACAAGTCTGTGAGTTTTCAGCAATATTCTACAATTCTGAAGTATGTTTCGAAAGAGTGGAGGCGACGAGCGAAATACATCTTCGTCTTTAAACAGATATATTCTGCTATTGCTTGTGATTCATTTGGATGTTACCGTATTTAGTCTCAACACCAAGACCTTGTGGTCACTAGACCCCTCTATCGTTCATGATGCTTCCTATTACACTAAAGAGCCAAATATACTGGTACCCCTACCTAATATCGTGCGATGCCTCCCCGAGCACGCAGGAGTGCCGCAGCAAGATGTGGCATGGACTCTAATAATGTCTGAAATAGTGCTGGAGGGAATTGACACCATGACTCCTGTAGGGCTGTCGGTAAATCCGCAAGAGTACGAGGGAGTGCAGATTCCTCCTGAACAGCACTTTGCAAGGAATCTCAGAATATACTATAATGTTCATGTTTGGCGAATTTGGTGGCGACGGGAAGTGTTTAAACACAGACAAGTGTTCCTGGAGCTACTGTGTAGCAATTCTGGACGTGTGTTGTGTCGCATTGTCCTGCTGAAATTGCCCAAATCCGTCTGAATTCACAATGGACATGAATGGACTCAAGTGATCGGACAAGATGATTAGGTACGTGTCACCTGCCAGAGTCATGTCTAGACATATCAGTGGCCCCATATCGCTCCAACTGCACACGCCCCACACCATTACAGAGCCTGCAGCTGCTTCAACAGTCCCTTGCTAACATGTGAGGTCCATGGATTCATCAGTTTGAGCTGAGACTGTTCCGACCAAGCAATATGTTTCCAGTCATCAACAGTCCAATGTCGGTGGTGATGGACTCAGGTGGGCCATAAAGCTTTGTGTCGTGCAGTCATCAAGAGTACAGGAGTGGGCCTTCGGCTCCAAAAGCCCATATCGACGAGATTGCATTGAATTCTTTGCACGCTGACACTTGTTGATGGCCCAACATTGAAATCTGCAGCAATTTGCGGAATGGTTGCCACTTCTGTCACGTTGAACGGTTCTCTTCAGTCGTCGTTGGTCCCGTTCTTGCAGGATCTTTTTCCGGCCGCAGCCACGACGGAAATTTGATGTTTTACCCGACTCTTATATTTACAGTACATTCGTAAAATGGTTGTACGGGAAAATCTCCACTTCATCACTGCCTCGGAGATTGTCACATCGCTCGTGCGCCGACTATAACACCACGTTCAAATCTTGATAATCTGGCATTATAGCAGCAGTAACTGATCTAACAGCTGCACCAGACGTTTGTTGTCTTATATAGACGTTGCCGACCGCAGCGCCGTATTCTTCATATTTACATATCTCTGTATTTGAATATGCATGCCTATACGAGTTTCTTTGTCGTTTCAGTGTATCAGCATACTCTGCTAACTGGTATGCAGTTTGGACCAAAAGAATTGTCTACATCAATGAAATCTACCTTTAAGTTACTCGTGTTTGTAGCTGTTCTCGATTATGATAGTCAAATAGTTATTTTTTCTTTTCTTTTGTGAAGTTATTTAGGAAAACTTTGGTTAATGTCATCTGTAAAATTACCATCACCATCGCGCATTGAGAGTACTGATGGTGTCTTGCCAGTGACATACTTTACATACGAATAGAATTTCTGTGGGTAAAAATGTTCTCGGGTTTCCAGCCGCATCAACTTACACAAACTTTCGGCTAACCAATGTTTGGCCAATGTCGAGTGGTATGACTGCCACTGGACTGCTGGTGTGACGTCACTGGTGCTCACAGCATGGCGATATACGGGCATACGTTCACTCGACATTCGATGCGCCCGCTTCAGCCGTCTCTATTTAGAGTGCTATCAGTAATTTCAATTTCAATGGCTCCCTTAATTACACAATAGCGGAAATCGTTAGTGCGAGCTACGACAGACGTTTCAACAAATTTTATCTGGTGTCCGTTTTCTAAAGTATGCTTAGCTAACAGATTTCCCGGCATAGCTTAGGCGATAAAACCTCTCGTGCTCCTTCCTGCGCTGTTACACAGTTCGTACTGTTTGTCCGACGTAAGACTGGCCACTCTCGCAAGGTATCTTGAAGACCCCAGGTGTTCTGAGATTTGCTGCATCTTCGACTGGTCTCAGTATCTGACAGATTTTTGTCGGAAGCCTAAAGATCGATTTCATCTCGTGTCGTTGCAGCTGGTGGCTTATTTTGCCCGACATGGAGCGACAGAATGGCAATAAAGCAAGTTTCTGTTCCAGCTCCTCGTCGGTTGTCTTATTCGAGTCCTGCATGAAACCACTTCATTTATTTCATGGACGCTACAGCCGTCGTTCCGGAAGACGTTGTGTTGGTTGCTCAGCTCATGGGGCAGGTTATCTGTGTCTTCATTCGTGTGTGTCACACATCCTGCCTTCTTTTTACAGTAGTATTCAAAGAATTGTGACTGACGCCCGAACAACAGGGAACTAACAGATTAAAACATAGTGCATTGATAATGTCTATGCACTAGCCGAAATCTGGATTTGCGTAATCAAACCTGGATAAAAAAAATGGACGACAACTGATTGCTGCGCTCTGTCACTTATAAATTTATAAACGGAAACAGTGTTTCAGAAGTGAGTGAGTTACGGTTGTAGCTTAACTCCCATGTTATGCAATCTTTACATCGAGCAAGCAGCAAAGCAATCCAAAGACAGATTCGGAGAAGAAAGTGATGTACAGGTAGAAGAAATGAAAACTTTGATGTTTGCCAGTGACACTGTAATTCTGTCAAACGCAGCGAAGGACTGTGGGCAACTGAACGAATCGATAGCATCTTGTAAGAAGAGTATAAGATGAACACCAACAAAAGCAAAGTAAGCGTAATGGAATGTCGCCGAATTAAATCAGGTGATGCTGAGGGTATTAGATTAGGGAACGAGATACAAGATGGAACACACAAATTTTCTTGTTTGGACAGGAAGAAGACATACACAGGACGAAAGCACCACAGGGACAAAGGTACGAGCTGGTACCAGTGCTATAGAAACTCGCCGCTTGCGCAAGTTCCACCATCCCCACGGACGGCGCTGAGGATGAAGATATCGACTTCCCCTTGCCCAAGCCGGCGCAGTACAGTCCGCCAATGACGGGACGACAACGGACAGAAGCCTACTCGGAAGATAGAAGAGCACTTTTCGCCCACTCGGTTATAGATCACCATCCAGGGCTGACTTAGACAGGGAACGTCCTTTAGTGAACTCTTAGAAGTGAACAGACAGTTTTTGTGAATTGCATCTGGTATGTACTGTGAAGTTTAGCTGCGATTATTTGTACTTAGGCATTGAGGACCTTTTTTGTTCAAATGGCTCTGAGCACTATGGGACTCAACTGCTGTGGTCATCAGTCCCCTAGAACTTAGAACTACTTAAACCTAACTAACCTAAGGACATCACACACATCCATGCCCGAGGCAGGATTCGAACCTGCGACCGTAGCAGTCGCACGGTTCCGGACTGCGCGCCTAGAACCGCGAGACCACCGCGGCCGGCACCTTTTTTGTGTTGTATTACATGCAGTGTTGCAGACTTGATGATTCAACTAGTCACAAAGATAAGTAAACATTTTAACTCGTTTGTGTGATATCTGTCCTGTTACCTGACTGCGGGGGAGAGGTGTGTAATAGCTGCGGGGAGAAATTGTCTTAGCAGTGTACTGCACCAAATGCCGTTTCACGAACTCACAAACACAGCTTGGTTTCACATCCGTAGCAACTTGGATTCCACAGCAGTAGCGACGAGGTCTTCGCAAAACTGGCGGCGAGGGCAATGGCGAGTGTGAAGAATTTATACCATCAAATATAGATCTAAGTGTTGGTAAGTCTTGTGGCGGCAGCACCGTCCAACGCACGAAGGGCTGAACTACGGCACTGCCGACACAGGTAGGGGCAGCTGTACCGTTACGCCGAGCTTGTCAACGCGACGCGACACACGTCTCTCAGTTCTCCGCCGCGGACCACGTGCGTCGAGTCAACGAGACTCCGCCGTAAATGCGTACGCAGTCGAAGTTAAAGTGTCTTTCGCTTCTTCGCGAACGTTACGGCGCCTCCGGTCGCGCCAGGAGCAGAACATTCGGTTCGCGGCCTTTTGTCGCGCTCGGTCCACGGCTCATCACTGGAGTGTATATCCTCCGGGATCGGTGATCGAGCGGTGCCGGCAGTGCAACGCACCTGTACGGACGGACATTAGCGACGAATGTTATTTGTCATTTATTGTAACGGTAGGAAGAATAAATGTGTCATGTCCCAAAACAGCTTTAGGCGTTTTTTTTTTTTTTTTTTTTTTTTTACCACCAAGCCTCTCCCTTGAGCATAGTGCGTGGGTGCGACGATAAAGCCGGCTCGCTGCGCGTGAGTGACTGTAAGCGGGGAAACCACACGTTCCCGCTTCAGTCTCTTCTGAAGATACTTGTCTGGTGTGTGGTTCTACGTGGACGCGAAACGTGGACGATGGGCATTTCAGGCAAGAAAGGATTAGGGGCTTCTGAAATACGTTTGATAGAAATGGATGCTGAAGATTAGGTGGACAGATTACATAACACATTAGGAAATACTGAATAAAATGGGGAGAAAAGAAATTTGTGGTATAACTTGACTAAAAGAAGAGATCGATCGATAAAACAAACTCTGAGAAGTCAAAGGATAGCCAATTTATACTCCTTTCATCATAAGAATAAACCTGATGTAAACAAACACAAACGCGATGATTGATCAGAAGCTGAAGCGCAGGGTACACTGGTGTTGTTACACTCTTAGAAGTAGGTCCTACTTATGTTTTAGATATCTTATTACTAAGTTACGTTAAATGAATCTTTAAGCTATTCTAATGCATTAACAGCCATCAACGTGTTTCTTTAACACGCTTTAGCTGTGTAGTTTTTATTTCAAAAATCATACAAAGTCACAGTACCGGTGATGTCGTGCTGTGATTGAGCGGCGTTAATACGCATTACGCGGCATGAAAATGGATGAGGCTGCTTCCTGTTCTGTAGTAAAACACGCATGTGGAACACGGTTAAAAAGTGCCAAGAAATGTTATCACAAATTTACGGAAAAGAAAATCATCTTTGAAGTTTTCCGAGGGGCTCTATTTAACACAACTGAGATTGAAATACACGATGGATGTATAGCGGAATAGGTAGCTCAGTTGATCGATAACCTAATCCAGTTCATGGATCGTTGGTTCAAGTTTCGCCTTGGTTATCCTTTTTTTCGTTCAATTCGAAATGCCAACATCTCGTCATTGTAAAATTCGTCGTTATTTTTATGAATAATGCACGTCTTCTTGTTTCTAATTATATATTGCACGCAAAATTTGTGTTTTCATTTCAAATATAAATTCTTAATTTATGATATTTCATGAAAGGTTGTTAATAACGATTGCTTAAATTAAGAAAACGTAACTTTAATTTTTAGGAGAAAAATGAAAAATAAAACACACCTTATTTAGACTGTGTCCATTGTTTTATACCATAGATGTAACCTCACACAAACCAGTGTGGTAAGTGTCGTAGAAACACAATCACTTTCACAGCATCGAGCACACCATACGAATGTTGCATTTTTTCATTTGCGACTGTATAATTACAATACGAACCCAGTAGAACTTATCTGGAGCCACGTTCCGGGATTTGTCGCGAGAAACAACACCAGTTTAAGCCGCCAGACGTACTGGTACTAATGCACGCACCTTCGTCGGATGCTACCGCCGAATGTTAGCGGGATATAGAACGGCATGTAATGAAAGAACCCAGTAGAACTTATCTGGAGCCACGTTCCGGGATTTGTCGCGAGAAACAACACCATTTTAAGCCGCCAGACGTACTGGTACTAATGCACGCACCTTCGTCGGATGCTACCGCCGAACGTTACCGGGATATAGAATGGCACGTAATGAAAGAACCCAGTAGAACTTATCTGGAGCCACGTTCCGGGATTTGTCGCGAGAAACAACACAAGTTTAAGCCGCCAGACGTACTGGTACTAATGCACGCACCTTCGTCGGGTGCTACCACCAAACGTTACCGGGATATAGAACGGCACGTAATGAAAGAACCCAGTAGAACTTATCTGGAGCCACGTTCCGGGATTTGTCGCGAGAAACAACACAAGTTTAAGCCGCCAGACGTACTGGTACTAATGCACGCACCTTCGTCGGATGCTACCGCCGAACGTTACCGGGATATAGAACGGCACGTAATGAAAGAACCCAGTAGAACTTATCTGGAGCCACGTTCCGGGATTTGTCGCGAGAAACAACACCATTTTAAGCCGCCAGACGTACTGGTACTAATGCACGCACCTTCGTCGGATGCTACCGCCGAACGTTACCGGGATATAGAACGGCACGTAATGAAAGAACCCAGTAGAACTTATCTGGAGCCACGTTCCGGGATTTGTCGTGAGAAACAACACCATTTTAAGCCGCCAGACGTACTGGTACTAATGCACGCACCTTCGTCGGATGCTACCGCCGAACGTTACCGGGATATAGAACGGCACGTAATGAAAGAACCCAGTAGAACTTATCTGGAGCCACGTTCCGGGATTTGTCGCAAGAAACAACACCATTTTAAGCCGCCAGACGTACTGGTACTAATGCACGCACCTTCGTCGGATGCTACCGCCGAACGTTACCGGGATATAGAATGGCACGTAATGAAAGAACCCAGTAGAACTTATCTGGAGCCACGTTCCGGGATTTGTCGCGAGAAACAACACCATTTTAAGCCGCCAGACATAATGGTACTAATGCACGCACCTTCGTCGGGTGCTACCACCAAACGTTAGCGGGATATAGAACGGCACGTAATGAAAGAACCCAGTAGAACTTATCTGGAGCCACGTTCCGGGATTTGTCTCGAGAAACAACACCAGTTTAAGCCGCCAGACGTACTGGTACTAATGCACGCACCTTCGTCGGATGCTACCGCCGAACGTTAGCGGGATATAGAACGGCATGTAATGAAAGAACCCAGTAGAACTTATCTGGAGCCACGTTCCGGGATTTGTCGCGAGAAACAACACCATTTTAAGCTGCCAGACGTACTGGTACTAATGCACGCACTTTCGTCGGATGCTACCGCCGAACGTTAGCGGGATATAGAACGGCATGTAATGAAAGAACCCAGTAGAACTTATCTGGAGCCACGTTCCGGGATTTGTCGCGAGAAACAACACCATTTTAAGCCGCCAGACGTACTGGTACTAATGCACGCACCTTCGTCGGATGCTACCGCCGAACGTTACCGGGATATAGAACGGCACGTAATGAAAGAACCCAGTAGAACTTATCTGGAGCCACGTTCCGGGATTTGTCGCGAGAAACAACACCATTTTAAGCTGCCAGACGTACTGGTACTAATGCACGCACCTTCGTCGGATGCTACCGCCGAACGTTACCGGGATATAGAATGGCACGTAATGAAAGAACCCAGTAGAACTTATCTGGAGCCACGTTCCGGGATTTGTCGCGAGAAACAACACCATTTTAAGCCGCCAGACATAATGGTACTAATGCACGCACCTTCGTCGGGTGCTACCACCAAACGTTAGCGGGATATAGAACGGCATGTAATGAAAGAACCCAGTAGAACTTATCTGGAGCCACGTTCCGGGATTTGTCGTGAGAAACAACACCAGTTTAAGCCGCCAGACGTACTGGTACTAATGCACGCACCTTCGTCGGATGCTACCGCCGAACGTTAGCGGGATATAGAACGGCATGTAATGAAAGAACCCAGTAGAACTTATCTGGAGCCACGTTCCGGGATTTGTCGCGAGAAACAACACCATTTTAAGCCGCCAGACGTACTGGTACTAATGCACGCACCTTCATCGGATGCTACCGCCGAACGTTACCGGGATATAGAACGGCACATAATGAAAGAACCCAGTAGAACTTATCTGGAGCCACGTTCCGGGATTTGTCACGAGAAACAACACCAGTTTAAGCCGCCAGACGTACTGGTACTAATGCACGCACCTTCGTCGGATGCTACCGCCGAACGTTAGCGGGATATAGAATGGCACGTAATGAAAGAACCCAGTAGAACTTATCTGGAGCCACGTTCCGGGATTTGTCGCGAGAAACAACACAAGTTTAAGCCGCCAGACGTACTGGTACTAATGCACGCACCTTCGACGGGTGCTACCACCAAACGTTACCGGGATATAGAACGGCACGTAATGAAAGAACCCAGTAGAACTTATCTGGAGCCACGTTCCGGGATTTGTCGCGAGAAACAACACAAGTTTAAGCCGCCAGACGTACTGGTACTAATGCACGCACCTTCGTCGGATGCTACCGCCGAACGTTACCGGGATATAGAACGGCACGTAATGAAAGAACCCAGTAGAACTTATCTGGAGCCACGTTCCGGGATTTGTCGCGAGAAACAACACCATTTTAAGCCGCCAGACGTACTGGTACTAATGCACGCACCTTCGTCGGATGCTACCGCCGAACGTTACCGGGATATAGAACGGCACGTAATGAAAGAACCCAGTAGAACTTATCTGGAGCCACGTTCCGGGATTTGTCGTGAGAAACAACACCATTTTAAGCCGCCAGACGTACTGGTACTAATGCACGCACCTTCGTCGGATGCTACCGCCGAACGTTACCGGGATATAGAACGGCACGTAATGAAAGAACCCAGTAGAACTTATCTGGAGCCACGTTCCGGGATTTGTCGCAAGAAACAACACCATTTTAAGCCGCCAGACGTACTGGTACTAATGCACGCACCTTCGTCGGATGCTACCGCCGAACGTTACCGGGATATAGAATGGCACGTAATGAAAGAACCCAGTAGAACTTATCTGGAGCCACGTTCCGGGATTTGTCGCGAGAAACAACACCATTTTAAGCCGCCAGACATAATGGTACTAATGCACGCACCTTCGTCGGGTGCTACCACCAAACGTTAGCGGGATATAGAACGGCACGTAATGAAAGAACCCAGTAGAACTTATCTGGAGCCACGTTCCGGGATTTGTCTCGAGAAACAACACCAGTTTAAGCCGCCAGACGTACTGGTACTAATGCACGCACCTTCGTCGGATGCTACCGCCGAACGTTAGCGGGATATAGAACGGCATGTAATGAAAGAACCCAGTAGAACTTATCTGGAGCCACGTTCCGGGATTTGTCGCGAGAAACAACACCATTTTAAGCTGCCAGACGTACTGGTACTAATGCACGCACTTTCGTCGGATGCTACCGCCGAACGTTAGCGGGATATAGAACGGCATGTAATGAAAGAACCCAGTAGAACTTATCTGGAGCCACGTTCCGGGATTTGTCGCGAGAAACAACACCATTTTAAGCCGCCAGACGTACTGGTACTAATGCACGCACCTTCGTCGGATGCTACCGCCGAACGTTACCGGGATATAGAACGGCACGTAATGAAAGAACCCAGTAGAACTTATCTGGAGCCACGTTCCGGGATTTGTCGCGAGAAACAACACCATTTTAAGCTGCCAGACGTACTGGTACTAATGCACGCACCTTCGTCGGATGCTACCGCCGAACGTTACCGGGATATAGAATGGCACGTAATGAAAGAACCCAGTAGAACTTATCTGGAGCCACGTTCCGGGATTTGTCGCGAGAAACAACACCATTTTAAGCCGCCAGACATAATGGTACTAATGCACGCACCTTCGTCGGGTGCTACCACCAAACGTTAGCGGGATATAGAACGGCATGTAATGAAAGAACCCAGTAGAACTTATCTGGAGCCACGTTCCGGGATTTGTCGTGAGAAACAACACCAGTTTAAGCCGCCAGACGTACTGGTACTAATGCACGCACCTTCGTCGGATGCTACCGCCGAACGTTAGCGGGATATAGAACGGCATGTAATGAAAGAACCCAGTAGAACTTATCTGGAGCCACGTTCCGGGATTTGTCGCGAGAAACAACACCATTTTAAGCCGCCAGACGTACTGGTACTAATGCACGCACCTTCATCGGATGCTACCGCCGAACGTTACCGGGATATAGAACGGCACATAATGAAAGAACCCAGTAGAACTTATCTGGAGCCACGTTCCGGGATTTGTCACGAGAAACAACACCAGTTTAAGCCGCCAGACGTACTGGTACTAATGCACGCACCTTCGTCGGATGCTACCGCCGAACGTTAGCGGGATATAGAACGGCATGTACTGAAAGAACCCAGTAGAACTTATCTGGAGCCACGTTCCGGGATTTGTCGCGAGAAACAACACCATTTTAAGCCGCCAGACGTACTGGTACTAATGCACGCACCTTCGTCGGATGCTACCGCCGAACGTTAGCGGGATATAGAACGGCATGTAACGAAAGATCCCAGTAGAACTTATCTGGAGCCACGTTCCGGGATTTGTCGCGAGAAACAACACCATTTTAAGCCGCCAGACGTACTGGTACTAATGCACGCACCTTCGTCGGATGCTACCGCCGAACGTTACCGGGATATAGAACGGCACGTAATGGAAGAACCCAGTAGAACTTATCTGGAGCCACGTTCCGGGATTTGTCACGAGAAACAACACCAGTTTAAGCCGCCAGACGTACTGGTACTAATGCACGCACCTTCGTCGGATGCTACCGCCGAACGTTAGCGGGATATAGAACGGCATGTACTGAAAGAACCCAGTAGAACTTATCTGGAGCCACGTTCCGGGATTTGTCGCGAGAAACAACACCATTTTAAGCCGCCAGACGTACTGGTACTAATGCACGCACCTTCGTCGGATGCTACCGCCGAACGTTACTGGGATATAGAACGGCACGTAATGAAAGAACCCAGTAGAACTTATCTGGAGCCACGTTCCGGGATTTGTCGCGAGAAACAACACGAGTTTAAGCCGCCAGACGTACTGGTGCTAATGCACACACCTTCATCGGATGCTACCGCCGAACGTTACCGGGATATAGAACGGCACGTAATGGAAGAACCCAGTAGAACTTATCTGGAGCCACGTTCCGGGATTTGTCACGAGAAACAACACCAGTTTAAGCCGCCAGACGTACTGGTACTAATGCACGCACCTTCGTCGGGTGCTACAACCAAACGTTACCGGGCTATAGAACGGCACGTAATGAAAGAACCCAGTAGAACTTATCTGGAGCCACGTTCCGGGATTTTTCGCGAGAAACAACACCAGTTTAAGCCGCCAGACGTACTGGTACTAATGCACGCACCTTCGTCGGATGCTACCGCCGAACGTTAGCGGGATATAGAACGGCATGTACTGAAAGAACCCAGTAGAACTTATCTGGAGCCACGTTCCGGGATTTGTCGTGAGAAACAACACCATTTTAAGCCGCCAGACGTACTGGTACTAATGCACGCACCTTCGTCGGATGCTACCGCCGAACGTTACCGGGATATAGAACGGCATGTAATGAAAGAACCCAGTATAACTTATCTGGAGCCTCGTTCCGGGATTTGTCGCGAGAAACAACACCATTTTAAGCCGCCAGACGTACTGGTACTAATGCACGCACCTTCGTCGGATGCTACCGCCGAACGTTACCGGGATATAGAACGGCACGTAATGAAAGAACCCAGTAGAACTTATCTGGAGCCACGTTCCGGGATTTGTCGCGAGAAACAACACAAGTTTAAGCCGCCAGACGTACTGGTACTAATGCACGCACCTTCGTCGGGTGCTACCACCAAACGTTACCGGGATATAGAACGGCACGTAATGAAAGAACCCAGTAGAACTTAGCTGGAGCCACGTTCCGGGATTTGTCGTGAGAAACAACACCATTTTAAGCCGCCAGACGTACTGGTACTAATGCACGCACCTTCGTCGGATGCTACCGCCGAACGTTACCGGGATATAGAACGGCACGTAATGAAAGAACCCAGTAGAACTTATCTGGAGCCACGTTCCGGGATTTGTCGCGAGAAACAACACCATTTTAAGCCGCCAGACGTACTGGTACTAATGCACGCACCTTCGTCGGATGCTACCGCCGAACGTTACCGGGATATAGAATGGCACGTAATGAAGAACCAAGTAGAACTTATCTGGAGCCACGTTCCGGGATTTGTCGCGAGAAACAACACCATTTTAAGCCGCCAGACATAATGGTACTAATGCACGCACCTTCGTCGGGTGCTACCACCAAACGTTACCGGGATTTAGAACGGCACGTAATGAAAGAACCCAGTAGAACTTATCTGGAGCCGCGTTCCGGGATTTGTAGCGAGAAACAACACCAGTTTAAGCCGCCAGACGTACTGGTACTAATGCACGCACCTTCGTCGGATGCTACCGCCGAACGTCAGCGGGATATAGAACGGCACGTAATGAAAGAACCCAGTAGAACTTATCTGGAGCCACGTTCCGGGATTTGTCGCGAGAAACAACACCATTTTAAGCCGCCAGACGTACTGGTACTAATGCACGCACCTTCGTCGGATGCTACCGCCGAACGTTACCGGGATATAGAACGGCATGTAATGAAAGAACCCAGTAGAACTTATCTGGAGCCACGTTCCGGGATTTGTCGCGAGAAACAACACCATTTTAAGCCGCCAGACGTACTGGTACTAATGCACGCACCTTCGTCGGATGCTACCGCCGAACGTTACCGGGATATAGAACGGCACGTAATGAAAGAACCCAGTAGAACTTATCTGGAGCCACGTTCCGGGATTTGTCGCGAGAAACAACACAAGTTTAAGCCGCCAGACGTACTGGTACTAATGCACGCACCTTCGTCGGGTGCTACCACCAAACGTTACCGGGATATAGAACGGCACGTAATGAAAGAACCCGGTAGAACTTATCTGGAGCCACGTTCCGGGATTTGTCGTGAGAAACAACACCATTTTAAGCCGCCAGACGTACTGGTACTAATGCACGCACCTTCGTCGGATGCTACCGCCGAACGTTACCGGGATATAGAACGGCACGTAATGAAAGAACCCAGTAGAACTTATCTGGAGCCACGTTCCGGGATTTGTCGCGAGAAACAACACCATTTTAAGCCGCCAGACGTACTGGTACTAATGCACGCACCTTCGTCGGATGCTACCGCCGAACGTTACCGGGATATAGAACGGCACGTAATGAAAGAACCCAGTAGAACTTATCTGGAGCCACGTTCCGGGATTTGTCGCGAGAAACAACACCATTTTAAGCCGCCAGACATAATGGTACTAATGCACGCACCTTCGTCGGGTGCTACCACCAAACGTTAGCGGGATATAGAACGGCACGTAATGAAAGAACCCAGTAGAACTTATCTGGAGCCACGTTCCGGGATTTGTCGCGAGAAACAACACCAGTTTAAGCCGCCAGACGTACTGGTACTAATGCACGCACCTTCGTCGGATGCTACCGCCGAACGTTAGCGGGATATAGAACGGCATGTAATGAAAGAAACCAGTAGAACTTATCTGGAGCCACGTTCCGGGATTTGTCGCGAGAAACAACACCATTTTAAGCTGCCAGACGTACTGGTACTAATGCACGCACCTTCGTCGGATGCTACCGCCGAACGTTAGCGGGATATAGAATGGCACGTAATGAAAGAACCCAGTAGAACTTATCTGGAGCCACGTTCCGGGATTTGTCGCGAGAAACAACACCAGTTTAAGCCGCCAGACGTACTGGTACTAATGCACGCACCTTCGTCGCATGCTACCGCCGAACGTTAGCGGGATATAGAACGGCATGTACTGAAAGAACCCAGTAGAACTTATCTGGAGCCACGTTCCGGGATTTGTCGCGAGAAACAACACCATTTTAAGCCGCCAGACGTACTGGTACTAATGCACGCACCTTCGTCGGATGCTACCGCCGAACGTTACCGGGATATAGAACGGCACGTAATGAAAGAACCCAGTAGAACTTATCTGGAGCCACGTTCCGGGATTTGTCGCGAGAAACAACACCATTTTAAGCCGCCAGACGTACTGGTACTAATGCACGCACCTTCGTCAGATGCTACCGCCGAACGTTACCGGGATATAGAACGGCACGTAATGAAAGAACCCAGTAGAACTTATCTGGAGCCACGTTCCGGGATTTGTCGCGAGAAACAACACCAGTTTAAGCCGCCAGACGTACTGGTACTAATGCACGCACCTTCATCGGATGCTACCGCCGAACGTTACCGGGAAATAGAACGGCACGTAATGGAAGAACCCAGTAGAACTTATCTGGAGCCACGTTCCGGGATTTGTCACGAGAAACAACACCAGTTTAAACCGCCAGACGTACTGGTACTAATGCACGCACCTTCGTCGGATGCTACCGCCGAACGTTACCGGGATATAGAACGGCATGTACTGAAAGAACCCAGTAGAACTTATCTGGAGCCACGTTCCAGGATTTTTCGCGAGAAACAACACCAGTTTAAGCCGCCAGACGTACTGGTACTAATGCACGCACCTTCGTCGGATGCTACCGCCGAACGTTAGCGGGATATAGAACGGCATGTACTGAAAGAACCCAGTAGAACTTATCTGGAGCCACGTTCCGGGATTTGTCGCGAGAAACAACACCAGTTTAAGCCGCCAGACGTACTGGTACTAATGCACGCACCTTCATCGGATGCTACCGCCGAACGTTACCGGGATATAGAACGGCACGTAATGGAAGAACCCAGTAGAACTTATCTGGAGCCACGTTCCGGGATTTGTCACGAGAAACAACACCAGTTTAAGCCGCCAGACGTACTGGTACTAATGCACGCACCTTCGTCGGGTGCTACAACCAAACGTTACCGGGATATAGAACGGCACGTAATGAAAGAACCCAGTAGAACTTATCTGGAGCCACGTTCCAGGATTTTTCGCGAGAAACAACACCAGTTTAAGCCGCCAGACGTACTGGTACTAATGCACGCACCTTCGTCGGATGCTACCGCCGAACGTTAGCGGGATATAGAACGGCATGTACTGAAAGAACCCAGTAGAACTTATCTGGAGCCACGTTCCGGGATTTGTCGCGAGAAACAACACCATTTTAAGCCGCCAGACGTACTGGTACTAATGCACGCACCTTCGTCGGATGCTACCGCCGAACGTTAGCGGGATATAGAACGGCATGTAACGAAAGATCCCAGTAGAACTTATCTGGAGCCACGTTCCGGGATTTGTCGCGAGAAACAACACCATTTTAAGCCGCCAGACGTACTGGTACTAATGCACGCACCTTCGTCAGATGCTACCGCCGAACGTTACCGGGATATAGAACGGCACGTAATGAAAGAACCCAGTAGAACTTATCTGGAGCCACGTTCCAGGATTTTTCGCGAGAAACAACACCAGTTTAAGCCGCCAGACGTACTGGTACTAATGCACGCACCTTCGTCGGGTGCTACAACCAAACGTTACCGGGCTATAGAACGGCACGTAATGAAAGAACCCAGTAGAACTTATCTGGAGCCACGTTCCGGGATTTTTCGCGAGAAACAACACCAGTTTAAGCCGCCAGACGTACTGGTACTAATGAACGCACCTTCGTCGGGTGCTACAACCAAACGTTACCGGGATATAGAACGGCATGTAATGAAAGAACCCAGTAGAACTTATCTGGAGCCACGTTCCAGGATTTGTCGCGAGAAACAACACCAGTTTAAGCCGCCAGACGTACTGGTACTAATGCACGCACCTTCATCGGATGCTACCGCCGAACGTTACCGGGATATAGAATGGCACGTAATGGAAGAACCCAGTAGAACTTATCTGGAGCCACGTTCCGGGATTTGTCACGAGAAACAACACCAGTTTAAGCCGCCAGACGTACTGGTACTAATGCACGCACCTTCGTCGGGTGCTACAACCAAACGTTACCGGGATATAGAACGGCACGTAATGAAAGAACCCAGTAGAACTTATCTGGAGCCACGTTCCAGGATTTTTCGCGAGAAACAACACCAGTTTAAGCCGCCAGACGTACTGGTACTAATGCACGCACCTTCGTCGGATGCTACCGCCGAACGTTAGCGGGATATAGAACGGCATGTACTGAAAGAACCCAGTAGAACTTATCTGGAGCCACGTTCCGGGATTTGTCGCGAGAAACAACACCATTTTAAGCCGCCAGACGTACTGGTCCTAATGCACGCACCTTCGTCGGATGCTACCGCCGAACGTTAGCGGGATATAGAACGGCATGTAACGAAAGATCCCAGTAGAACTTATCTGGAGCCACGTTCCGGGATTTGTCGCGAGAAACAACACCATTTTAAGCCGCCAGACGTACTGGTACTAATGCACGCACCTTCGTCAGATGCTACCGCCGAACGTTACCGGGATATAGAATGGCACGTAATGGAAGAACCCAGTAGAACTTATCTGGAGCCACGTTCCGGGATTTGTCACGAGAAACAACACCAGTTTAAGCCGCCAGACGTACTGGTACTAATGCACGCACCTTCGTCGGATGCTACCGCCGAACGTTAGCGGGATATAGAACGGCATGTAACGAAAGATCCCAGTAGAACTTATCTGGAGCCACGTTCCGGGATTTGTCGCGAGAAACAACACCAGTTTAAGCCGCCAGACGTACTGGTACTAATGCACGCACCTTCGTCGGATGCTACCGCCGAACGTTAGCGGGATATAGAAAGGCATGTACTGAAAGAACCCAGTAGAACTTATCTGGAGCCACGTTCCAGGATTTGTCGCGAGAAGCAACACCATTTTAAGCCGCCAGACGTACTGGTACTAATGCACGCACCTTCGTCGGATGCTACCGCCGAACGTTAGCGGGATATAGAAAGGCATGTAACGAAAGATCCCAGTAGAACTTATCTGGAGCCACGTTCCGGGATTTGTCGCGAGAAACAACACCATTTTAAGCCGCCAGACGTACTGGTACTAATGCACGCACCTTCGTCAGATGCTACCGCCGAACGTTACCGGGATATAGAACGGCACGTAATGAAAGAACCCAGTAGAACTTATCTGGAGCCACGTTCCGGGATTTGTCGCGAGAAACAACACCAGTTTAAGCCGCCAGACGTACTGGTACTAATGCACGCACCTTCATCGGATGCTACCGCCGAACGTTACCGGGATATAGAACGGCACGTAATGGAAGAACCCAGTAGAACTTATCTGGAGCCACGTTCCGGGATTTGTCACGAGAAACAACACCAGTTTAAGCCGCCAGACGTACTGGTACTAATGCACGCACCTTCGTCGGATGCTACCGCCGAACGTTACCGGGATATAGAACGGCATGTACTGAAAGAACCCAGTAGAACTTATCTGGAGCCACGTTCCAGGATTTTTCGCGAGAAACAACACCAGTTTAAGCCGCCAGACGTACTGGTACTAATGCACACACCTTCATCGGATGCTACCGCCGAACGTTACCGGGATATAGAACGGCACGTAATGGAAGATCCCAGTAGAACTTATCTGGAGCCACGTTCCGGGATTTGTCACGAGAAACAACACCAGTTTAAGCCGCCAGACGTACTGGTAGTAATGCACGCACCTTCGTCGGATGCTACCGCCGAACGTTAGCGGGATATAGAACGGCATGTAACGAAAGATCCCAGTAGAACTTATCTGGAGCCACGTTCCGGGATTTGTCGCGAGAAACAACACCAGTTTAATCCGCCAGACTTACTGGTACTAATGCTCGCACCTTCGTCGGATGCTACCGCCGAACGTTAGCGGGATATAGAACGGCATGTACTGAAAGAACCCAGTAGAACTTATCTGGAGCCACGTTCTGGGATTTGTCGCGAGAAGCAACACCATTTTAAGCCGCCAGACGTACTGGTACTAATGCACGCACCTTCGTCGGATGCTACCGCCGAACGTTAGCGGGATATAGAACGGCATGTAACGAAAGATCCCAGTAGAACTTATCTGGAGCCACGTTCCGGGATTTGTCGCGAGAAACAACACCATTTTAAGCCGCCAGACGTACTGGTACTAATGCACGCACCTTCGTCAGATGCTACCGCCGAACGTTACCGGGATATAGAACGGCACGTAATGAAAGAACCCAGTAGAACTTATCTGGAGCCACGTTCCGGGATTTGTCGCGAGAAACAACACCAGTTTAAGCCGCCAGACGTACTGGTACTAATGGACGCACCTTCATCGGATGCTACCGCCGAACGTTACCGGGATATAGAACGGCACGTAATGAAAGAACCCAGTAGAACTTATCTGGAGCCACGTTCCGGGATTTGTCGCGAGAAACCACACCAGTTTAAGCCGCCAGACGTACTGGTACCAATGCATGCACCTTCGTTGGATGCTACCGCCGAACGTTACCGGGATATAGAACGGCACGTAATGAAAGAACCCAGTAGAACTTATCTGGAGCCACGTTCCAGGATTTTTCGCGAGAAACAACACCAGTTTAAGCCGCCAGACGTACTGGTATTAATGCACGCACCTTCGTCGGGTGCTACAACCAAACGTTACCGGGCTATAGAACGGCACGTAATGAAAGAACCGAGTAGAACTTATCTGGAGCCACGTTCCGGGATTTTTCGCGAGAAACAACACCAGTTTAAGCCGCCAGACATAATGGTACTAATGCACGCACCTTCGTCGGGTGCTACCACCAAACGTAACCGGGATATAGAACGGCACGTAATGAAAGAACCCAGTAGAACTTATCTGGAGCCTCGTTCCGGAATTTGTAGCGAGAAACAACACCAGTTTAAGCCGCCAGACGTGCTGGTACTAATGCACGCACCTTCGTCGGATGCTACCGCCGAACGTTAGCGGGATATAGAACGGCATGTAATGAAAGAACCCAGTAGAACTTATCTGGAGCCACGTTCCGGGATTTGTCGCGAGAAACAACACCATTTTAAGCTGCCAGACGTACTGGTACTAATGCACGCACCTTCGTCGGATGCTACCGCAGAACGTTAGCGGGATATAGAACGGCACGTAATGAAAGAACCCAGTAGAACTTATCTGGAGCCACGTTCCGGGATTTGTCGCGAGAAACAACAAGAGTTTAAGCCACCAGACGTACTGGTACTAATGCACGCACCTTCGTCAGATGCTACCGCCGAACGTTAGCGGGATATAGAACGGCATGTAATGAAAGAACCCAGTAGAACTTATCTGGAGCCACGTTCCGGGATTTGTCGCGAGAAACAACACCATTTTAAGCCGCCAGACGTACTGGTACTAATGCACGCACCTTCGTCGGATGCTACCGCCGAACGTTACCGGGATATAGAACGGCACGTAATGAAAGAACCCAGTAGAACTTATCTGGAGCCACGTTCCGGGATTTGTCGCGAGAAACAACACCAGTTTAAGCCGCCAGACGTACTGGCACTAATGCACGCACTTTCGTCGGATGCTACCGCCGAACGTTAGCGGGATATAGAACGGCATGTAATGAAAGAACCCAGTAGAACTTATCTGGAGCCACGTTCCGGGATTTGTCGCGAGAAACAACACCAGTTTAAGCCGCCACACGTACTGGTACTAATGCACGCACCGTCATCGGATGCTACCGCCGAACGTTACCGGGATATAGAATGGCACGTAATGGATGAACCCAGTAGAACTTATCTGGAGCCACGTTCCGGGATTTGTCATGAGAAACAACACCAGTTTAAGCCGCCAGACGTACTGGTACTAATGCACGCACCTTCGTCGGGTGCTACAGCCAAACGTTACCGGGATATAGAACGGCACGTAATGAAAGAACCCAGTAGAACTTATCTGGAGCCACGTTCCGGGATTTTTCACGAGAAACAACACCAGTTTAAGCCGCCAGACGTACTGGTACTAATGCACGCACCTTCGTCGGATGCTACCGCCGAACGTTACCGGGATATAGAACGGCACGTAGTGAAAGAACCCAGTAGAACTTATCTGGAGCCACGTTCCGGGATTTGTCGCGAGAAACAACACCAGTTTAAGCCGCCAGACGTACTGGTACTAATGCACGCACCTTCGTCGGGTGCTACCAACAAACGTTACCGAGATATAGAGCGGCACGTAATGAAAGAACCCAGTAGAACTTATCTGGAGCCACGTTCCGGGATTTGTCGCGAGAAACAACACCAGTTTAAGACGCCAGACTTACTGGTACTAATGCACGCATCTTCGTCGGATGCTACCGCCGAACGTTAGCGGGATATAGAACGGCACGTAATGAAAGAACCCAGTAGAACTTATCTGGAGCCACGTTCCGGGATTTGTCGCGAGAAACAACACCATTTTAAGCCGCCAGACGTACTGGTACTAATGCACGCACCTTCGTCGGATGCTACCGCCGAACGTTACCGGGATATAGAACGGCATGTAATGAGAGAACCCAGTAGAACTTATCTGGAGCCACGTTCCGGGATTTGTCGCGAGAAACAACACCAGTTTAAGCCGCCAGACGTACTGGTACTAATGCACGCACCTTCGTCGGATGCTACCGCCGAACGTTAGCGGGATATAGAACGGCATGTAATGAAAGAACCCAGTAGAACTTATCTGGAGCCACGTTCCGGGATTTGTCGCGAGAAACAACACAATTTTAAGCTGCCAGACGTACTGGTACTAATGCACGCACCTTCGTTGGATGCTACCGCCGAACGTTAGCGGGATATAGAACGGCACGTAATGAAAGAACCCAGTAGAACTTATCTGGAGCCACGTTCCGGGATTTGTCGCGAGAAACAACACCAGTTTAAGCCGCCAGACGTACTGGTACTAATGCACGCACTTTCGTCGGATGCTACCGCCGAACGTTAGCGGGATATAGAACGGCATGTAATGAAAGAACCCAGTAGAACTTATCTGGAGCCACGTTCCGGGATTTGTCGCGAGAAACAGCACCATTTTAAGCCGCCAGACGTACTGGTACTAATGCACGCACCTTCGTCGGATGCTACCGCCGAACGTTACCGGGATATAGAACGGCACGTAATGAAAGAACCCAGTAGAACTTATCTGGAGCCACGTTCCGGGATTTGTCGCGAGAAACAACACCAGTTTAAGCCGCCAGACGTACTGGTACAAACCACGCACTTTCGTCGGATGCTACCGCCGAACGTTAGCGGGATATAGAACGGCATGTAATGAAAGAACCCAGTAGAACTTATCTGGAGCCACGTCCCGGGATTTGTCGCGAGAAACAACACCAGTTTAAGCCGCCAGACGTACTGGTACTAATGCACGCACCTTCATCGGATGCTACCGCCGAACGTTACCGGGATATAGAACGGCACGTAATGGAAGAACCCAGTAGAACTTATCTGGAGCCACGTTCCGGGATTTGTCACGAGAAACAACACCAGTTTAAGCCGCCACACGTACTGGTACTAATGCACGCACCTTCGTCGGGTGCTACAACCAAACGTTACCGGGATATAGAACGGCACGTAATGAAAGAACCCAGTAGAACTTATCTGGAGCCACGTTCCAGGATTTTTCGCGAGAAACAACACCAGTTTAAGCCGCCAGACGTACTGGTACTAATGCACGCACCTTCGTCGGATGCTACCGCCGAACGTTAGCGGGATATAGAACGGCATGTACTGAAAGAACCCAGTAGAACTTATCTGGAGCCACGTTCCGGGATTTGTCGCGAGAAACAACACCATTTTAAGCCGCCAGACGTACTGGTACTAATGCACGCACCTTCGTCGGATGCTACCGCCGAACGTTAGCGGGATATAGAACGGCATGTAACGAAAGATCCCAGTAGAACTTATCCGGAGCCACGTTCCGGGATTTGTCGCGAGAAACAACACCATTTTAAGCCGCCAGACGTACTGGTACTAATGCACGCACCTTCGTCGGATGCTACCGCCGAACGTTACCGGGATATAGAACGGCACGTAATGAAAGAACCCAGTAGAACTTATCTGGAGCCACGTTCCGGGATTTGTCGCGAGAAACAACACCAGTTTAAGCCGCCAGACGTACTGGTACTAATGCACGCACCTTCATCGGATGCTACCGCCGAACGTTACCGGGATATAGAACGGCACGTAATGGAAGAACCCAGTAGAACTTATCTGGAGCCACGTTCCGGGATTTGTCACGAGAAACAACACCAGTTTAAGCCGCCAGACGTACTGGTACTAATGCACGCACCTTCGTTGGGTGCTACAACCAAACGTTACCGGGCTATAGAACGGCACGTAATGAAAGAACCCAGTAGAACTTATCTGGAGCCACGTTCCGGGATTTTTCGCGAGAAACAACACCAGTTTAAGCCGCCAGACGTACTGGTACTAATGCACGCACCTTCGTCGGATGCTACCGCCGAACGTTACCGGGATATAGAACGGCATGTACTGAAAGAACCCAGTAGAACTTATCTGGAGCCACGTTCCGGGATTTGTCGTGAGAAACAACACCATTTTAAGCCGCCAGACGTACTGGTACTAATGCACGCACCTTTGTCGGACGCTACCGCCGAACGTTAGCGGGATATAGAACGGCATGTAATGAAAGAACCCAGTAGAACTTATCTGGAGCCACGTTCCGGGATTTGTCGCGAGAAACAACACCAGTTTAAGCCGCCAGACGTACTGGTACTAATGCACGCACCTTCGTCGGGTGCTACCAACAAACGTTACCGAGATATAGAGCGGCACGTAATGAAAGAACCCAGTAGAACTTATCTGGAGCCACGTTCCGGAATTTGTCGCGAGAAACAACACCAGTTTAAGACGCCAGACGTACTGGTACTAATGCACGCATCTTCGTCGGATGCTACCGCCGAACGTTAGCGGGATATAGAACGGCACGTAATGAAAGAACCCAGTAGAACTTATCTGGAGCCACGTTCCGGGATTTGTCGCGAGAAACAACACCATTTTAAGCCGCCAGACGTACTGGTACTAATGCACGCACCTTCGTCGGATGCTACCGCCGAACGTTACCGGGATATAGAACGGCATGTAATGAGAGAACCCAGTAGAACTTATCTGGAGCCACGTTCCGGGATTTGTCGCGAGAAACAACACCAGTTTAAGCCGCCAGACGTACTGGTACTAATGCACGCACCTTCGTCGGATGCTACCGCCGAACGTTAGCGGGATATAGAACGGCATGTAATGAAAGAACCCAGTAGAACTTATCTGGAGCCACGTTCCGGGATTTGTCGCGAGAAACAACACAATTTTAAGCTGCCAGACGTACTGGTACTAATGCACGCACCTTCGTCGGATGCTACCGCCGAACGTTAGCGGGATATAGAACGGCACGTAATGAAAGAACCCAGTAGAACTTATCTGGAGCCACGTTCCGGGATTTGTCGCGAGAAACAACACCATTTTAAGCCGCCAGACGTACTGGTACTAATGCACGCACCTTCGTCGGATGCTACCGCCGAACGTTAGCGGGATATAGAACGGCATGTAACGAAAGATCCCAGTAGAACTTATCTGGAGCCACGTTCCGGGATTTGTCGCGAGAAACAACACCATTTTAAGCCGCCAGACGTACTGGTACTAATGCACGCACCTTCGTCGGATGCTACCGCCGAACGTTACCGGGATATAGAACGGCACGTAATGAAAGAACCCAGTAGAACTTATCTGGAGCCACGTTCCGGGATTTGTCGCGAGAAACAACACCAGTTTAAGCCCCCAGACGTACTGGTACTAATGCACGCACCTTCATCGGATGCTACCGCCGAACGTTACCGGGATATAGAACGGCACGTAATGGAAGAATCCAGTAGAACTTATCTGGAGCCACGTTCCGGGATTTGTCACGAGAAACAACACCAGTTTAAGCCGCCAGACGTACTGGTACTAATGCACGCACCTTCGTCGGGTGCTACAACCAAACGTTACCGGGCTATAGAACGGCACGTAATGAAAGAACCCAGTAGAACTTATCTGGAGCCACGTTCCGGGATTTGTCGCGAGAAACAACACCAGTTTAAGCCGCCAGACGTACTGGTACTAATGCACGCACCTTCGTCGGATGCTACCGCCGAACGTTAGCGGGATATAGAACGGCATGTACTGAAAGAACCCAGTAGAACTTATCTGGAGCCACGTTCCGGGATTTGTCGTGAGAAACAACACCATTTTAAGCCGCCAGACGTACTGGTACTAATGCACGCACCTTTGTCGGACGCTACCGCCGAACGTTAGCGGGATATAGAACGGCATGTAATGAAAGAACCCAGTAGAACTTATCTGGAGCCACGTTCCGGGATTTGTCGCGAGAAACAACACCATTTTAAGCCGCCAGACGTACTGGTACTAATGCACGCTCCTTCGTCGGATGCTACCGCCGAACGTTACCGGGATATAGAACGGCACGTAATGAAAGAACCCAGTAGAACTTATCTGGAGCCACGTTCCGGGATTTGTCGCGAGAAACAACACAAGTTTAAGCCGCCAGACGTACTGGTACTAATGCACGCACCTTCGTCGGGTGCTACCACCAAACGTTACCGGGATATAGAACGGCACGTAATGAAAGAACCCAGTAGAACTTAGCTGGAGCCACGTTCCGGGATTTGTCGTGAGAAACAACACCATTTTAAGCCGCCAGACGTACTGGTACTAATGCACGCACCTTCGTCGGATGCTACCGCCGAACGTTACCGGGATATAGAACGGCACGTAATGAAAGAACCCAGTAGAACTTATCTGGAGCCACGTTCCGGGATTTGTCGCGAGAAACAACACCATTTTAAGCCGCCAGACGTACTGGTACTAATGCACGCACCTTCGTCGGATGCTACCGCCAAACGTTACCGGGATATAGAATGGCACGTAATGAAAGAACCCAGTAGAACTTATCTGGAGCCACGTTCCGGGATTTGTCGCGAGAAACAACACCATTTTAAGCCGCCAGACATAATGGTACTAATGCACGCACCTTCGTCGGGTGCTACCACCAAACGTTACCGGGATATAGAACGGCACGTAATGAAAGAACCCAGTAGAACTTATCTGGAGCCACGTTCCGGGATTTGTAGCGAGAAACAACACCAGTTTAAGCCGCCAGACGTACTGGTACTAATGCACGCACCTTCGTCGGATGCTACCGCCGAACGTTAGCGGGATATAGAACGGCATGTAATGAAAGAACCCAGTAGAACTTATCTGGAGCCACGTTCCGGATTTGTCGCGAGAAACAACACCATTTTAAGCTGCCAGACGTACTGGTACTAATGCACGCACCTTCGTCGGATGCTACCGCCGAACGTTACCGGGATATAGAACGGCACGTAATGAAAGAACCCAGTAGAACTTATCTGGAGCCACGTTCCGGGATTTGTCGCGAGAAACAACACCAGTTTAAGCCGCCAGACGTACTGGTACTAATGCACGCACCTTCGTCAGATGCTACCGCCGAACTTTAGCGGGCTATAGAACGGCATGTAATGAAAGAACCCAGTAGAACTTATCTGGAGCCACGTTCCGGGATTTGTCGCGAGAAACAACACCATTTTAAGCCGCCAGACGTACTGGTACTAATGCACGCACCTTCGTCGGATGCTACCGCCGAACGTTAGCGGGATATAGAACGGCACGTAACGAAAGAACCCAGTAGAACTTATCTGGAGCCACGTTCCGGGATTTGTCGCGAGAAACAACACCAGTTTAAGCCGCCAGACGTACTGGTACTAATGCACGCACTTTCGTCGGATGCTACCGCCGAACGTTAGCGGGCTATAGAACGGCATGTAATGAAAGAACCCAGTAGAACTTATCTGGAGCCACGTTCCGGGATTTGTCGCGAGAAACAACACCAGTTTAAGGCGCCAGACGTACTGGTACTAATGCACGCACCTTCATCGGATGCTACCGCCGAACGTTACCGGGATATAGAACGGCATGTAATGGATGAACCCAGTAGAACTTATCTGGAGCCACGTTCCTGGATTTGTCATGAGAAACAACACCAGTTTAAGCCGCCAGACGTACTGGTACTAATGCACGCACCTTCGTCGGGTGCTACAGCCAAACGTTACCGGGATATAGAACGGCACGTAATGAAAGAACCCAGTAGAACTTATCTGGAGCCACGTTCCGGGATTTTTCACGAGAAACAACACCAGTTTAAGCCGCCAGACGTACTGGTACTAATGCACGCACCTTCGTCGGATGCTACCGCCGAAAGTTAGCGGGATATAGAACGGCATGTACTGAAAGAACCCAGTAGAACTTATCTGGAGCCACGTTCCGGGATTTGTCGCGAGAAACAACACCATTTTAAGCCGCCAGACGTACTGGTACTAATGCACGCACCTTCGTCGGATGCTACCGCCGAACGTTAGCGGGATATAGAACGGCACGTAATGATAGAACCCAGTAGAACATATCTGGAGCCACGTTCCGGGATTTGTCGCGAGAAACAACACCATTTTAAGCCGCCAGACGTACTGGTACTAATGCACGCACCTTCGTCGGACTACCGCCGAACGTTAGCGGGATATAGAACGGCATGTAACGAAAGATCCCAGTAGAACTTATCTGGAGCCACGTTCCGGGATTTGTCGCGAGAAACAACACCATTTTAAGCCGCCAGACGTACTGGTACTAATGCACTCACCTTCGTCGGATGCTACCGCCGAACGTTACCGGGATATAGAACGGCACGTAGTGAAAGAACCCAGTAGAACTTATCTGGAGCCACGTTCCGGGATTTGTCGCGAGAAACAACACCAGTTTAAGCCGCCAGACGTACTGGTACTAATGCACGCACCTTCGTCGGGTGCTACCACCAAACGTTACCGGGATATAGAACGGCACGTAATGAAAGAACCCAGTAGAACTTAGCTGGAGCCACGTTCCGGGATTTGTCGTGAGAAACAACACCATTTTAAGCCGCCAGACGTACTGGTACTAATGCACGCACCTTCGTCGGATGCTACCGCCGAACGTTACCGGGATATAGAACGGCACGTAATGAAAGAACCCAGTAGAACTTATCTGGAGCCACGTTCCGGGATTTGTCGCGAGAAACAACACCATTTTAAGCCGCCAGACATAATGGTACTAATGCACGCACCTTCGTCGGATGCTACCGCCAAACGTTACCGGGATATAGAATGGCACGTAATGAAAGAACCCAGTAGAACTTATCTGGAGCCACGTTCCGGGATTTGTCGCGAGAAACAACACCATTTTAAGCCGCCAGACATAATGGTACTAATGCACGCACCTTCGTCGGGTGCTACCACCAAACGTTACCGGGATATAGAACGGCACGTAATGAAAGAACCCAGTAGAACTTATCTGGAGCCACGTTCCGGATTTGTCGCGAGAAACAACACCATTTTAAGCTGCCAGACGTACTGGTACTAATGCACGCACCTTCGTCGGATGCTACCGCCGAACGTTAGCGGGATATAGAACGGCACGTAATGAAAGAACCCAGTAGAACTTATCTGGAGCCACGTTCCGGGATTTGTCGCGAGAAACAACACCAGTTTAAGCCGCCAGACGTACTGGTACTAATGCACGCACCTTCGTCAGATGCTACCGCCGAACTTTAGCGGGATATAGAACGGCATGTAATGAAAGAACCCAGTAGAACTTATCTGGAGCCACGTTCCGGGATTTGTCGCGAGAAACAACACCATTTTAAGCCGCCAGACGTACTGGTACTAATGCACGCACCTTCGTCGGATGCTACCGCCGAACGTTAGCGGGATATAGAACGGCACGTAACGAAAGAACCCAGTAGAACTTATCTGGAGCCACGTTCCGGGATTTGTCGCGAGAAACAACACCAGTTTAAGCCGCCAGACGTACTGGTACTAATGCACGCACTTTCGTCGGATGCTACCGCCGAACGTTAGCGGGCTATAGAACGGCATGTAATGAAAGAACCCAGTAGAACTTATCTGGAGCCACGTTCCGGGATTTGTCGCGAGAAACAACACCAGTTTAAGGCGCCAGACGTACTGGTACTAATGCACGCACCTTCATCGGATGCTACCGCCGAACGTTACCGGGATATAGAACGGCATGTAATGGATGAACCCAGTAGAACTTATCTGGAGCCACGTTCCTGGATTTGTCATGAGAAACAACACCAGTTTAAGCCGCCAGACGTACTGGTACTAATGCACGCACCTTCGTCGGGTGCCACAGCCAAACGTTACCGGGATATAGAACGGCACGTAATGAAAGAACCCAGTAGAACTTATCTGGAGCCACGTTCCGGGATTTTTCACGAGAAACAACACCAGTTTAAGCCGCCAGACGTACTGGTACTAATGCACGCACCTTCGTCGGATGCTACCGCCGAACGTTAGCGGGATATAGAACGGCATGTACTGAAAGAACCCAGTAGAACTTATCTGGAGCCACGTTCCGGGATTTGTCGCGAGAAACAACACCATTTTAAGCCGCCAGACGTACTGGTACTAATGCACGCACCTTCGTCGGATGCTACCGCCGAACGTTAGCGGGATATAGAACGGCACGTAATGATAGAACCCAGTAGAACATATCTGGAGCCACGTTCCGGGATTTGTCGCGAGAAACAACACCATTTTAAGCCGCCAGACGTACTGGTACTAATGCACGCACCTTCGTCGGATGCTACCGCCGAACGTTAGCGGGATATAGAACGGCATGTAACGAAAGATCCCAGTAGAACTTATCTGGAGCCACGTTCCGGGATTTGTCGCGAGAAACAACACCATTTTAAGCCGCCAGACGTACTGGTACTAATGCACTCACCTTCGTCGGATGCTACCGCCGAACGTTACCGGGATATAGAACGGCACGTAGTGAAAGAACCCAGTAGAACTTATCTGGAGCCACGTTCCGGGATTTGTCGCGAGAAACAACACCAGTTTAAGCCGCCAGACGTACTGGTACTAATGCACGCACCTTCGTCGGGTGCTACCAACAAACGTTACCGAGATATAGAGCGGCACGTAATGTAAGAACCCAGTAGAACTTATCTGGAGCCACGTTCCGGGATTTGTCGCGAGAAACAACACCAGTTTAAGACGCCAGACGTACTGGTACTAATGCACGCACCTTCGTCGGATGCTACCGCCGAACGTTAGCGGGATATAGAACGGCACGTAATGAAAGAACCCAGTAGAACTTATCTGGAGCCACGTTCCGGGATTTGTCGCGAGAAACAACACCATTTTAAGCCGCCAGACGTACTGGTACTAATGCACGCACCTTCGTCGGATGCTACCGCCGAACGTTACTGGGATATAGAACGGCATGTAATGAGAGAACCCAGTAGAACTTATCTGGAGCCACGTTCCGGGATTTGTCGCGAGAAACAACACCAGTTTAAGCCACCAGACGTACTGGTACTAATGCACGCATCTTCGTCGGATGCTACCGCCGAACGTTAGCGCGATATAGAACGGCACGTATTGAAAGAACCCAGTAGAACTTATCTGGAGCCACGTTCCGGGATTTGTCGCGAGAAACAACACCAGTTTAAGCCGCCAGACGTACTGGTACTAATGCACGCACATTCGTCGGATGCTACCGCCGAACGTTAGCGGGATATAGAACGGCATGTAATGAAAGAACCCAGTAGAACTTATCTGGAGCCACGTTCCGGGATTTGTCGCGAGAAACAACACCAGTTTAAGCCACCAGACGTACTGGTACTAATGCACGCATCTTCGTCGGATGCTACCGCCGATCGTTGGCGGGATATAGAACGGCACGTATTGAAAGAACCCAGTAGAACTTATCTGGAGCCACGTTCCGGGATTTGTCGCGAGAAACAACACCAGTTTAAGCCGCCAGACGTACTGGTACTAATGCACGCACCTTCGTCGGATGCTACCGCCGAACGTTACCGGGATATAGAACGGCATGTAATGAAAGAACCCCGTAGAACTTATCTGGAGCCACGTTCCGGGATTTGTCGCGAGAAACAACACCATTTTAAGCCGCCAGACGTACTGGTACTAATGCACGCACCTTCGTCGGATGCTACCGCCGAACGTTACCGGGATATAGAACGGCACGTAATGAAAGAACCCAGTAGAACTTATCTGGAGCCACGTTCTGGGATTTGTCGCGAGAAACAACACCATTTTAAGCCGCCAGACGTACTGGTACTAATGCACGCACCTTCGTCGGATGCTACCGCCGAACGTTACCGGGATATAGAACGGCACGTAATGAAAGAACCCAGTAGAACTTATCTGGAGCCACGTTCCTGGATTTGTCGCGAGAAACAACACCATTTTAAGCCGCCAGACGTACTGGTACTAATGCACGCACCTTCGTCGGGTGTTACCACCAAACGTTAGCGGGATATAGAACGGCACGTAATGAAAGAACCCAGTAGAAATTATCTGGAGCCACGTTCCTGGATTTTTAGCGAGAAACAACACCAGTTTAAGCCGCCAGACGTACTGGTACTAATGCACGCACCTTCGTCGGGTGCTACCAACAAACGTTACCGGGATATAGAGCGGCACGTAATGAAAGAACCCAGTAGAACTTATCTGGAGCCACGTTCCGGGATTTGTCGCGAGAAACAACACCAGTTTAAGACGCCAGACGTACTGGTACTAATGCACGCACCTTCGTCGGATGCTACCGCCGAACGTTACCGGGATATAGAACGGCACGTAATGAAAGAACCCAGTAGAACTTATCTGGAGCCACGTTCCGGGATTTGTCGCGAGAAACAACACCATTTTAAGCCGCCAGACGTACTGGTACTAATGCACGCACCTTCGTCGGATGCAACCGCCGAACGTTACCGGGATATAGAACGGCACGTAATGAAAGAACCCAGTAGAACTTATCTGGAGCCACGTTCCGGGATTTTTCACGAGAAACAACACCAGTTTAAGCCGCCAGACGTACTGGTACTAATGCACGCACCTTCGTCGGATGCTACCGCCGAACGTTAGCGGGATATAGAACGGCATGTACTGAAAGAACCCAGTAGAACTTATCTGGAGCCACGTTCCGGGATTTGTCGTGAGAAACAACACCATTTTAAGCCGCCAGACGTACTGGTACTAATGCACGCACCTTCGTCGGATGCTACCGCCGAACGTTAGCGGGATATAGAACGGCACGTAATGATAGAACCCAGTAGAACTTATCTGGAGCCACGTTCCGGGATTTGTCGCGAGAAACAACACCATTTTAAGCCGCCAGACGTACTGGTACTAATGCACGCACCTTCGTCGGATGCTACCGCCGAACTTTAGCGGGATATAGAACGGCATGTAACGAAAGATCCCAGTAGAACTTATCTGGAGCCACGTTCCGGGATTTGTCGCGAGAAACAACACCATTTTAAGCCGCCAGACGTACTGGTACTAATGCACGCACCTTCGTCGGATGCTACCGCCGAACGTTACCGCGATATAGAACGGCACGTAATGAAAGAACCCAGTAGAACTTATCTGGAGCCACGTTCCGGGATTTGTCGCGAGAAACAACACCAGTTTAAGCCGCCAGACGTACTAGTACTAATGCACGCACCTTCATCGGATGCTACCGCCGAACGTTACCGGGATATAGAACGGCACGTAATGGAAGAACCCAGTAGAACTTATCTGGAGCCACGTTCCGGGATTTGTCACGAGAAACAACACCAGTTTAAGCCGCCAGACGTACTGGTACTAATGCACGCACCTTCGTCGGGTGCTACAACCAAACGTTACCGGGATATAGAACGGCACGTAATGAAAGAACCCAGTAGAACTTATCTGGAGCCACGTTCCGGGATTTTTCGCGAGAAACAACACCAGTTTAAGCCGCCAGACGTACTGGTACTAATGCACGCACCTTCGTCGGATGCTACCGCCGAACGTTAGCGGGATATAGAACGGCATGTACTGAAAGAACCCAGTAGAACTTATCTGGAGCCACGTTCCGGGATTTGTCGTGAGAAACAACACCATTTTAAGCCGCCAGACGTACTGGTACTAATGCACGCACCTTCGTCGGATGCTACCGCCGAACGTTACCGAAATATAGAACGGCATGTAATGAAAGAACCCAGTAGAACTTATCTGGAGCCACGTTCCGGGATTTGTCGCGAGAAACAACACCATTTTAAGCCGCCAGACGTACTGGTACTAATGCACGCACCTTCGTCGGATGCTACCGCCGAACGTTACCGGGATATAGAACGGCACGTAATGAAAGAACCCAGTAGAACTTATCTGGAGCCACGTTCCGGGATTTGTCGCGAGAAACAACACAAGTTTAAGCCGCCAGACGTACTGGTACTAATGCACGCACCTTCGTCGGGTGCTACCACCAAACGTTACCGGGATATAGAACGGCACGTAATGAAAGAACCCAGTAGAACTTATCTGGAGCCACGTTCCGGGATTTGTCGCGAGAAACAACACAAGTTTAAGCCGCCAGACGTACTGGTACTAATGCACGCACCTTCGTCGGGTGCTACCACCAAACGTTACCGGGATATAGAACGGCACGTAATGAAAGAACCCAGTAGAACTTATCTGGAGCCACGTTCCGGGATTTGTCGCGAGAAACAACACCATTTTAAGCCGCCAGACGTACTGGTACTAATGCACGCACCTTCGTCGGATGCTACCGCCGAACGTTACCGGGATATAGAACGGCACGTAATGAAAGAACCCAGTAGAACTTATCTGGAGCCACGTTCCGGGATTTGTCGCGAGAAACAACACCAGTTTAAGCCGCCAGACGTACTGGTACTAATGCACGCACTTTCGTCGGATGCTACCGCCGAACGTTAGCGGGATATAGAACGGCATGTAATGAAAGAACCCAGTAGAACTTATCTGGAGCCACGTTCCGGGATTTGTCGCGAGAAACAACACCAGTTTAAGCCGCCAGACGTACTGGTACTAATGCACGCACCTTCATCGGATGCTACCGCCGAACGTTACCGGGATATAGAACGGCACGTAATGGAAGAACCCAGTAGAACTTATCTGGAGCCACGTTCCGGGATTTGTCATGAGAAACAACACCAGTTTAAGCCGCCAGACGTACTGGTACTAATGCACGCACCTTCGTCGGGTGCTACAACCAAACGTTACCGGGATATAGAACGGCACGTAATGAAAGAACCCAGTAGAACTTATCTGGAGCCACGTTCCGGGATTTTTCACGAGAAACAACACCAGTTTAAGCCGCCAGACGTACTGGTACTAATACACGCACCTTCGTCGGATGCTACCGCCGAACGTTAGCGGGATATAGAACGGCATGTACTGAAAGAACCCAGTAGAACTTATCTGGAGCCACGTTCCGGGATTTGTCGTGAGAAAGAACACCATTTTAAGCCCCCAGACGTACTGGTACTAATGCACGCACCTTTGTCGGATGCTACCGCCGAACGTTAGCGGGATATAGAACGGCACGTAATGATAGAAACCAGTAGAACTTATCTGGAGCCACGTTCCGGGATTTGTCGCGAGAAACAACACCATTTTAAGCCGCCAGACGTACTGGTACTAATGCACGCACCTTCGTCGGATGCTACCGCCGAACGTTACCGGGATATAGAACGGCACGTAATGAAAGAACCCAGTAGAACTTATCTGGAGCCACGTTCCGGGATTTGTCGCGAGAAACAACACAAGTTTAAGCCGCCAGACGTACTGGTACTAATGCACGCACCTTCGTCGGGTGCTACCACCAAACGTTACCGGGATATAGAACGGCACGTAATGAAAGAACCCACTAGAACTTATCTGGAGCCACGTTCCGGGATTTGTCGTGAGAAACAACACCATTTTAAGCCACCAGACGTACTGGTACTAATGCACGCACCTTCGTCGGATGCTACCGCCGAACGTTACCGGGATATAGAACGGCACGTAATGAAAGAACCCAGTAGAACTTATCTGGAGCCACGTTCCGGGATTTGTCGCGAGAAACAACACAAGTTTAAGCCGCCAGACGTACTGGTACTAATGCACGCACCTTCGTCAGATGCTACTGCCGAACGTTACCGGGATATAGAATGGCACGTAATGAAAGAACCCAGTAGAACTTATCTGGAGCCACGTTCCGGGATTTGTCGCGAGAAACAACACCATTTTAAGCCGCCAGACATAATGGTACTAATGCACGCACCTTCGTCGGGTGCTACCACCAAACGTTACCGGGATATGGAACGGCACGTAATGAAAGAACCCAGTAGAACTTATCTGGAGCCACGTTCCGGGATTTGTAGCGAGAAACAACACCAGTTTAAGCCGCCAGACGTACTGGTACTAATGCACTCACCTTCGTCGGATGCTACCGCCGAACGTTAGCGGGATATAGAACGGCATGTAATGAATGAACCCAGTAGAACTTATCTGGAGCCACGTTCCGGGATTTGTCGCGAGAAACAACACCATTTTAAGCTGCCAGACGTACTGGTACTAATGCACGCACCTTCGTCGGATGCTACCGCCGAACGTTAGCGGGATATAGAACGGCACATAATGAAAGAACCCAGTAGAACTTATCTGGAGCCACGTTCCGGGATTTGTCGCGAGAAACAACACCAGTTTAAGCCGCCAGACGTACTGGTACCAATGCACGCACCTTCGTCAGATGCTACCGCCGAACGTTAGCGGGATATAGAACGGCATGTAATGAAAGAACCCAGTAGAACTTATCTGGAGCCACGTTCCGGGATTTGTCGCGAGAAACAACACCATTTTAAGCCGCCAGACGTACTGGTACTAATGCACGCACCTTCGTCGGATGCTACCGCCGAACGTTACCGGGATATAGAACGGCACGTAATGAAAGAACCCAGTAGAACTTATCTGGAGCCACGTTCCGGGATTTGTCGCGAGAAACAACACCAGTTTAAGCCGCCAGACGTACTGGTACTAATGCACGCACCTTCATCGGATGCTACCGCCGAACGTTACCGGGATATAGAACGGCACGTAATGGAAGAACCCAGTAGAACTTATCTGGAGGCACGTTCCGGGATTTGTCATGAGAAACAACACCAGTTTAAGCCGCCAGACGTACTGGTACTAATGCACGCACCTTCGTCGGGTGCTACAACCAAACGTTACCGGGATATAGAACGGCACGTAATGAAAGAACCCAGTAGAAATTATCTGGAGCCACGTTCCGGGATTTTTCACGAGAAACAACACCAGATTAAGCCGCCAGACGTACTGGTACTAATACACGCACCTTCGTCGGATCCTACCGCCGAACGTTAGCGGGATATAGAACGGCATGTACTGAAAGAACCCAGTAGAACTTATCTGGAGCCACGTTCCGGGATTTGTCGTGAGAAACAACACCATTTTAAGCCGCCAGACGTACTGGTACTAATGCACGCACCTTCGTCGGATGCTACCGCCGAACGTTAGCGGGATATAGAACGGCACGTAGTGATAGAACCCAGTAGAACTTATCTGGAGCCACGTTCCGGGATTTGTCGCGAGAAACAACACCATTTTAATCCGCCAGACGTACTGGTACTAATGCACGCACCTTCGTCGGATGCTACCGCCGAACGTTAGCGGGATATAGAACGGCATGTAACGAAAGATCCCAGTAGAACTTATCTGGAGCCACGTTCCGGGATTTGTCGCGAGAAACAACACCATTTTAAGCCGCCAGACGTACTGGTACTAATGCACGCACCTTCGTCGGGTGCTACCAACAAACGTTACCGGGATATAGAGCGGCACGTAATGAAAGAACCCAGTAGAACTTATCTGGAGCCACGTTCCGGGATTTGTCGCGAGAAACAACACCATTTTAAGCCGCCAGACGTACTGGTACTAATGCACGCACCTTCGTCGGATGCTACCGCCGAACGTTACCGGGATATAGAACGGCACGTAGTGAAAGAACCCAGTAGAACTTATCTGGAGCCACGTTCCGGGATTTGTCGCGAGAAACAACACCAGTTTAAGCCGCCAGACGTACTGGTACTAATGCACGCACCTTCGTCGGGTGCTACCACCAAACGTTAGCGGGATATAGAACGGCACGTAATGAAAGAAGCCAGTAGAAATTATCTGGAGCCACGTTCCTGGATTTTTAGCGAGAAACAACACCAGTTTAAGCCGCCAGACGTACTGGTACTAATGCACGCACCTTCGTCGGGTGCTCCAACAAACGTTACTGGGATATAGAGCGGCACGTAATGAAAGAACCCAGTAGAACTTATCTGGAGCCACGTTCCGGGATTTGTCGCGAGAAACAACACCATTTTAAGCCACCAGAAGTACTGGTACTAATGCACGCGCCTTTGTCAGATGCTACCGCCGAACGTTACCGGGATATAGAACGGCACGTAATGGAAAAACCCAGTAGAACTTATCTGGAGCCACGTTGCGGAATTTGTCGTGAGAAACAACACCATTTTAAGCCGCCAGACGTACTGGTACTAATGCACGCACCTTCGTCGGATGCTACCGCCGAACGTTAGCGGGATATAGAACGGCATGTAATGAAAGAACCCAGTAGAACTTATCTGGAGCCACGTTCCGGGATTTGTCGCGAGAAACAACACCAGTTTAAGCCACCAGACGTACTGGTACTAATGCACGCATCTTCGTCGGATGCTACCACCGAACGTTAGCGGGATATAGAACGGCACGTATTGAAAGAACCCAGTAGAACTTATCTGGAGCCACGTTCCAGGATTTTTCGCGAGAAACAACACCAGTTTAAGCCACCAGACGTACTGGTACTAATGCACGCATCTTCGTCGGATGCTACCGCCGAACGTTACCGGGATATAGAACGGCATGTAATGAAAGAACCCCGTAGAACTTATCTGGAGCCACGTTCCGGGATTTGTCGCGAGAAACAACACCAGTTTAAGCCGCCAGACGTACTGGTACTAATGCACGCACCTTCGTCGGATGCTACCGCCGAACGTTAGCGGGATATAGAACGGCACGTATTGAAAGAACCCAGTAGAACTTATCTGGAGCCACGTTCCGGGATTTGTCGCGAGAAACAACACCAGTTTAAGCCACCAGACGTACTGGTACTAATGCACGCATCTTCGTCGGATGCTACCGCCGAACGTTACCGGGATATAGAACGGCATGTAATGAAAGAACCCCGTAGAACTTATCTGGAGCCACGTTCCGGGATTTGTCGCGAGAAACAACACCAGTTTAAGCCGCCAGACGTACTGGTGCTAATGCACGCACCTTCGTCGGGTGCTACCGCCGAACGTTAGCGGGATATAGAACGGCATGTACTGAAAGAACCCAGTAGAACTTATCTGGAGCCACGTTCCGGGATTTGTCGTGAGAAACAACACCATTTTAAGCCGCCAGACGTACTGGTACTAATGCACGCACCTTCGTCGGATGCTACCGCCGAACGTTAGCGGGATATAGAACGGCACGTAATGATAGAACCCAGTAGAACTTATCTGGAGCCACGTTCCGGGATTTGTCGCGAGAAACAACACCATTTTAAGCCGCCAGACGTACTGGTACTAATGCACGCACCTTCGTCGGATGCTACCGCCGAACGTTACCGGGATATAGAACGGCACATAATGAAAGAACCCAGTAGAACTTATCTGGAGCCACGTTCCGGGATTTGTCGCGAGAAACAACACCAGTTTAAGCCGCCAGACGTACTGGTACTAATGCACGCACCTTCATCGGATGCTACCGCCGAACGTTACCGGGATATAGAACGGCACGTAATGGAAGAACCCAGTAGAACTTATCTGGAGCCACGTTCCGGGATTTTTCACGAGAAACAACACCAGATTAAGCCGCCAGACGTACTGGTACTAATACACGCACCTTCGTCGGATCCTACCGCCGAACGTTAGCGGGATATAGAACGGCATGTACTGAAAGAACCCAGTAGAACTTATCTGGAGCCACGTTCCGGGATTTGTCGTGAGAAACAACACCATTTTAAGCCGCCAGACGTACTGGTACTAATGCACGCACCTTCGTCGGATGCTACCGCCGAACGTTAGCGGGATATAGAACGGCACGTAGTGATAGAACCCAGTAGAACTTATCTGGAGCCACGTTCCGGGATTTGTCGCGAGAAACAACACCATTTTAATCCGCCAGACGTACTGGTACTAATGCACGCACCTTCGTCGGATGCTACCGCCGAACGTTAGCGGGATATAGAACGGCATGTAACGAAAGATCCCAGTAGAACTTATCTGGAGCCACGTTCCGGGATTTGTCGCGAGAAACAACACCATTTTAAGCCGCCAGACGTACTGGTACTAATGCACGCACCTTCGTCGGGTGCTACCAACAAACGTTACCGGGATATAGAGCGGCACGTAATGAAAGAACCCAGTAGAACTTATCTGGAGCCACGTTCCGGGATTTGTCGCGAGAAACAACACCATTTTAAGCCGCCAGACGTACTGGTACTAATGCACGCACCTTCGTCGGATGCTACCGCCGAACGTTACCGGGATATAGAACGGCACGTAGTGAAAGAACCCAGTAGAACTTATCTGGAGCCACGTTCCGGGATTTGTCGCGAGAAACAACACCAGTTTAAGCCGCCAGACGTACTGGTACTAATGCACGCACCTTCGTCGGGTGCTACCACCAAACGTTAGCGGGATATAGAACGGCACGTAATGAAAGAAGCCAGTAGAAATTATCTGGAGCCACGTTCCTGGATTTTTAGCGAGAAACAACACCAGTTTAAGCCGCCAGACGTACTGGTACTAATGCACGCACCTTCGTCGGGTGCTCCAACAAACGTTACTGGGATATAGAGCGGCACGTAATGAAAGAACCCAGTAGAACTTATCTGGAGCCACGTTCCGGGATTTGTCGCGAGAAACAACACCATTTTAAGCCACCAGAAGTACTGGTACTAATGCACGCGCCTTTGTCAGATGCTACCGCCGAACGTTACCGGGATATAGAACGGCACGTAATGGAAAAACCCAGTAGAACTTATCTGGAGCCACGTTGCGGAATTTGTCGTGAGAAACAACACCATTTTAAGCCGCCAGACGTACTGGTACTAATGCACGCACCTTCGTCGGATGCTACCGCCGAACGTTAGCGGGATATAGAACGGCATGTAATGAAAGAACCCAGTAGAACTTATCTGGAGCCACGTTCCGGGATTTGTCGCGAGAAACAACACCAGTTTAAGCCACCAGACGTACTGGTACTAATGCACGCATCTTCGTCGGATGCTACCACCGAACGTTAGCGGGATATAGAACGGCACGTATTGAAAGAACCCAGTAGAACTTATCTGGAGCCACGTTCCAGGATTTTTCGCGAGAAACAACACCAGTTTAAGCCACCAGACGTACTGGTACTAATGCACGCATCTTCGTCGGATGCTACCGCCGAACGTTACCGGGATATAGAACGGCATGTAATGAAAGAACCCCGTAGAACTTATCTGGAGCCACGTTCCGGGATTTGTCGCGAGAAACAACACCAGTTTAAGCCGCCAGACGTACTGGTACTAATGCACGCACCTTCGTCGGATGCTACCGCCGAACGTTAGCGGGATATAGAACGGCACGTATTGAAAGAACCCAGTAGAACTTATCTGGAGCCACGTTCCGGGATTTGTCGCGAGAAACAACACCAGTTTAAGCCACCAGACGTACTGGTACTAATGCACGCATCTTCGTCGGATGCTACCGCCGAACGTTACCGGGATATAGAACGGCATGTAATGAAAGAACCCCGTAGAACTTATCTGGAGCCACGTTCCGGGATTTGTCGCGAGAAACAACACCAGTTTAAGCCGCCAGACGTACTGGTGCTAATGCACGCACCTTCGTCGGGTGCTACCGCCGAACGTTAGCGGGATATAGAACGGCATGTACTGAAAGAACCCAGTAGAACTTATCTGGAGCCACGTTCCGGGATTTGTCGTGAGAAACAACACCATTTTAAGCCGCCAGACGTACTGGTACTAATGCACGCACCTTCGTCGGATGCTACCGCCGAACGTTAGCGGGATATAGAACGGCACGTAATGATAGAACCCAGTAGAACTTATCTGGAGCCACGTTCCGGGATTTGTCGCGAGAAACAACACCATTTTAAGCCGCCAGACGTACTGGTACTAATGCACGCACCTTCGTCGGATGCTACCGCCGAACGTTACCGGGATATAGAACGGCACATAATGAAAGAACCCAGTAGAACTTATCTGGAGCCACGTTCCGGGATTTGTCGCGAGAAACAACACCAGTTTAAGCCGCCAGACGTACTGGTACTAATGCACGCACCTTCATCGGATGCTACCGCCGAACGTTACCGGGATATAGAACGGCACGTAATGGAAGAACCCAGTAGAACTTATCTGGAGCCACGTTCCGGGATTTGTCACGAGAAACAACACCAGTTTAAGCCGCCAGACGTACTGGTACTAATGCACGCACCTTCGTCGGGTGCTACAACCAAACGTTACCGGGATATAGAACGGCACGTAATGAAAGAACCCAGTAGAACTTATCTGGAGCCACGTTCCAGGATTTTTCGCGAGAAACAACACCAGTTTAAGCCGCCAGACGTACTGGTACTAATGCACGCACCTTCGTCGGATGCTACCGCCGAACGTTAGCGGGATATAGAACGGCACGTACTGAAAGAACCCAGTAGAACTTATCTGGAGCCACGTTCCGGGATTTGTCGTGAGAAACAACACCATTTTAAGCCGCCAGACGTACTGGTACTAATGCACGCACCTTCGTCGGATGCTACCGCCGAACGTTACCGGGATATAGAACGGCATGTAATGAAAGAACCCAGTAGAACTTATCTGGAGCCACGTTCCGGGATTTGTCGCGAGAAACAACACCATTTTAAGCCGCCAGACGTACTGGTACTAATGCACGCACCTTCGTCGGATGCTACCGCCGAACGTTACCGGGATATAGAACGGCACGTAATGAAAGAACCCAGTAGAACTTATCTGGAGCCACGTTCCGGGATTTGTCGCGAGAAACAACACAAGTTTAAGCCGCCAGACGTACTGGTACTAATGCACGCACATTCGTCGGGTGCTACCACCAAACGTTACCGGGATATAGAACGGCACGTAATGAAAGAACCCAGTAGAACTTATCTGGAGCCACGTTCCGGGATTTGTCGTGAGAAACAACACCATTTTAAGCCACCAGACGTACTGGTACTAATGCACGCACCTTCGTCGGATGCTACCGCCGAACGTTACCGGGATATAGAACGGCACGTAATGAAAGAACCCAGTAGAACTTATCTGGAGCCACGTTCTGGGATTTGTCGCGAGAAACAACACCATTTTAAGCCGCCAGACGTACTGGTACTAATGCACGCACCTTCGTCAGATGCTACCGCCGAACGTTACTGGGATATAGAATGGCACGTAATGAAAGAACCCAGTAGAACTTATCTGGAGCCACGTTCCGGGATTTGTCGCGAGAAACAACACCATTTTAAGCCGCCAGACATAATGGTACTAATGCACGCACCTTCGTCGGGTGCTACCACCAAACGTTACCAGGGTATGGAACGGCACGTAATGAAAGAACCCAGTAGAACTTATCTGGAGCCACGTTCCGGGATTTGTAGCAAGAAACAACACCAGTTTAAGCCGCCAGACGTACTGGTACTAATGCACGCACCTTCGTCGGATGCTACCGCCGAACGTTAGCGGGATATAGAACGGCATGTAATGAAAGAACCCAGTAGAACTTATCTGGAGCCACGTTCCGGGATTTGTCGCGAGAAACAACACCATTTTAAGCTGCCAGACGTACTGGTACTAATGCACGCACCTTCGTCGGATGCTACCGCCGAACGTTAGCGGGATATAGAACGGCACGTAATGAAAGAACCCAGTAGAACTTATCTGGAGCCACGTTCCGGGATTTGTCGCGAGAAACAACACCAGTTTAAGCCGCCAGACGTACTGGTACCAATGCACGCACCTTCGTCAGATGCTACCGCCGAACGTTAGCGGGATATAGAACGGCATGTAATGAAAGAACCCAGTAGAACTTATCTGGAGCCACGTTCCGGGATTTGTCGCGAGAAACAACACCATTTTAAGCCGCCAGACGTACTGGTACTAATGCACGCACCTTCGTCGGATGCTACCGCCGAACGTTACCGGGATATAGAACGGCACGTAATGAAAGAACCCAGTAGAACTTATCTGGAGCCACGTTCCGGGATTTGTCGCGAGAAACAACACCAGTTTAAGCCGCCAGACGTACTGGTACTAATGCACGCACCTTCATCGGATGCTACCGCCGAACGTTACCGGGATATAGAACGGCACGTAATGGAAGAACCCAGTAGAACTTATCTGGAGCCACGTTCCGGGATTTGTCATGAGAAACAACACCAGTTTAAGCCGCCAGACGTACTGGTACTAATGCACGCACCTTCGTCGGGTGCTACAACCAAACGTTACCGGGATATAGAACGGCACGTAATGAAAGAAGCCAGTAGAACTTATCTGGAGCCACGTTCCGGGATTTTTCACGAGAAACAACACCAGTTTAAGCCGCCAGACGTACTGGTACTAATACACGCACCTTCGTCGGATGCTACCGCCGAACGTTAGCGGGATATAGAACGGCATGTACTGAAAGAACCCAGTAGAACTTATCTGGAGCCACGTTCCGGGATTTGTCGTGAGAAACAACACCATTTTAAGCCGCCAGACGTACTGGTACTAATGCACGCACCTTCGTCGGATGCTACCGCTGAACGTTAGCGGGATATAGAACGGCACGTAGTGATAGAACCCAGTAGAACTTATCTGGAGCCACGTTCCGGGATTTGTCGCGAGAAACAACACCATTTTAAGCCGCCAGACGTACTGGTACTAATGCACGCACCTTCGTCGGATGCTACCGCCGAACGTTAGCGGGATATAGAACGGCATGTAACGAAAGATCCCAGTAGAACTTATCTGGAGCCACGTTCCGGGATTTGTCGCGAGAAACAACACCATTTTAAGCCGCCAGACGTACTGGTACTAATGCACGCACCTTCGTCGGGTGCTACCAACAAACGTTACCGGGATATAGAGCGGCACGTATTGAAAGAACCCAGTAGAACTTATCTGGAGCCACGTTCCGGGATTTGTCGCGAGAAACAACACCATTTTAAGCCGCCAGACGTACTGGTACTAATGCACGCACCTTCGTCGGATGCTACCGCCGAACGTTACCGGGATATAGAACGGCACGTAGTGAAAGAACCCAGTAGAACTTATCTGGAGCCACGTTCCGGGATTTGTCGCGAGAAACAACACCAGTTTAAGCCGCCAGACGTACTGGTACTAATGCACGCACCTTCGTCGGGTGCTACCACCAAACGTTAGCGGGATATAGAACGGCACGTAATGAAAGAAGCCAGTAGAAATTATCTGGAGCCACGTTCCTGGATTTTTAGCGAGAAACAACACCAGTTTAAGCCGCCAGACGTACTGGTACTAATGCACGCACCTTTGTCAGATGCTACCGCCGAACGTTACCGGGATATAGAACGGCACGTAATGGAAGAACCCAGTAGAACTTATCTGGAGCCACGTTGCGGAATTTGTCGTGAGAAACAACACCATTTTAAGCCGCCAGACGTACTGGTACTAATGCACGCACCTTCGTCGGATGCTACCGCCGAACGTTAGCGGGATATAGAACGGCATGTAATGAAAGAACCCAGTAGAACTTATCTGGAGCCACGTTCCGGGATTTGTCGCGAGAAACAACACCAGTTTAAGCCACCAGACGTACTGGTACTAATGCACGCATCTTCGTCGGATGCTACCACCGAACGTTAGCGGGATATAGAACGGCACGTATTGAAAGAACCCAGTAGAACTTATCTGGAGCCACGTTCCGGGATTTGTCGCGAGAAACAACACCAGTTTAAGCCACCAGACGTACTGGTACTAATGCACGCACCTTCGTCGGATGCTACCGCCGAACGTTAGCGGGATATAGAACGGCATGTAATGAAAGAACCCAGTAGAACTTATCTGGAGCCACGTTCCGGGATTTGTCGCGAGAAACAACACCATTTTAAGCTGCCAGACGTACTGGTACTAATGCACGCACCTTCGTCGGATGCTACCGCCGAACGTTAGCGGGATATAGAACGGCACGTAATGAAAGAACCCAGTAGAACTTATCTGGAGCCACGTTCCGGGATTTGTCGCGAGAAACAACACCAGTTTAAGCCGCCAGACGTACTGGTACCAATGCACGCACCTTCGTCAGATGCTACCGCCGAACGTTAGCGGGATATAGAACGGCATGTAATGAAAGAACCCAGTAGAACTTATCTGGAGCCACGTTCCGGGATTTGTCGCGAGAAACAACACCATTTTAAGCCGCCAGACGTACTGGTACTAATGCACGCACCTTCGTCGGATGCTACCGCCGAACGTTACCGGGATATAGAACGGCACGTAATGAAAGAACCCAGTAGAACTTATCTGGAGCCACGTTCCGGGATTTGTCGCGAGAAACAACACCAGTTTAAGCCGCCAGACGTACTGGTACTAATGCACGCACCTTCATCGGATGCTACCGCCGAACGTTACCGGGATATAGAACGGCACGTAATGGAAGAACCCAGTAGAACTTATCTGGAGCCACGTTCCGGGATTTGTCATGAGAAACAACACCAGTTTAAGCCGCCAGACGTACTGGTACTAATGCACGCACCTTCGTCGGGTGCTACAACCAAACGTTACCGGGATATAGAACGGCACGTAATGAAAGAACCCAGTAGAACTTATCTGGAGCCACGTTCCGGGATTTTTCACGAGAAACAACACCAGTTTAAGCCGCCAGACGTACTGGTACTAATACACGCACCTTCGTCGGATGCTACCGCCGAACGTTAGCGGGATATAGAACGGCATGTACTGAAAGAACCCAGTAGAACTTATCTGGAGCCACGTTCCGGGATTTGTCGTGAGAAGCAACACCATTTTAAGCCGCCAGACGTACTGGTACTAATGCACGCACCTTCGTCGGATGCTACCGCCGAACGTTAGCGGGATATAGAACGGCACGTAGTGATAGAACCCAGTAGAACTTATCTGGAGCCACGTTCCGGGATTTGTCGCGAGAAACAACACCATTTTAAGCCGCCAGACGTACTGGTACTAATGCACGCACCTTCGTCGGATGCTACCGCCGAACGTTAGCGGGATATAGAACGGCATGTAACGAAAGATCCCAGTAGAACTTATCTGGAGCCACGTTCCGGGATTTGTCGCGAGAAACAACACCATTTTAAGCCGCCAGACGTACTGGTACTAATGCACGCACCTTCGTCGGGTGCTACCAACAAACGTTACCGGGATATAGAGCGGCACGTATTGAAAGAACCCAGCAGAACTTATCTGGAGCCACGTTCCGGGATTTGTCGCGAGAAACAACACCAGTTTAAGCCGCCAGACGTACTGGTACTAATGCACGCACCTTCGTCGGATGCTACCGCCGAACGTTAGCGGGATATAGAACGGCACGTATTGAAAGAACCCAGTAGAACTTATCTGGAGCCACGTTCCGGGATTTGTCGCGAGAAACAACACCAGTTTAAGCCACCAGACGTACTGGTACTAATGCACGCATCTTCGTCGGATGCTACCGCCGAAGGTTACCGGGATATAGAACGGCATGTAATGAAAGAACCCCGTAGAACTTATCTGGAGCCACGTTCCGGGATTTGTCGCGAGAAACAACACCAGTTTAAGCCGCCAGACGTACTGGTACTAATGCACGCACCTTCGTCGGATGCTACCGCCGAACGTTAGCGGGATATAGAACGGCACGTATTGAAAGAACCCAGTAGAACTTATCTGGAGCCACGTTCCGGGATTTGTCGCAAGAAACAACACCAGTTTAAGCCACCAGACGTACTGGTACTAATGCACGCATCTTCGTCGGATGCTACCGCCGAACGTTACCGGGATATAGAACGGCATGTAATGAAAGAACCCCGTAGAACTTATCTGGAGCCACGTTCCGGGATTTGTCGCGAGAAACAACACCAGTTTAAGCCGCCAGACGTACTGGTACTAATGCACGCATCTTCGTCGGATGCTACCGCCGAACGTTAGCGGGATATAGAACGGCACGTATTGAAAGAACCCAGTAGAACTTATCTGGAGCCACGTTCCGGGATTTGTCGCGAGAAGCAACACCAGTTTAAGCCGCCAGGCGTACTGGTACTAATGCACGCACCTTCGTCGGATGCTACCGCTGAACGTTACCGGGATATAGAACGGCATGTAATGAAAGAACCCCGTAGAACTTATCTGGAGCCACGTTCCGGGATTTGTCGCGAGAAACAACACCATTTTAAGCCGCCAGACGTACTGGTACTAATGCACGCACCTTCGTCGGATGCTACCGCCGAACGTTACCGGGATATAGAACGGCATGTAATGAAAGAACCCCGTAGAACTTATCTGGAGCCACGTTCTGGGATTTGTCGCGAGAAACAACACCATTTTAAGCCGCCAGACGTACTGGTACTAATGCACGCACCTTCGTCGGATGCTACCGCCGAACGTTACCGGGATATAGAACGGCACGTAATGAAAGAACCCAGTAGAACTTATCTGGAGCCATGTTCCTGGATTTGTCGCGAGAAACAACACCATTTTAAGCCGCCAGACGTACTGGTACTAATGCACGCACCTTCGTCGGGTGCTACCACCAAACGTTAGCGGGATATAGAACGGCACGTAATGAAAGAAGCCAGTAGAAATTATCTGGAGCCACGTTCCTGGATTTTTAGCGAGAAACAACACCAGTTTAAGCCGCCAGACGTACTGGTACTAATGCACGCACCTTCGTCGGATGCTACCGCCGAACGTTAGCGGGATATAGAACGGCACATAATAAAAGAACACAGTAGAACTTATCTGGAGCCACGTTCCGGGATTTGTCGCGAGAAACAACACCATTTTAAGCCGCCAGACGTACTGGTACTAATGCACACACCTTCGTGTGATGCTACCGCCGAACGTTAGTGGGATATAGAACGGCATGTAATGAAAGAACCCAGTAGAACTTATCTGGAGCCACGTTCCGGGATTTGTCGCGAGAAACAACACCATTTTAAGCCGCCAGACGTACTGGTACTAATGCACGCACCTTCGTCGGATGCTACCGCCGAACGTTAGCGGGATATAGAACGGCATGTAATGAAAGAACCCAGTAGAACTTATCTGGAGCCACGTTCCGGGATTTGTCGCGAGAAACAACACCATTTTAAGCCGCCAGACGTACTGGTACTAATGCACGCACCTTCGTCGGATGCTACCGCCGAACGTTACCGGGATATAGAACGGCACGTAATGAAAGAACCCAGTAGAACTTATCTGGAGCCACGTTCCGAGATTTGTCGCGAGAAACAACACCAGTTTAAGCCGCCAGACGTACTGGTACTAATGCACGCACCTTCATCGGATGCTACCGCCGAACGTTACCGGGATATAGAACGGCACGTAATGGAAGAACCCAGTAGAACTTATCTGGAGCCACGTTCCGGGATTTGTCATGAGAAACAACACCAGTTTAAGCCGCCAGACGTACTGGTACTAATGCACGCACCTTCGTCGGGTGCTACAACCAAACGTTACCGGGATATAGAACGGCACGTAATGAAAGAACCCAGTAGAACTTATCTGGAGCCACGTTCCGGGATTTTTCACGAGAAACAACACCAGTTTAAGCCGCCAGACGTACTGGTACTAATACACGCACCTTCGTCGGATGCTACCGCCGAACGTTAGCGGGATATAGAACGGCATGTACTGAAAGAACCCAGTAGAACTTATCTGGAGCCACGTTCCGGGATTTGTCGTGAGAAACAACACCATTTTAAGCCGCCAGACGTACTGGTACTAATGCACGCACCTTCGTCGGATGCTACCGCCGAACGTTAGCGGGATATAGAACGGCACGTAGTGATAGAACCCAGTAGAACTTATCTGGAGCCACGTTCCGGGATTTGTCGCGAGAAACAACACCATTTTAAGCCGCCAGACGTACTGGTACTAATGCACGCACCTTCGTCGGATGCTACCGCCGAACGTTAGCGGGATATAGAACGGCATGTAACGAAAGATCCCAGTAGAACTTATCTGGAGCCACGTTCCGGGATTTGTCGCGAGAAACAACACCATTTTAAGCCGCCAGACGTACTGGTACTAATGCACGCACCTTCGTCGGGTGCTACCAACAAACGTTACCGGGATATAGAGCGGCACGTATTGAAAGAACCCAGCAGAACTTATCTGGAGCCACGTTCCGGGATTTGTCGCGAGAAACAACACCAGTTTAAGCCGCCAGACGTACTGGTACTAATGCACGCACCTTCGTCGGATGCTACCGCCGAACGTTAGCGGGATATAGAACGGCACGTATTGAAAGAACCCAGTAGAACTTATCTGGAGCCACGTTCCGGGATTTGTCGCGAGAAACAACACCAGTTTAAGCCACCAGACGTACTGGTACTAATGCACGCATCTTCGTCGGATGCTACCGCCGAAGGTTACCGGGATATAGAACGGCATGTAATGAAAGAACCCCGTAGAACTTATCTGGAGCCACGTTCCGGGATTTGTCGCGAGAAACAACACCAGTTTAAGCCGCCAGACGTACTGGTACTAATGCACGCACCTTCGTCGGATGCTACCGCCGAACGTTAGCGGGATATAGAACGGCACGTATTGAAAGAACCCAGTAGAACTTATCTGGAGCCACGTTCCGGGATTTGTCGCGAGAAACAACACCAGTTTAAGCCACCAGACGTACTGGTACTAATGCACGCATCTTCGTCGGATGCTACCGCCGAACGTTACCGGGATATAGAACGGCATGTAATGAAAGAACCCCGTAGAACTTATCTGGAGCCACGTTCCGGGATTTGTCGCGAGAAACAACACCAGTTTAAGCCGCCAGACGTACTGGTACTAATGCACGCATCTTCGTCGGATGCTACCGCCGAACGTTAGCGGGATATAGAACGGCACGTATTGAAAGAACCCAGTAGAACTTATCTGGAGCCACGTTCCGGGATTTGTCGCGAGAAGCAACACCAGTTTAAGCCGCCAGGCGTACTGGTACTAATGCACGCACCTTCGTCGGATGCTACCGCTGAACGTTACCGGGATATAGAACGGCATGTAATGAAAGAACCCCGTAGAACTTATCTGGAGCCACGTTCCGGGATTTGTCGCGAGAAACAACACCATTTTAAGCCGCCAGACGTACTGGTACTAATGCACGCACCTTCGTCGGATGCTACCGCCGAACGTTACCGGGATATAGAACGGCATGTAATGAAAGAACCCCGTAGAACTTATCTGGAGCCACGTTCTGGGATTTGTCGCGAGAAACAACACCATTTTAAGCCGCCAGACGTACTGGTACTAATGCACGCACCTTCGTCGGATGCTACCGCCGAACGTTACCGGGATATAGAACGGCACGTAATGAAAGAACCCAGTAGAACTTATCTGGAGCCATGTTCCTGGATTTGTCGCGAGAAACAACACCATTTTAAGCCGCCAGACGTACTGGTACTAATGCACGCACCTTTGTCGGGTGCTACCACCAAACGTTAGCGGGATATAGAACGGCACGTAATGAAAGAAGCAAGTAGAAATTATCTGGAGCCACGTTCCTGGATTTTTAGCGAGAAACAACACCAGTTTAAGCCGCCAGACGTACTGGTACTAATGCACGCACCTTCGTCGGATGCTACCGCCGAACGTTAGCGGGATATAGAACGGCACATAATAAAAGAACACAGTAGAACTTATCTGGAGCCACGTTCCGGGATTTGTCGCGAGAAACAACACCATTTTAAGCCGCCAGACGTACTGGTACTAATGCACACACCTTCGTGTGATGCTACCGCCGAACGTTAGTGGGATATAGAACGGCATGTAATGAAAGAACCCAGTAGAACTTATCTGGAGCCACGTTCCGGGATTTGTCGCGAGAAACAACACCATTTTAAGCCGCCAGACGTACTGGTACTAATGCACGCACCTTCGTCGGATGCTACCGCCGAACGTTAGCGGGATATAGAACGGCATGTAATGAAAGAACCCAGTAGAACTTATCTGGAGCCACGTTCCGGGATTTGTCGCGAGAAACAACACCATTTTAAGCCGCCAGACGTACTGGTACTAATGCACGCACCTTCGTCGGATGCTACCGCCGAACGTTACCGGGATATAGAACGGCACGTAATGAAAGAACCCAGTAGAACTTATCTGGAGCCACGTTCCGGGATTTGTTGCGAGAAACAACACCAGTTTAAGCCGCCAGACGTACTGATACTAATGCACGCACCTTCGTCGGATGCTACCGCCGAACGTTAGCGGGATATAGAACGGCACGTAATGAAAGAACACAGTAGAACTTATCTGGAGCCACGTTCCGGGATTTGTCGCGAGAAACAACACCAGTTTAAGCCGCCAGACGTACTGGTACTAATGCACGCACCTTCGTCGGATGCTACCGCCGAACGTTAGCGGGATATAGAACGGCATGTAATGAAAGAACCCAGTAGAACTTATCTGGAGCCACGTTCCGGGATTTTTCGCGAGAAACAACACCATTTTAAGCCGCCAGACGTACTGGTACTAATGCATGCACTTTCGTTGGATGCTACCGCCGAACGTTACCTGGATATAGAACGGCACGTAATGAAAGAACCCAGTAGAACTTATCTATAGCCACGTTCCGGGATTTGTCGCGAGAAACAACACCAGCTTAAGCCGCCAGACGTAATGGTACTAATGCGCGAACCTTCGTCGGGTGCTACCACCAAACGTTACCGGGATATAGAACGGCACGTAATGAAAGAACCCAGTAGAACTTATCTGGAGCCACGTTCCGGGATTTGTCGCGAGAAACAACACCAGTTTAAGCCGCCAGAGGTACTGGTACTAATGCACGCACCTTCGTCGGATGCTACCGCCGAACGTTACCGGGATATAGAACGGCACGTAGTGAAAGAACCCAGTAGAACTTCTCTGGAGCCACGTTCCGGGATTTGTAGCGAGAAACAGCACCATTTTAAGCCGCCAGACGTACTGGTACTAATGCACGCACCTTCGTCGGATGCTACCGCCGAACGTTACCGGGATATAGAACGGCACATAATGAAAGAACCCAGTGGAACTTATCTGGAGCCACGTTCCGGGATTTGTCGCGAGAAACAACACCAGTTTAAGCCGCAAGACGTACTGGTACTAATGCACCCACCTTCGTCGGGTGCTACCACCAAACGTTACCGGGATATAGAACGGCACGTAATGAAAGAACCCAGTAGAACTTATCTGGAGCCACGTTCCGGGATTTGTCGCGAGAAACAACACCAGTTTAAGCCGCCAGACGTACTGGTACTAATGCACGCTTCTTCGTCAGATGCTACCGCCGAACGTTAGCGGGATATAGAACGGCATGTAATGAAAGAACCCAGTAGAACTTATCTGGAGCCACGTTCCGGGATTTGTCGCGAGAAACAACACCATTTTAAGCCGCCAGACGTACTGGTACTAATGCACGCACCTTCGTCGGATGCTACCGCCGAACGTTAGCGGGATATAGAACGGCATGTAATGAAAGAACCCAGTAGAACTTATCTGGAGCCACGTTCCGGGATTTGTCGCGAGAAACAACACCATTTTAAGCCGCCAGACGTACAGGTACTAATGCACGCATCTTCGTCGGATGCTACCGCCGAACGTTACAGGGATATAGAATGGCACGTAATGAAAGAACCCAGTAGAACTTATCTGGAGCCACGTTCCGGGATTTGTCGCGAGAAACAACACCAGTTTAAGCCGCCAGACGTACTGGTACTAATGCACGCACCTTCGTCGTGTGCTACCACCAAACGTTACCGGGATATAGAACGGCACGTAATGAAAGAACCCAGTAGTACTTATCTGGAGCCACGTTCCGGGATTTGTCGCGAGAAACAACAGTAGTTTAAGCCGCCAGACGTACTTTTACTAATGCACGCACCTTCGTCGGATGCTACCGCCGAACGTTAGTGGTATATAGAACGGTATGTAATGAAAGAACCCAGTAGAACTTATCTGGAGCCACGTTCCGGGATTTGTCGCGAGAAACAACACCATTTTAAGCCACCAGACGTACTGGTACTAATGCACGCACCTTCGTCGGATGCTACCGCCGAACGTTACCGGGCTATAGAACGGCACGTAATGAAAGAACCCAGTAGAACTTATCTGGAGCCACGTTCCGGGATTTGTCGCGAGAAACAACACCAGTTTTAGCCGCCAGACGTACTGGTACTAATGCACGCACCTTCGTCGGATGCTCCTGCCGAACGTTACTGGGATATAGAACGGCACGTAATGAAAGAACCCAGTAGAACTTATCTGGAGCCACATTCCGGGATTTGTCGCGAGAAACAACACCATTTTAAGCCGCCAGACGTACTGGTACTAATACACGCACCTTCGTCGGATGCTACCGCCGAACGTTACCGGGATATAGAACGGCACGTGATGAAAGAACCCAGTAGAACTTATCTGGAGCCACGTTCCGGGATTTGTCGCGAGAAACAGCACCATTTTAAGCCGCCAGACGTACTGGTACTAATGCACGCACCTTCGTCGGATGCTACCGCCGAACGTTACCGGGATATAGAACGGCACATAATGAAAGAACCCAGTAGAACTTATCTGGAGCCACGTTCCGGGATTTTTCGCGAGAAACCACACCAGTTTAAGCCGCCAGACGTACTGGTACTAATGCACCCACCTTCGTCAGGTGCTACCACCAAACGTTACCGGGATATAGAACGGCACGTAATGAAAGAACCCAGTAGAACTTATCTGGAGCCACGTTCTGGGATTTGTCGCGAGAAACAACACCAGTTTAAGCCGCCAGACGTACTGGTACTAATGCACGCATCTTCGTCGGATGCTACCGCCGAATGTTAGCGGGATATAGAACGGCATGTAATGAAAGAACCCAGTAGAACTTATCTGGAGCCACGTTCCGGGATTTGTCGCGACAAACAACACCATTTTAAGCCGCCAGACGTACTGGTACTAATGCACGCACCTTCGTCGGATGCTACCGCCGAACGTTAGCGGGATATAGAACGGCATGTAATGAAAGAACCCAGTAGAACTTATCTGGAGCCACGTTGCGGGATTTGTCGCGAGAAACAACACCATTTTAAGCCGCCAGACGTACTGGTACTAATGCACGCACCTTCGTCGGATGCAACCGCCGAACGTTACAGGGATATAGAACGGCACGTAATGAAAGAACCCAGTAGAACTTATCTGGAGCCACGTTCCGGGATTTGTCGCGAGAAACAACACCATTTTAAGCCGCCAGACGTACTGGTACTAATGCACGCACCTTCGTCGGATGCTACCGCCGAACGTTACCGGGATATAGAACGGCACATAATGATAGAACCCAGTGGAACTTATCTGGAGCCACGTTCCGGGATTTGTCGCGAGAAACAACACCAGTTTAAGCCGCCAGACGTACTGGTACTAATGCACCCACCTTCGTCGGGTGCTACCACCAAACGTTACCGGGATATAGAACGGCACGTAATGAAAGAACCCCGTAGAACTTATCTGGAGCCACGTTCCGGGATTTGTCGCGAGAAACAACACCAGTTTAAGCCGCCAGACGTACTGGTACTAATGCACGCACCTTCGTCGGATGCTACCGCCGAACGTTAGCGGGATACAGAACGGCATGTAATGAAAGAACCCAGTAGAACTTATCTGGAGCCACGTTCCGGGATTTGTCGCGAGAAACAACACCATTTTAAGCCGCCAGACGTACTGGTACTAATGCACGCACCTTCGTCGGATGCTACCGCCGAACGTTAGCGGGGTATAGAACGGCATGTAATGAAAGAACCCAGTAGAACTTATCTGGAGCCACGTTCCTGGATTTGTCGCGAGAAACAACACCAGTTTAAGCCGCCAGACGTACTGGTACTAATGCACCCACCTTCGTCGGGTGCTACCACCAAACGTTACCGGGATATAGAACGGCACGTAATGAAAGAACCCCGTAGAACTTATCTGGAGCCACGTTCCGGGATTTGTCGCGAGAAACAACACCAGTTTAAGCCGCCAGACGTACTGGTACTAATGCACGCACCTTCGTCGGATGCTACCGCCGAACGTTAGCGGGATACAGAACGGCATGTAATGAAAGAACCCAGTAGAACTTATCTGGAGCCACGTTCCGGGATTTGTCGCGAGAAACAACACCATTTTAAGCCGCCAGACGTACTGGTACTAATGCACGCACCTTCGTCGGATGCTACCGCCGAACGTTAGCGGGGTATAGAACGGCATGTAATGAAAGAACCCATTAGAACTTATCTGGAGCCACGTTGCGGTATTTGTCGCGAGAAACAACACCATTTTAAGCCGCCAGACGTACTGGTACTAATGCACGCACCTTCGTCGGATGCTACCGCCGAACGTTACAGGGATATAGAACGGCACGTAATGAAAGAACCCAGTAGAACTTATCTGGAGCCACGTTCCGGGATTTGTCGCGAGAAACAACACCAGTTTAAGCCGCCAGACGTACTGGTACTAATGCACGCACCTTCGTCGGGGGCTACCACCAAACGTTACCGGCATATAGAACGGCACGTAATGAAAGAACCCAATAGAACTTATCTGGAGCCACGTTCCGGTATTTGTCGCGAGAAACAACACCAGTTTAAGCCGCCAGACGTACTGGTACTAATGCACGCACCTTCGTCGGATGCTACCGCCGAACGTTACCGGGATATAGAACGGCACATAATGATAGAACCCAGTGGAACTTATCTGGAGCCACGTTCCGGGATTTGTCGCGAGAAACAACACCAGTTTAAGCCGCAAGACGTACTGGTACTAATGCACCCACCTTCGTTGGGTGCTACCACCAAACGTTACCGGGATATAGAACGGCAGGTAATGAAAGAACCCAGTAGAACTTATCTGGAGCCACGTTCCGGGATTTGTCGCGAGAAACAACACCAGTTTAAGCCGCAAGACGTACTGGTACTAATGCACCCACCTTCGTCGGGTGCTACCACCAAACGTTACCGGGATATAGAACGGCACGTAATGAAAGAACCCAGTAGAACTTATCTGGAGCCACGTTCTGGGATTTGTCGCGAGAAACAACACCAGTTTAAGCCGCCAGACGTACTGGTCCTAATGCACGCACCTTCGTCGGATGCTACCGCCGAACGTTACCGGGATATAGAACGGCACGTAATGAAAGAACCCAGTAGAACTTATCTGGAGCCACGTTCCGGGATTTGTCGCGAGAAACAACACCATTTTATGCCGCCAGACGTACTGGTACTAATGCACGCACCTTCGTCGGATGCTACCGCCGAACGTTAGCGGGATATAGAACGGCATGTAATGAAAGAACCCAGTAGAACTTATCTGGAGCTACGTTGCGGGATTTGTCGCGAGAAACAACACCAGTTTAAGCCGCCAGACGTACTGGTACTAATGCACGCACCTTCGTCGGATGCTACCGCCGAACGTTACAGGGATATAGAACGGCACGTAATGAAAGAACCCAGTAGAACTTATCTGGAGCCACGTTCCGGGATTTGTCGCGAGAAACAACACCAGTTTAAGCCGCCAGACGTACTGGTACTAATGCACGCACCTTCGTCGGATGCTACCGCCGAACGTTATCGGGATATAGAACGGCACGTAATGAAAGAACCCAGTAGAACTTATCTAGAGCCACGTTCCGGGATTTGTCGCGAGAAACAACACCATTTTAAGCCGCCAGACGTACTGGTACTAATGCACGCACCTTCGTCGGATGCTACCGCCAAACGTTAGCGTGATATAGAACGGCATGTAATGAAAGAACCCAGTAGAACTTATCTGGAGCCACGTTCCGGGATTTGTCGCGAGAAACAACACCATTTTAAGCCGCCAGACGTACTGGTACTAATGCACACACATTCGTCGGATGCTACCGCCGAACGTTACCGGGATATAGAACGGCACGTAATGGAAGTACCCAGTAGAACTGATCTGGAGACACGTTCCGGGATTTGTCGCGAGAAACAACACCATTTTAAGCCGCCAGACGTACTGGTACTAATGCACGCACCTTCGTCGGATGTTACCGCCGAACGTTAGCGGGATATAGAACGGCACGTAATGAAAGAACCCAATAGAACTTATCTGGAGCCACGATGCGGGATTTGTCGCGAGAAACAACACCATTTTAAGCCGCCAGACATACTGGTACTAATGCACGCACCTTCGTGGGATGCTACCGCCGAACGTTAGCGGGATATAGAACGGCATGTAATGAAAGAACCCAGTAGAACTTATCTGGAGCCACGTTCCGGGATTTGTCGCGAGAAACAACACCAGTTTAAGTCGCCAGACGTACTGGTACTAATGCACGCACCTTCGTCGGATGCTACCGCCGAACGTTACCGGGATATAGAACGGCACGTATTGAAAGAACCCAGTAGAACTTATCTGGAGCCACGTTCCGGGATTTGTCGCGAGAAACAACACCAGTTTAAGCCGCCAGACGTACTGGTACTAATGCACGCACCTTCGTCGGATGCTACCGCCGAACGTTGCAGGGATATAGAACGGCATGTAATGAAAGAACCCCGTAGAACTTATCTGGAGCCACGTTCCGGGATTTGTCGCGAGAAACAACACCATTTTAAGCCGCCAGACGTACTGGTACTAATGCACGCACCTTCGTCGGATGCTACCGCCGAACATTACCAGGATATAGAACGGCACGTAATGAAAGAACCCAGTAGAACTTATCTGGAGCCACGTTCCGGGATTTGTCGCGAGAAACAACACCATTTTAAGCCGCCAGACGTACTGGTACTAATGCACGCACCTTCGTCGGGTGCTACCACCAAAAGTTACCGGGATATAGAACGGCACGTAATGAAAGAACCCAGTAGAACTTATCTGGAGCCACGTTCCTGGATTTGTAGCGAGAAACAACACCAGTTTAAGCCGCCAGACGTATTGGTACTAATGCACGCACCTTCGTCGGATGCTACCGCCGAACGTTAGCGGGATATAGAACGGCACGTAATGAAAGAACCCAGTAGAAGTTATCTGGAGCCACGTTCCGGGATTTGTCGCGAGAAACAACACCATTTTAAGCCGCCAGACGTACTGGTACTAATGCACGCACCTTCGTCAGATGCTACCGCCGAACGTTAGCGGGATATAGAACGGCACGTAATGAAAGAACCCAGTAGAACTTATCTGGAGCCACGATGCGGGATTTGTCGCGAGAAACAACCCCATTTTAAGCCGCCAGACATACTGGTACAAATGCACGCACCTTCGTGGGATGCTACCGCCGAACGTTAGCGGGATATAGAACGGCATGTAATGAAAGAACCCAGTAGAACTTATCTGGAGCCACGTTCCGGGATTTGTCGCGAGAAACAACACCAGTTTAAGCCGCCAGACGTACTGGTACTAATGCACGCACCTTCGTCGGATGCTACCGCCGAACGTTACCGGGATATAGAACGGCACGTATTGAAAGAACCCAGTAGAACTTATCTGGAGCCACGTTCCGGGATTTGTCGCGAGAAACAACACCAGTTTAAGCCGCCAGACGTACTGGTACTAATGCACGCACCTTCGTCGGATGCTACCGCCGAACGTTGCAGGGATATAGAACGGCATGTAATGAAAGAACCCCGTAGAACTTATCTGGAGCCACGTTCCGGGATTTGTCGCGAGAAACAACACCATTTTAAGCCGCCAGACGTACTGGTATTAATGCACGCACCTTCGTCGGATGCTACCGCCGAACATTACCAGGATATAGAACGGCACGTAATGAAAGAACCCAGTAGAACTTATCTGGAGCCACGTTCCGGGATTTGTCGCGAGAAACAACACCATTTTAAGCCGCCAGACGTACTGGTACTAATGCACGCACCTTCGTCGGGTGCTACCACCAAAAGTTACCGGGATATAGAACGGCACGTAATGAAAGAACCCAGTAGAACTTATCTGGAGCCACGTTCCTGGATTTGTAGCGAGAAACAACACCAGTTTAAGCCGCCAGACGTATTGGTACTAATGCACGCACCTTCGTCGGATGCTACCGCCGAACGTTAGCGGGATATAGAACGGCACGTAATGAAAGAACCCAGTAGAAGTTATCTGGAGCCACGTTCCGGGATTTGTCGCGAGAAACAACACCATTTTAAGCCGCCAGACGTACTGGTACTAATGCACGCACCTTCGTCAGATGCTACCGCCGAACGTTAGCGGGATATAGAACGGCATGTAATGAAAGAACCCAGTAGAACTTATCTGGAGCCACGTTCCGGGATTTGTCGCGAGAAACAACACCATTTTAAGCCGCCAGACGTACTGGTACTAATGCACGCACCTTCGTCGGATGCTACCGCCGAACGTTACCGGGATATAGAACGGCACGTAATGAAAGAACCCAGTAGAACTTATCTGGAGCCACGTTCCGGGATTTGTCGCGAGAAACAACACCAGTTTAAGCCGCCAGACGTACTGGTACTAATGCACGCACCTTCGTCGGTTGCTACCACCAAACGTTACTGGGATATAGAACGGCACGTAATGAAAGAACCCAGTAGATCTTATCTGGACCCACGTTCCGGGATTTGTCGCGAGAAACAACACCAGTTTAAGCCGCCAGACGTACTGGTACTAATGCACGCACCTTCGTGGGATGCTACCGACGAACATTAGCGGGATATAGAACGGCATGTAATGAAAGAACCCAGTAGAACTTATCTGGAGCCACGTTCCGGGATTTGTCGCGAGAAACAACACCATTTTAAGCCCCCCGACGTACTAGTACTAATGCACGCACCTTCGTCGGATGCTACCGCCGAACGTTACCGGGATATAGAACGGCACGTAATGAAAGAACCCAGTAGAACTTATCTGGAGCCACGTTCCGGGATTTGTTGCGAGAAACAACACCAGTTTAAGCCGCCAGACGTACTGGTACTAATGCACGCACCTTCGTCGGATGCTACCGCCGAACGTTACCGGGATATAGAACGGCACGTAATGAAAGAACCCAGTAGAACTTATCTGGAGCCACGTTCCGGGATTTGTCGCGAGAAACAACGCCAGTTTAAGCCGCCAGACGTACTGGTACTAATGCACGCACCTTCGTCGGATGCTACCGCCGAACGTTAGCGGGATATAGAACGGCATGTAATGAAAGAACCCAGTAGAACTTATCTGGAGCCACGTTCCGGGATTTGTCGCTAGAAACAGCACCATTTTAAGCCGCCAGACGTACTGGTACTAATGCACGCACCTTCGTCGGATGCTACCGCCGAACGTTACTGGGATATAGAACGGCACGTAATGAAAGAACCCAGTAGAACTTATCTGGAGCCACGTTCCGGGATTTGTCGCGAGACACAACACCATTTTAAGCTGCCAGACGTACAGGTACTAATGCACGCACCTTCGTCGGATGCTACCACCAAACGTTACCGGGATATAGAACGGCACGTAATGAAAGAACCCAGTAGAACTTATCTGGAGCCACGTTCCGGGATTTGTCGCGAGAAACAACACCAGTTCAAGCCGCCAGACGTACTGGTACTAATGCACGCACCTTCGTCGGATGCTACCGCCGAACGTTAGCGGGATATAGAACGGCATGTAATGAAAGAACCCAGTAGAACTTATCTGGAACCACGTTCCGGGATTTGTCGCGAGAAACAACACCATTTTAAGCCGCCAGACGTACTGGTACTAATGCACGCACCTTTGTCGGATGCTACCGCCGAACATTAGCGGGATATAGAACGGCATGTAATGAAAGAACCCAGTAGAACTTATCTGGAGCCACGTTCCGGGATTTGTCGCGAGAAACAACACCATTTTAAGCCGCCAGACGTACTGGTACTAATGCACGCACCTTCGTCGGATGCTACCGCCGAACGTTGCAGGGATATAGAACGGCACGTAATGAAAGAACCCAGTAGAACTTATCTGGAGCCACGTTCCGGGATTTGTCGCGAGAAACAACACCAGTTTAAGCCGCCAGACGTACTGGTACTAATGCACGCACCTTCGTCGGATGCTACCACCAAAACGTTAACGGGATATAGAACGGCACGTAATGAAAGAACCCAGTAGAACTTATCTGGAGCCACGTTCCGGGATTTGTCGCGAGAAACAACACCATTTTAAACCGTGAGACGTACTGGTACTAATGTACGCACCTTTGTCGGATGCTACCGCCGAACGTTACTGGGATATAGAACGGCACGTAATGAAAGAACCCAGTAGAACTTATCTGGAGCCACGTTCCGGGATTTGTCGCGAGAAACAACACCAGTTTTAACCGTCAGACGTACTGGTACTAATGCACGCACCTTCGTCGGATGCTACCGCCGAACGTTAGCGGGATATAGAACGGCATGTAATGAAAGAACCCAGTAGAACTTATCTGGAGCCACGTTCCGGTATTTGTCGCGAGAAACAACACCATTTTAAGCCGCCAGACGTACTGGTACTAATGCACGCACCTTCGTCGGATGCTACCGCCGAACGTTAGCGGGATATAGAACGGCACGTAATGAAAGAACCCAGTAGAACTTATCTGGAGCCACTTTCCGGGATTTGTCGCGAGAAACAACACCAGTTTAAGCCGCCAGACGTACTGGTACTAATGCACGCACCTTCATCGGGGGCTACCACCAAACGTTACCGGCATATAGAACGGCACGTAATGAAAGAACCCAGTAGAACTTATCTGGAGCCACGTTCCGGGATTTGTCGCGAGAAACAACACCAGTTTAAGCCGTCAGATGTACTGGTACTAATGCACGCACCTTCGTCGGGTGCTACCACCAAACGTTACCGGGATATAGAACGGCACGTAATGAAAGAACCCAGTAGAACTTATCTGGAGCCACGTTCCGGGATTTGTCGCGAGAAACAACACCAGTTTAAGCCGCCAGACGTACTGGTACTAATGCACGCACCTTCGTCGGGTGCTACCACCAAACGTTACCGGGATATAGAACGGCACGTAATGAAAGAACCCAGTTGAACTTATCTGGAGCCACGTTCCGGGATTTGTCGCGAGAAACAACACCATTTTAAGCCGTGAGACGTACTGGTACTAATGCACGCACCTTTGTCGGATGCTACCGCCGAACGTTAGCGGGATATAGAACGGCACGTAATGACAGAACCCAGTAGAACTTATCTGGAGCCACGTTCCGGGATTTGTCGCGAGAAACAACACCATTTTAAGCCGCCAGAAGTACTGGTACTAATGCACGCACCTTCGTCGGATGCTACCGCCGAACGTTACCGGGATATAGAACGGCACGTAATGAAAGAACCCAGTAGAACTTATCTGGAGCCACGTTCCGGGATTTGTCGCGAGAAACAACACCATTTTAAGCCGCCAGACGTACTGGTACTAATGCACGCACCTTCGTCGGGTGCTACCACCAAACGTTACCGGGATATAGAACGGCACGTAATGAAAGAAGCCAGTAGAACTTATCTGGAGCCACGTTCCTGGATTTGTAGCGAGAAACAACACCAGTTTAAGCCGCCAGACGTACTGGTACTAATGCACGCACCTTCGTCGGATGCTACCGCCGAACGTTAGCGGGATATATAACGGCATGTAATGAAAGATCCCAGTAGAACTTATCTGGAGCCACGTTCCGGGATTTGTCGCGAGAAACAACACCATTTTAAGCCGCCAGACGTACTGGTACTAATGCACGCACCTTCGTTGGATGTTACCGCCGAACGTTAGCGGGATATAGAACGGCATGTAATGAAAGAACCCAGTAGAACTTATCTGGAGCCACGTTCCGGGATTTGTCGCGAGAAACAACACCATTTTAAGCCGCCAGACGTACTGGTACTAATGCACACACCTTCGTCGGATGCTACCGCCGAACGTTAGTGGGATATAGAACGGCACGTAATGAAAGAACCCAGTAGAACTTATCTGGACCCACGTTCCGGGATTTGTCGCGAGAAACAACACCAGTTTAAGCCGCCAGACGTACTGGTACTAAAGCACGCACCATCGTCGGATGCTACCGCCGAACATTAGCGGGATATAGAACGGCATGTAATGAAAGAACCCAGTAGAACTTATCTGGAGCCACGTTCCGGGATTTGTCGCGAGAAACAACACCATTTTAAGCCCCCCGACGTACTGGTACTAATGCACGCACCTTCGTCGGATGCTACCGCCGAACGTTAGCGGGATATAGAACGGCACGTAATGAAAGAACCCAGTAGAACTTATCTGGAGCCACGTTCCGGGATTTGTTGCGAGAAACAACACCAGTTTAAGCCGCCAGACGTACTGGTACTAATGCACGCACCTTCGTCGGATGCTACCGCCGAACGTTACCGGGATATAGAACGGCACGTAATGAAAGAACCCAGTAGAACTTATCTGGAGCCACGTTCCGGGATTTGTCACGAGAAACAACACCAGTTTAAGACGCCAGACGTACTGGTACTAATGCACGCACCTTCGTCAGATGCTACTGCCGAACGTTATCGGGATATAGAACGGCACGTAATGAAAGACCCAGTAGAACTTATCTGGAGCCACGTTCCGGGATTTGTCGCGAGAAACAACACCATTTTAAGCCGCCAGACGTACTGGTACTAATGCACACACATTCGTCGGATGCTACCGCCGAACGTTACCGGGATATAGAACGGCACGTAATGGAAGAACCCAGTAGAACTGATCTGGAGCCACGTTCCGGGATTTGTCGCGAGAAACAACACCATTTTAAGCCGCCAGACGTACTGGTACTAATGCACGCACCTTCGTCGGATGCTACCGCCGAACGTTACCGGGATATAGAACGGCATGTAATGAAAGAACCCAGTAGAACTTATCTGGAGCCACGTTCCGGGATTTGTCGCGAGAAACAACACCAGTTTATGCCGACAGACGTACTGGTACTAATGCACGCACCTTCGTCGGATGCTAACGCCGAACGTTAGCGGGATATAGAACGGCACGTAATGAAAGAACCCAATAGAACTTATCTGGAGCCACGTTGCGGGATTTGTCGCGAGAAACAACACCATTTTAAGCCGCCAGACGTACTGGTACTAATGCACGCACCTTCGTGGGATGCTACCGCCGAACGTTAGCGGGATATAGAACGGCATGTAATGAAAGAACCCAGTAGAACTTATCTGGAGCCACGTTCCGGGATTTGTCGCGAGAAACAACACCAGTTTAAGCCGCCAGACGTACTGGTACTAATGCACGCACCTTCGTCGGATGCTACCGCCGAACGTTAGCGGGATATAGAACGGCACGTATTGAAAGAAACCAGTAGAACTTATCTGGAGCCACGTTCCGGGATTTGTCGTGAGAAACAACACCAGTTTAAGCCGCAAGACGTACTGGTACTAATGCACGCACCTTCGTCGGATGCTACCGCCGAACGTTAGCGGGATATAGAACGGCATGTAATGAAAGAACCCCGTAGAACTTATCTGGAGCCACGTTCCGGGATTTGTCGCGAGAAACAACACCATTTTAAGACGCCAGACGTACTGGTACTAATGCACGCACCTTCGTCGGATGCTACCGCCGAACGTTACCGGGATATAGAACGGCACGTAATGAAAGAACCCAGTAGAACTTATCTGGAGCCACGTTCCGGGATTTGTCGCGAGAAACAACACCATTTTAAGCCGCCAGACGTACTGGTACTAATGCACGCACCTTCGTCGGGTGCTACCACCAAACGTTACCGGGATATAGAACGGCACGTAATGAAAGAAGCCAGTAGAACTTATCTGGAGCCACGTTCCTGGATTTGTAGCGAGAAACAACACCAGTTTAAGCCGCCAGACGTACTGGTACTAATGCACGCACCATCGTCGGATGCTACCGCGGAACGTTAGCGGGATATAGAACGGCACGTAATGAAAGAACCCAGTAGAACTTATCTGGAGCCACGTTCCGGGATTTGTCGCGAGAAACAACACCATTTTAAGAAGCCAGACGTACTGGTACTAATGCACGCACCTTCGTCGTATGCTACCGCCGAACGTTAGCGGGATATAGAACGGCATGTAATGAAAGAACCCAGTAGAACTTATCTGGAGCCACGTTCCGGGATTTGTCGCGAGAAACAACACCATTTTAAGCCGCCAGACGTACTGGTACTAATGCACGCACCTTCGTCGGATGTTACCGCCGAACGTTAGCGGGATATATAACGGCATGTAATGAAAGAACCCAGTAGAACTTATCTGGAGCCACGTTCCGGGATTTGTCGCGAGAAACAACACCAGTTTAAGCCGACAGACATACTGGTACTAATGCACGCACCTTCGTCGGATGCTACCGCCGAACGTTAGCGGGATATAGAACGGCACGTAATGAAAGAACCCAGTAGAACTTATCTGGAGCCACGTTCCGGGATTTGTCGCGAGAAACAACACCATTTTGAGCCGCCAGACGTACTGGTACTAATGCACACACCTTCGTGGGATGCTACCGCCGAACGTTAGTGGGATATAGAACGGCATGTAATGAAAGAACCCAGTAGAACTTATCTGGAGCCACGTTCCGGGATTTGTCGCGAGAAACAACACCAGTTTAATTCGCCAGACGTACTGGTACTAATGCACGCACCTTCGTCGGACGCTACCGCCGAACGTTAGAAGGATATAGAACGGCACGTAATGAAAGAACCCAGTAGAACTTATCTGGAGCCACGTTCCGGGATTTGTCGCAAGAAACAACACCATTTTAAGCCCCCCGACGTACAGGTACTAATGCACGCACCTTCGTCGGATGCTACCGATGAACGTTACCGGGATATAGAACGGCACGTAATGAAAGAACCCAGTAGAACTTATCTGGAGCCACGTTCCGGGATTTGTTGCGAGAAACAACACCAGTTTAAGCCGCCAGACGTACTGGTACTAATGCACGCACCTTCGTCAGATGCTACCGCCGAACGTTACCGGGATATAGAACGGCACGTAATGAAAGAACCCAGTAGAACTTATCTGGACCCACGTTCCGGGATTTGTCGCGAGAAACAACACCAGTTTAAGCCGCCAGACGTACTGGTACTAATGCACGCACCTTCGTCGGATGCTACCGCCGAACGTTACCAGGATATAGAACGGCATGTAATGAAAGAACCCAGTAGAACTTATCTGGAGCCACGTTCCGGGATTTTTCGCGAGAAACAACACCATTTTAAGCCGCCAGACGTACTGGTACTAATGCACGCACCTTCGTCGGATGCTACCGCCGAACGTTACCGGGATATAGAACGGCACGTAATGAAAGAACCTAGTAGAATTTATCTGGAGAGACGTTCCGGGATTTGTCGCGAGAAACAACACCAGTTTAAGCCGCCAGACGTACTGGTACTAATGCACGCACCTACGTCGGATGCTACCGCCGAACGTTAGCGGGATATAGAACGGCATGTAATGAAAGAACCCAGTAGAACTTATCTGGAGCCACGTTCCGGGATTTGTCGCGAGAAACAGCACCATTTTAAGCCGCCAGACGTACTGGTACTAATGCACGCACCTTCGTCGGATGCTACCGCCGAACGTTACCGGGATATAGAACGGCACGTAATGAAAGAACCCAGTAGAACTTATCTGGAGCCACGTTCCGAGAATTGTCGCGAGAAATACACCATTTTAAGCCGCCAGACGTACTGGTACTAATGCACCCACCTTCCTCGGATGCTACCGCCGAACGTTACAGGGATATAGAACGGCACGTAATGAAACAACCCAGTAGAACTTATCTGGAGCCACGTTCCGGGATTTGTCGCGAGAAACAACACCAGTTTAAGCCGTCAGACGTACTGGTACTAATGCACACACCTTCGTCGGGTGCTACCACCAAACGTTACCGGGATATAGAACGGCATGTAATGAAAGAACCCAGTAGAACTTATCTGGAGCCATGTTCCGGGATTTGTCGCGAGAAACAACACCAGTTTAAGCCGCCAGACGTACTGGAACTAATGCACCCACCTTCGTCGGGTGCTACCACCAAACGTTACCGGGATATAGAACGGCACGTAATGAAAGAACCCAGTAGAACTTATCTGGAGCCACGTTCCGGGATTTGTCGCGAGAAACAACACCAGTTTAAGCCGTCAGACGTACTGGTACTAATGCACGCACCTTCGTCGGGTGCTACAACCAAACGTTACCGGGATATAGAACGGCACGTAATGAAAGAACCCAGTAGAACTTATCTGGAGCCATGTTCCGGGATTTGTCGCGAGAAACAACACCAGTTTAAGCCGCCAGACGTACTGGTACTAATGCACGCACCTTCGTCGGATGCTACCGCCGAACGTTACCGGGATATAGAACGGCACGTAATGAAAGAACCCAGTAGAACTTATCTGGAGCCACGTTCCGGGATTTGTCGCGAGAAACAACACCATTTTAAGCCGCCAGACGTACTGGTACTAATGCACGCACCTTCGTCGGATGCTACCTCCAAACGTTACCGGGATATAGAACGGCACGTATAGAAAGAACCCAGTAGAACTTATCTGGAGCCACGTTCCGGGATTTGTCGCGAGAAACAACACTATTTTAAGCCGCCAGACGTACTGGTACTAATGCACGCACCTTCGTCGGATGCTACCGCCGAACGTTAGTGGGATATAGAACGGCATGTAATGAAAGAACCCTGTAGAACTTATCTGGAGCCACGTTCCGGGATTTGTCGCGAGAAACAACACCAGTTTAAGCCGTCAGACGTACTGGTACTAATGCACGCACCTTCGTCGGGTGCTACCACCAAACGTTACCGGGATATAGAACGGCACGTAATGAAAGAACCCAGTAGAACTTATCTGGAGTCATGTTCCGGGATTTGTCGCGAGAAACAACACCAGTTTAAGCCGCCAGACGTACTGGTACTAATGCACGCACCTTCGTCGGATGCTACCGCCGAACGTTACCGGGATATAGAACGGCACGTAATGAAAGAACCCAGTAGAACTTATCTGGAGCCACGTTCCGGGATTTGTCGCGAGAAACAACACCATTTTAAGCCGCCAGACGTACTGGTACTAATGCACGCACCTTCGTCGGATGCTACCACCAAACGTTACCGGGATATAGAACGGCACGTAATGAAAGAACCCAGTAGAACTTATCTGGAGCCACGTTCCGGGATTTGTCGCGAGAAACAACACCAGTTTAAGCCGCCAGACGTACTGTTACTAATGAACGCACCTTCGTCGGATGCTACCGCCGAACGTTAGCGGGATATAGAACGGCATGTAATGAAAGAACCCAGTAGAACTTATCTGGAGCCACGTTCTGGGATTTGTCGCGAGAAACAACACCAGTTTAAGCCGCCAGACGTACTGGTACTAATGCACACACCTTCGTGGGATGCTACCGCCGAACGTTAGTGGGATATAGAACGGCATGTAATGAAAGAACCCAGTGGAACTTATCTGGAGCCACGTTCCGGGATTTGTCGCGAGAAACAACACCAGTTTAATTCGCCAGACGTACTGGTACTAATGCACGCACCTTCGTCGGATGCTACCGCCGAACGTTAGAAGGATATAGAACGGCATGTAATGAAAGAACCCAGTAGAACTTATCTGGAGCCACGTTCCGGGATTTTTCGCGAGAAACAACACCATTTTAAGCCGCCAGACGTACTGGTACTAATGCACGCACCTTCGTCGGATGCTACCGCCGAACGTTACCGGGATATAGAACGGCATGTAATGAAAGAACCCAGTAGAACTTATCTGGAGCCACGTTCCGGGATTTGTCGCGAGAAACAACACCAGTTTAAGCCGCCAGACGTACTGGTACTAATGCACGCACCTTCGTCGGGTGCTACCACCAAACGTTACCGGGATATAGAACGGCACGCAATGAAAGAACCCAGTAGAACTTATCTGGAGCCACGTTCCGGGATTTGTCGCGAGAAACAACACCAGTTTAAACCGCCAGACGTACTGGTACTAATGCACGCACCTTCGTCGGATGCTACCGCCGAACGTTACCGGGATATACAACGGCACGTAATGAAAGAACCCAGTACAACTTATCTGGAGCCACGATCCGGGATTTGTCGCGAGAAACAACACAAGTGTATGCCGCCAGACGTACTGGTACTAATGCACGCACCTTCGTCGGATGCTACCTCCAAACGTTACCGGGATATAGAACGGCACGTATAGAAAGAACCCAGTAGAACTTATCTGGAGCCACGTTCCGGGATTTGTCGCGAGAAACAACACTATTTTAAGCCGCCAGACGTACTGGTACTAATGCACGCACCTTCGTCGGATGCTACCGCCGAACGTTAGTGGGATATAGAACGGCATGTAATGAAAGAACCCTGTAGAACTTATCTGGAGCCACGTTCCGGGATTTGTCGCGAGAAACAACACCAGTTTAAGCCGTCAGACGTACTGGTACTAATGCACGCACCTTCGTCGGGTGCTACCACCAAACGTTACCGGGATATAGAACGGCACGTAATGAAAGAACCCAGTAGAACTTATCTGGAGTCATGTTCCGGGATTTGTCGCGAGAAACAACACCAGTTTAAGCCGCCAGACGTACTGGTACTAATGCACGCACCTTCGTCGGATGCTACCGCCGAACGTTACCGGGATATAGAACGGCATGTAATGAAAGAACCCAGTAGAACTTATCTGGAGCCACGTTCCGGATTTGTCGCGAGAAACAACACCATTTTAAGCTGCCAGACGTACTGGTACTAATGCACGCACCTTCGTCGGATGCTACCGCCGAACGTTAGCGGGATATAGAACGGCATGTACTGAAAGAACCCAGTAGAACTTATCTGGAGCCACGTTCCGGGATTTGTCGTGAGAAACAACACCATTTTAAGCCGCCAGACGTACTGGTACTAATGCACGCACCTTCGTCGGATGCTACCGCCGAACGTTACCGAAATATAGAACGGCATGTAATGAAAGAACCCAGTAGAACTTATCTGGAGCCACGTTCCGGGATTTGTCGCGAGAAACAACACCATTTTAAGCCGCCAGACGTACTGGTACTAATGCACGCACCTTCGTCGGATGCTACCGCCGAACGTTACCGGGATATAGAACGGCACGTAATGAAAGAACCCAGTAGAACTTATCTGGAGCCACGTTCCGGGATTTGTCGCGAGAAACAACACAAGTTTAAGCCGCCAGACGTACTGGTACTAATGCACGCACCTTCGTCGGGTGCTACCACCAAACGTTACCGGGATATAGAACGGCACGTAATGAAAGAACCTAGTAGAACTTATCTGGAGAGACGTTCCGGGATTTGTCGCGAGAAACAACACCAGTTTAAGCCGCCAGACGTACTGGTACTAATGCACGCACCTTCGTCGGATGCTACCGCCGAACGTTAGCGGGATATAGAACGGCATGTAATGAAAGAACCCAGTAGAACTTATCTGGAGCCACGTTCCGGGATTTGTCGCGAGAAACAGCACCATTTTAAGCCGCCAGACGTACTGGTACTAATGCACGCACCTTCGTCGGATGCTACCGCCGAACGTTACCGGGATATAGAACGGCACGTAATGAAAGAACCCAGTAGAACTTATCTGGAGCCACGTTCCGAGATTTGTCGCGAGAAATACACCATTTTAAGCCGCCAGACGTACTGGTACTAATGCACGCACCTTCCTCGGATGCTACCGCCGAACGTTAGTGGGATATAGAACGGCACGTAATGAAAGAACCCAGTAGAACTTATCTGGACCCACGTTCCGGGATTTGTCGCGAGAAACAACACCAGTTTAAGCCGCCAGACGTACTGGTACTAATGCACGCACCTTCGTCGGATGCTACCGCCGAACGTTACCGGGATATAGAACGGCATGTAATGAAAGAACCCAGTAGAACTTATCTGGAGCCACGTTCCGGGATTTTTCGCGAGAAACAACACCATTTTAAGCCGCCAGACGTACTGGTACTAATGCACGCACCTTCGTCGGATGCTACCGCCGAACGTTACCGGGATATAGAACGGCACGTAATGAAAGAACCTAGTAGAACTTATCTGGAGAGACGTTCCGGGATTTGTCGCGAGAAACAACACCAGTTTAAGCCGCCAGACGTACTGGTACTAATGCACGCACCTTCGTCGGATGCTACCGCCGAACGTTAGCGGGATATAGAACGGCATGTAATGAAAGAACCCAGTAGAACTTATCTGGAGCCACGTTCCGGGATTTGTCGCGAGAAACAGCACCATTTTAAGCCGCCAGACGTACTGGTACTAATGCACGCACCTTCGTCGGATGCTACCGCCGAACGTTACCGGGATATAGAACGGCACGTAATGAAAGAACCCAGTAGAACTTATCTGGAGCCACGTTCCGAGATTTGTCGTGAGAAATACACCATTTTAAGCCGCCAGACGTACTGGTACTAATGCACGCACCTTCCTCGGATGCTACCGCCGAACGTTAGTGGGATATAGAACGGCACGTAATGAAAGAACCCAGTAGAACTTATCTGGAGCCACGTTCCGGGATTTGTCGCGAGAAACAACACCAGTTTAAGCCGTCAGACGTACTGGTACTAATGCACGCACCTTCGTCGGGTGCTACCACCAAACGTTACCGGGATATAGAACGGCACGTAATGAAAGAACCCAGTAGAACTTATCTGGAGCCATGTTCCGGGATTTGTCGCGAGAAACAACACCAGTTTAAGCCGCCAGACGTACTGGTACTAATGCACCCACCTTCGTCGGGTGCTACCACCAAACGTTACCGGGGTATAGAACGGCACGTAATGAAAGAACCCAGTAGAACTTATCTGGAGCCACGTTCCGGGATTTGTCGCGAGAAACAACACCAGTTTAAGCCGTCAGACGTACTGGTACTAATGCACGCACCTTCGTCGGGTGCTACAACCAAACGTTACCGGGATATAGAACGGCACGTAATGAAAGAACCCAGTAGAACTTATCTGGAGCCATGTTCCGGGATTTGTCGCGAGAAACAACACCAGTTTAAGCCGCCAGACGTACTGGTACTAATGCACGCACCTTCGTCGGATGCTACCGCCGAACGTTACCGGGATATAGAACGGCACGTAATGAAAGAACCCAGTAGAACTTATCTGGAGCCACGTTCCGGGATTTGTCGCGAGAAACAACACCATTTTAAGCCGCCAGACGTACTGGTACTAATGCACGCACCTTCGTCGGATGCTACCACCAAACGTTACCGGGATATAGAACGGCACGTAATGAAAGAACCCAGTAGAACTTATCTGGAGCCACGTTCCGGGATTTGTCGCGAGAAACAACACTAGTTTAAGCCGCCAGACGTACTGGTACTAATGAACGCACCTTCGTCGGATGCTACCGCCGAACGTTAGCGGGATATAGAACGGCATGTAATGAAAGAACCCAGTAGAACTTATCTGGAGCCACGTTCCGGGATTTGTCGCGAGAAACAACACCAGTTTAAGCCGCCAGACGTACTGGTACTAATGCACGCACCTTCGTCGGATGCTACCGCCGAACGTTAGCGGGATATAGAACGGCATGTAATGAAAGAACCCAGTAGAACTTATCTGGAGCCACGTTCCGGGATTTGTCGCGAGAAACAGCACCATTTTAAGCCGCCAGACGTACTGGTACTAATGCACGCACCTTCGTCGGATGCTACCGCCGAACGTTACCGGGATATAGAACGGCATGTAATGAAAGAACCCAGTAGAACTTATCTGTAGCCACGTTCCGGGATTTGTCGCGAGAAACAACACAAGTTTAAGCCGCCAGACGTACTGGTACTAATGCACCCACCTTCGTCGGGTGCTACCACCAAACGTTACCGGGATATAGAACGGCACGTAATGAAAGAACCCAGTAGAACTTATCTGGAGCCACGTTCCGGGATTTGTCGCGAGAAACAACACCAGTTTAAGCCGTCAGACGTACTGGTACTAATGCACGCACCTTCGTCGGGTGCTACCACCAAACGTTACCGGGATATAGAACGGCACGTAATGTAAGAACCCAGTAGAACTTATCTGGAGCCATGTTCCGGGATTTGTCGCGAGAAACAACACCAGTTTAAGCCGCCAGACGTACTGGTACTAATGCACGCACCTTCGTCGGATGCTACCGCCGAACGTTAGTGGGATATACAACGGCATGTAATGATAGAACACAGTAGAACTTATCTGGAGCCACGTTCCGGGATTTGTCGCGAGAAACAACACCAGTTTAAGCCGCCAGACGTACTGGTACTAATGCACGCACCTTCGTCGGGTGCTACCACCAAACGTTACCGGGATATAGAACGGCACGTAATGAAAGATCCCAGTAGAACTTATCTGGAGCCATGTTCCGGGATTTGTCGCGAGAAACAACACCAGTTTAAGCCGCCAGCCGTACTGGTACTAATCCACGCACCTTCGTCGGATGCTACCGCCGAACGTTACCGGGATATAGAACGGCACGTAATGAAAGAACCCAGTAGAACTTATCTGGAGCCACGTTCCGGGATTTGTCGCGAGAAACAGCACCATTTTAAGCCGCCAGACGTACTGGTACTAATGCACGCACCTTCGTCGGATGCTACCACCAAACGTTACCGGGATATAGAACGGCACGTAATGAAAGAACCCACTAGAACTTATCTGGAGCCACGTTCCGGGATTTGTCGCGAGAAACAACACTAGTTTAAGCCGCCAGACGTACTGGTACTAATGAACGCACCTTCGTCGGATGCTACCGCCGAACGTTAGCGGGATATAGAACGGCATGTAATGAAAGAACCCAGTAGAACTTATCTGGAGCCACGTTCCGGGATTTGTCGCGAGAAACAACACCAGTTTAAGCCGCCAGACGTACTGGTACTAATGCACGCACCTTCGTCGGATGCTACCGCCGAACGTTAGCGGGATATAGAACGGCATGTAATGAAAGAACCCAGTAGAACTTATCTGGAGCCACGTTCCGGGATTTGTCGCGAGAAACAGCACCATTTTAAGCCGCCAGACGTACTGGTACTAATGCACGCACCTTCGTCGGATGCTACCGCCGAACGTTACCGGGATATAGAACGGCATGTAATGAAAGAACCCAGTAGAACTTATCTGGAGCCACGTTCCGGGATTTGTCGCGAGAAACAACACAAGTTTAAGCCGCCAGACGTACTGGTACTAATGCACCCACCTTCGTCGGGTGCTACCACCAAACGTTACCGGGATAGAGAACGGCACGTAATGAAAGAACCCAGTAGAACTTATCTGGAGCCACGTTCCGGGATTTGTCGCGAGAAACAACACCAGTTTAAGCCGCCAGACGTACTGGTACTAATGCACGCACCTTCGTCGGATGCTACGGCCGAACGTTAGCGGATATAGAACGGCATGTAATGAAAGAACCCAGTAGAACTTATCTGGAGCCACGTTCCGGGATTTGTCGCGAGAAACAACACCATTTTAAGCCGCCAGACGTAATGGTACTAATGCACGCACCTTCGTCGGATGCTACCGCCGAACGTTACCGGGATATAGAACGGCACGTAATGAAAGAACCCAGTAGAACTTATCTGGAGCTACGTTCCGGGATTTGTCGCGAGAAACAACACCATTTTAAGCCGCCAGACGTACTGGTACTAATGCACGCACCTTCGTCGGATGCTACCACCAAACGTTACCGGGATATAGAACGGCACGTAATGAAAGAACCCAGTAGAACTTATCTGGAGCCACGTTCCGGGATTTGTCGCGAGAAACAACACCAGTTTAAGCCGCCAGACGTACTGTTACTAATGAACGCACCTTCGTCGGATGCTACCGCCGAACGTTAGCGGGATATAGAACGGCATGTAATGAAAGAACCCAGTAGAACTTATCTGGAGCCACGTTCTGGGATTTGTCGCGAGAAACAACACCAGTTTAAGCCGCCAGACGTACTGGTACTAATGCACACACCTTCGTGGGATGCTACCGCCGAACGTTAGTGGGATATAGAACGGCATGTAATGAAAGAACCCAGTAGAACTTATCTGGAGCCACGTTCCGGGATTTGTCGCGAGAAACAACACCAGTTTAATTCGCCAGACGTACTGGTACTAATGCACGCACCTTCGTCGGATGCTACCGCCGAACGTTAGAAGGATATAGAACGGCACGTAATGAAAGAACCCAGTAGAACTTATCTGGAGCCACGTTCCGGGATTTGTCGCGAGAAACAACACCAGTTTAAGCCGCCAGACGTACTGGTACTAATGCACCCACCTTCGTCGGGTGCTACCACCAAACGTTACTGGGATATAGAACGGCACGTAATGAAAGAACCCAGTAGAACTTATCTGGACCCACGTTCCGTGATTTGAGCGAGAAACAACACCAGTTTAAGCCGCCAGACGTACTGGTACTAATGCACGCACCTTCGTCGGATGCTACCGCCGAACATTAGCGGGATATAGAACGGCATGTAATGAAAGAACCCAGTAGAACTTATCTGGAGCCACGTTCCGGGATTTGTCGCGAGAAACAACACCATTTTAAGCCCCCCGACGTACAGGTACTAATGCACGCACCTTCGTCGGATGCTACCGCCGAACGTTACCGGGATATAGAACGGCACGTAATGAAAGAACCCAGTAGAACTTATCTGGAGCCACGTTCCGGGATTTGTTGCGAGAAACAACACCAGTTTAAGCCGCCAGACGTACTGGTACTAATGCACGCACCTTCGTCAGATGCTACCGCCGAACGTTACCGGGATATAGAACGGCACGTAATGAAAGAACCCAGTAGAACTTATCTGGACCCACGTTCCGGGATTTGTCGCGAGAAACAACACCAGTTTAAGCCGCCAGACGTACTGGTACTAATGCACGCACCTTCGTCGGATGCTACCGCCGAACGTTACCGGGATATAGAACGGCATGTAATGAAAGAACCCAGTAGAACTTATCTGGAGCCACGTTCCGGGATTTTTCGCGAGAAACAACACCATTTTAAGCCGCCAGACGTACTGGTACTAATGCACGCACCTTCGTCGGATGCTACCGCCGAACGTTACCGGGATATAGAACGGCACGTAATGAAAGAACCTAGTAGAACTTATCTGGAGAGACGTTCCGGGATTTGTCGCGAGAAACAACACCAGTTTAAGCCGCCAGACGTACTGGTACTAATGCACGCACCTTCGTCGGATGCTACCGCCGAACGTTAGCGGGATATAGAACGGCATGTAATGAAAGAACCCAGTAGAACTTATCTGGAGCCACGTTCCGGGATTTGTCGCGAGAAACAGCACCATTTTAAGCCGCCAGACGTACTGGTACTAATGCACGCACCTTCGTCGGATGCTACCGCCGAACGTTACCGGGATATAGAACGGCACGTAATGAAAGAACCCAGTAGAACTTATCTGGAGCCACGTTCCGAGATTTGTCGCGAGAAATACACCATTTTAAGCCGCCAGACGTACTGGTACTAATGCACGCACCTTCCTCGGATGCTACCGCCGAACGTTAGTGGGATATAGAACGGCACGTAATGAAAGAACCCAGTAGAACTTATCTGGAGCCACGTTCCGGGATTTGTCGCGAGAAACAACACCAGTTTAAGCCGTCAGACGTACTGGTACTAATGCACGCACCTTCGTCGGGTGCTACCACCAAACGTTACCGGGATATAGAACGGCACGTAATGAAAGAACCCAGTAGAACTTATCTGGAGCCATGTTCCGGGATTTGTCGCGAGAAACAACACCAGTTTAAGCCGCCAGACGTACTGGTACTAATGCACCCACCTTCGTCGGGTGCTACCACCAAACGTTACCGGGATATAGAACGGCACGTAATGAAAGAACCCAGTAGAACTTATCTGGAGCCACGTTCCGGGATTTGTCGCGAGAAACAACACCAGTTTAAGCCGTCAGACGTACTGGTACTAATGCACGCACCTTCGTCGGGTGCTACAACCAAACGTTACCGGGATATAGAACGGCACGTAATGAAAGAACCCAGTAGAACTTATCTGGAGCCATGTTCCGGGATTTGTCGCGAGAAACAACACCAGTTTAAGCCGCCAGACGTACTGGTACTAATGCACGCACCTTCGTCGGATGCTACCGCCGAACGTTACCGGGATATAGAACGGCACGTAATGAAAGAACCCAGTAGAACTTATCTGGAGCCACGTTCCGGGATTTGTCGCGAGAAACAACACCAGTTTAAGCCGCCAGACGTACTGGTACTAATGCACGCACCTTCGTCGGATGCTACCACCAAACGTTACCGGGATATAGAACGGCACGTAATGAAAGAACCCAGTAGAACTTATCTGGAGCCACGTTCCGGGATTTGTCGCGAGAAACAACACTAGTTTAAGCCGCCAGACGTACTGGTACTAATGAACGCACCTTCGTCGGATGCTACCGCCGAACGTTAGCGGGATATAGAACGGCATGTAATGAAAGAACCCAGTAGAACTTATCTGGAGCCACGTTCCGGGATTTGTCGCGAGAAACAACACCAGTTTAAGCCGCCAGACGTACTGGTACTAATGCACGCACCTTCGTCGGATGCTACCGCCGAACGTTAGCGGGATATAGAACGGCATGTAATGAAAGAACCCAGTAGAACTTATCTGGAGCCACGTTCCGGGATTTGTCGCGAGAAACAGCACCATTTTAAGCCGCCAGACGTACTGGTACTAATGCACGCACCTTCGTCGGATGCTACCGCCGAACGTTACCGGGATATAGAACGGCATGTAATGAAAGAACCCAGTAGAACTTATCTGGAGCCACGTTCCGGGATTTGTCGCGAGAAACAACACAAGTTTAAGCCGCCAGACGTACTGGTACTAATGCACCCACCTTCGTCGGGTGCTACCACCAAACGTTACCGGGATATAGAACGGCACGTAATGAAAGAACCCAGTAGAACTTATCTGGAGCCACGTTCCGGGATTTGTCGCGAGAAACAACACCAGTTTAAGCCGTCAGACGTACTGGTACTAATGCACGCACCTTCGTCGGGTGCTACCACCAAACGTTACCGGGATATAGAACGGCACGTAATGTAAGAACCCAGTAGAACTTATCTGGAGCCATGTTCCGGGATTTGTCGCGAGAAACAACACCAGTTTAAGCCGCCAGACGTACTGGTACTAATGCACGCACCTTCGTCGTATGCTACCGCCGAACGTTAGTGGGATATACAACGGCATGTAATGAAAGAACACAGTAGAACTTATCTGGAGCCACGTTCCGGGATTTGTCGCGAGAAACAACACCAGTTTAAGCCGTCAGACGTACTGGTACTAATGCACGCACCTTCGTCGGGTGCTACCACCAAACGTTACCGGGATATAGAACGGCACATAATGAAAGATCCCAGTAGAACTTATCTGGAGCCATGTTCCGGGATTTGTCGCGAGAAACAACACCAGTTTAAGCCGCCAGACGTACTGGTACTAATGCACGCACCTTCGTCGGATGCTACCGCCGAACGTTACCGGGATATAGAACGGCACGTAATGAAAGAACCCAGTAGAACTTATCTGGAGCCACGTTCCGGGATTTGTCGCGAGAAACAGCACCATTTTAAGCCGCCAGACGTACTGGTACTAATGCACGCACCTTCGTCGGATGCTACCACCAAACGTTACCGGGATATAGAACGGCACGTAATGAAAGAACCCAGTAGAACTTATCTGGAGCCACGTTCCGGGATTTTTCGCGAGAAACAACACCATTTTAAGCCGCCAGACGTACTGGTACTAATGCACGCACCTTCGTCGGATGCTACCACCAAACGTTACCGGGATATAGAACGGCACGTAATGAAAGAACCCAGTAGAACTTATCTGGAGCCACGTTCCGGGATTTGTCGCGAGAAACAACACCAGTTTAAGCCGCCAGACGTACTGTTACTAATGAACGCACCTTCGTCGGATGCTACCGCCGAACGTTAGCGGGATATAGAACGGCATGTAATGAAAGAACCCAGTAGAACTTATCTGGAGCCACGTTCTGGGATTTGTCGCGAGAAACAACACCAGTTTAAGCCGCCAGACGTACTGGTACTAATGCACACACCTTCGTGGGATGCTACCGCCGAACGTTAGTGGGATATAGAACGGCATGTAATGAAAGAACCCAGTAGAACTTATCTGGAGCCACGTTCCGGGATTTGTCGCGAGAAACAACACCAGTTTAATTCGCCAGACGTACTGGTACTAATGCACGCACCTTCGTCGGATGCTACCGCCGAACGTTAGAAGGATATAGAACGGCACGTAATGAAAGAACCCAGTAGAACTTATCTGGAGCCACGTTCCGGGATTTGTCGCGAGAAACAACACCAGTTTAAGCCGCCAGACGTACTGGTACTAATGCACCCACCTTCGTCGGGTGCTACCACCAAACGTTACTGGGATATAGAACGGCACGTAATGAAAGAACCCAGTAGAACTTATCTGGACCCACGTTCCGTGATTTGAGCGAGAAACAACACCAGTTTAAGCCGCCAGACGTACTGGTACTAATGCACGCACCTTCGTCGGATGCTACCGCCGAACATTAGCGGGATATAGAACGGCATGTAATGAAAGAACCCAGTAGAACTTATCTGGAGCCACGTTCCGGGATTTGTCGCGAGAAACAACACCATTTTAAGCCCCCCGACGTACAGGTACTAATGCACGCACCTTCGTCGGATGCTACCGCCGAACGTTACCGGGATATAGAACGGCACGTAATGAAAGAACCCAGTAGAACTTATCTGGAGCCACGTTCCGGGATTTGTTGCGAGAAACAACACCAGTTTAAGCCGCCAGACGTACTGGTACTAATGCACGCACCTTCGTCAGATGCTACCGCCGAACGTTACCGGGATATAGAACGGCACGTAATGAAAGAACCCAGTAGAACTTATCTGGACCCACGTTCCGGGATTTGTCGCGAGAAACAACACCAGTTTAAGCCGCCAGACGTACTGGTACTAATGCGCGCACCTTCGTCGGATGCTACCGCCGAACGTTACCGGGATATAGAACGGCATGTAATGAAAGAACCCAGTAGAACTTATCTGGAGCCACGTTCCGGGATTTTTCGCGAGAAACAACACCATTTTAAGCCGCCAGACGTACTGGTACTAATGCTCGCACCTTCGTCGGATGCTACCGCCGAACGTTACCGGGATATAGAACGGCACGTAATGAAAGAACCTAGTAGAACTTATCTGGAGAGACGTTCCGGGATTTGTCGCGAGAAACAACACCAGTTTTAGCCGCCAGACGTACTGGTACTAATGCACGCACCTTCGTCGGATGCTACCGCCGAACGTTAGCGGGATATAGAACGGCATGTAATGAAAGAACCCAGTAGAACTTATCTGGAGCCACGTTCCGGGATTTGTCGCGAGAAACAGCACCATTTTAAGCCGCCAGACGTACTGGTACTAATGCACGCACCTTCGTCGGATGCTACCGCCGAACGTTACCGGGATATAGAACGGCACGTAATGAAAGAACCCAGTAGAACTTATCTGGAGCCACGTTCCGAGATTTGTCGCGAGAAATACACCATTTTAAGCCGCCAGACGTACTGGTACTAATGCACGCACCTTCCTCGGATGCTACCGCCGAACGTTAGTGGGATATAGAACGGCACGTAATGAAAGAACCCAGTAGAACTTATCTGGAGCCACGTTCCGGGATTTGTCGCGAGAAACAACACCAGTTTAAGCCGTCAGACGTACTGGTACTAATGCACGCACCTTCGTCGGGTGCTACCACCAAACGTTACCGGGATATAGAACGGCACGTAATGAAAGAACCCAGTAGAACTTATCTGGAGCCATGTTCCGGGATTTGTCGCGAGAAACAACACCAGTTTAAGCCGCCAGACGTACTGGTACTAATGCACCCACCTTCGTCGGGTGCTACCACCAAACGTTACCGGGATATAGAACGGCACGTAATGAAAGAACCCAGTAGAACTTATCTGGAGCCACGTTCCGGGATTTGTCGCGAGAAACAACACCAGTTTAAGCCGTCAGACGTACTGGTACTAATGCACGCACCTTCGTCGGGTGCTACAACCAAACGTTACCGGGATATAGAACGGCACGTAATGAAAGAACCCAGTAGAACTTATCTGGAGCCATGTTCCGGGATTTGTCGCGAGAAACAACACCAGTTTAAGCCGCCAGACGTACTGGTACTAATGCACGCACCTTCGTCGGATGCTACCGCCGAACGTTACCGGGATATAGAACGGCACGTAATGAAAGAACCCAGTAGAACTTATCTGGAGCCACGTTCCGGGATTTGTCGCGAGAAACAACACCATTTTAAGCCGCCAGACGTACTGGTACTAATGCACGCACCTTCGTCGGATGCTACCACCAAACGTTACCGGGATATAGAACGGCACGTAATGAAAGAACCCAGTAGAACTTATCTGGAGCCACGTTCCGGGATTTGTCGCGAGAAACAACACTAGTTTAAGCCGCCAGACGTACTGGTACTAATGAACGCACCTTCGTCGGATGCTACCGCCGAACGTTAGCGGGATATAGAACGGCATGTAATGAAAGAACCCAGTAGAACTTATCTGGAGCCACGTTCCGGGATTTGTCGCGAGAAACAACACCAGTTTAAGCCGCCAGACGTACTGGTACTAATGCACGCACCTTCGTCGGATGCTACCGCCGAACGTTAGCGGGATATAGAACGGCATGTAATGAAAGAACCCAGTAGAACTTATCTGGAGCCACGTTCCGGGATTTGTCGCGAGAAACAGCACCATTTTAAGCCGCCAGACGTACTGGTACTAATGCACGCACCTTCGTCGGATGCTACCGCCGAACGTTACCGGGATATAGAACGGCACGTAATGAAAGAACCCAGTAGAACTTATCTGGAGCCACGTTCCGGGATTTGTCGCGAGAAACAACACAAGTTTAAGCCGCCAGACGTACTGGTACTAATGCACCCACCTTCGTTGGGTGCTACCACCAAACGTTACCGGGATATAGAACGGCACGTAATGAAAGAACCCAGTAGAACTTATCTGGAGCCACGTTCCGGGATTTGTCGCGAGAAACAACACCAGTTTAAGCCGTCAGACGTACTGGTACTAATGCACGCACCTTCGTCGGGTGCTACCACCAAACGTTACCGGGATATAGAACGGCACGTAATGAAAGAACCCAGCAGAACTTATCTGGAGCCATGTTCCGGGATTTGTCGTGAGAAACAACACCAGTTTAAGCCGCCAGACGTACTGGTACTAATGCACGCACCTTCGTCGGATGCTACCGCCGAACGTTAGTGGGATATACAACGGCATGTAACGAAAGAACCCAGTAGAACTTATCTGGAGCCACGTTCCGGGATTTGTCGCGAGAAACAACACCAGTTTAAGCCGTCAGACGTACTGGTACTAATGCACGCACCTTCGTCGGGTGCTACCACCAAACGTTACCGGGATATAGAACGGCACATAATGAAAGATCCCAGTAGAACTTATCTGGAGCCATGTTCCGGGATTTGTCGCGAGAAACAACACCAGTTTAAGCCGCCAGACGTACTGGTACTAATGCACGCACCTTCGTCGGATGCTACCGCCGAACGTTACCGGGATATAGAACGGCACGTAATGAAAGAACCCAGTAGAACTTATCTGGAGCCACGTTCCGGGATTTGTCGCGAGAAACAGCACCATTTTAAGCCGCCAGACGTACTGGTACTAATGCACGCACCTTCGTCGGATGCTACCACCAAACGTTACCGGGATATAGAACGGCACGTAATGAAAGAACCCACTAGAACTTATCTGGAGCCACGTTCCGGGATTTGTCGCGAGAAACAACACTAGTTTAAGCCGCCAGACGTACTGGTACTAATGAACGCACCTTCGTCGGATGCTACCGCCGAACGTTAGCGGGATATAGAACGGCATGTAATGAAAGAACCCAGTAGAACTTATCTGGAGCCACGTTCCGGGATTTGTCGCGAGAAACAACACCAGTTTAAGCCGCCAGACGTACTGGTACTAATGCACGCACCTTCGTCGGATGCTACCGCCGAACGTTAGCGGGATATAGAACGGCATGTAATGAAAGAACCCAGTAGAACTTATCTGGAGCCACGTTCCGGGATTTGTCGCGAGAAACAGCACCATTTTAAGCCGCCAGACGTACTGGTACTAATGCACGCACCTTCGTCGGATGCTACCGCCGAACGTTACCGGGATATAGAACGGCATGTAATGAAAGAACCCAGTAGAACTTATCTGGAGCCACGTTCCGGGATTTGTCGCGAGAAACAACACAAGTTTAAGCCGCCAGACGTACTGGTACTAATGCACCCACCTTCGTCGGGTGCTACCACCAAACGTTACCGGGATAGAGAACGGCACGTAATGAAAGAACCCAGTAGAACTTATCTGGAGCCACGTTCCGGGATGTGTCGCGAGAAACAACACCAGTTTAAGCCGCCAGACGTACTGGTACTAATGCACGCACCTTCGTCGGATGCTACCGCCGAACGTTAGCGGATATAGAACGGCATGTAATGAAAGAACCCAGTAGAACTTATCTGGAGCCACGTTCCGGGATTTGTCGCGAGAAACAACACCATTTTAAGCCGCCAGACGTAATGGTACTAATGCACGCACCTTTGTCGGATGCTACCGCCGAACGTTAGCGGGATATAGAACGGCATGTAATGAAAGAACCCCGTAGAACTTATCTGGAGCCACGTTCCGGGATTTGTCGCGAGAAACAACACTATTTTAAGCCGCCAGACGTACTGGTACTAATGCACGCACCTTCCTCGGATGCTACCGCCGAACGTTACAGGGATATAGAACGGCACGTAATGAAAGAACCCAGTAGAACTTATCTGGAGCCACGTTCCGGGATTTGTCGCGAGAAACAACACCAGTTTAGGCCGTCAGACGTACTGGTACTAATGCACGCACCTTCGTCGGGTGCTACCACCAAACGTTACCGGGATATAGAACGGCACGTAATGAAAGAACCCAGTAGAACTTATCTGGAGCCATGTTCCGGGATTTGTCGCGAGAAACAACACCATTTTAAGCCGCCAGACGTACTGGTACTAATGCACGCACCTTCGTCGGATGCTACCACCAAACGTTACCGGGATATAGAACGGCACGTAATGGAAGAACCCAGTAGAACTTATCTGGAGCCACGTTCCGGGATTTGTCGCGAGAAACAACACCAGTTTAAGCCGCCAGACGTACTGTTACTAATGAACGCACCTTCGTCGGATGCTACCGCCGAACTTAAGCGGGATATAGAACGGCATGTAATGAAAGAACCCAGTAGAACTTATCTGGAGCCACGTTCCGGGATTTGTCGCGAGAAACAACACCAGTTTAAGCCGCCAGAAGTACTGGTACTAATGCACGCACCTTCGTCGGATGCTACCGCCGAACGTTAGCGGGATATAGAACGGCATGTAATGAAAGAACCCAGTAGAACTTATCTGGAGCCACGTTCCGGGATTTGTCGCGAGAAACAGCACCATTTTAAGCCGCCAGACGTACTGGTACTAATGCACGCACCTTCGTCGGATGCTACCGCCGAACGTTACCGGGATATAGAACGGCATGTAATGAAAGAACCCAGTAGAACTTATCTGGAGCCACGTTCCGGGATTAGTCGTGAGAAACAACACAAGTTTAAGCCGCCAGACGTACTGGTACTAATGCACCCACCTTCGTCGGGTGCTACCACCAAACGTTACCGGGATATAGAACGGCACGTAATGAAAGAACCCAGTAGAACTTATCTGGAGCCACGTTCCGGGATTTGTCGCGAGAAACAACACCAGTTTAAGCCGTCAGACGTACTGGTACTAATGCACGCACCTTCGTCGGGTGCTACCACCAAACGTTACCGGGATATAGAACGGCACGTAATGAAAGAACCCAGTAGAACTTATCTGGAGACACGTTCCGGGATTTGTCGCGAGAAACAGCACCATTTTAAGCCGCCGGACGTACTGGTACTAATGCACGCACCTTCGTCGGATGCTACCGCCGAACGTTACCGGGATATAGAACGGCATGTAATGAAAGAACCCAGTAGAACTTATCTGGAGCCACGTTCCGGGATTTGTCGCGAGAAACAACACAAGTTTAAGCCGCCAGACGTACTGGTATTAATGCACCCACCTTCGTCGGGTGCTACCACCAAACGTTACCGGGATATAGAACGGCACGTAATGAAAGAACCCAGTAGAACTTATCTGGAGCCACGTTCCGGGATATGTCGCGAGAAACAACACCATTTTAAGCCGCCAGACGTAATGGTACTAATGCACGCACCTTTGTCGGATGCTACCGCCGAACGTTAGCTGGATATAGAACGGCATGTAATGAAAGAACCCCGTAGAACTTATCTGGAGCCACGTTCCGGGATTTGTCGCGAGAAACAACACCATTTTAAGCCGCCAGACGTACTGGTACTAATGCACGCACCTTCCTCGGATGCTACCGCCGAACGTTACAGGGATATAGAACGGCACGTAATGAAAGAGCCCAGTAGAACTTATCTGGAGCCACGTTCCGGGATTTGTCGCGAGAAACAACACCAGTTTAAGCCGTCAGACGTACTGGTACTAATGCACGCACCTTCGTCGGGTGCTACCACCAAACGTTACCGGGATATAGAACGGCACGTAATGAAAGAACCCAGTAGAACTTATCTGGAGTCATGTTCCGGGATTTGTCGCGAGAAACAACACCAGTTTAAGCCGCCAGACGTACTGGTACTAATGCACGCACCTTCGTCGGATGCTACCGCCGAACATTACCGGGATATAGAACGGCACGTAATGAAAGAACCCAGTAGAACTTATCTGGAGCCACGTTCCGGGATTTGTCGCGAGAAACAACACCATTTTAAGCCGCCAGACATACTGGTACTAATGCACGCATCTTCGTCGGATGCTACCACCAAACGTTACCGGGATATAGAACGGCACGTAATGAAAGAACCCAGTAGAACTTATCTGGAGTCATGTTCCGGGATTTGTCGCGAGAAACAACACCAGTTTAAGCCGCCAGACGTACTGGTACTAATGCACGCACCTTCGTCGGGTGCTACCACCAAACGTTAGCGGGATATAGAACGGCATGTAATGAAAGAACCCAGTAGAACTTATCTGGAGCCACGTTCCGGGATTTGTCGCGAGAAACAACACCATTTTAAGCCGCCAGACGTACTGGTACTAATGCACGCACCTTTGTCGGATGCTACCGCCGAACGTTAGCGGGATATAGAACGGCATGTAATGAAAGAACCCAGTAGAACTTATCTGGAGCCACGTTCCGGGATTTGTCGCGAGAAACAACACCATTTTAATCCGCCAGACGTACTGGTACTAATGCACGCACCTTCCTCGGATGCTACCGCCGAACGTTACAGGGTTATAGAACGGCACGTAATGTGAGAACCCAGTAGAACTTATCTGGAGCCTCGTTCCGGGATTTGTCGCGAGAAACAACACCAGTTTAAGCCGCCAGACTTACTGGTACTAATGCACGCACCTTCGTCGGGTGCTACCACCAAACGTTACCGGGATATAGAACGGCACAAAATGAAAGAACCCAGTAGAACTTATCTGGAGCCACGTTCCGGGATTTGTCGCGAGGAACAACACAAGTTTAAGCCGCCAGACGTACTGGTTCTAATGCACGCACCTTCGTCGGGTGCTACCACCAAACGTTACCGGGATATAGAACGGCACGTAATGAAAGTACCCAGTATAACTTATCTGGAGCCACGTTCCGGGATTTGTCGCGAGAAACAACAGCAGTTTAAGCCGTCAGACGTACTGGTACTAATGCACCCACCTTCGTCGGGTGCTACCACCAAACGTTAGCGGGATATAGAACGGCACGTAATGAAAGAACCCAGTAGAACTTATCTGGAGTCATGTTCCGGGATTTGTCGCGAGAAACAACACCAGTTTAAGCCGCCAGACGTACTGGTACTAATGCACGCACCCTTCGTCGGATGCTACCGCCGAACGTTACCGGGATATAGAACGGCACGTAATGAAAGAACCCAGTAGAACTTATCTGGAGCCACGTTCCGGGATTTGTCGCGAGAAACATCACCATTTTAAGCCGCCAGACGTACTGGTACTAATGCACGCACCTTCGTCGGATGCTACCACCAAACGTTACCGGGATATAGAACGGCACGTAATGAAGGAACCCAGTAGAAGTTATCTGGAGCCACGTTCCGGGATTTGTCGCGAGAAACAACACCAGTTTAAGCCGCCAGACGTACTGGTACTAATGAACGCACCTTCGTCGGATGCTACCGCCGAACGTTAGCGGGATATAGAACGGCATGTAATGAAAGAACCCAGTAGAACTTATCTGGAGCCACGTTCCGGGATTTGTCGCGAGAAACAACACCATTTTAAGCCGCCAGACGTACTGGTACTAATGCACGCACCTTTGTCGGATGCTACCGCCGAACGTTAGCGGGATATAGAACGGCATGTAATGAAAGATCCCAGTAGAACTTATCTGGAGCCACGTTCCGGGATTTGTCGCGAGAAACAACACCATTTTAAGCCGCCAGACGTACTGGTACTAATGCACGCACCTTCCTCGGATGCTACCGCCGAACGTTACAGGGTTATAGAACGGCACGTAATGAGAGAACCCAGTAGAACTTATCTGGAGCCACGTTCCGGGATTTGTCGCGAGAAACAACACCAGTTTAAGCCGCAAGACGTACTGGTACTAATGCACGCACCTTCGTCGGGTGCTACCACCAAACGTTACCGGGATATAGAACGGCACGTAATGATAGAACCCAGTAGAACTTATCTGGAGCCACGTTCCGGGATTTGTCGCGAGGAACAACACAAGTTTAAGCCACCAGACGTACTGGTACTAATGCACCCACCTTCGTCGGGTGCTACCACCAAACGTTACCGGGATATAGAACGGCACGTAATGAAAGAACCCAGTAGAACTTATCTGGAGCCACGTTCCGGGATTTGTCGCGAGAAACAAAACCAGTTTAAGCCGTCAGACGTACTGGTACTAATGCACGCACCTTCGTCGGGTGCTACCACAAAACGTTACCGGGATATAGAACGGCACGTAATGAAAGAACCCAGTAGAACTTATCTGGAGCCACGTTCCGGGATTTGTCGCGAGAAACAACACCAGTTAAAGCCGTCAGACGTACTGGTACTAATGCACGCACCTTCGTCGGGTGCTACCACCAAACGTTACCAGGATATAGAATGGCACGTAATGAAAGAACCCAGTAGAACTTATCTGGAGCCACGTTCCGGGATTTGTCGCGAGAAACAACACCATTTTAAGCCGCCAGACGTACTGGTACTAATGCACGCACCTTCCTCGGATGCTACCGCCGAACGTTACAGGGTTATAGAACGGCACGTAATGAGAGAACCCAGTAGAACTTATCTGGAGCCACGTTCCGGGATTTGTCGCGTGAAACAACACCAGTTTAAGCCGCCAGACGTACTGGTACTAATGCACGCACCTTCGTCGGGTGCTACCACCAAACGTTACCGGGATATAGAACGGCACGTAATGAAAGAACCCAGTAGAACTTATCTGGAGCCACGTTCCGGGATTTGTCGCGAGGAACAACACAAGTTTAAGCCACCAGACGTACTGGTACTAATGCACCCACCTTCGTCGGGTGCTACCACCAAACGTTACCGGGATATAGAACGGCACGTAATGAAAGAACCCAGTAGAACTTATCTGGAGCCACGTTCCGGGATTTGTCGCGAGAAACAACACCAGTTTAAGCCGTCAGACGTACTGGTACTAATGCACGCACCTTCGTCGGGTGCTACCACCAAACGTTACCGGGATATAGAACGGCACGTAATGAAAGAACCCAGTAGAACTTATCTGGAGCCACGTTCCGGGATTTGTCGCGAGAAACAACACCAGTTTAAGCCGCCAGACGTACTGGTACTAATGAACGCACCTTCGTCGGATGCTACCGCCGAACGTTAGCGGGATATAGAACGCCATGTAATGAAAGAACCCAGTAGAACTTATCTGGAGCCACGTTCCGGGATTTGTCGCGAGAAACAACACCATTTTAAGCCGCCAGACGTACTGGTACTAATGCACGCACCTTTGTCGGATGCTACCGCCGAACGTTAGCGGGATATAGAACGGCATGTAATGAAAGAACCCAGTAGAACTTATCTGGAGCCACGTTCCGGGATTTGTCGCGAGAATCAACACCATTTTAAGCCGCCAGACGTACTGGTACTGATGCACGCACCTTCCTCGGATGCTACCGCCGAACGTTACAGGGTTATAGAACGGCACGTAATGAGAGAACCCAGTAGAACTTATCTGGAGCCACGTTCCGGGATTTGTCGCGAGAAACAAAACCAGTTTAAGCCGTCAGACGTACTGGTACTAATGCACGCACCTTCGTCGGGTGCTACCACCAAACGTTACCGGGATATAGAATGGCACGTAATGAAAGAACCCAGTAGAACTTATCTGGAGCCACGTTCCGGGATTTGTCGCGAGAAACAACACCATTTTAAGCCGCCAGACGTACTGGTACTAATGCACGCACCTTCCTCGGATGCTACCGCCGAACGTTACAGGGTTATAGAACGGCACGTAATGAGAGAACCCAGTAGAACCTATCTGGAGCCACGTTCCGGGATTTGTCGCGAGAAACAACACCAGTTTAAGCCGCCAGACGTACTGGTACTAATGCACGCACCTTCGTCGGGTGCTACCACCAAACGTTACCGGGATATAGAACGGCACGTAATGAAAGAACCCAGTAGAACTTATCTGGAGCCACGTTCCGGGATTTGTCGCGAGGAACAACACAAGTTTAAGCCACCAGACGTACTGGTACTAATGCACCCACCTTCGTCGGGTGCTACCACCAAACGTTACCGGGATATAGAACGGCACGTAATGAAAGAACCCAGTAGAACTTATGTGGAGCCACGTTCCGGGATTTGTCGCGAGAAACAAAACCAGTTTAAGCCGTCAGACGTACTGGTACTAATGCACGCACCTTCGTCGGGTGCTACCACCAAACGTTACCGGGATATAGAATGGCACGTAATGAAAGAACCCAGTAGAACTTATCTGGAGCCATGTTCCGGGATTTGTCGCGAGAAACAACACCAGTTTAAGCCGCCAGACATACTGGTACTAATGCACGCACCTTCGTCGGATGCCACCGCCGAACGTTAGTGGGATATAGAACGGCATGTAATGAAAGAACCCAGTAGAAATTATCTGGAGCCACGTTCCGGGATATGTCGCGAGAAACAACACCAGTTTAAGCCGTCAGACATACTGGTACTAATGCACGCACATTCGTCGGGTGCTACCACCAAACGTTACCGGGATATAGAACGGCACGTAAAGAAAGAATCCAGTAGAACTTATCTGGAGCCACGTTCCGGGATTTGTCGCGAGAAACAACACCAGTTTAAGCCGTCAGACGTACTGGTACTAATGCACGCACCTTCGTCGGGTGCTACCACCAAACGTTAGCGGGATATAGAACGGCACGTAATGAAAGAACCCAGTAGAACTTATCTGGAGTCATGTTCCGGGATTTGTCGCGAGAAACAACACCAGTTTAAGCCGCCAGACGTACTGGTACTAATGCACGCACATTCGTCGGATGCTACCGCCGAACGTTACCGGGATATAGAACAGCACATAATGAAAGAACCCAGTAGAACTTATCTGGAGCCACGTTCCGGGATTTGTCGCGAGAAACAACACCATTTTAAGCCGCCAGACGTACTGGTACTAATGCACGCACCTTCATCGGATGCTAACACCAAACGTTACCGGGATATAGAACGGCACGTAATGAAAGAACCCAGTAGAACTTATCTGGAGCCACGTTCCGGGATTTGTCGCGAGAAACAACACCAGTTTAAGCCGCCAGACGTACTGGTACTAATGAACGCACCTTCGTCGGATGCTACCGCCGAACGTTAGCGGTATATAGAACGGCATGTAATGAAAGAACCCAGTAGAACTTATCTGGAGCCACGTTCCGGGATTTGTCGCGAGAAACAACACATTTTAAGCCGCCAGACGTACTGGTACTAATGCACGCACCTTTGTCGGATGCTACCGCCGAACGTTAGCGGGATATAGAACGGCATGTAATGAAAGAACCCAGTAGAACTTATCTGGAGCCACGTTCCGGGATTTGTCGCGAGAAACAACACCATTTTAAGCCGCCAGACGTACTGGTACTAATGCACGCACCTTCCTCGGATGCTACCGCCGAACGTTACAGGGTTATAGAACGGCACGTAATGAGAGAACCCAGTAGAACGTATCTGGAGCCACGTTCCGGGATTTGTCGCGAGAAACAACACCAGTTTAAGCCGCCAGACGTACTGGTACTAATGCACGCACCTTCGTCGGGTGCTACCACCAAACGTTACCGGGATATAGAACGGCACGTAATGAAAGAACCCAGTAGAACTTATCTGGAGCCACGTTCCGGGATTTGTCGTGAGGAACAACACAAGTTTAAGCCACCAGAGGTACTGGTACTAATGCACCCACCTTCGTCGGGTGCTACCACCAAACGTTACCAGGATATAGAACGGCACGTAATGAAAGAACCCAGTAGAACTTATCTGGAGCCACGTTCCGGGATTTGTCGCGAGAAACAACACCAGTTTAAGCCGCCAGACGTACTGGTACTAATGCACGCATCTTCGTCGGATGCTACCGCCGAACCTTAGCGGGATATAGAACGGCATGTAATGAAAGAACCCAGTAGAACTTATCTGGAGCCACGTTCCGGGATTTGTCGCGAGAAACAACACCAGTTTAAGCCGTCAGACGTACTGGTACTAATGCACGCACCTTCGTCGGGTGCTACCACCAAACATTACCGGGATATAGAATGGCACGTAATGAAAGAACCCAGTAGAACTTATCTGGAGCCATGTTCCGGGATTTGTCGCGAGAAACAACACCAGTTTAAGCCGCCAGACGTACTGGTACTAATGCACGCACCTTCGTCGGATGCTACCGCCGAACGTTAGCGGGATATAGAACGGCACGTAATGAAAGAACCCAGTAGAACTTATCTGGAGCCACGTTCCGGGATTTGTCGCGAGAAACAACACCATTTTAAGCCGCCAGACGTACTGGTACTAATGCACGCACCTTCGTCGGATGCTACCACCAAACGTTAGCGGGATATAGAACGGCACGTAATGAAAGAACCCAGTAGAACATATCTGGAGCCACGTTCCGGGACTTGTCGCGAGAAACAACACCAGTTTAAGCCGCCAGACGTACTGGTACTAATGCACGCACCTTCGTCGGATGCTACCGCCGAACGTTAGCGGGATATAGAACGGCATGTAATGAAAGAACCCAGTAGAACTTATCTGGAGCCACGTTGCGGGATTTGTCGCGAGAAACAACACCATTTTATGCCGCCAGACGTACTGGTACTAATGCACGCACCTTTGTCGGATGCTACCGCCGAACGTTAGCGGGATATAGAACGGCATGTAATGAAAGAACCCAGTAGAACTTATCTGGAGCCACGTTCCAGGATTTGTCGCGAGAAACAACACCATTTTAAGCCGCAAGACGTACTGGTACTAATGCACGCACCTTCCTCGGATGCTACCGCCGAACGTTACAGGGATATAGAACGGCACGTAATGAAAGAACCCAGTAGAACTTATCTGGAGCCACGTTCCGGGATTTGTCACGAGAAACAACACCAGTTTAAGCCGCCAGACGTACTGGTACTAATGCACGCACCTTCGTCGGGTGCTACCACCAAACGTTACCGGGATATAGAACGGCACGTAATGAAAGAACCCAGTAGAACTTATCTGGAGCCACGTTCCGGGATTTGTCGCGAGAAACAACACCATTTTAAGCTGTGAGACGTACTGGTACTAATGCACGCACCTTCGTCGGATGCTACCGCCGAACGTTACCGGGATATAGAACGGCACGTAATGAAAGAACCCAGTAGAACTTATCTGGAGCCACGTTCCGAGATTTGTCGCGAGAAACAACACCAGTTTAAGCCGCCAGACGTACTGGTACTAATGCACGCACCTTCGTCGGATGCTACCGCCGAACGTTAGCGGGATATAGAACGGCACGTAATGAAAGAAGCCAGTAGAACTTATCTGGAGCCACGTTCCGGGATTTGTCGCGAGAAACAACACCATTTTAAGCCACCAGACGTACTGGTACTAATGCACGCACGTTCGTCGGATGCTACCACCAAACGTTACCGGGATATAGAACGGCACGTAATGAAAGAACCCAGTAGAACTTATCTGGAGCGACGTTCCGGGATTTGTCGCGAGAAACAACACCATTTTAAGCCGCCAGACGTACTGGTACTAATGCACGCACCTTCGTCGGATGCTACCGCCGAATGTTAGCGGGATATAGAACGGCATGTAATGAAAGAACCCAGTAGAACGTATCTGGAGCCACGTTCCGGGATTTGTCGCGAGAAACAACACCATTTTAAGCCGCCAGACGTACTGGTACTAATGCACGCACCTTCGTCGGATGCTACCGCCGAACGTTAGCGGGATATAGAACGGCATGTAATGAAAGAACCCAGTAGAACTTATCTGGAGCCACGTTCCGGGATTTGTCGCGAGAAACAACACCATTTTAAGCCGCCAGACGTACTGGTACTAATGCACGCACCTTCGTCGGATGCTACCGCCGAACGTTACAGGGATATAGAACGGCACGTAATGAAAGAACCCAGTAGAACTTATCTGGAGCCACGTTCCGGGATTTGTCGCGAGAAACAACACCAGTTTAAGCCGCCAGACGTACTGGTACTAATGCACGCACCTTCGTCGGGTGCTACCACCAAACGTTACCGGGATATAGAACGGCACGTAATGAAAGAACCCAGTAGAACTTATCTGGAGCCACGTTCCGGGATTTGTCGCGAGAAACAACACCATTTTAAGCTGTGAGACGTACTGGTACTAATGCACGCACCTTCGTCGGATGCTACCGCCGAACGTTACCGGGATATAGAACGGCACGTAATGAAAGAACCCAGTAGAACTTATCTGGAGCCACGTTCCGAGATTTGTCGCGAGAAACAACACCAGTTTAAGCCGCCAGACGTACTGGTACTAATGCACGCACCTTCGTCGGATGCTACCGCCGAACGTTAGCGGGATATAGAACGGCACGTAATGAAAGAAGCCAGTAGAACTTATCTGGAGCCACGTTCCGGGATTTGTCGCGAGAAACAACACCATTTTAAGCCACCAGACGTACTGGTACTAATGCACGCACGTTCGTCGGATGCTACCACCAAACGTTACCGGGATATAGAACGGCACGTAATGAAAGAACCCAGTAGAACTTATCTGGAGCGACGTTCCGGGATTTGTCGCGAGAAACAACACCATTTTAAGCCGCCAGACGTACTGGTACTAATGCACGCACCTTCGTCGGATGCTACCGCCGAATGTTAGCGGGATATAGAACGGCATGTAATGAAAGAACCCAGTAGAACGTATCTGGAGCCACGTTCCGGGATTTGTCGCGAGAAACAACACCATTTTAAGCCGCCAGACGTACTGGTACTAATGCACGCACCTTCGTCGGATGCTACCGCCGAACGTTAGCGGGATATAGAACGGCATGTAATGAAAGAACCCAGTAGAACTTATCTGGAGCCACGTTCCGGGATTTGTCGCGAGAAACAACACCATTTTAAGCCGCCAGACGTACTGGTACTAATGCACGCACCTTCGTCGGATGCTACCGCCGAACGTTACAGGGATATAGAACGGCACGTAATGAAAGAACCCAGTAGAACTTATCTGGAGCCACGTTCCGGGATTTGTCGCGAGAAACAACACCAGTTTAAGCCGCCAGACGTACTGGTACTAATGCACGCACCTTCGTCGGGTGCTACCACCAAACGTTACCGGGATATAGAACGGCACGCAATGAAAGAACCCAGTAGAACTTATCTGGAGCCACGTTCCGGGATTTGTCGCGAGAAACAACACCAGTTTAAACCGCCAGACGTACTGGTACTAATGCACGCACCTTCGTCGGATGCTACCGCCGAACGTTACCGGGATATACAACGGCACGTAATGAAAGAACCCAGTACAACTTATCTGGAGCCACGATCCGGGATTTGTCGCGAGAAACAACACAAGTGTATGCCGCCAGACGTACTGTTACTAATGCACCCACCTTCGTAGGGTGCTACCACCAAACGTTACCGGGATATAGAACGGCTCGTAATGAAAGAACCCAGTAGAACTTATCTGGAGCCACGTTCCGGGATTTGTCGAGAGAAACAACACCAGTTTAAGCCGCCAGACGTACTGGTACTAATGCACGCACCTTCGTCGGGTGCTACCACCAAACGTTACCGGGATATAGAATGGCACGTAATGAAAGAACCCAGTAGAACTTATCTGGAGCCACGTTCCGGGATTTGTCGCGAGAAACAACACCATTTTAAGCCGCCAGACGTACTGGTACTAATGCACGCACCTTCGTCGGATGCTACCGTCGAACGTTACCGGGATATAGAACGGCACGTAATGAAAGAATACAGTAGAACTTATCTGGAGCCACGTTCCGGGATTTGTCGCGAGAAACAACACCAGTTTATGCCGTCAGACATACTGGTACTAATGCACGCACCTTCGTCGGGTGCTACCACCAAACGTTACCGGGATATAGAACGGCACGTAATGAAAGAACCCAGTAGAACTTATCTGGAGCCATGTTCCGGGATTTGTCGCGAGAAACAACACCAGTTTAAGCCGCCAGACGTACTGGTACTAATGCACGCACCTTCGTCGGATGCAACCGCCGAACGTTAGCGGGATATAGAACGGCACGTAATGAAAGAACCCAGTAGAACTTATCTGGAGCCACGTTCCGGGATTTGTCGCGAGAAACAACACCATTTTAAGCCGCCAGACGTACTGGTACTAATGCACGCACCTTCGTCGGATGCTACCACCAAACGTTACCGGGATATAGAACGGCACGTAATGAAAGAACCCAGTAGAACTTATCTGGAGCCACGTTCCGGGATTTGTCGCGAGAAACAACACCAGTTTAAGCCGCCAGACGTACTGGTACTAATGCACGCACCTTCGTCGGATGCTACCGCCGAACGTTAGCGGGATATAGAACGGCATGTAATGAAAGAACCCAGTAGAACTTATCTGGAGCCACGTTCCGGGATTTGTCGCGAGAAACAACACCATTTTAAGCCGCCAGACGTACTGGTACTAATGCACGCACCTTTGTCGGATGCTACCGCCGAACGTTAGCGGGATATAGAACGGCATGTAATGAAAGAACCCAGTAGAACTTATCTGGAGCCACGTTCCGAGATTTGTCGCGAGAAACAACACCAGTTTAAGCCGCCAGACGTACTGGTACTAATGCACGCACCTTCGTCGGATGCTACCGCCGAACGTTAGCGGGATATAGAACGGCACGTAATGAAAGAAGCCAGTAGAACTTATCTGGAGCCACGTTCCGGGATTTGTCGCGAGAAACAACACCATTTTAAGCCACCAGACGTACTGGTACTAATGCACGCACGTTCGTCGGATGCTACCACCAAACGTTACCGGGATATAGAACGGCACGTAATGAAAGAACCCAGTAGAACTTATCTGGAGCCACGTTCCGGGATTTGTCGCGAGAAACAACACCATTTTAAGCCGCCAGACGTACTGGTACTAATGCACGCACCTTCGTCGGATGCTACCGCCGAATGTTAGCGGGATATAGAACGGCATGTAATGAAAGAACCCAGTAGAACGTATCTGGAGCCACGTTCCGGGATTTGTCGCGAGAAACAACACCATTTTAAGCCGCCAGACGTACTGGTACTAATGCACGCACCTTCGTCGGATGCTACCGCCGAACGTTAGCGGGATATAGAACGGCATGTAATGAAAGAACCCAGTAGAACTTATCTGGAGCCACGTTCCGGGATTTGTCGCGAGAAACAACACCATTTTAAGCCGCCAGACGTACTGGTACTAATGCACGCACCTTCGTCGGATGCTACCGCCGAACGTTACAGGGATATAGAACGGCACGTAATGAAAGAACCCAGTAGAACTTATCTGGAGCCACGTTCCGGGATTTGTCGCGAGAAACAACACCAGTTTAAGCCGCCAGACGTACTGGTACTAATGCACGCACCTTCGTCGGGTGCTACCACCAAACGTTACCGGGATATAGAACGGCACGTAATGAAAGAACCCAGTAGAACTTATCTGGAGCCACGTTCCGGGATTTGTCGCGAGAAACAACACCAGTTTAAACCGCCAGACGTACTGGTACTAATGCACGCACCTTCGTCGGATGCTACCGCCGAACGTTACCGGGATATAGAACGGCACGTAATGAAAGAACCCAGTACAACTTATCTGGAGCCACGATCCGGGATTTGTCGCGAGAAACAACACAAGTTTATGCCGCCAGACGTACTGTTACTAATGCACCCACCTTCGTAGGGTGCTACCACCAAACGTTACCGGGATATAGAACGGCACGTAATGAAAGAACCCAGTAGAACTTATCTGGAGCCACGTTCCGGGATTTGTCGAGAGAAACAACACCAGTTTAAGCCGCCAGACGTACTGGTACTAATGCACGCACCTTCGTCAGATGCTACCGCCGAACGTTAGCGGGATATAGAACGGCATGTAATGATAGAACCCAGTAGAACTTATCTGGAGCCACGTTCCGGGATTTGTCGCGAGAAACAACACCATTTTAAGCCGCCAGACGTACTGGTACTAATGCACGCACCTTCGTCGGATGCTACCGCCGAACGTTACCGGGATACAGAACGGCACGTAATGAAAGAACCCAGTAGAACTTATCTGGAGCCACGTTCCGGGATTTGTCGCGAGAAACAACACCATTTTAAGCTGCCAGACGTACTGGTACTAATGCACGCACCTTCGTCGGGTGCTACCACCAAACGTTACCGGGATATAGAATGGCACGTAATGAAAGAACCCAGTAGAACTTATCTGGAGCCACGTTCCGGGATTTGTCGCGAGAAACAACACCATTTTAAGCCGCCAGACGTACTGGTACTAATGCACGCACCTTCGTCGGATGCTACCGCCGAACGTTACCGGGATATAGAACGGCACGTAATGAAAGAATCCAGTAGAACTTATCTGGAGCCACGTTCCGGGATTCGTCGCGAGAAACAACACCAGTTTATGCCGTCAGACATACTGGTACTAATGCACGCACCTTCGTCGGGTGCTACCACCAAACGTTACCGGGATATAGAACGGCACGTAATGAAAGAACCCAGTAGAACTTATCTGGAGCCATGTTCCGGGATTTGTCGCGAGAAACAACACCAGTTTAAGCCGCCAGACGTACTGGTACTAATGCACGCACCTTCGTCGGATGCAACCGCCGAACGTTAGCGGGATATAGAACGGCACGTAATGAAAGAACCCAGTAGAACTTATCTGGAGCCACGTTCCGGGATTTGTCGCGAGAAACAACACCATTTTAAGCCGCCAGACGTACTGGTACTAATGCACGCACCTTCGTCGGATGCTACCACCAAACGTTACCGGGATATAGAACGGCACGTAATGAAAGAACCCAGTAGAACTTATCTGGAGCCACGTTCCGGGATTTGTCGCGAGAAACAACACCAGTTTAAGCCGCCAGACGTACTGGTACTAATGCACGCACCTTCGTCGGATGCTACCGCCGAACGTTAGCGGGATATAGAACGGCATGTAATGAAAGAACCCAGTAGAACTTATCTGGAGCCACGTTCCGGGATTTGTCGCGAGAAACAACACCATTTTAAGCCGCCAGACGTACTGGTACTAATGCACGCACCTTTGTCGGATGCTACCGCCGAACGTTAGCGGGATATAGAACGGCATGTAATGAAAGAACCCAGTAGAACTTATCTGGAGCCACATTCCGGGATTTGTCGCGAGAAACAACACCATTTTAAGCCGCCAGACGTACTGGTACTAATGCACGCACCTTCCTCGGATGCTACCGCCGAACGTTACAGGGATATAGAACGGCACGTAATGAGAGAACCCAGTAGAACTTATCTGGAGCCACGTTCCGGGATTTGTCGCGAGAAACAACACCAGTTTAAGCCGCCAGACGTACTGGTACTAATGCACGCACCTTCGTCGGGTGCTACCACCAAACGTTACTGGGATATAGAACGGCACGTAGTGAAAGAACCCAGTAGAACTTATCTGGAGCCACGTTCCAGGATTTGTCGCGAGGAACAACACAAGTTTAAGCCGCCAGACGTACTGGTACTAATGCACCCACCTTCGTCGGGTGCTACCACCAAACGTTACCGGGATATAGAACGGCACGTAATGAAAGAACCCAGTAGAACTTATCTGGAGCCACGTTCCGGGATTTGTCGCGAGAAACAACACCATTTTAAGCCGCCAGACGTACTGGTACTAATGCACGCACCTTCGTCGGATGCTACCACCAAACGTTACCGGGATATAGAACTGCACGTAATGAAAGAACCCAGTAGAACTTATCTGGAGCCACGTTCCGGGACTTGTCGCGAGAAACAACACCAGTTTAAGCCGCCAGACGTACTGGTACTAATGCACGCACCTTCGTCGGATGCTACCGCCGAACGTTACCGGGATATAGAACGGCATGTAATGAAAGAACCCAGTAGAACTTATCTGGAGCCACGTTGCGGGATTTGTCGCGAGAAACAACACCATTTTAAGCCGCCAGACGTACTGGTACTAATGCACGCACCTTCGTCGGATGCTACCGCCGAATGTTAGCGGGATATAGAACGGCATGTAAAGAAAGAACCCAGTAGAACTTATCTGGAGCCACGTTCCGGGATTTGTCGCGAGAAACAACACCATTTTAAGCAGCCAGACGTACTGGTACTAATGCACGCACTTTCGTCGGATGCTACCGCCGAACGTTAGCGGGATATAGAACGGCATGTAATGAAAGAACCCAGTACAACTTATCTGGAGCCACGTTCCGGGATTTGTCGCGAGAAACAACACCATTTTAAACCGCCAGACGTACTGGTACTAATGCACGCACCTTCGTCGGATGCTACCGCCGAACGTTACAGGGATATAGAACGGCACGTAATGAAAGAACCCAGTAGAACTTATCTGGAGCCACGTTCCGGGATTTGTCGCGAGAAACAACACCAGTTTAAGCCGCCAGACGTACTGGCACTAATGCACGCACCTTCGTCGGGTGCTACCACCAAACGTTACCGGGATATAGAACGGCACGTAATGAAAGAACCCAGTAGAACTTATCTGGAGCCACGTTCCGGGATTTGTCGAGAGAAACAACACCAGTTTAAGCCGCCAGACGTACTGGTACTAATGCACGCACCTTCGTCAGATGCTACCGCCGAACGTTAGCGGGATATAGAACGGCATGTAATGATAGAACCCAGTAGAACTTATCTGGAGCCACGTTCCGGGATTTGTCACGAGAAACAACACCATTTTAAGCCGCCAGACGTACTGGTACTAATGCACGCACCTTCGTCGGATGCTACCGCCGAACGTTACCGGGATACAGAACGGCACGTAATGAAAGAACCCAGTAGAACTTATCTGGAGCCACGTTCCGGGATTTGTCGCGAGAAACAACACCATTTTAAGCTGCCAGACGTACTGGTACTAATGCACGCACCTTCGTCGGGTGCTACCACCAAACGTTACCGGGATATAGAATGGCACGTAATGAAAGAACCCAGTAGAACTTATCTGGAGCCACGTTCCGGGATTTGTCGCGAGAAACAACACCATTTTAAGCCGCCAGACGTACTGGTACTAATGCACGCACCTTCGTCGGATGCTACCGCCGAACGTTACCGGGATATAGAATGGCACGTAATGAAAGAACCCAGTAGAACTTATCTGGAGCCACGTTCCGGGATTTGTCGCGAGAAACAACACCAGTTTATGCCGTCAGACATACTGGTACTAATGCACGCACCTTCGTCGGGTGCTACCACCAAACGTTACCGGGATATAGAACGGCACGTAATGAAAGAACCCAGTAGAACTTATCTGGAGCCATGTTCCGGGATTTGTCGCGAGAAACAACACCAGTTTAAGCCGCCAGACGTACTGGTACTAATGCACGCACCTTCGTCGGATGCAACCGCCGAACGTTAGCGGGATATAGAACGGCACGTAATGAAAGAACCCAGTAGAACTTATCTGGAGCCACGTTCCGGGATTTGTCGCGAGAAACAACACCATTTTAAGCCGCCAGACGTACTGGTACTAATGCACGCACGTTCGTCGGATGCTACCACCAAACGTTACCGGGATATAGAACGGCACGTAATGAAAGAACCCAGTAGAACTTATCTGGAGCCACGTTCAGGGATTTGTCGCGAGAAACAACACCAGTTTAAGCCGCCAGACGTACTGGTACTAATGCACGCACCTTCGTCGGATGCTACCGCCGAACGTTAGCGGGATATAGAACGGCATGTAATGAAAGAACCCAGTAGAACTTATCTGGAGCCACGTTCCGGGATTTGTCGCGAGAAACAACACCATTTTAAGCCGCCAGACGTACTGGTACTAATGCACGCACCTTTGTCGGATGCTACCGCCGAACGTTAGCGGGATATAGAACGGCATGTAATGAAAGAACCCAGTAGAACTTATCTGGAGCCACGTTCCGGGATTTGTCGCGAGAAACAACACCATTTTAAGTCGCCAGACGTACTGGTACTAATGCACGCACCTTCGTCGGGTGCTACCACCAAACGTTACCGGGATATAGAACGGCACGTAATGAAAGAACCCAGTAGAACTTATCTGGAGCCACGTTCCGGGATTTGTCGAGAGAAACAACACCAGTTTAAGCCGCCAGACGTACTGGTACTAATGCACGCACCTTCGTCAGATGCTACCGCCGAACGTTAGCGGGATATAGAACGGCATGTAATGATAGAACCCAGTAGAACTTATCTGGAGCCACATTCCGGGATTTGTCGCGAGAAACAACACCATTTTAAGCCGCCAGACGTACTGGTACTAATGCACGCACCTTCGTCGGATGCTACCGCCGAACGTTACCGGGATACAGAACGGCACGTAATGAAAGAACCCAGTAGAACTTATCTGGAGCCACGTTCCGGGATTTGTCGCGAGAAACAACACCATTTTAAGCTGCCAGACGTACTGGTACTAATGCACGCACCTTCGTCGGGTGCTACCACCAAACGTTACCGGGATATAGAATGGCACGTAATGAAAGTACCTAGTAGAACTTATCTGGAGCCACGTTCCGGGATTTGTCGCGAGAAACAACACCATTTTAAGCCGCCAGACGTACTGGTACTAATGCACGCACCTTCGTCGGATGCTACCGCCGAACGTTACCGGGATATAGAACGGCACGTAATGAAAGAACCCAGTAGAACTTATCTGGAGCCACGTTCCGGGATTTGTCGCGAGAAACAACACCAGTTTATGCCGTCAGACATACTGGTACTAATGCACGCACCTTCGTCGGGTGCTACCACCAAACGTTACCGGGATATAGAACGGCACGTAATGAAAGAACCCAGTAGAACTTATCTGGAGCCATGTTCCGGGATTTGTCGCGAGAAACAACACCAGTTTAAGCCGCCAGACGTACTGGTACTAATGCACGCACCTTCGTCGGATGCAACCGCCGAACGTTAGCGGGATATAGAACGGCACGTAATGAAAGAACCCAGTAGAACTTATCTGGAGCCACGTTCCGGGATTTGTCGCGAGAAACAACACCATTTTAAGCCGCCAGACGTACTGGTACTAATGCACGCACCTTCGTCGGATGCTACCACCAAACGTTACCGGGATATAGAACGGCACGTAATGAAAGAACCCAGTAGAACTTATCTGGAGGCACGTTCCGGGATTTGTCGCGAGAAACAACACCAGTTTAAGCCGCCAGACGTACTGGTACTAATGCACGCACCTTCGTCAGATGCTACCGCCGAACGTTAGCGGGATATAGAACGGCATGTAATGAAAGAACCCAGTAGAACTTATCTGGAGCCACGTTCCGGGATTTGTCGCGAGAAACAACACCATTTTAAGCCGCCAGACATACTGGTACTAATGCACGCACCTTTGTCGGATGCTACCGCCGAACGTTAGCGGGATATAGAACGGCATGTAATGAAAGAACCCAGTAGAACTTATCTGGAGCCACGTTCCGGGATTTGTCGCGAGAAACAACACCATTTTAAGCCGCCAGACGTACTGGTACTAATGCACGCACCTTCCTCGGATGCTACCGCCGAACGTTACAGGGATATAGAACGGCACGTAATGAGAGAACCCAGTAGAACTTGTCTGGAGCCACGTTCCGGGATTTGTCGCGAGAAACAACACCAGTTTAAGCTGCCAGACGTACTGGTACTAATGCACGCACCTTCGTCGGGTGCTACCACCAAACGTTACCGGGATATAGAACGGCACGTAATGAAAGAACCCAGTTGAACTTATCTGGAGCCACGTTCCAGGATTTGTCGCGAGGAACAACACAAGTTTAAGCCGCCAGACGTACTGGTACTAATGCACCCACCTTCGTCGGGTGCTACCACCAAACGTTACCGGGATATAGAACGGCACGTAATGAAAGAACCCAGTAGAACTTATCTGGAGCCACGTTCCGGGACTTGTCGCGAGAAACAACACCAGTTTAAGCCGCCAGACGTACTGGTACTAATGCACGCACCTTCGTCGGGTGCTACCACCAAACGTTACCGGGATATAGAACGGCACGTAATGAAAGAACCCAGTAGAACTTATCTGGAGCCACGTTCCGGGATTTGTCGAGAGAAACAACACCAGTTTAAGCCGCCAGACGTACTGGTACTAATGCACGCACCTTCGTCAGATGCTACCGCCGAACGTTAGCGGGATATAGAACGGCATGTAATGATAGAACCCAGTAGAACTTATCTGGAGCCACATTCCGGGATTTGTCGCGAGAAACAACACCATTTTAAGCCGCCAGACGTACTGGTACTAATGCACGCACCTTCGTCGGATGCTACCGCCGAACGTTACCGGGATACAGAACGGCACGTAATGAAAGAACCCAGTAGAACTTATCTGGAGCCACGTTCCGGGATTTGTCGCGAGAAACAACACCATTTTAAGCTGCCAGACGTACTGGTACTAATGCACGCACCTTCGTCGGGTGCTACCACCAAACGTTACCGGGATATAGAATGGCACGTAATGAAAGTACCTAGTAGAACTTATCTGGAGCCACGTTCCGGGATTTGTCGCGAGAAACAACACCATTTTAAGCCGCCAGACGTACTGGTACTAATGCACGCACCTTCGTCGGATGCTACCGCCGAACGTTACCGGGATATAGAACGGCACGTAATGAAAGAACCCAGTAGAACTTATCTGGAGCCACGTTCCGGGATTTGTCGCGAGAAACAACACCAGTTTATGCCGTCAGACATACTGGTACTAATGCACGCACCTTCGTCGGGTGCTACCACCAAACGTTACCGGGATATAGAACAGCACGTAATGAAAGAACCCAGTAGAACTTATCTGGAGCCATGTTCCGGGATTTGTCGCGAGAAACAACACCAGTTTAAGCCGCCAGACGTACTGGTACTAATGCACGCACCTTCGTCGGATGCAACCGCCGAACGTTAGCGGGATATAGAACGGCACGTAATGAAAGAACCCAGTAGAACTTATCTGGAGCCACGTTCCGGGATTTGTCGCGAGAAACAACACCATTTTAAGCCGCCAGACGTACTGGTACTAATGCACGCACCTTCGTCGGATGCTACCACCAAACGTTACCGGGATATAGAACGGCACGTAATGAAAGAACCCAGTAGAACTTATCTGGAGCCACGTTCCGGGATTTGTCGCGAGAAACAACACCAGTTTAAGCCGCCAGACGTACTGGTACTAATGCACGCACCTTCGTCAGATGCTACCGCCGAACGTTAGCGGGATATAGAACGGCATGTAATGAAAGAACCCAGTAGAACTTATCTGGAGCCACGTTCCGGGATTTGTCGCGAGAAACAACACCATTTTAAGCCGCCAGACATACTGGTACTAATGCACGCACCTTTGTCGGATGCTACCGCCGAACGTTAGCGGGATATAGAACGGCATGTAATGAAAGAACCCAGTAGAACTTATCTGGAGCCACGTTCCGGGATTTGTCGCGAGAAACAACACCATTTTAAGCCGCCAGACGTACTGGTACTAATGCACGCACCTTCCTCGGATGCTACCGCCGAACGTTACAGGGATATAGAACGGCACGTAATGAGAGAACCCAGTAGAACTTGTCTGGAGCCACGTTCCGGGATTTGTCGCGAGAAACAACACCAGTTTAAGCTGCCAGACGTACTGGTACTAATGCACGCACCTTCGTCGGGTGCTACCACCAAACGTTACCGGGATATAGAACGGCACGTAATGAAAGAACCCAGTTGAACTTATCTGGAGCCACGTTCCAGGATTTGTCGCGAGGAACAACACAAGTTTAAGCCGCCAGACGTACTGGTACTAATGCACCCACCTTCGTCGGGTGCTACCACCAAACGTTACCGGGATATAGAACGGCACGTAATGAAAGAACCCAGTAGAACTTATCTGGAGCCACGTTCCGGGACTTGTCGCGAGAAACAACACCAGTTTAAGCCGCCAGACGTACTGGTACTAATGCACGCACCTTCGTCGGATGCTACCGCCGAACGTTAGCGGGATATAGAACGGCATGTAATGAAAGAACCCAGTAGAACTTATCTGGAGCCACGTTGCGGGATTTGTCGCGAGAAACAACACCATTTTAAGCCGCCAGACGTACTGGTACTAATGCACGCACCTTTGTCGGATGCTACCGCCGAACGTTAGCGGGATATAGAACGGCATGTAATGAAAGAACCCAGTAGAACTTAGTTGGAGCCACGTTCCGGGATTTGTCGCGAGAAACAACACCATTTTAAGCCGCCAGACGTACTGGTACTAATGCACGCACCTTCCTCGGATGCTACCGCCGAACGTTACAGGGATATAGAACGGCACGTAATGAAAGAACCCAGTAGAACTTATCTGGAGCCACGTTCCGGGATTTGTCGCGACAAACAACACCAGTTTAAGCCGCCAGACGTACTGGTACTAATGCACGCACCTTCGTCGGGTGCTACCACCAAACGTTACCGGGATATAGAACGGCACTTAATGAAAGAACCCAGTAGAACTTATCTGGAGCCACGTTCCGGGATTTGTCGCGAGAAACAACACCAGTTTAAACCGCCAGACGTACTGGTACTAATGCACGCCCTTTCGTCGGATGCTACCGCCGAACGTTAGCGGGATATAGAACGGCATGTAATGAAAGAACCCAGTAGAACTTATCTGGAGCCACGTTCCGGGATTTGTCGCGAGAAACAACACCATTTTAAGCCGCCAGACGTACTGGTACTAATGCACGCACCTTCGTTGGATGCTACCACCGAACGTTACAGGGATATAGAACGGCACGTAATGAAAGAACCCAGTAGAACTTATCTGGAGCCACGTTCCGGGATTTGTCGCGAGAAACAACACCAGTTTAAGCCGCCAGACGTACTGGTACTAATGCACGCACCTTCGTCGGGTGCTACCACCAAACGTTACCGGGATATAGAACGGCACGTAATGAAAGAACCCAGTAGAACTTATCTGGAGCCACGTTCCGGGATTTGTCGCGAGAAACAACACCAGTTTAAACCGCCAGACGTACTGGTACTAATGCACGCACCTTCGTCGGATGCTACCGCCGAACGTTACCGGGATATAGAACGGCACGTAATGAAAGAACCCAGTACAACTTATCTGGAGCCACGTTGCGGGATTTGTCGCGAGAAACAACACAAGTTTAAGCCGCCAGACGTACTGTTACTAATGCACCCACCTTCGTAGGGTGCTACCACCAAACGTTACCGGGATATAGAACGGCACGTAATGAAAGAACCCAGTAGAACTTATCTGGAGCCACGTTCCGGGATTTGTCGCGAGAAACAACACCAGTTTAAGCCGCCAGACGTACTGGTACTAATGCACGCACCTTCGTCGGATGCTACCGCCGAACGTTAGCGGGATATAGAACGGCATGTAATGAAAGAACCCAGTAGAACTTATCTGGAGCCACGTTCCGGGATTTGTCGCGAGAAACAACACCATTTTAAGCCGCCAGACGTACTGGTACTAATGCACGCACCATCGTCGGATGCTACCGCCGAACGTTACCGGGATATAGAACGGCACGTAATGAAAGAACCCAGTAGAACTTATCTGGAGCCACGTTCCGGGATTTGTCGCGAGAAACAACACCATTTTAAGCCGCCAGACGTACTGGTACTAATGCACGCACCTTCGTCGGGTGCTACCACCAAACGTTACCGGGATATAGAATGGCACGTAATGAAAGAACCCAGTTGAACTTATCTGGAGCCACGTTCCGGGATTTGTCGCGACAAACAACACAATTTTAAGCCGCCAGACGTACTGGTACTAATGCACGCACATTCGTCGGATGCTACCGCCGAACGTCAGCAAGATATAGAACGGCACGTAATGAAAGAACCCAGTAGAAATTATCTGGAGCCACGTTCCGGGATTTGTCGCGAGAAACAACACCATTTTAAGCCGCCAGACGTACTGGTACTAATGCACGCACCTTTGTCGGATGCTACCGCCTAACGTTAGCGGGATATAGAATGGCATGTAATGAAAGAACCCAGTAGAACTTATCTGGAGCCACGTTCCGGGATTTGTCGCGAGAAACAACACCATTTTAAGCCGCCAGATGTACTGGTACTAATGCACACACATTCGTCGGATGCAACCGCCGAACGTTAGCGGGATATAGAACGGCACGTAATGAAAGAACCCAGTAGAACTTATCTGGAGCCACGTTCTGGGATTTGTCGCGAGAAACAACACCAGTTTAAGCCGCCAGACGTACTGGTACTAATGCACGCACCTTCGTCGGATGCAACCGCCGAACGTTAGCGGGATATAGAACGGCACGTAATGAAAGAACCCAGTAGAACTTATCTGGAGCCACGTTCCGGGATTTGTCGCGAGAAACAACACCATTTTAAGCCGCCAGACGTACTGGTACTAATGCACGCACCTTCGTCGGATGCTACCACCAAACGTTACCGGGATATAGAACGGCTCGTAATGAAAGAACCCAGTAGAACTTATCTGGAGCCACGTTCCGGGATTTGTCGCGAGAAACAACACCAGTTTAAGCCGCCAGACGTACTGGTACTAATGCACGCACCTTCGTCGGATGCTACCGCCGAACGTTAGCGGGATATAGAACGGCATGTAATGAAAGTACCCAGTAGAACTTATCTGGAGCCACGTTCCGGGATTTGTCGCGAGAAACAACACCATTTTAAGCCGCCAGACGTACTGGTACTAATGCACGCACCTTTGTCAGATGCTACCGCCGAACGTTAGCGGGATATAGAATGGCATGTAATGAAAGAACCCAGTAGAACTTATCTGGAGCCACGTTCCGGGATTTGTTGCGAGAAACAACACCATTTTAAGCCGCCAGACGTACTGGTACTAATGCACGCACCTTCCTCGGATGCTACCGCCGAACGTTACAGGGATATAGAACAGCATGTAATGAGAGAACCCAGTAGAACTTATCTGGAGACACGTTCCGGGATTTGTCGCGAGAAACAACACCAGTTTAAGCCGCCAGACGTACTGGTACTAATGCACGCACCTTCGTCGGGTGCTACCACCAAACGTTACCGGGATATAGAACGGCACGTAATGAAAGAACCCAGTAGAACTTATCTGGAGCCACGTTCCGGGATTTGTCGCGAGGAACAACACAAGTTTAAGCCGCCAGACGTACTGGTACTAATGCACCCACCTTCGTCGGGTGCTACCACCAAACGTTACCGGGATATAGAACGGCACGTATTGAAAGAACCCAGTAGAACTTATCTGGAGCCACGTTCCGGGATTTGTCGCGAGAAACAACACCATTTTAAGCCGCCAGACGTACTGGTACTAATGCACGCACCTTCGTCGGATGCAACCGCCTAACGTTAGCGGGATATAGAACGGCACGTAATGAAAGAACCCAGTAGAACTTATCTGGAGCCACGTTCCGGGATTTGTCGCGAGAAACAACACAATTTTAAGCCGCCAGACGTACTGGTACTAATGCACGCACCTTCGTCGGATGCTACCACCAAACGTTACCGGGATATAGAACGGCTCGTAATGAAAGAACCCAGTAGAACTTATCTGGAGCCACGTTCCGGGATTTGTCGCGAGAAACAACACCAGTTTAAGCCGCCAGACGTACTGGTACTAATGCACGCACCTTCGTCGGATGCTACCGCCGAACGTTAGCGGGATATAGAACGGCATGTAATGAAAGTACCCAGTAGAACTTATCTGGAGCCACGTTCCGGGATTTGTCGCGAGAAACAACACCATTTTAAGCCGCCAGACGTACTGGTACTAATGCACGCACCTTCGTCGGATGCTACCGCCGAACGTTAGCGGGATATAGAACGGCATGTAATGAAAGAACCCAGTAGAACTTATCTGGAGCCACGTTCCGGGATTTGTCGCGAGAAACAACACCAGTTTAAGCCGCCAGACGTACTGGTACTAATGCACGCACCTTCGTCGGATGCAACCGCCGAACGTTAGCGGGATATAGAACGGCACGTAATGAAAGAACCCAGTAGAACTTATCTGGAGCCACGTTCCGGGATTTGTCGCGAGAAACAACACCATTTTAAGCCGCCAGACGTACTGGTACTAATGCACGCACCTTCGTCGGATGCTACCACCAAACGTTACCGGGATATAGAACGGCTCGTAATGAAAGAACCCAGTAGAACTTATCTGGAGCCACGTTCCGGGATTTGTCGCGAGAAACAACACCAGTTTAAGCCGCCAGACGTACTGGTACTAATGCACGCACCTTCGTCGGATGCTACCGCCGAACGTTAGCGGGATATAGAACGGCATGTAATGAAAGTACCCAGTAGAACTTATCTGGAGCCACGTTCCGGGATTTGTCGCGAGAAACAACACCATTTTAAGCCGCCAGACGTACTGGTACTAATGCACGCACCTTTGTCAGATGCTACCGCCGAACGTTAGCGGGATATAGAATGGCATGTAATGAAAGAACCCAGTAGAACTTATCTGGAGCCACGTTCCGGGATTTGTTGCGAGAAACAACACCATTTTAAGCCGCCAGACGTACTGGTACTAATGCACGCACCTTCCTCGGATGCTACCGCCGAACGTTACAGGGATATAGAACAGCATGTAATGAGAGAACCCAGTAGAACTTATCTGGAGACACGTTCCGGGATTTGTCGCGAGAAACAACACCAGTTTAAGCCGCCAGACGTACTGGTACTAATGCACGCACCTTCGTCGGGTGCTACCACCAAACGTTACCGGGATATAGAACGGCACGTAATGAAAGAACCCAGTAGAACTTATCTGGAGCCACGTTCCGGGATTTGTCGCGAGGAACAACACAAGTTTAAGCCGCCAGACGTACTGGTACTAATGCACCCACCTTCGTCGGGTGCTACCACCAAACGTTACCGGGATATAGAACGGCACGTATTGAAAGAACCCAGTAGAACTTATCTGGAGCCACGTTCCGGGATTTGTCGCGAGAAACAACACCATTTTAAGCCGCCAGACGTACTGGTACTAATGCACGCACCTTCGTCGGATGCAACCGCCTAACGTTAGCGGGATATAGAACGGCACGTAATGAAAGAACCCAGTAGAACTTATCTGGAGCCACGTTCCGGGATTTGTCGCGAGAAACAACACCATTTTAAGCCGCCAGACGTACTGGTACTAATGCACGCACCTTCGTCGGATGCTACCACCAAACGTTACCGGGATATAGAACGGCTCGTAATGAAAGAACCCAGTAGAACTTATCTGGAGCCACGTTCCGGGATTTGTCGCGAGAAACAACACCAGTTTAAGCCGCCAGACGTACTGGTACTAATGCACGCACCTTCGTCGGATGCTACCGCCGAACGTTAGCGGGATATAGAACGGCATGTAATGAAAGTACCCAGTAGAACTTATCTGGAGCCACGTTCCGGGATTTGTCGCGAGAAACAACACCATTTTAAGCCGCCAGACGTACTGGTACTAATGCACGCACCTTCGTCGGATGCTACCGCCGAACGTTAGCGGGATATAGAACGGCATGTAATGAAAGAACCCAGTAGAACTTATCTGGAGCCACGTTCCGGGATTTGTCGCGAGAAACAACACCATTTTAAGCCGCCAGACGTACTGGTACTAATGCACGCACCTTTGTCGGATGCTACCGCGGAACGTTACCGGGATATAGAACGGCATGTAATGAAAGAACCCAGTAGAACTTATCTGGAGCCACGTTCCGGGATTTGTCGCGAGAAACAACACCATTTTAAGCCGCCAGACGTACTGGTACTAATGCACGCACCTTCCTCGGATGCTACCGCCGAACGTTACAGGGATATAGAACGGCACGTAATGAAAGAACCCAGTAGAACTTATCTGGAGCCACGTTCCGGGATTTGTCGCGAGAAACAACACCAGTTTAAGCCGCCAGACGTACTGGTACTAATGCACGCACCTTCGTCGGGTGCTACCACCAAACGTTACCGGGATATAGAACGGCACTTAATGAAAGAACCCAGTAGAACTTATCTGGAGCCACGTTCCGGGATTTGTCGCGAGAAACAACACCATTTTAAGCCGCCAGACGTATTGGTACTAATGCACGCACCTTCGTCGGATGCTACCGCCGAATGTTAGCGGGATATAGAACGGCATGTAATGAAAGAACCCAGTAGAACTTATCTGGAGCCACGTTCCGGGATTTGTCGCGAGAAACAACACCATTTTAAGCAGCCAAACGTACTGGTACTAATGCACGCACTTTCGTCGGATGCTACCGCCGAACGTTAGCGGGATATAGAACGGCATGTAATGAAAGAACCCAGTAGAACTTATCTGGAGCCACGTTCCGGGATTTGTCGAGAGAAACAACACCATTTTAAGCCGCCAGACGTACTGGTACTAATGCACGCACCTTCGTCGGATGCTACCGCCGAACGTTACAGGGATATAGAACGGCACGTAATGAAAGAACCCAGTAGAACTTATCTGGAGCCACGTTCCGGGATTTGTCGCGAGAAACAACACCAGTTTAAGCCGCCAGACGTACTGGTACTAATGCACGCACCTTCGTCGGGTGCTACCACCAAACGTTACTGGGATATAGAACGGCACGTAATGAAAGAACCCAGTAGAACTTATCTGGAGCCACGTTCCGGGATTTGTCGCGAGAAACAACACCAGTTTAAACCGCCAGACGTACTGGTACTAATGCACGCACCTTCGTCGGATGCTACCGCCGAACGTTACCGGGATATAGAACGGCACGTAATGAAAGAACCCAGTACAACTTATCTGGAGCCATGTTCCGGGATTTGTCGCGAGAAACAACACAAGTTTAAGCCGCCAGACGTACTGTTACTAATGCAACCACCTTCGTAGGGTGATACCACCAAACGTTACCGTGATATAGAACGGCACGTAATGAAAGAACCCAGTAGAACTTATCTGGAGCCACGTTCCGGGATTTGTCGCGAGAAACAACACCAGTTTAAGCCGCCAGACGTACTGGTACTAATGCACGCACCTTCGTCGGATGCTACCGCCGAACGTTAGCGGGATATAGAACGGCATGTAATGAAAGAACCCAGTATAACTTATCTGGAGCCACGTTCCGGGATTTGTCGCGAGAAACAACACCATTTTAAGCCGCCAGACGTACTGGTACTAATGCACGCACCTTCGTCGGATGCTACCGCCGAACGTTACCGGGATATAGAACGGCACGTAATGAAAGAACCCAGTAGAACTTATCTGGAGCCACGTTCCGGGATTTGTCGCGAGAAACAACACCATTTTAAGCCGCCAGACGTACTGGTACTAATGCACGCACCTTCGTCTGGTGCTACCACCAAACGTTACCGGGATATAGAATGGCACGTAATGAAAGAACCCAGTAGAACTTATCTGGAGCCACGTTCGGGATTTGTCGCGAGAAACAACACCATTTTAAGCCGCCAGACGTACTGGTACTAATGCACGCACCTTCGTCGGATGCTACCGCCGAACGTTAGCGGGATATAGAACGGCACGTAATGAAAGAACCCAGTAGAAATTATCTGGAGCCACGTTCCGGGATTTGTCGCGAGAAACAACACCATTTTAAGCCGCCAGACGTACTGGTACTAATGCACGCACCTTTGTCGGATGCTACCGACTAATGTCAGCGGGATATAGAATGGCATGTAATGAAAGAACCCAGTAGAACTTATCTGGAGCCACGTTCTGGGATTTGTCGCGAGAAACAACACCATTTTAAGCCGCCAGATGTACTGGTACTAATGCACACACCTTCGTCGGATGCTACCGCCGAATGTTAGCGGGATATAGAACGGCACGTAATGAAAGAACCCTGTAGAACTTATCTGGAGCCACGTTCCGGGATTTGTCGCGAGAAACAACACCATTTTAAGCCGCCAGACGTACTGGTACTAATGCACGCACCTTCGTCGGGTGCTACCACCAAACGTTACCGGGATATAGAATGGCACGTAATGAAAGAACCCAGTAGAACTTATCTGGAGCCACGTTCCGGGATTTGTCGCGAGAAACAACACCAGTTTAAGCCGCCAGACGTACTGGTACTAATGCACGCACCTTCGTCGGATGCAACTGCCGAACGTTAGCGGGATTTCGAACGGCACGTAATCAAAGAACCCAGTAGAACTTATCTGGAGCCACGTTCCGGGATTTGTCGCGAGTAACAACACCATTTTAAGCCCCCCGACGTACTGGTACTAATGCACGCACCTTCGTCGGATGCTACCGCCGAACGTTACCAGGATATAGAACGGCACGTAATGAAAGAACCCAGTAGAACTTATCTGGAGCCACGTTCCGGGATTTGTCGCGAGAAACAACACCAGTTTAAGCCGCCAGTTGTACTGGTACTAATGCACACAGCTTCGTTGGGTGCTACCACCAAACGTTACCGGGATATAGAACGGCATGTAATGAAAGAACCCAGTAGAACTTATCTGGAGCCACGTTCCGGGATTTGTCGCGTGAAACAACACCAGTTGAGGCCGCCAGACGTACTGGTACTAATGCACGCACCTTCGTCGGATGCTACCGCCAAACGTTAGCGGGATATAGAACGGCACGTAATGAAAGAACCCAGTAGAACTTATCTGGAGCCACGTTCCGGGATTTGTCGCGAGAAACAACACCAGTTTAAGCCGCCAGACGTACTGGTACTAATGCACGCACCTTCGTCGGATGCTACCGCCGAACGTTACCGGGATATAGAACGGCACGTAATGAAAGAACCCAGTAGAACTTATCTGGAGCCACGTTCCGGGATTTGTCGCGAGAAACAACACCAGTTTAGCCGCCAGACGTACTGGTACTAATGCACGCACCTTCGTCAGATGCTACCGCCGAACGTTAGCGGGATATAGAACGGCATGTAATGAAAGAACCCAGTATAACTTATCTGGAGCCACGTTCCGGGATTTGTCGCGAGAAACAACACCATTTTAAGCCGCCAGACGTACTGGTACTAATGCACGCACCTTCGTCGGATGCTACCGCCGAACGTTACCGGGATATAGAACGGCACGTTATGAAAGAACCCAGTAGAACTTATCTGGAGCCACGTTCCGGGATTTGTCGCGAGAAACAACACCAGTTTAAGCCGCCAGACGTACTGGTACTAATGCACGCACCTTCGTCGGGTGCTACCACCAAACGTTACCGGGATATAGAACGGCACGTAATGAAAGAACCCAGTAGAACTTATCTGGAGCCACGTTCCGGGATTTGTCGCGAGGAACAACACCAGTTTAAACCGCCAGACGTACTGGTACTAATGCACGCACCTTCGTCGGATGCTACCGACGAACGTTAGCGGGATATAGAACGGCATGTAATGAAAGAACCCAGTAGAACTTATCTGGAGCCACGTTCCGGGATTTGTCGCGAGAAACAACACCATTTTAAGCCGCCAGACGTACTGGTACTAATGCACGCACCTTCGTCGGATGCTACCGCCCAACGTTACCGGGATATAGAACGGCATGTAATGAAAGAACCCAGTAGAACTTGTCTGGAGCCACGTTCCGGGTTTTGTCGCGAGAAACAACACCAGTTTAAGCCGCCAGACGTAGTGGTACTAATGCACCCACCTTCGTCGGGTGCTACCACCAAACGTTACCGGGATATAGAATGGCACGTAATGAAAGAACCCAGTAGAACTTATCTGGAGCCACGTTCCGTGATTTGTCGCGAGAAACAACACCAGTTTAAGCCGCCAGACGTACTGGTACTAATGCACGCACCTTCGTCGGATGATACCGCCGAACGTTAGCGGGATATAGAATGGCATGTAATGAAAGAACCCAGTAGAACTTATCTGGAGCCACGTTCCGGGATTTGTCGCGAGAAGCAACACCATTTTAAGCTGCCAGACGTACTGGTACTAATGCACGCGACTTCGTCGGATGCTACCGCCGAACGTTACCGGGATATGGAACGGCACGTAATGAAAGAACCCAGTAGAACTTATCTGGAGCCACGTTCCGGGATTTGTCGCGAGAAACAACACCAGTTTAAGCCCGCAGACGTACTGATACTAATGCACGCACCTTCGTCGGATGCTACCGCCTAACGTTACTGGGATATAGAACGGCACGTAATGAAAGAACCCAGTAGAACTTATCTGGAGCCACGTTCCGGGATTTGTCGTGAGAAACAACACCAGTTTAAGCCGCCAGAAGTACTGGTACAAAGGCACGCACCTTCGTCGGGTGCTACCACCAAATGTTACCGGGATATAGAACGGCACGTAATGAAAGAACCCAGTAGAACTTATCTGGAGCCACGTTCCGGGATTTGTTGCGAGAAACAACACCAGTTTAAGCCGCCAGACGTACTGGTACTAATGCACGCACCTTCATCGGATGCTACCGCCGCACGTTAGCGGGATATCGAACGGCACGTAATCAAAGATCCCAGTAGAACTTATCTGGAGCCACGTTCCGGGATTTGTCGCGAGAAACAACACCATTTTAAGCCCCCCGACGTACTGTTACTAATGCACGCACCTTCGTCGGATGCCACCGCCGAACGTTACCGGGATATAGAACGGCACGTAATGAAAGAACCCAGTAGAACTTATCTGGAGCCACGTTCCGGGATTTGTCGCGTGAAACAACACCAGTTTAAGCCGCCAGACGTACTGGTACTAATGCACGCACCTTCGTCGGATGCTACCGCCGAACGTTAGCGGGATATAGAACGGCACGTAATGAAAGAACCCAGTAGAACATATCTGGAGCCACGTTCCGGGATTTGTCGCGAGAAACAACACCATTTTAAGCCGCCAGACGTACTGGTACTAATGCACGCACCTTCGTCGGATGCTACCGCCGAACGTTACCGGGATATAGAACGGCACGTAATGAAAGAACCCAGTAGAACTTATCTGGAGCCACGTTCCGGGATTTGTCGCGAGAAACAACACCAGTTTAAGCCGCCAGACGTACTGGTACTAATGCACGCACCTTCGTCGGATGCTACAGCCGAACGTTAGCGGGATATAAAACGGCATGTAATGAAAGAACCCAGTATAACTTATCTGGAGCCACGTTCCGGGATTTTTCGCGAGAAACAACACCATTTTAAGCCGCCAGACGTAGTGGTACTAATGCACGCACCTTCGTCGGATGCTACCGCCGAACGTTACCGGGATATAGAACGGCACGTAATGAAAGAACCCAGTAGAACTTATCTGGAGCCACGTTCCGGGATTTGTCGCGAGAAACAACACCAGTTTAAGCCGCCAGACGTACTGGTACTAATGCACGCACCTTCGTCGGGTGCTACCACCAAACGTTACCGGGATATAGAACGGCACGTAATGAAAGAACCCAGTAGAACTTATCTGGAGCCACGTTCAGGGATTTGTCGCGAGAAACAACACCAGTTTAAACCGCCAGACGTACTGGTACTAATGCACGCACCTTCTTCGGATGCTACCGCCGAACGTTAGCGGGATATAGAACGGCATGTAATGAAAGAACCCAGTAGAACTTATCTGGAGCCATGTTCCGGGATTTGTCGCGAGAAACAACACCAGTTTAAGCCGCCAGACGTACTGGTACTAATGCACGCACCTTCGTCGGGTGCTACCACCAAACGTTACCGGGATATAGAACGGCACATAATGAAAGAACCCAGTAGAACTTATCTGGAGCCACGTTCCTGGATTTGTCGCAAGAAACAACACCAGTTTAAGCCGCCAGACGTACTGGTACTAATGCACGCACCTTCGTCGGATGCAACCGCCGAACGTTAGCGGGATATAGAACGGCACGTAATGAAAGAACCCAGTAGAACATATCTGGAGCCACGTTCCGGGATTTGTCGCGAGAAACAACACCATTTTAAGCCGCCAGACGTACTGGTACTAATGCACGCACCTTCGTCGGATGCTACTGCCGAACGTTACCGGGATATAGAACGGCACGTAATGAAAGAACCCAGTAGAACTTATCTGGAGCCACGTTCCGGGATTTGTCGCGAGAAACAACACCAGTTGAAGCCGCCAGACGTACTGGTACTAATGCACGCACCTTCGTCGGATGCTACCGCCGAACGTTAGCGGGATATAAAACGGCATGTAATGAAAGAACCCAGTATAACTTATCTGGAGCCACGTTCCGGGATTTGTCGCGAGAAACAACACCATTTTAAGCCGCCAGACGTACTGGTACTAATGCACGCACCTTCGTCGGATGCTACCGCCGAACGTTACCGGGATATAGAACGGCACGTAATGAAAGAACCCAGTAGAACTTATCTGGAGCCACGTTCCGGGATTTGTCGCGAGAAACAACACCAGTTTAAGCCGCCAGACGTACTGGTACTAATGCACGCACCTTCGTCGGATGCTACAGCCGAACGTTAGCGGGATATAAAACGGCATGTAATGAAAGAACCCAGTATAACTTATCTGGAGCCACGTTCCGGGATTTGTCGCGAGAAACAACACCAGTTTAAGCCGCCAGACGTAGTGGTACTAATGCACGCACCTTCGTCGGATGCTACCGCCGAACGTTACCGGGATATAGAACGGCACGTAATGAAAGAACCCAGTAGAACTTATCTGGAGCCACGTTCCGGGATTTGTCGCGAGAAACAACACCAGTTTAAGCCGCCAGACGTACTGGTACTAATGCACGCACCTTCGTCGGGTGCTACCACCAAACGTTACCGGGATATAGAACGGCACATAATGAAAGAACCCAGTAGAACTTATCTGGAGCCACGTTCCTGGATTTGTCGCAAGAAACAACACCAGTTTAAGCCGCCAGACGTACTGGTACTAATGCACGCACCTTCGTCGGATGCAACCGCCGAACGTTAGCGGGATATAGAACGGCACGTAATGAAAGAACCCAGTAGAACATATCTGGAGCCACGTTCCGGGATTTGTCGCGAGAAACAACACCATTTTAAGCCGCCAGACGTACTGGTACTAATGCACGCACCTTCGTCGGATGCTACTGCCGAACGTTACCGGGATATAGAACGGCACGTAATGAAAGAACCCAGTAGAACTTATCTGGAGCCACGTTCCGGGATTTGTCGCGAGAAACAACACCAGTTGAAGCCGCCAGACGTACTGGTACTAATGCACGCACCTTCGTCGGATGCTACCGCCGAACGTTAGCGGGATATAAAACGGCATGTAATGAAAGAACCCAGTATAACTTATCTGGAGCCACGTTCCGGGATTTGTCGCGAGAAACAACACCATTTTAAGCCGCCAGACGTACTGGTACTAATGCACGCACCTTCGTCGGATGCTACCGCCGAACGTTACCGGGATATAGAACGGCACGTAATGAAAGAACCCAGTAGAACTTATCTGGAGCCACGTTCCGGGATTTGTCGCGAGAAACAACACCAGTTTAAGCCGCCAGACGTACTGGTACTAATGCACGCACCTTCGTCGGGAGCTACCACCAAATGTTACCGGGATATAGAACGGCACGTAATGAAAGAACCCAGTAGAACTTATCTGGAGCCACGTTCAGGGATTTGTCGCGAGAAACAACACCAGTTTAAACCGCCAGATGTACTGGTACTAATGCACGCACCTTCGTCGGATGCTACCGCCGAACGTTACCGGGATATAGAACGGCACGTAATGAAAGAACCCAGTAGAACTTATCTGGAGCCACGTTCCGGGATTTGTCGCGAGAAACAACACCAGTTTAAGCCGCCAGACGTACTGGTACTAATGCACGCACCTTCGTCGGGTGCTACCACCAAACGTTACCGGGATATAGAACGGCACGTAATGAAAGAACCCAGTAGAACTTATCTGGAGCCACGTTCAGGGATTTGTCGCGAGAAACAACACCAGTTTAAACCGCCAGACGTACTGGTACTAATGCACGCACCTTCTTCGGATGCTACCGCCGAACGTTAGCGGGATATAGAACGGCATGTAATGAAAGAACCCAGTAGAACTTATCTGGAGCCACGTTCCGAGATTTGTCGCGAGAAACAACACCATTTTAAGCCGCCAGACGTACTGGTACTAATGCCCGCACCTTCGTCGGATGCTACCGCCGAACGTTACCGGGATATAGAACGGCAAGTAATGAAAGAACCCAGTAGAACTTGTCTGGAGCCACGTTCCGGGATTTGTCGCGAGAAACAACACCAGTTTAAGCCGCCAGGCGTACTGGTACTAATGCACCCACCTTCGTCGGGTGCTACCACCAAACGTTACCGCGATATAGAACGGCACGTAATGAAAGAACCCAGTAGAACTTATCTGGAGCCACGTTCCGGGATTTGTCGCGAGAAACAACACCAGTTTAAGCCGCCAGACGTACTGGTACTAATGCACGCACCTTCGTCGGATGCTACCGCCGAACGTTATCGGGATATAGAACGGCACGTAATGAAAGAACCCAGTAGAACTTATCTGGAGCCACGTTCCGGGATTTGTCGCGAGAAACAACACCAGTTTAAGCCGCCAGACGTACTGGTACTAAATCACGCACCTTCGTCGGGTGCTACCACCAAACGTTACCGGGATATAGAACGGCACATAATGAAAGAACCCAGTAGAACTTATCTGGAGCCACGTTCCTGGATTTGTCGCAAGAAACAACACCAGTTTAAGCCGCCAGACGTACTGGTACTAATGCACGCACCTTCGTCGGATGCAACCGCCGAACGTTAGCGGGATATAGAACGGCACGTAATGAAAGATCCCAGTAGAACATATCTGGAGCCACGTTCCGGGATTTGTCGCGAGAAACAACACCATTTTAAGCCGCCAGACGTACTGGTACTAATGCACGCACCTTCGTCGGATGCAACCGCCGAACGTTAGCGGGATATAGAACGGCACGTAATGAAAGATCCCAGTAGAATATATCTGGAGCCACGTTCCGGGATTTGTCGCGAGAAACAACACCATTTTAAGCCGCCAGACGTACTGGTACTAATGCACCCACCTTCGTCGGGTGCTACCACCAAACGTTACCGCGATATAGAACGGCACGTAATGAAAGAACCCAGTAGAACTTATCTGGAGCCACGTTCCGGGATTTGTCGCGAGAAACAACACCAGTTTAAGCCGCCAGACGTACTGGTACTAATGCACGCACCTTCGTCGGATGCAACCGCCGAACGTTAGCGGGATATAGAACGGCACGTAATGACAGAACCCAGTAGAACTTATCTGGAGCCACGTTCCGGGATTTGTCGCGAGAAACAACACCATTTTAAGCCCCCCGACGTACAGGTGCTAATGCACGCACCTTCGTCGGATGCTACCGCCGAACGTTATCGGGATATAGAACGGCACGTAATGAAAGAACCCAGTAGAACTTATCTGGAGCCACGTTCCGGGATTTGACGCGAGAAACAACACCAGTTTAAGCCGCCAGACGTACTGGTACTAATGCACGCACCTTCGTCGGGTGCTACCACCAAACGTTACCGGGATATAGAACGGCACATAATGAAAGAACCCAGTAGAACTTATCTGGAGCCACGTTCCGGGATTTGTCGCGAGAAACAACACCAGTTTAAGCCGCCAGACGTACTGGTACTAATGCACGCACCTTCGTCGGATGCAACCGCCGAACGTAAGCGGGATATAGAACGGCACGTAATGAAAGAACCCAGTAGAACTTATCTGGAGCCACGTTCCGGGATTTGTCGCGAGAAACAACACCATTTTAAGCCCCCGACGTACTGGTACTAATGCACGCACCTTCGTCGGATAATACCGCCGAACGTTATTAGGATATAGAACGGCACGTAATGAAAGAACCCAGTAGAACTAATCTGGAGCCACGTTCCGGGATTTGTCGCGAGAAACAACACCAGTTTAAGCCGCCAGACGTACTGGTACTAATGCACGCACCTTCGTCGGGTTCTACCACCAAACGTTACCGGGATATAGAAGGGCACATAATGAAAGAACCCAGTAGAACTTATCTGGAGCCACGTTCCGGGATTTATTGCGAGAAACAACACCTGTTTAAGCCGCCAGACGTACTGGTACTAATGCACGCACCTTCGTCGGATGCTACCGCCGAACGTTAGCGGGATATAAAACGGCATGTAATGAAAGAACCCAGTATAACTTATCTGGAGCCACGTTCCGGGATTTGTCTCGAGAAACAACTCCATTTTAAGCCGCCAGACGTACTGGTACTAATGCACGCACCTTCGTCGGATGCTACCGCCGAACGTTACCAGGATATAGAACGGCACGTAATGAAAGAACCCAGTAGAACTTATCTCGAGCCTTGTTCCGGGATTTGTCGCTAGAAACAACACCAGTTTAAGCCGCCAGACGTACTGTAACTAATGCACCCACCTTCGTCGGGTGCTACCACCAAACGTTACCGGGATATAGAACGGCACGTAATGAAAGAACCCAGTAGAACTTATCTGGAGCCACGTTCCGGGATTTGTCGTGAGAAACAACACCAGTTTAAGCCGCCAGACGTACTGGTACTAATGCACGCACCTTCGTCGGATGCTACCGCCGAACGTTAGCGGGATATAGAACGGCATGTAATGAAAGAACCCAGTAGAACTTATCTGGAGCCACGTTCCGGGATTTGTCGCGAGAAACAACACCATTTTAAGCTGCCAGATGTACTGGTACTAATGCACGCACCTTCGTCGGATGCTACCGCCGAACGTTAGCGGGATATAGAACGGCACGTAATGAAAGAACCCAGTAGAACTTATCTGGAGCCACGTTCCGGGATTTGTCGCGAGAAACAACACCAGTTTAAGCCGCCAGACGTACTGGTACTAATGCACGCACCTTCGTCGGGTGCTACCACCAAACGTTACCGGGATATAGAATGGTACGTAATGAAAGAACCCAGTAGAACTTATCTGGAGCCACGTTCCGGGATTTGTCGCGAGAAACAACACCAGTTTAAGCCGCCAGACGTACTGGTACTAATGCACGCACCTTCGTCGGATGCTACCGCCGAACGTTACCGGGACATAGAACGGCACATAATGAAAGAACCCAGTAGAACTTATCTGGAGCCACGTTCCGGGATTTGTCGCGAGAAACAACACCAGTTTAAGCCCGCAGACGTACTGATACTAATGCACGCACCTTCGTCGGATGCTACCGCCTAACGTTACTGGGATATAGAACGGCACGTAATGAAAGAACCCAGTAGAACTTATCTGGAGCCACGTTCCGGGATTTGTCGTGAGAAACAACACCAGTTTAAGCCGCCAGAAGTACTGGTACAAAGGCACGCACCTTCGTCGGGTGCTACCACCAAATGTTACCGGGATATAGAACGGCACGTAATGAAAGAACCCAGTAGAACTTATCTGGAGCCACGTTCCGGGATTTGTTGCGAGAAACAACACCAGTTTAAGCCGCCAGACGTACTGGTACTAATGCACGCACCTTCATCGGATGCTACCGCCGCACGTTAGCGGGATATCGAACGGCACGTAATCAAAGATCCCAGTAGAACTTATCTGGAGCCACGTTCCGGGATTTGTCGCGAGAAACAACACCATTTTAAGCCCCCCGACGTACTGTTACTAATGCACGCACCTTCGTCGGATGCCACCGCCGAACGTTACCGGGATACAGAACGGCACGTAATGAAAGAACCCAGTAGAACTTATCTGGAGCCACGTTCCGGGATTTGTCGCGTGAAACAACACCAGTTTAAGCCGCCAGACGTACTGGTACTAATGCACGCACCTTCGTCGGATGCTACCGCCGAACGTTAGCGGGATATAGAACGGCACGTAATGAAAGAACCCAGTAGAACATATCTGGAGCCACGTTCCGGGATTTGTCGCGAGAAACAACACCATTTTAAGCCGCCAGACGTACTGGTACTAATGCACGCACCTTCGTCGGATGCTACCGCCGAACGTTACCGGGATATAGAACGGCACGTAATGAAAGAACCCAGTAGAACTTATCTGGAGCCACGTTCCGGGATTTGTCGCGAGAAACAACACCAGTTTAAGCCGCCAGACGTACTGGTACTAATGCACGCACCTTCGTCGGATGCTACAGCCGAAAGTTAGCGGGATATAAAACGGCATGTAATGAAAGAACCCAGTATAACTTATCTGGAGCCACGTTCCGGGATTTTTCGCGAGAAACAACACCATTTTAAGCCGCCAGACGTAGTGGTACTAATGCACGCACCTTCGTCGGATGCTACCGCCGAACGTTACCGGGATATAGAACGGCACGTAATGAAAGAACCCAGTAGAACTTATCTGGAGCCACGTTCCGGGATTTGTCGCGAGAAACAACACCAGTTTAAGCCGCCAGACGTACTGGTACTAATGCACGCACCTTCGTCGGGTGCTACCACCAAACGTTACCGGGATATAGAACGGCACGTAATGAAAGAACCCAGTAGAACTTATCTGGAGCCACGTTCAGGGATTTGTCGCGAGAAACAACACCAGTTTAAACCGCCAGACGTACTGGTACTAATGCACGCACCTTCTTCGGATGCTACCGCCGAACGTTAGCGGGATATAGAACGGCATGTAATGAAAGAACCCAGTAGAACTTATCTGGAGCCATGTTCCGGGATTTGTCGCGAGAAACAACACCAGTTTAAGCCGCCAGACGTACTGGTACTAATGCACGCACCTTCGTCGGGTGCTACCACCAAACGTTACCGGGATATAGAACGGCACATAATGAAAGAACCCAGTAGAACTTATCTGGAGCCACGTTCCTGGATTTGTCGCAAGAAACAACACCAGTTTAAGCCGCCAGACGTACTGGTACTAATGCACGCACCTTCGTCGGATGCAACCGCCGAACGTTAGCGGGATATAGAACGGCACGTAATGAAAGAACCCAGTAGAACATATCTGGAGCCACGTTCCGGGATTTGTCGCGAGAAACAACACCATTTTAAGCCGCCAGACGTACTGGTACTAATGCACGCACCTTCGTCGGATGCTACTGCCGAACGTTACCGGGATATAGAACGGCACGTAATGAAAGAACCCAGTAGAACTTATCTGGAGCCACGTTCCGGGATTTGTCGCGAGAAACAACACCAGTTGAAGCCGCCAGACGTACTGGTACTAATGCACGCACCTTCGTCGGATGCTACCGCCGAACGTTAGCGGGATATAAAACGGCATGTAATGAAAGAACCCAGTATAACTTATCTGGAGCCACGTTCCGGGATTTGTCGCGAGAAACAACACCATTTTAAGCCGCCAGACGTACTGGTACTAATGCACGCACCTTCGTCGGATGCTACCGCCGAACGTTACCGGGATATAGAACGGCACGTAATGAAAGAACCCAGTAGAACTTATCTGGAGCCACGTTCCGGGATTTGTCGCGAGAAACAACACCAGTTTAAGCCGCCAGACGTACTGGTACTAATGCACGCACCTTCGTCGGGAGCTACCACCAAATGTTACCGGGATATAGAACGGCACGTAATGAAAGAACCCAGTAGAACTTATCTGGAGCCACGTTCAGGGATTTGTCGCGAGAAACAACACCAGTTTAAACCGCCAGACGTACTGGTACTAATGCACGCACCTTCGTCGGATGCTACCGCCGAACGTTACCGGGATATAGAACGGCACGTAATGAAAGAACCCAGTAGAACTTATCTGGAGCCACGTTCCGGGATTTGTCGCGAGAAACAACACCAGTTTAAGCCGCCAGACGTACTGGTACTAATGCACGCACCTTCGTCGGGTGCTACCACCAAACGTTACCGGGATATAGAACGGCACGTAATGAAAGAACCCAGTAGAACTTATCTGGAGCCACGTTCAGGGATTTGTCGCGAGAAACAACACCAGTTTAAACCGCCAGACGTACTGGTACTAATGCACGCACCTTCTTCGGATGCTACCGCCGAACGTTAGCGGGATATAGAACGGCATGTAATGAAAGAACCCAGTAGAACTTATCTGGAGCCACGTTCCGAGATTTGTCGCGAGAAACAACACCATTTTAAGCCGCCAGACGTACTGGTACTAATGCCCGCACCTTCGTCGGATGCTACCGCCGAACGTTACCGGGATATAGAACGGCAAGTAATGAAAGAACCCAGTAGAACTTGTCTGGAGCCACGTTCCGGGATTTGTCGCGAGAAACAACACCAGTTTAAGCCGCCAGGCGTACTGGTACTAATGCACCCACCTTCGTCGGGTGCTACCACCAAACGTTACCGCGATATAGAACGTCACGTAATGAAAGAACCCAGTAGAACTTATCTGGAGCCACGTTCCGGGATTTGTCGCGAGAAACAACACCAGTTTAAGCCGCCAGACGTACTGGTACTAATGCACGCACCTTCGTCGGATGCTACCGCCGAACGTTATCGGGATATAGAACGGCACGTAATGAAAGAACCCAGTAGAACTTATCTGGAGCCACGTTCCGGGATTTGTCGCGAGAAACAACACCAGTTTAAGCCGCCAGACGTACCGGTACTAAATCACGCACCTTCGTCGGGTGCTACCACCAAACGTTACCGGGATATAGAACGGCACATAATGAAAGAACCCAGTAGAACTTATCTGGAGCCACGTTCCTGGATTTGTCGCAAGAAACAACACCAGTTTAAACCGCCAGACGTACTGGTACTAATGCACGCACCTTCGTCGGATGCAACCGCCGAACGTTAGCGGGATATAGAACGGCACGTAATGAAAGATCCCAGTAGAACATATCTGGAGCCACGTTCCGGGATTTGTCGCGAGAAACAACACCATTTTAAGCCGCCAGACGTACTGGTACTAATGCACGCACCTTCATCGGATGCTACCGCCGAACGTTACCGGGATATAGAACGGCACGTAATGAAAGAACCCAGTAGAACTTATCTGGAGCCACGTTCCGGGATTTGTCGCGAGAAACAACACCATTTTAAGCCGCCAGACGTACTGGTACTAATGCACGCACCTTCGTCGGATGCTACCGCCGAACGTTACCGGGATATAGAACGGCAAGTAATGAAAGAACCCAGTAGAACTTGTCTGGAGCCACATTCCGGGATTTGTCGCGAGAAACAACACCAGTTTAAGCCGCCAGACGTACTGGTACTAATGCACCCACCTTCGTCGGGTGCTACCACCAAACGTTACCGCGATATAGAACGGCACGTAATGAAAGAACCCAGTAGAACTTATCTGGAGCCACGTTCCGGGATTTGTCGCGAGAAACAACACCAGTTTAAGCCGCCAGACGTACTGGTACTAATGCACGCACCTTCGTCGGATGCAACCGCCGAACGTTAGCGGGATATAGAACGGCACGTAATGAAAGAACCCAGTAGAACTTATCTGGAGCCACGTTCCGGGATTTGTCGCGAGAAACAACACCATTTTAAGCCCCCCGACGTACAGGTGCTAATGCACGCACCTTCGTCGGATGCTACCGCCGAACGTTATCGGGATATAGAACGGCACGTAATGAAAGAACCCAGTAGAACTTATCTGGAGCCACGTTCCGGGATTTGACGCGAGAAACAACACCAGTTTAAGCCGCCAGACGTACTGGTACTAATGCACGCACCTTCGTCGGGTGCTACCACCAAACGTTACCGGGATATAGAACGGCACATAATGAAAGAACCCAGTAGAACTTATCTGGAGCCACGTTCCGGGATTTGTCGCGAGAAACAACACCAGTTTAAGCCGCCAGACGTACTGGTACTAATGCACGCACCTTCGTCGGATGCAACCGCCGAACGTAAGCGGGATATAGAACGGCACGTAATGAAAGAACCCAGTAGAACTTATGTGGAGCCACGTTCCGGGATTTGTCGCGAGAAACAACACCATTTTAAGCCCCCCGACGTACTGGTACTAATGCACGCACCTTCGTCGGATAATACCGCCGAACGTTATTAGGATATAGAACGGCACGTAATGAAAGAACCCAGTAGAACTAATCTGGAGCCACGTTCCGGGATTTGTCGCGAGAAACAACACCAGTTTAAGCCGCCAGACGTACTGGTACTAATGCACGCACCTTCGTCGGGTTCTACCACCAAACGTTACCGGGATATAGAAGGGCACATAATGAAAGAACCCAGTAGAACTTATCTGGAGCCACGTTCCGGGATTTATTGCGAGAAACAACACCTGTTTAAGCCGCCAGACGTACTGGTACTAATGCACGCACCTTCGTCGGATGCTACCGCCGAACGTTAGCGGGATATAAAACGGCATGTAATGAAAGAACCCAGTATAACTTATCTGGAGCCACGTTCCGGGATTTGTCTCGAGAAACAACACCATTTTAAGCCGCCAGACGTACTGGTACTAATGCACGCACCTTCGTCGGATGCTACCGCCGAACGTTACCAGGATATAGAACGGCACGTAATGAAAGAACCCAGTAGAACTTATCTCGAGCCTTGTTCCGGGATTTGTCGCGAGAAACAACACCAGTTTAAGCCGCCAGACGTACTGTAACTAATGCACCCACCTTCGTCGGGTGCTACCACCAAACGTTACCGGGATATAGAACGGCACGTAATGAAAGAACCCAGTAGAACTTATCTGGAGCCACGTTCCGGGATTTGTCGTGAGAAACAACACCAGTTTAAGCCGCCAGACGTACTGGTACTAATGCACGCACCTTCGTCGGATGCTACCGCCGAACGTTAGCGGGATATAGAACGGCATGTAATGAAAGAACCCAGTAGAACTTATCTGGAGCCACGTTCCGGGATTTGTCGCGAGAAACAACACCATTTTAAGCTGCCAGATGTACTGGTACTAATGCACGCACCTTCGTCGGATGCTACCGCCGAACGTTAGCGGGATATAGAACGGCACGTAATGAAAGAACCCAGTAGAACTTATCTGGAGCCACGTTCCGGGATTTGTCGCGAGAAACAACACCAGTTTAAGCCGCCAGACGTACTGGTACTAATGCACGCACCTTCGTCGGGTGCTACCACCAAACGTTACCGGGATATAGAATGGTACGTAATGAAAGAACCCAGTAGAACTTATCTGGAGCCACGTTCCGGGATTTGTCGCGAGAAACAACACCAGTTTAAGCCGCCAGACGTACTGGTACTAATGCACGCACCTTCGTCGGATGCTACCGCCGAACGTTACCGGGACATAGAACGGCACATAATGAATGAACCCAGTAGAACTTATCTGGAGCCACGTTCCGGGATTTGTCGCGAGAAACAACACCAGTTTAAGCCGCCAGACGTACTGGTACTAATGCACGCACCTTCGTCGGGTGCTACCACCAAACGTTACCGGGATATAGAACAGCACGTAATGAAAGAACCCAGTAGAACTTATCTGTAGCCACGTTCCGGGATTTGTCGCGAGAAACAACACCAGTTTAATCCGCCAGACGTACTGGTACTAATGCACGCACCTTCGTCGGATGCAACCGCCGAACGTTAGCGGGATATAGAACGGCACGTAATGAAAGAACCCAGTAGAACTTATCTGGAGCCACGTTCCGGGATTTGTCGCGAGAGACAACACCATTTTAAGCCCCCCGACGTACTGGTACTAATGAACGCTCCTTCGTCGAATGCTACCGCCGAACGTTACCGGGATATAGAACGGCACGTAATGAAAGAACCCAGTAGAACTTATCTGGAGCCTTGTTCCGGGATTTGTCGCGAGAAACAACACCAGTTTAAGCCGCCAGACGTACTGGTACTAATGCACGCACCTTCGTCGGATGCTACCGCCGAACGTTATCGGGATATAGAACGGCATGTAATGAAAGAACCCAGTAGAACTTATCTGGAGCCACGTTCCGGGATTTGTCGCGAGAAACAACACCATTTTAAGCTGCCAGATGTACTGGTACTAATGCACGCACCTTCGTCGGATGCTACCGCCGAACGTTAGCGGGATATAGAACCTCACGTAATGAAAGAACCCAGTAGAACTTATCTGGAGCCACGTTCCGGGATTTGTCGCGAGAAACAACACCATTTTAAGCCGCCAGACGTACTGGTACTAATGCACGCACCTTCGTCGGGTGCTACCACCAAACGTTACCGGGATATAGAATGGCACGTAATGAAAGAACCCAGTAGAACTTATCTGGAGCCACGTTCCGGGATTTGTCGCGAGAAACAACACCAGTTTAAGCCGCCAGACGTACTGGTACTAATGCACGCACCTTCGTCGGATGCTACCGCCGAACGTTACTGGGATATAGAACGGCACATAATGAAAGAACCCAGTAGAACTTATCTGGAGCCACGTTCCGGGATTTGTCGCGAGAAACAACACCAGTTTAAGCCGCCAGACGTACTGGTACTAATGCACGCACCTTCGTCGGGTGCTACCACCAAACGTTACCGGGATATAGAACGGCACGTAATGAAAGAACCCAGTAGAACTTATCTGGAGCCACGTTCCGGGATTTGTCGCCAGAAACAACACCAGTTTAAGCCGCCAGACGTACTGGTACTAATGCACGCAACTTCGTCGGATGCAACCGCCGAACGTTAGCGAGATATAGAACGGCACGTAATGAAAGAACCCAGTAGAACTTATCTGGAGCCACGTTCCGGGATTTGTCGCGAGAGACAACACCATTTTAAGCCGCCAGACGTACTGGTACTAATGCACGCACCTTCGTCGGGTGCTACCACCAAATGTTACCGGGATATAGAACGGCACGTAATGAAAGAACCCAGTAGAACTTATCTGGAGCCACGTTCCGGGATTTGTCGCGAGAGACAACACCATTTTAAGCCCCCCGACGTACTGGTACGAATGAACGCTCCTTCGTCGGATGCTACCGCCGAACGTTACCGGGATATAGAACGGCACGTAATGAAAGAACCCAGTAGAACTTAACTGGTGCCACGTTCCGGGATTTGTCGCGAGAAACAACACCAGTTTAAGCCGCCAGACGTACTGGTACTAATGCACGCACCTTCGTCGGATGCTACCGCCGAACGTTACCGGGATATAGAACGGCACGTAATGAAAGAACCCAGTAGAACTTATCTGGAGCCACGTTCCGGGATTTGTCGCGAGAAACAACACCAGTTTAAGCCGCCAGACATATTGGTACTAATGCACGCACCTTCGTCGGGTGCTACCACCAAACGTTACCGGGATATAGAACGGCACGTAATGAAAGAACCCAGTAGAACTTATCTGGAGCCACGTTCCGGGATTTGTCGCGAGAAGCAACACCATTTTAAGCTGCCAGACGTACTGGTACTAATGCACGCAACTTCGTCGGATGCTACCGCCGAACGTTAGCGGGATATAGAACGGCACGTAATGAAAGAACCCAGTAGAACTTATCTGGTGCCTCGTTCCGGGATTTGTCGCGAGAAACAACACCAGTTTAAGCCGCCAGACGTACTGGTACTAATGCACGCACCTTCGTCGGGTGCTACCACCAAACGTTACCGGGATATAGAACGGCACGTAATGAAAGAACCCAGTAGAACTTATCTGGAGCCACGTTCCGGGATTTGTCGCGAGAAACAACACCAGTTTAAGCCGCCAGATGTACTGGTACTAATACACGCACCTTCGTCGGATGCTACCGCCGAACGTTAGCTGGATATAGAACGGCACGTAATGAAAGAACCCAGTAGAAATTATCTGGAGCCACGTTCCGGGATTTGTCGCGAGAAACAACACCATTTTAAGCCGCCAGACGTACTGGTACTAATGCACGCACCTTTGTCGGGTGCTACCACCAAACGTTACCAGGATATAGAATGGCACGTAATGAAAGAACCCTGTAGAACTTATCTGGAGCCACGTTCCGGGATTTGTCGCGAGAAACAACACCAGTTTAAGCCGCCAGACGTACTGGTACTCATGCACGCACCTTCGTCGGGTGCTACCACCAAATGTTACCGGGATATAGAACGGCACGTAATGAAAGAACCCAGTAGAACTTATCTGGAGCCACGTTCCGGGATTTGTCGCGAGAAACAACACCAGTTTAAGCCGCCAGACGTACTGGTACTCATGCACGCACCTTCGTCGGGTGCTACCACCAAACGTTACCGGGATATAGAACGGCACGTAATGAAAGAACCCAGTAGAACTTATCTGGAGCCACGTTCCGGGATTTGTCGCGAGAAACAACACCATTTTAAGCCGCCAGACGTACTGGTACTAATGCACACACCTTCGTCGGATGCTACCGCCGAACGTTAGCGGGATATAGAACGGCACGTATTGAAAGAACCCAGTAGAACTTATCTGGAGCCACGATCCGGGATTTGTCGCGAGAAACAACACCATTTTAAGCCGCCAGACGTACTGGTACTAATGCACGCACCTTCGTCGGATGCTACCGTCGAACGTTAGCGGGATATAGAACGGCATGTAGTGAAAGAACCCAGTAGAACTTATCTGGAGCCACGTTCCGGGATTTGTCGCGAGAAACAACACCATTTTAGGCCGCCAGATGTACTGGTACTAATGCACACACCTTCGTCGGATGCTACCGCCGAACGTTACCGGGATATAGAATGGCACGTAATGAAAGAACCCAGTAGAACTTATCTGGAGCCACGTTCCGGGATTTGTCGCGAGAAACAACACCAGTTTAAGCCGCCAGACGTACTGGTACTAATGCACGCAACTTCGTCGGATGCAACCGCCGAACGTTAGCGAGATATAGAACAGCACGTAATGAAAGAACCCAGTAGAACTTATCTGGAGCCACGTTCCGGGATTTGTCGCGAGGGACAACACCATTTTAAGCCCCCCGACGTACTGGTACTAATGCACGCACCTTCGTCGGGTGCTACCACCAAATGTTACCGGGATATAGAATGGCACGTAATGAAAGAACCCAGTAGAACTTATCTGGAGCCACGTTGCGGGATTTGTCGCGAGAAACAACACCAGTTTAAGCCGCCAGACGTACTGGTACTAATGCACGCACCTTCGTCGGATGCAACTGCCGAACGTTAGCGGGATATAGAACGGCACGTAATGAAAGAACCCAGTAGAACTTATCTGGAGCCACGTTCCGGGATTTGTCGCGAGAGACAACACCATTTTAAGCCCCCCGACGTACTGGTACTATTGAACACTCCTTCGTCGGATGCTACCGCCGAACATTACCGGGATATAGAACGGCACGTAATGAAAGAACCCAGTAGAACTTATCTGGTGCCACGTTCCGGGATTTGTCGCGAGAAACAACACCAGTTTAAGCCGCCAGACGTACTGGTACTAATGCACGCACCTTCGTCGGATGCTACCGCCGAATGTTACCGGGATATAGAACGGCACGTAATGAAAGAACCCAGTAGAACTTATCTGGAGCCACGTTCCGGGATTTGTCGCGAGAAACAACACCAGTTTAAGCCGCCAGACATATTGGTACTAATGCACGCACCTTCGTCGGGTGCTACCGCCGAACGTTAGCGGGATATAGAACGGCACGTAATGAAAGAACCCAGTAGAACTTATCTGGAGCCTCGTTCCGGGATTTGTCGCGAGAAACAACACCAGTTTAAGCCGCCAGACATACTGGTACTAATGCACGCACCTTCGTCGGGTGCTACCACCAAACGTTACCGGGATATAGAACGGCACTTAATGAAAGAACCCAGTAGAACTTACCTGGAGCCACGTTCCAGTATTTGTCGCGAGAAACAACACCAGTTTAAGCCGCCAGATGTACTGGTACTAATGCACGCACCTTCGTCGGATGCTACCGCCGAACGTTACCGGGATATAGAACGGCACGTAATGAAAGAACCCAGTAGAACTTATCTGGAGCCACGTTCCGGGATTTGTCGCGAGAAACAACACCATTTTAAGCCGCCAGACGTACTGGTACTAATGCACGCACCTTCGACGGGTGCTACCACGAAACGTTACCGGGATATAGAATGGCACGTAATGAAAGAACCCAGTAGAACTTATCTGGAGCCACGTTCCGGGATTTGTCGCGAGAAACAACACCAGTTTAAGCCGCCAGACGTACTGGTACTCATGCACGCACCTTCGTCGGGTGCTACCACCAAACGTTACCGGGATATAGAACGGCACGTAATGAAGGAACCCAGTAGAACTTATCTGGAGCCACGTTCCGGGATTTGTCGCGAGAAACAACACCATTTTAAGCCGCCAGACGTACTGGTACTAATGCACACACCTTAGTCGGATGCTACCGCCGAACGTTAGCGGGATATAGAACGGCACGTATTGAAAGAACCCAGTAGAACTTATCTGGAGCCACGTTCCGGGATTTGTCGCGAGAAACAACACCATTTTAAGCCGCCAGACGTACTGGTACTAATGCACGCACCTTCGTCGGATGCTACCGCCGAACGTTAGCGGGATATAGAACGGCATGTAATGAAAGAACCCAGTAGAACTTATCTGGAGCCACGTTCCGGGATTTGTCGCGAGAAACAACACCATTTTAGGCCGCCAGATGTACTGGTACTAATGCACACACCTTCGTCGGATGATACCGCCGAACGTTACCGGGATATAGAACGGCACGTAATGAAAGAACCCAGTAGAACTTATCTGCAGCCACGTTCCGGGATTTGTCGCGAGAAACAACACCATTTTAAGCCGCCAGACGTACTGGTACTAATGCACGCACCTTCGTCGGGTGCTACCACCAAACGTTACCGGGATATAGAATGGCACGTAATGAAAGAACCCAGTAGAACTTATCTGTAGCCACGTTCCGGGATTTGTCGCGAGAAACAACACCAGTTTAAGCCGCCAGACGTACTGGTACTAATGCACGCACCTTCGTCGGATGCTACCACCGAACGTTACCGGGATATAGAACGGCACGTAATGAAAGAACCCAGTAGAACTTATCTGGAGCCACGTTCCGGGATTTGTCGCGAGAAACAACACCAGTTTAAGCCGCCAGACGTACTGGTACTAATGCACGCATCTTCGTCGGGTGCTACCACCAAACGTTACCGGGATATAGAACGGCACGTAATGAAAGAACCCAGTAGAACTTATCTGGAGCCACGTTCCGGGATTTGTCGCGAGAAACAACACCAGTTTAAGCCGCCAGACGTACTGGTACTAATGCACGCACCTCCGTCGGAAACAACCGCCGAACGTTAGCGGGATATAGAACGGCACGTAATGAAAGAACCCAGTAGAGCTTATCTGGAGCCACGTTCCGGGATTTGTCGCGAGAAACAACACCATTTTAAGCCGCCAGACGTACTGGTACTAATGCACGCACCTTCGTCGGGTGCTACCACCAAACGTTACCGGGATATAGAATGGCACGTAATGAAAGAACCCAGTAGAACTTATCTGTAGCCACGTTCCGGGATTTGTCGCGAGAAACAACACCAGTTTAAGCCGCCAGACGTACTGGTACTATTGCACGCACCTTCGTCGGATGCTACCGCCGAACGTTACCGGGATATAGAACGGCACGTAATGAAAGAACCCAGTAGAACTTATCTGGAGCCACGTTCCGGGATTTGTCGCGAGAAACAACACCAGTTTAAGCTGCCAGACGTACTAGTACTAATGCACGCATCTTCGTCGGGTGCTACCACCAAACGTTACCGGGATATAGAACGGCACGTAATGAAAGAACCCAGTAGAACTTATCTGGAGCCACGTTCCGGGATTTGTCGCGAGAAACAACACCAGTTTAAGCCGCCAGACGTACTGGTACTAATGCACGCACCTCCGTCGGAAGCAACCGCCGAACGTTAGCGGGATATAGAACGGCACGTAATGAAAGAACCCAGTAGAACTTATCTGGAGCCACGTTCCGGGATTTGTCGCGAGAAACAACACCATTTTAAGCCCCCCGACGTACTGGTACTAATGCACGCACCTTCGTCGGATGCTACCGCCGAACGTTACCGGGATATAGAACGGCACGTAATGAAAGAACCCAGTAGAACTTATCTGGAGCCACGTTCCGGGATTTGTCGCGAGAAACAACACCAGTTTAAGCCGCCAGACGTACTGGTACTAATGCACGCACCTTCGTCGGGTGCTACCACCAAACGTTACCGGGATATAGAACGGCACGTAATGAAAGAACCCAGTAGAACTTATCTGGAGCCACGTTCCGGGATTTGTCGCGAGAAACAACACCAGTTTAAGCCGCCAGACGTACTGGTACTAATGCACGCACCTTCGTCGGATGCTACCGCCGAACGTTAGCGGGATATAGAACGGCATGTAATGAAAGAACCCTGTAGAACTTATCTGGAGCCACGTTCCGGGATTTGTCGCGAGAAACAACACCAGTTTAAGCCGCCAGACGTACTGGTACTAATGCACGCACCTTCGTCGGATGCTACCGCCGAACGTTACCGGGATATAGAACGGCACGTAATGAAAGAACCCAGTAGAACTTATCTGGAGCCACGTTCCGGGATTTGTCGCGAGAAACAACACCAGTTTAAGCCGCCAGACATACTGGTTCTAATGCACGCACCTTCGTCGGGTGCTACCACCAAACGTTACCGGGATATAGAACGGCACAAAATGAAAGAACCCAGTAGAACTTATCTGGAGCCACGTTCCGGGATTTGTCACAAAAAACGACACCATTTTAAGCCGCCAGACGTACTGGTACTAATGCACGCACCTTAGTCAGATGCTACCGCCGAACGTTAGCGGGATATAGAACGGCTTGTAATGAAAGAACCCAGTAGAACTTATCTGGAGCCACGTTCCGGGATTTGTCGCGAGAAACAACACCATTTTAAGACGCCAGACGTACTGGTACTAATGCACGCACCTTCGTCGGATGCTACCGCCGAACGTTAGCGGGATATAGAACGGCATGTAATGAAAGAACCCAGTATAACTTATCTGGAGCCACGTTCCGGGATTTGTCACAAAAAACAACACCATTTTAAGCCGCCAGACGTACTGGTACTAATGCACGCACCTTAGTCAGATGCTACCGCCGAACGTTAGCGGGATATAGAACGGCATGTAATGAAAGAACCCAGTAGAACTTATCTGGAACCACGTTCCGGGATTTGTCGCGAGAAACAACACCATTTTAAGCCGCCAGACGTACTGGTACTAATGCACGCACCTTCGTCGGATGCTACCGCCGAACGTTACCGGGATATAGAATGGCACGTAATGAAAGAACCCAGTAGAACTTATCTGGAGCCACGTTCCGGGATTTGTCGCGAGAAACAACACCATTTTAAGCCGCCAGACGTACTGGTACTAATGCACGCACCTTCGTCGGGTGCTACCACCAAACGTTACCGGGATATAGAATGGCACGTAATGAAAGAACCCAGTAGAACTTATCTATAGCCACGTTCCGGGATTTGTCGCGAGAAACAACACCAGTTTAAGCCGCCAGACGTACTGGTACTAATGCACGCAACTTCGTCGGATGCAACCGCCGAACGTTAGCGAGATATAGAACGGCACGTAATGAAAGAACCCAGTAGAACTTATCTGGAGCCACGTTCCGGGATTTGTCGCGAGAGACAACACCATTTTAAGCCCCCCGACGTACTGGTACTAATGCACGCACCTTCGTCGGGTGCTACCACCAAATGTTACCGGGATATAGAACGGCACGTAATGAAAGAACCCAGTAGAACTTATCTGGAGCCACGTTCCGGGATTTGTCGCGAGAAACAACACCAGTTTAAGCCGCCAGACGTACTGGTACTAATGCACGCACCTTCGTCGGATGCAACTGCCGAACGTTAGCGGGATATAGAACGGCACGTAATGAAAGAACCCAGTAGAACTTATCTGGAGCCACGTTCCGGGATTTGTCGCGAGAGACAACACCATTTTAAGCCCCCCGACGTACTGGTACTAATGAACGCTCCTTCGTCGGATGCTACCGCCGAACGTTACCGGGATATAGAACGGCACGTAATGAAAGAACCCAGTAGAACTTATCTGGTGCCACGTTCCGGGATTTGTCGCGAGAAACAACACCAGTTTAAGCCGCCAGACGTACTGGTACTAATGCACGCACCTTCGTCGGATGCTACCGCCGAACGTTACCGGGATATACAACGGCACGTAATGAAAGAACCCAGTAGCTCTCATCTGGAGCCACGTTCCGGGATTTGTCGCGAGAAACAACACCAGTTTAAGCCGCCAGACATATTGGTACTAATGCACGCACCTTCGTCGGGTGCTACCACCAAACGTTACCGGGATATAGAACGGCACGTAATGAAAGAACCCAGTAGAACTTATCTGGAGCCACGTTCCGGGATTTGTCGCGAGAAGCAACACCATTTTAAGCTGCCAGACGTACTGGTACTAATGCACGCAACTTCGTCGGAAGCAACCGCCGAACGTTAGCGGGATATAGAACGGCACGTAATGAAAGAACCCAGTAGAACTTATCTGGAGCCACGTTCCGGGATTTGTAGCGAGAAACAACACCATTTTAAGCCCCCCGACGTACTGGTACTAATGCACGCACCTTCGTCGGATGCTACCGCCGAACGTTACCGGGATATAGAACGGCACGTAATGAAAGAACCCAGTAGAACTTATCTGGAGCCACGTTCCGGGATTTGTCGCGAGGAACAACACCAGTTTAAGCCGCCAGACGTACTGGTACTAATGCACGCACCTTCGTCGGGTGCTACCACCAAACGTTACCGGGATATAGAACGGCACGTAATGAAAGAACCCAGTAGAACTTATCTGGAGCCACGTTCCGGGATTTGTCGCGAGAAACAACACCAGTTTAAGCCGCCAGACGTACTGGTACTAATGCACGCACCTTCGTCGGGTGCTACCACCAAACGTTACCGGGATATAGAACGGCACATAATGAAAGAACCCAGTAGAACTTATCTGGAGCCACGTTCCGGGATTTGTCGCGAGAAACAACACTATTTTAAGCCGCCAGACGTACTGGTACTAATGCACGCTCCTTCGTCGGATGCTACCGCCGAACGTTAGCGGGATATAGAACGGCATGTAATGAAAGAACCCAGTAGAACTTATCTGGAGCCACGTTCCGGGATTTGTCGCGAGAAACAACACCATTTTAAGCCGCCAGACGTACTGGTACTAATGCACGCACCTTCGTCGGATGCTACCGCCGAACGTTAGCGGGATATAGAACGGCATGTAATGAAAGAACCCAGTAGAACTTATCTGGAGCCACGTTCTGGGATTTGTCACAAAGAACAACACCATTTTAAGCCGCCAGACGTACTGGTACTAATGCACGCTTCTTAGTCAGATGCTACCGCCGAACGTTAGCGGGATATAGAACGGCATGTAATGAAAGAACCCAGTAGAACTTAACTGGTGCCACGTTCCGGGATTTGTCGCGAGAAACAACACCATTTTAAGCCGCCAGACGTACTGGTACTAATGCACGCACCTTCGTCGGATGCTACCGCCGAACGTTACCAGGATATAGAAGAGCACGTAATGAAAGAACCCAGTAGAACTTATCTGGAGCCACGTTCCGGGATTTGTCGCGAGAAACAACACCATTTTAAGCCGCCAAACGTACTGGTACTAATGCACGCACCTTCGTCGGGTGCTACCACTAAACGTTACCGGGATATAGAATGGCACGTAATGAAAGAACCCAGTAGAACTTATCTGTAGCCACGTTCCGGGATTTGTCGCGAGAAACAACACCAGTTTAAGCCGCCAGATGTACTGGTACTAATGCACGCAACTTCGTCGGATGCAACCGCCGAACGTTAGCGAGATATAGAACGGCACGTAATGAAAGAACCCAGTAGAACTTATCTGGAGCCACGTTCCGGGATTTGTCGCGAGAGACAACACCATTTTAAGCCCCCCGACGTACTGGTACTAATGCACGCACCTTCGTCGGGTGCTACCACCAAATGTTACCGGGATATAGAACGGCACGTAATGAAAGAACCCAGTAGAACTTATCTGGAGCCACGTTCCGGGATTTGTCGCGAGAAACAACACCAGTTTAAGCCGCTAGACGTACTGGTACTAATGCACGCACCTTCGTCGGATGCAACTGCCGAACGTTAGCGGGATATAGAACGGCACGTAATGAAAGAACCCAGTAGAACTTATCTGGAGCCACGTTCCGGGATTTGTCGCGAGAGACAACACCATTTTAAGCCCCCCGATGTACTGGTACTAATGAACGCTCCTTCGTCGGATGCTACCGCCGAACGTTACCGGGATATAGAACGGCACGTAATGAAAGAACCCAGTAGAACTTATCTGGTGCCACGTTCCGGGATTTGTCGCGAGAAACAACACCAGTTTAAGCCGCCAGACGTACTGGTACTAATGCACGCACCTTCGTCGGATGCTACCGCCGAACGTGACCGGGATATAGAACGGCACGTAATGAAAGAACCCAGTAGAACTTATCTGGAGCCACGTTCCGGGATTTGTCGCGAGAAACAACACCAGTTTAAGCCGCCAGACATATTGGTACTAATGCACGCACCTTCGTCGGGTGCTACCACCAAACGTTACCGGGATATAGAACGGCACGTAATGAAAGAACCCAGTAGAACTTATCTGGAGCCACGTTCCGGGATTTGTCGCGAGAAGCAACACCATTTTAAGCTGCCAGACGTACTGGTACTAATGCACGTAACTTCGTCGGATGCTACCGCCGAACGTTAGCGGGATATAGAACGGCACGTAATGAAAGAACCCAGTGGAACTTATCTGGAGCCTCGTTCCGGGATTTGTCGCGAGAAACAACACCAGTTTAAGCCGCCAGACGTACTGGTACTAATGCACGCACCTTCGTCGGGTGCTACCACCAAACGTTACCGGGATATAGAACGGCACGTAATGAAAGAACCCAGTAGAACTTATCTGGAGCCACGTTCCGGGATTTGTCGCGAGAAACCACACCAGTTTAAGCCGCCAGATGTACTGGTACTAATGCACGCACCTTCGTCGGATGCTACCGCCGAACGTTACCGGGATATAGAACGGCACGTAATGAAAGAACCCAGTAGAACTTATCTGGAGCCACGTTCCGGGATTTGTCGCGAGAAACAACACCATTTTAAGCCGCCAGACGTACTGGTACTAATGCACGCACCTTCGTCGGGTGCTACCACCAAACGTTACCGGGATATAGAATGGCACGTAATGAAAGAACCCAGTAGAACTTATCTGGAGCCACGTTCCGGGATTTGTCGCGAGAAACAACACCAGTTTAAGCCGCCAGACGTACTGGTACTCATGCACGCACCTTCGTCGGGTGCTACCACCAAACGTTACCGGGATATAGAACGGCACGTAATGAAGGAACCCAGTAGAACTTATCTGGAGCCTCGTTCCGGGATTTGTCGCGAGAAACAACACCATTTTAAGCCGCCAGACGTACTGGTACTAATGCACACACCTTCGTCGGATGCTACCGCCGAACGTTAGCGGGATATAGAACGGCACGTATTGAAAGAACCCAGTAGAACTTATCTGGAGCCACGTTCCGGGATTTGTCGCGAGAAACAACACCATTTTAAGCCGCCAGACGTACTGGTACTAATGCACGCACCTTCGTCGGATGCTACCGCCGAACGTTAGCGGGATATAGAACGGCATGTAATGAAAGAACCCAGTAGAACTTATCTGAAGCCACGTTCCGGGATTTGTCGCGAGAAACAACACCATTTTAGGCCGCCAGATGTACTGGTACTAATGCACACACCTTCGTCGGATGCTACCGCCGAACGTTAGCGGGATATAGAACGGCACGTAATGAAAGAACCCAGTAGAACTTATCTGGAGCCACGTTCCGGGATTTGTCGCGAGAAACAACACCATTTTAAGCCGCCAGACGTACTGGTACTAATGCACGCACCTTCGTCGGGTGCTACCACCAAACGTTACCGGGATATAGAATGGCACGTAATGAAAGAACCCAGTAGAACTTATCTGTAGCCACGTTCCGGGATTTGTCGCGAGAAACAACACCAGTTTAAGCCGCCAGACGTACTGGTACTAATGCACGCACCTTCGTCGGATGCTACCGAAGAACGTTACCGGGATATAGAACGGCACGTAATGAAAGAACCCAGTAGAACTTATCTGGAGCCACGTTCCGGGATTTGTCGCGAGAAACAACACCAGTTTAAGCCGCCAGACGTACTGGTACTAATGCACGCATCTTCGTCGGGTGCTACCACCAAACGTTACCGGGATATAGAACGGCACGTAATGAAAGAACCCAGTAGAACTTATCTGGAGCCACGTTCCGGGATTTGTCGCGAGAAACAACACCAGTTTAAGCCGCCAGACGTATTGGTACTAATGCACGCACGTCCGTCGGAAGCAACCGCCGAACGTTAGCGGGATATAGAACGGCACGTAATGAAAGAACCCAGTAGAACTTATCTGGAGCCACGTTCCGGGATTTGTCGCGAGAAACAACACCATTTTAAGCCCCCCGACGTACTGGTACTAATGCACGCACCTTCGTCGGATGCTACCGCCGAACGTTAGCGGGATATAGAACGGCACGTAATGAAAGAACCCACTAGAACTTATCTGGAGCCACGTTCCGGGATTTGTCGCGAGAAACAACACCAGTTTAAGCCGCCAGACGTACTGGTACTAATGCACGCACCTTCGTCGGGTGCTACCACCAAACGTTACCGGGATATAGAACGGCACGTAATGAAAGAACTCAGTAGAACTTATCTGGAGCCACGTTCCGGGATTTGTCGCGAGAAACAACACCAGTTTAAGCCGCCAGACGTACTGGTACTAATGCACGCACCTTCGTCGGATGCTACCGCCGAACGTTAGCGGGATATAGAACGGCATGTAATGAAAGAACCCAGTAGAACTTATCTGGAGCCACGTTCCGGGATTTGTTGCGAGAAACAACACCAGTTTAAGCCGCCAGACGTACTGGTACTAATGCACGCTCCTTCGTCGGATGCTACCGCCGAACGTTACCGGGATATAGAACGGCACGTAATGAAAGAACCCAGTATAACTTATCTGGAGCCACGTTCCGGGATTTGTCGCGAGAAACAACACCAGTTTAAGCCGCCAGACGTACTGGTACTAATGCACGCACCTTCGTCGGGTGCTGCCACCAAACGTTACCGGGATATAGAACGGTACATAATGAAAGAACCCAGTAGAACTTATCTGGAGCCACGTTCCGGGATTTGTCGCGAGAAACAACACTATTTTAAGCCGCCAGACGTACTGGTACTAATGCACGCTCCTTCGTCGGATGCTACCGCCGAACGTTAGCGGGATATAGAACGGCATGTAATGAAAGAACCCAGTAGAACTTATCTGGAGCCACGTTCCGGGATTTGTCGCGAGAAACAACACCATTTTAAGCCGCCAGACGTACTGGTACTAATGCACGCACCTTCGTCGGATGCTACCGCCGAACGTTAGCGGGATATAGAACTGCATGTAATGTAAGAACCCAGTATAACTTATCTGGAGCCACGTTCCGGGATTTGTCACAAAAAACAACACCATTTTAAGCCGCCAGACGTACTGGTACTAATGCACGTACCTTAGTCAGATGCTACCGCCGAACGTTAGCGGGATATAACACGGCATGTAATGAAAGAACCCAGTAGAACTTATCTGGAGCCACGTTCCGGGATTTGTCGCGAGAAACAACACCATTTTAAGCCGCCAGACGTACTGGTACTAATGCACGCACCTTCGTCGGATGCTACCGCCGAACGTTACCGGGATATAGAATGGCACGTAATGAAAGAACCCAGTAGAACTTATCTGGAGCCACGTTCCGGGATTTGTCGCGAGAAACAACACCATTTTATGCCGCCAGACGTACTGGTACTAATGCACGCACCTTCGTCGGATGCTACCGCCGAACGTTACCGGGATATAGAACGGCATGTAATGAAAGAACCCAGTAGAACTTATCTGGAGCCACGTTCCGGGATTTGTCACAAAAAACAACACCATTTTAAGCCGCCAGACGTACTGGTACTAATGCACGCACCTTAGTCAGATGCTACCGCCGAACGTTAGCGGGATATAACACGGCATGTAATGAAAGAACCCAGTAGAACTTATCTGGAGCCACGTTCCGGGATTTGTCGCGAGAAACAACACCATTTTAAGCCGCCAGACGTACTGGTACTAATGCACGCACCTTCGTCGGATGCTACCGCCGAACGTTACCGGGATATAGAATGGCACGTAATGAAAGAACCCAGTAGAACTTATCTGGAGCCACGTTCCGGGATTTGTCGCGAGAAACAACACCATTTTATGCCGCCAGACGTACTGGTACTAATGCACGCACCTTCGTCGGATGCTACCGCCGAACGTTACCGGGATATAGAACTGCATGTAATGTAAGAACCCAGTATAACTTATCTGGAGCCACGTTCCGGGATTTGTCACAAAAAACAACACCATTTTAAGCCGCCAGACGTACTGGTACTAATGCACGCACCTTAGTCAGATGCTACCGCCGAACGTTAGCGGGATATAACACGGCATGTAATGAAAGAACCCAGTAGAACTTATCTGGAGCCACGTTCCGGGATTTGTCGCGAGAAACAACACCATTTTAAGCCGCCAGACGTACTGGTACTAATGCACGCACCTTCGTCGGATGCTACCGCCGAACGTTACCGGGATATAGAATGGCACGTAATGAAAGAACCCAGTAGAACTTATCTGGAGCCACGTTCCGGGATTTGTCGCGAGAAACAACACCAGTTTAAGCCGCCAGACGTACTGGTACTAATGCACGCACCTTCGTCGGGTGCTACCACCAAACGTTACCGGGATATAGAACGGCATGTAATGAAAGAACCCAGTAGAACTTATCTGGAGCCACGTTCCGGGATTTGTCGCGAGAAACTACACCAGTTTAAGCCGCCAGACGTACTGGTACTAATGCACACACCTTCGTTTGATGCTACCGCCGAACGTTACCGGGATATAGAACGGCACGTAATGAAAGAACCCAGTAGAACTTATCTGGAGCCAAGTTCCGGGATTTGTCGCGAGAAACAACACCATTTTAAGCCGCCAGACGTACTGGTACTAATGCACGCACCTTCGTGGGACGCTACCGCCGAACGTTAGCGGGATATAGAACGGCATGTAATGAAAGAACCCAGTAGAACTTATCTGGAGCCACGTTCCGGGATTTGTTGCGAGAAACAACACCAGTTTAAGCCCCCCGACGTACTGGTACTAATGCACGCACCTTCGTCGGATGCTACCGCCGAATGTTAGCGGGATATAGAACGGCACGTAATGAAAGAACCCAGTAGAACTTATCTGGAGCCACGTTCCGGGATTTGTCGCGAGAAACAACACCATTTTAAGCCGCCAGACATACTGGTACTAATGCACGCACCTTCGTCGGATGCTACCGCCGAACGTTAGCGGGATATAGAACGGCACGTAATGAAAGAACCCAGTAGAACTTATCTGGAGCCGCGTTCCGGGATTTGTCGCGAGAAACAACACCATTTTAAGCCGCCAGACGTACTGGTAGTAATGCACGCACCTTCGTCGGATGCTACCGCCGAACGTTACCGGGATATAGAACGGCACGTAATGAAAGAACCCAGTAGAACTTATCTGGAGCCACGTTCCGGGATTTGTCGCGAGAAACAACTACAGTTTAAGCCGCCAGACGTACTGGTACTAATGCACGCACCTTCGTCGGGTGCTACCACCATACGTTACCGGGATATAGAACGGCACGTAATGAAAGAACCCAGTAGAACTTATCTGGAGCCACGGTCCGGGATTTGTCGCGAGAAACGACACTAGATTAAGCTGCCAGACGTACTGGTACTAATGCACGCACCTTCGTTGGATGCTACCGCCGAACGTTAGCGGGATATAGAACGGCATGTAATGAAAGAACAAAGTAGAACTTACCTGGAGCCACGTTCCGGGATTTGTCGCGAGAAACAACACCATTTTAATCCGCCAGACGTACTGGTACTAATGCACGCACCTTCGTCGGATGCTACCGCCGAACGTTAGCGGGATATAGAACGGCATGTAATGAAAGAACCCAGTAGAACTTATCTGGATCCACGTTCCGGGATTTGTCGCGAGAAACAACACCATTTTAAGCCGCCAGACGTACTGGTACTAATGCACGCACCTTCGTTGGATGCTACCGCCGAACGTTAGCGGGATATAGAACGGCATGTAATGAAAGAACCCAGTAGAACTTATCTGGAGCCACGTTCCGGGATTTGTCGCGAGAAACGACACCAGATTAAGCTGCCAGACGTACTGGTACTAATGCACGCACCTTCGTTGGATGCTACCGCCGAACGTTAGCGGGATATAGAACGGCATGTAATGAAAGAACCCAGTAGAACTTATCTGGAGCCACGTTCCGGGATTTGTCGCGAGAAACAACACCATTTTAATCCGCCAGACGTACTGGTACTAATGCACGCACCTTCGTCGGATGCTACCGCCGAACGTTAGCGGGATATAGAACAGCATGTAATGAAAGAACCCAGTAGAACTTATCTGGAGCCACGTTCCGGGATTTGTCGCGAGAAACAACTACAGTTTAAGTTGCCAGACGTACTGGTACTAATGCACGCACCTTCGTCGGGTGCTACCACCATACGTTACCGGGATATAGAACGGCACGTAATGAAAGAACCCAGTAGAACTTATCTGGAGCCACGTTCCGGGATTTGTCGCGAGAAACGATACCAGATTAAGCTGCAAGACGTACTGGTACTAATGCACGCACCTTCGTTGGATGCTACCGCCGAACGTTAGCGGGATATAGAACGGCATGTAATGAAAGAACCCAGTAGAACTTATCTGGAGCCACGTTCCGGGATTTGTCGCGAGAAACAACACCATTTTAATCCGCCAGACGTACTGGTACTAATGCACGCACCTTCGTCGGATGCTACCGCCGAACGTTAGCGGGATATAGAACGGCATGTAATGAAAGAACCCAGTAGAACTTATCTGGACCCACGTTCCGGGATTTGTCACAAAAAACAACACCATTTTAAGCCGCCAGACGTACTGGTACTAATGCACGCACCTTAGTCAGATGCTACCGCCGAACGTTAGCGGGATATAACACGGCATGTAATGAAAGAACCCAGTAGAACTTATCTGGAGCCACGTTCCGGGATTTGTCGCGAGAAACAACACCATTTTAAGCCGCCAGACGTACTGGTACTAATGCACGCACCTTCGTCGGATGCTACCGCCGAACGTTACCGGGATATAGAATGGCACGTAATGAAAGAACCCAGTAGAACTTATCTGGAGCCACGTTCCGGGATTTGTCGCGAGAAACAACACCATTTTATGCCGCCAGACGTACTGGTACTAATGCACGCACCTTCGTCGGATGCTACCGCCGAACGTTACCGGGATATAGAACGGCATGTAATGAAAGAACCCAGTAGAACTTATCTGGAGCCACGTTCCGGGATTTGTCACAAAAAACAACACCATTTTAAGCCGCCAGACGTACTGGTACTAATGCACGCACCTTAGTCAGATGCTACCGCCGAACGTTAGCGGGATATAACACGGCATGTAATGAAAGAACCCAGTAGAACTTATCTGGAGCCACGTTCCGGGATTTGTCGCGAGAAACAACACCATTTTAAGCCGCCAGACGTACTGGTACTAATGCACGCACCTTCGTCGGATGCTACCGCCGAACGTTACCGGGATATAGAATGGCACGTAATGAAAGAACCCAGTAGAACTTATCTGGAGCCACGTTCCGGGATTTGTCGCGAGAAACAACACCATTTTATGCCGCCAGACGTACTGGTACTAATGCACGCACCTTCGTCGGATGCTACCGCCGAACGTTACCGGGATATAGAACTGCATGTAATGTAAGAACCCAGTATAACTTATCTGGAGCCACGTTCCGGGATTTGTCACAAAAAACAACACCATTTTAAGCCGCCAGACGTACTGGTACTAATGCACGCACCTTAGTCAGATGCTACCGCCGAACGTTAGCGGGATATAACACGGCATGTAATGAAAGAACCCAGTAGAACTTATCTGGAGCCACGTTCCGGGATTTGTCGCGAGAAACAACACCATTTTAAGCCGCCAGACGTACTGGTACTAATGCACGCACCTTCGTCGGATGCTACCGCCGAACGTTACCGGGATATAGAATGGCACGTAATGAAAGAACCCAGTAGAACTTATCTGGAGCCACGTTCCGGGATTTGTCGCGAGAAACAACACCAGTTTAAGCCGCCAGACGTACTGGTACTAATGCACGCACCTTCGTCGGGTGCTACCACCAAACGTTACCGGGATATAGAACGGCATGTAATGAAAGAACCCAGTAGAACTTATCTGGAGCCACGTTCCGGGATTTGTCGCGAGAAACTACACCAGTTTAAGCCGCCAGACGTACTGGTACTAATGCACACACCTTCGTTTGATGCTACCGCCGAACGTTACCGGGATATAGAACGGCACGTAATGAAAGAACCCAGTAGAACTTATCTGGAGCCAAGTTCCGGGATTTGTCGCGAGAAACAACACCATTTTAAGCCGCCAGACGTACTGGTACTAATGCACGCACCTTCGTGGGACGCTACCGCCGAACGTTAGCGGGATATAGAACGGCATGTAATGAAAGAACCCAGTAGAACTTATCTGGAGCCACGTTCCGGGATTTGTTGCGAGAAACAACACCAGTTTAAGTCGCCAGACGTACTGGTACTAATGCACGCACCTTCGTCGGATGCTACCGCCGAATGTTAGCGGGATATAGAACGGCACGTAATGAAAGAACCCAGTAGAACTTATCTGGAGCCACGTTCCGGGATTTGTCGCGAGAAACAACACCATTTTAAGCCGCCAGACATACTGGTACTAATGCACGCACCTTCGTCGGATGCTACCGCCGAACGTTAGCGGGATATAGAACGGCACGTAATGAAAGAACCCAGTAGAACTTATCTGGAGCCGCGTTCCGGGATTTGTCGCGAGAAACAACACCATTTTAAGCCGCCAGACGTACTGGTAGTAATGCACGCACCTTCGTCGGATGCTACCGCCGAACGTTACCGGGATATAGAACGGCACGTAATGAAAGAACCCAGTAGAACTTATCTGGAGCCACGTTCCGGGATTTGTCGCGAGAAACAACTACAGTTTAAGCCGCCAGACGTACTGGTACTAATGCACGCACCTTCGTCGGGTGCTACCACCATACGTTACCGGGATATAGAACGGCACGTAATGAAAGAACCCAGTAGAACTTATCTGGAGCCACGGTCCGGGATTTGTCGCGAGAAACGACACTAGATTAAGCTGCCAGACGTACTGGTACTAATGCACGCACCTTCGTTGGATGCTACCGCCGAACGTTAGCGGGATATAGAACGGCATGTAATGAAAGAACAAAGTAGAACTTACCTGGAGCCACGTTCCGGGATTTGTCGCGAGAAACAACACCATTTTAATCCGCCAGACGTACTGGTACTAATGCACGCACCTTCGTCGGATGCTACCGCCGAACGTTAGCGGGATATAGAACGGCATGTAATGAAAGAACCCAGTAGAACTTATCTGGATCCACGTTCCGGGATTTGTCGCGAGAAACAACACCATTTTAAGCCGCCAGACGTACTGGTACTAATGCACGCACCTTCGTTGGATGCTACCGCCGAACGTTAGCGGGATATAGAACGGCATGTAATGAAAGAACCCAGTAGAACTTATCTGGAGCCACGTTCCGGGATTTGTCGCGAGAAACGACACCAGATTAAGCTGCCAGACGTACTGGTACTAATGCACGCACCTTCGTTGGATGCTACCGCCGAACGTTAGCGGGATATAGAACGGCATGTAATGAAAGAACCCAGTAGAACTTATCTGGAGCCACGTTCCGGGATTTGTCGCGAGAAACAACACCATTTTAATCCGCCAGACGTACTGGTACTAATGCACGCACCTTCGTCGGATGCTACCGCCGAACGTTAGCGGGATATAGAACAGCATGTAATGAAAGAACCCAGTAGAACTTATCTGGAGCCACGTTCCGGGATTTGTCGCGAGAAACAACTACAGTTTAAGTTGCCAGACGTACTGGTACTAATGCACGCACCTTCGTCGGGTGCTACCACCATACGTTACCGGGATATAGAACGGCACGTAATGAAAGAACCCAGTAGAACTTATCTGGAGCCACGTTCCGGGATTTGTCGCGAGAAACGATACCAGATTAAGCTGCAAGACGTACTGGTACTAATGCACGCACCTTCGTTGGATGCTACCGCCGAACGTTAGCGGGATATAGAACGGCATGTAATGAAAGAACCCAGTAGAACTTATCTGGAGCCACGTTCCGGGATTTGTCGCGAGAAACAACACCATTTTAATCCGCCAGACGTACTGGTACTAATGCACGCACCTTCGTCGGATGCTACCGCCGAACGTTAGCGGGATATAGAACGGCATGTAATGAAAGAACCCAGTAGAACTTATCTGGACCCACGTTCCGGGATTTGTCACAAAAAACAACACCATTTTAAGCCGCCAGACGTACTGGTACTAATGCACGCACCTTAGTCAGATGCTACCGCCGAACGTTAGCGGGATATAACACGGCATGTAATGAAAGAACCCAGTAGAACTTATCTGGAGCCACGTTCCGGGATTTGTCGCGAGAAACAACACCATTTTAAGCCGCCAGACGTACTGGTACTAATGCACGCACCTTCGTCGGATGCTACCGCCGAACGTTACCGGGATATAGAATGGCACGTAATGAAAGAACCCAGTAGAACTTATCTGGAGCCACGTTCCGGGATTTGTCGCGAGAAACAACACCATTTTATGCCGCCAGACGTACTGGTACTAATGCACGCACCTTCGTCGGATGCTACCGCCGAACGTTACCGGGATATAGAACTGCATGTAATGTAAGAACCCAGTAGAACTTATCTGGAGCCACGTTCCGGGATTTGTCACAAAAAACAACACCATTTTAAGCCGCCAGACGTACTGGTACTAATGCACGCACCTTAGTCAGATGCTACCGCCGAACGTTAGCGGGATATAACACGGCATGTAATGAAAGAACCCAGTAGAACTTATCTGGAGCCACGTTCCGGGATTTGTCGCGAGAAACAACACTATTTTAAGCCGCCAGACGTACTGGTACTAATGCACGCACCTTCGTCGGATGCTACCGCCGAACGTTACCGGGATATAGAATGGCACGTAATGAAAGAACCCAGTAGAACTTATCTGGAGCCACGTTCCGGGATTTGTCGCGAGAAACAACACCAGTTTAAGCCGCCAGACGTACTGGTACTAATGCACGCACCTTCGTCGGGTGCTACCACCAAACGTTACCGGGATATAGAACGGCATGTAATGAAAGAACCCAGTAGAACTTATCTGGAGCCACGTTCCGGGATTTGTCGCGAGAAACTACACCAGTTTAAGCCGCCAGACGTACTGGTACTAATGCACACACCTTCGTTTGATGCTACCGCCGAACGTTACCGGGATATAGAACGGCACGTAATGAAAGAACCCAGTAGAACTTATCTGGAGCCAAGTTCCGGGATTTGTCGCGAGAAACAACACCATTTTAAGCCGCCAGACGTACTGGTACTAATGCACGCACCTTCGTGGGACGCTACCGCCGAACGTTAGCGGGATATAGAACGGCATGTAATGAAAGAACCCAGTAGAACATATCTGGAGCCACGTTCCGGGATTTGTTGCGAGAAACAACACCAGTTTAAGTCGGCAGACGTACTGGTACTAATGCACGCACCTTCGTCGGATGCTACCGCCGAATGTTAGCGGGATATAGAACGGCACGTAATGAAAGAACCCAGTAGAACTTATCTGGAGCCACGTTCCGGGATTTGTCGCGAGAAACAACACCATTTTAAGCCGCCAGACATACTGGTACTAATGCACGCACCTTCGTCGGATGCTACCGCCGAACGTTAGCGGGATATAGAACGGCACGTAATGAAAGAACCCAGTAGAACTTATCTGGAGCCGCGTTCCGGGATTTGTCGCGAGAAACAACACCATTTTAAGCCGCCAGACGTACTGGTAGTAATGCACGCACCTTCGTCGGATGCTACCGCCGAACGTTACCGGGATATAGAACGGCACGTAATGAAAGAACCCAGTAGAACTTATCTGGAGCCACGTTCCGGGATTTGTCGCGAGAAACAACTACAGTTTAAGCCGCCAGACGTACTGGTACTAATGCACGCACCTTCGTCGGGTGCTACCACCATACGTTACCGGGATATAGAACGGCACGTAATGAAAGAACCCAGTAGAACTTATCTGGAGCCACGTTCCGGGATTTGTCGCGAGAAACGACACTAGATTAAGCTGCCAGACGTACTGGTACTAATGCACGCACCTTCGTTGGATGCTACCGCCGAACGTTAGCGGGATATAGAACGGCATGTAATGAAAGAACAAAGTAGAACTTACCTGGAGCCACGTTCCGGGATTTGTCGCGAGAAACAACACCATTTTAATCCGCCAGACGTACTGGTACTAATGCACGCACCTTCGTCGGATGCTACCGCCGAACGTTAGCGGGATATAGAACGGCATGTAATGAAAGAACCCAGTAGAACTTATCTGGATCCACGTTCCGGGATTTGTCGCGAGAAACAACACCATTTTAAGCCGCCAGACGTACTGGTACTAATGCACGCACCTTCGTTGGATGCTACCGCCGAACGTTAGCGGGATATAGAACGGCATGTAATGAAAGAACCCAGTAGAACTTATCTGGAGCCACGTTCCGGAATTTGTCGCGAGAAACGACACCAGATTAAGCTGCCAGACGTACTGGTACTAATGCACGCACCTTCGTTGGATGCTACCGCCGAACGTTAGCGGGATATAGAACGGCATGTAATGAAAGAACCCAGTAGAACTTATCTGGAGCCACGTTCCGGGATTTGTCGCGAGAAACAACACCATTTTAATCCGCCAGACGTACTGGTACTAATGCACGCACCTTCGTCGGATGCTACCGCCGAACGTTAGCGGGATATAGAACGGCATGTAATGAAAGAACCCAGTAGAACTTATCTGGAGCCACGTTCTGGGATTTGTCGCGAGAAACAACTATTGTTTAAGTTGCCAGACGTACTGGTACTAATGCACGCACCTTCGTCGGGTGCTACCACCATACGTTACCGGGATATAGAACGGCACGTAATGAAAGAACCCAGTAGAACTTATCTGGAGCCACGTTCCGGGATTTGTCGCGAGAAACGACACCAGATTAAGCTGCCAGACGTACTGGTACTAATGCACGCACCTTCGTTGGATGCTACCGCCGAACGTTAGCGGGATATAGAACGGCATGTAATGAAAGAACCCAGTAGAACTTATCTGGAGCCACGTTCCGGGATTTGTCGTGAGAAGCAACACCAGTTTAAGCCGCCAGACGTACTGGTACTAATGCACGCACCTTCGTCATATGCTACCGCCGAACGTTGGCGGGATATAGAACGACACGTAATGAAAGAACCCAGTAGAACTTATCTGGAGCCACGTTCCGGGATTTGTCGTAAGAAACAACACCATTTTAAGCCGCCAGACGTACTGGTACTAATGCACGCACCTTCGTCGGATGCTACCGCCGAACGTTACCGGGATATAGAACGGCACGTATTGAAAGAACCCAGTAGAACTTATCTGGAGCCACGTTCCGGGATTTGTCGCGAGAAACAACACCAGTTTAAGCCCCCAGACGTACTGGTACTAATGCACGCACCTTCGTCGGGTGCTACCACCAAACGTTACTGGGATATAGAACGGCACGTAATGAAAGAACCCAGTAGAACTTATCTGGAGCCACGTTCCGGGATTTGTCGCGAGAAGCAACACCAGTTTAAGCCGCCAGACGTACTGGTACTAATGCACGCACCTTCGTCGGATGCTACCGCCGAACGTTACCGGGATATAGAACGGCATGTAATGAAAGAACCCAGTAGAACTTATCTGGAGCCACGTTCCGGGATTTGTCGCGAGAAACAACACCATTTTAAGCCGCCAGACGTACTGGTACTAATGCACGCACCTTCGTCGGATGCTACCGCCGAACGTTACTGGGATATAGAACGGCACGTAATGAAAGAACCCAGTAGAACTTATCTGGAGCCACGTTCCGGGATTTGTCGCGAGAAACAACACCAGTTTAAGCCGCCAGACGTACTGATACTAATGCACGCACCTTTGTCGGGTGCTACCACCAAACGTTACCGGGATATAGAACGGCACGTAATGAAAGAACCCAGTAGAACTTATCTGGAGCCACGTTCCGGGATTTGTCGCGAGAAACAACACCAGTTTAAGCCGCCAGACGTACTGGTACTAATGCACGCACCTTCGTCGGATGCTACCGCCGGACGTTAGCGGGATATAGAACGGCACGTAATGAAAGAACCCAGTAGAACTTATCTGGAGCCACGTTCCAGGATTTGTCGCGAGAAACAACACCATTTTAAGCCGCCAGACGTACTGGTACTAATGCACGCACCTTCGTCAGATTCTACCGCCGAACGTTAGCAGGATATAGAACGGCACGTAATGAAAGAACCCAGTAGAACTTATCTGGAGCCACGTTCCAGTATTTGTCGCGAGAAACAACACCATTTTAAGCCGCCAGACGTACTGGTACTAATGCACGCACCTTCGTCGGATGCTACCGCCGAACGTTAGCGGGATATAGAACGGCACGTAATGAAAGAACCCAGTAGAACTTATCTGGAGCCACGTTCCGGGATTTGTCGCGAGAAACAACACCATTTTAAGCCGCCAGACATACTGGTACTAATGCACGCACCTTCGTTGGATGCTATCGCCGAACGTTACCGGGATATAGAACGGCACGTAATGAAAGAACCCAGTAGAACTTATCTGGAGCCACGTTCCGGGATTTGTCGCGAGAAACAACACCAGTTTAAGCCGCCAGACGTACTGGTACTAATGCACGCACCTTCGTCGGATGCTACCGCCGAACGTTAGCGGGATATAGAACGGCATGTAATGAAAGAACCCAGTAGAACTTATCTGGACCCACGTTCCGGGATTTGTCGCGAGAAACAACACCATTTTAAGCCGCCAGACGTACTGGTACTAATGCACGCACCTTCGTCGGATGCTACCGCCGAACGTTAGCGGGATATAGAACGGCACGTAATGAAAGAACCCAGTAGAACTTATCTGGAGCCACGTTCCGGGATTTGTCGCGAGAAACGACAAAAGATTAAGCTGCCAGACGTACTGGTACTAATGCACGCACCTTCGTTGGATGCTACCGCCGAACGTTAGCGGGATATAGAACGGCATGTAATGAAAGAACCCAGTAGAATTTATCTGGACCCACGTTCCGGGATTTGTCGTGAGAAACAACACCATTTTAAGCCGCCAGACGTACTGGTATTAATGCACGCACCTTCGTCGGATGCTACCGCCGAACGTTACCGGGATATAGAACGGCACGTATTGAAAGAACCCAGTAGAACTTATCTGGAGCCACGTTCCGGGATTTGTCGCGAGAAACAACACCAGTTTAAGCCGCCAGACGTACTGGTACTAATGCACGCACCTTCGTCGGATGCTACCGCCGAACGTTAGCGGGATATAGAACGGCACGTAATGAAAGAACCCAGTAGAACTTATCTGGAGCCACGTTCCGGGATTTGTCGCGAGAAGCAACACCAGTTTAAGCCGCCAGACGTACTGGTACTAATGCACGCACCTTCGTCGGATGCTACCGCCGAACGTTACCGGGATATAGAACGGCATGTAATGAAAGAACCCAGTAGAACTTATCTGGAGCCACGTTCCGGGATTTGTCGCGAGAAACAACACCATTTTAAGCCGCCAGACGTACTGGTACTAATGCACGCACCTTCGTCGGATGCTACCGCCGAACGTTACTGGGATATAGAACGGCACGTAATGAAAGAACCCAGTAGAACTTATCTGGAGCCACGTTCCGGGATTTGTCGCGAGAAACAACACCAGTTTAAGCCGCCAGACGTACTGGTACTAATGCACGCACCTTTGTCGGGTGCTACCACCAAACGTTACCGGGATATAGAACGGCACGTAATGAAAGAACCCAGTAGAACTTATCTGGAGCCACGTTCCGGGATTTGTCGCGAGAAACAACACCAGTTTAAGCCGCCAGACGTACTGGTACTAATGCACGCACCTTCGTCGGATGCTACCGCCGGACGTTAGCGGGATATAGAACGGCACGTAATGAAAGAACCCAGTAGAACTTATCTGGAGCCACGTTCCAGGATTTGTCGCGAGAAACAACACCATTTTAAGCCGCCAGACGTACTGGTACTAATGCACGCACCTTCGTCAGATTCTACCGCCGAACGTTAGCAGGATATAGAACGGCACGTAATGAAAGAACCCAGTAGAACTTATCTGGAGCCACGTTCCAGTATTTGTCGCGAGAAACAACACCATTTTAAGCTGCCAGACGTACTGGTACTAATGCACGCACCTTCGTCGGATGCTACCGCCGAACGTTAGCGGGATATAGAACGGCACGTAATGAAAGAACCCAGTAGAACTTATCTGGAGCCACGTTCCGGGATTTGTCGCGAGAAACAACACCATTTTAAGCCGCCAGACATACTGGTACTAATGCACGCACCTTCGTCGGATGCTACCGCCGAACGTTATCGGGATATAGAACGGCACGTAATGAAAGAACCCAGTAGAACTTATCTGGAGCCACGTTCCGGGATTTGTCGCGAGAAACAACACCAGTTTAAGCCGCCAGACGTACTGGTACTAATGCACGCACCTTCGTCGGATGCTACCGCCGAACGTTAGCGGGATATAGAACGGCACGTAATGAAAGAACCCAGTAGAACTTATCTGGAGCCACGTTCCGGGATTTGTCGTGAGAAACAACACCAGTTTAAGCCGCCAGACGTACTGGTACTAATGCACGCACCTTCGTCATATGCTACCGCCGAACGTTGGCGGGATATAGAACGGCACGTAATGAAACAACCCAGTAGAACTTATCTGGAGCCACGTTCCGGGATTTGTCGCGAGAAACAACACCATTTTAAGCCGCCAGACCTACTGGTACTAATTCACGCACCTTCGTCGGATGCTACCGCCGAATGTTACCGGGATATAGAACGGCACGTAATGAAAGAACCCAGTGGAACTTATCTGGAGCCACGTTCCGGGATTTGTCGCGAGAAACAACACCAGTTTAAGCCGGCAGACGTACTGGTACTAATGCACGCACCTTCGTCGGGTGCTACCACCAAACGTTACCGGGATATAGAACGGCACGTAATGAAAGAACCCAGTAGAACTTATCTGGAGCCACGTTCCGGGAATTGTCGCGAGAAACGACACCAGATTAAGCTGCCAGACGTACTGGTACTAATGCACGCACCTTCGTTGGGTGCTACCGCCGAACGTTAGCGGGATATAGAACGGCATGTAATGAAAGAACCCAGTAGAACTTATCTGGAGCCACGTTCCGGGATTTGTCGCGAGAAACAACACCATTTTAAGCCGCCAGACGTACTGGTACTAATGCACGCACCTTCGTCGGATGCTACCGCCGAACGTTAGCGGGATATAGAACGGCATGTAATGGAAGAACCCAGTAGAACTTATCTGGAGCCACGTTCCGGGATTTGTTGCGAGAAACAACACCATTTTAAGCCGCCAGACGTACTGGTACTAATGCACGCACCTTCGTCGGATGCTACCGCCGAACGTTACTGGGATATAGAACGGCACGTAATGAAAGAACCCAGTAGAACTTATCTGGAGCCACGTTCCGGGATTTGTCGCGAGAAACAACACCAGTTTAAGCCGCCAGACGTACTGGTACTAATGCACGCACCTTCGTCGGGTGCTACCACCAAACGTTACCAGGATATAGAACGGCACGTAATGAAAGAACCCAGTAGAACTTATCTGGAGCCACGTTCCGGGATTTGTCGCGAGAAACAACACCAGTTTAAGCCGCCAGACGTACTGGTACTAATGCACGCACCTTCGTCGGATGCTACCGCCGAACGTTACCGGGATATAGAACGGCACGTAATGAAAGAACCCAGTAGAACTTATCTGGAGCCACGTTCCGGGATTTGTCGCGAGAAACAACACCATTTTAAGCCGCCAGACGTACTGGTACTAATGCACGCACCTTCGTCGGATGCTACCGCCGAACGTTACCGTGATATAGAACGGCACGTAATGAAAGAACCCAGTAGAACTTATCTGGAGCCACGTTCCGGGATTTGTCGCAAGAAACAACACCAGTTTAAGCCGCCAGACGTACTGGTACTAATGCACGCACCTTCGTCGGGTGCTACCACCAAACGTTACCGGGATATAGAACGGCACGTAATGAAAGAACCCAGTAGAACTTATCTGGAGCCACATTCCGGGATTTGTCGCGAGAAACAACACCAGTTTAAGCCGCCAGACGTACTGGTACTAATGCATGCACCTTCGTCGGATGCTACCGCAGAACGTTACCGGGATATAGAACGGCACGTGATGAAAGAACCCAGTAGAACTTATCTGGAGCCACGTTCCGGGATTTGTCGCGAGAAACAACACCATTTTAAGCCGCCAGACGTACTGGTACTAATGCACGCACCTTCGTCAGATTCTACCGCCGAACGTTAGCAGGATATAGAATGGCACGTAATGAAAGAACCCAGTAGAACTTATCTGGAGCCACGTTCCAGTATTTGTCGCGAGAAACAACACCAGTTTAAGCCGCCAGACGTACTGGTACTAATGCACGCACCTTTGTCGGGTGCTACCACCAAACGTTACCGGGATATAGAACGGCACGTAATGAAAGAACCCAGTAGAACTTATCTGGAGCCACGTTCCGGGATTTGTCGCGAGAAACAACACCAGTTTAAGCCGCCAGACGTACTGGTACTAATGCACGCACCTTCGTCGGATGCTACCGCCGGACGTTAGCGGGTTATAGAACGGCACGTAATGAAAGAACCCAGTAGAACTTATCTGGAGCCACGTTCCGGGATTTGTCGCGAGAAACAACACCATTTTAAGCCGCCAGACGTACTGGTACTAATGCACGCACCTTCGTCAGATTCTACCGCCGAACGTTAGCAGGATATAGAACGGCACGTAATGAAAGAACCCAGTAGAACTTATCTGGAGCCACGTTCCAGTATTTGTCGCGAGAAACAACACCATTTTAAGCTGCCAGACGTACTGGTACTAATGCACGCACCTTCGTCGGATGCTACCGCCGAACGTTAGCGGGATATAGAACGGCACGTAATGAAAGAACCCAGTAGAACTTATCTGGAGCCACGTTCCGGGATTTGTCGCGAGAAACAACACCATTTTAAGCCGCCAGACATACTGGTACTAATGCACGCACCTTCGTCGGATGCTACCGCCGAACGTTATCGGGATATAGAACGGCACGTAATGAAAGAACCCAGTAGAACTTATCTGGAGCCACGTTCCGGGATTTGTCGCGAGAAACAACACCAGTTTAAGCCGCCAGACGTACTGGTACTAATGCACGCACCTTCGTCGGATGCTACCGCCGAACGTTAGCGGGATATAGAACGGCACGTAATGAAAGAACCCAGTAGAACTTATCTGGAGCCACGTTCCGGGATTTGTCGTGAGAAACAACACCAGTTTAAGCCGCCAGACGTACTGGTACTAATGCACGCACCTTCGTCATATGCTACCGCCGAACGTTGGCGGGATATAGAACGGCACGTAATGAAAGAACCCAGTAGAACTTATCTGGAGCCACGTTCCGGGATTTGTCGCGAGAAACAACACCATTTTAAGCCGCCAGACGTACTGGTACTAATGCACGCACCTTCGTCGGATGCTACCGCCGAATGTTACCGGGATATAGAACGGCACGTAATGAAAGAACCCAGTGGAACTTATCTGGAGCCACGTTCCGGGATTTGTCGCGAGAAACAACACCAGTTTAAGCCGGCAGACGTACTGGTACTAATGCACGCACCTTCGTCGGGTGCTACCACCAAACGTTACCGGGATATAGAACGGCACGTAATGAAAGAACCCAGTAGAACTTATCTGGAGCCACGTTCCGGGAATTGTCGCGAGAAACGACACCAGATTAAGCTGCCAGACGTACTGGTACTAATGCACGCACCTTCGTTGGGTGCTACCGCCGAACGTTAGCGGGATATAGAACGGCATGTAATGAAAGTACCCAGTAGAACTTATCTGGAGCCACGTTCCGGGATTTGTCGCGAGAAACAACACCATTTTAAGCCGCCAGACATACTGGTACTAATGCACGCACCTTCGTCGGATGCTACCGCCGAACGTTAGCGGGATATAGAACGGCATGTAATGGAAGAACCCAGTAGAACTTATCTGGAGCCACGTTCCGGGATTTGTTGCGAGAAACAACACCATTTTAAGCCGCCAGACGTACTGGTACTAATGCACGCACCTTCGTCGGATGCTACCGCCGAACGTTACTGGGATATAGAACGGCACGTAATGAGAGAACCCAGTAGAACTTATCTGGAGCCACGTTCCGGGATTTGTCGCGAGAAACAACACCAGTTTAAGCCGCCAGACGTACTGGTACTAATGCACGCACCTTCGTCGGGTGCTACCACCAAACGTTACCAGGATATAGAACGGCACGTAATGAAAGAACCCAGTAGAACTTATCTGGAGCCACGTTCCGGGATTTGTCGCGAGAAACAACACCAGTTTAAGCCGCCAGACGTACTGGTACTAATGCACGCACCTTCGTCGGATGCTACCGCCGAACGTTACCGGGATATAGAACGGCATCTAATGAAAGAACCCAGTAGAACTTATCTGGAGCCACGTTCCGGGATTTGTCGCGAGAAACAACACCATTTTAAGCCGCCAGACGTACTGGTACTAATGCACGCACCTTCTTCGGATGCTACCGCCGAACGTTACCGTGATATAGAACGGCACGTAATGAAAGAACCCAGTAGACCTTATCTGGAGCCACGTTCCGGGATTTGTCGCAAGAAACAACACCAGTTTAAGCCGCCAGACGTACTGGTACTAATGCACGCACCTTCGTCGGGTGCTACCACCAAACGTTACCGGGATATAGAACGGCACGTAATGAAAGAACCCAGTAGAACTTATCTGGAGCCACATTCCGGGATTTGTCGCGAGAAACAACACCAGTTTAAGCCGCCAGACGTACTGGTACTAATGCATGCACCTTCGTCGGATGCTACCGCAGAACGTTACCGGGATATAGAACGGCACGTGATGAAAGAACCCAGTAGAACTTATCTGGAGCCACGTTCCGGGATTTGTCGCGAGAAACAACACCATTTTAAGCCGCCAGACGTACTGGTACTAATGCACGCACCTTCGTCAGATTCTACCGCCGAACGTTAGCAGGATATAGAACGGCACGTAATGAAAGAACCCAGTAGAACTTATCTGGAGCCACGTTCCAGTATTTGTCGCGAGAAACAACACCATTTTAAGCCGCCAGACGTACTGGTACTAATGCACGCACCTTCGTCGGATGCTACCGCCGAACGTTAGCGGGATATAGAACGGCACGTAATGAAAGAACCCAGTAGAACTTATCTGGAGCCACGTTCCGGGATTTGTCGCGAGAAACAACACCATTTTAAGCCGCCAGACGTACTGGTAGTAATGCACGCACCTTCTTCGGATGCTACCGCCGAACGTTACCGGGATATAGAACGACACGTAATGAAAGAACCCTGTAGAACTTATCTGGAGCCACGTTCCGGGATTTGTCGCGAGAAACAACACCATTTTAAGCCGCCAGACGTACTGGTACTAATGCACGCACCTTCGTCGGGTGCTACCACCAAACGATACCGGGATATAGAACGGCATGTAATGAAAGAAGCCAGTAGAACTTATCTGGAGCCACGTTCCGGGATTTGTCGCGAGAAACAACACCATTTTAAGCCGCCAGATGTACTGGTACTAATGCACGCACCTTCGTCGGATGCTACCACCGAACGTTACCAGGATATAGAACGGCACGTAATGAAAGAACCCAGTAGAACTTATCTGGAGCCACGTTCCGGGATTTGTCGCGAGAAACAACACCATTTTAAGCCGCCAGACGTACTGGTACTAATGCATGCACCTTTCGTCGGGTGTTACCACCAAACGTTACCGGGATGTAGAACGGCACGTAATGAAAGAACCCAGTAGAACTTATCTGGAGCCACGTTCTGGGATTTGTCGCGAGAAACAACACCAGTTTAAGCCGCCAGACGTACTGGTACTAATGCACGCACTTTTGTCGGATGCTACCGCCGAACGTTACCGGGATATAGAACGGCACGTAATGAAAGAACCCAGTAGAACTTATCTGGAGCCACGTTCCGGGATTTGTCGCGAGAAACAACACCAGTTTAAGCCGGCAGACGTACTGGTACTCATGCACGCACCTTCGTCGGGTGCTACCACCAAACGTTACCGGGATATAGAACGGCACGTAATGAAAGAACCCAGCAGAACTTATCTGGAGCCACGTTCCGGGATTTGTCGCGAGAAACAACACCATTTTAAGCCGCCAGACGTACTGGTACTAATGCACGCACCTTCGTCAGATGCTACCGCCTAACGTTAGCGGAATATAGAACGGCACGTACTGAAAGAACCCAGTAGAACTTATCTGGAGCCACGTTCCGGGATTTGTCGCGAGAAACAACACCATTTTAAGCCGCCAGACGTACTGCTACTAATGCACGCACTTCCGTCGGATGCTACCGCCGAACGTTACCGGGATATAGAACGGCACGTAATGAAAGAAACCAGTAGAACTTATCTGGAGCCACGTTCCGGGATTTGTTGCGAGAAACAACACCATTTTAAGCCGCCAGACGTACTGGTACTAATGCACGCACCTTCATCGGATGCTACTGCCGAACGTTACCGGGATATAGAACGGCATGTAATGAAAGAACCCAGTAGAACTTATCTGGAGCCACGTTCCGGGATTTGTCGCGAGAAACAACACCAGTTTAAGCCGCCAGATGTACTGGTAATAATGCACGCACCTTCGTCGGATGCTACAGCAGAACGTTAGCGGGATATAGAACGGCACATAATGAAAGAACCCAGTAGAACTTATCTGGAGCCACGTTCTGGGATTTGTCGCGAGAAACAACACCATTTTAAGCAGCCAGACGTACTGGTACTAATGCTCGCACCTTCGTCGGATGCTACCGCCGAACGTTACCGGGATATAGAACGGCACGTAATGAAAGAACCCAGTAGAACTTATCTGGAGCCACGTTCCGGGATTTGTCGCGAGAAACAACACCATTTTAAACCGCCAGACGTTCTGGTACTAATGCACGCACCTTCGTCGGGTGCTACCACCAAACGTTACCGGGATATGGAACGGCATGTAATGAAAGAACCCAGTAGAACTTATCTGGAGCCACGTTCCGGGATTTGTCGCGAGAAACAACACCAGTGTAAGCCGCCAGATGTACTGGTACTAATGCACGCAACTTCGTCAGATGCTACCGCCGAACGTTTGCGGGATATAGAACGGCACGTAATGAAAGAACCCAGTAGAACTTATCTGGAGCCACGTTCCGGGATTTGTTGCTAGAACCAACACCATTTTAAGCCGCCAGACGTACTGGTACTAATGCACGCACCTTAGTCGGATGCTAACGCCGAACGTTACCGGGATATAGAACGGCATGTAATGAAAGAACCCAGTAGAACTTATCTGGAGCCACGTTCCGGGATTTGTCGCGAGAAACAACACCATTTTAAGCCGCCAGACATACTGGTACTAATGCACGCACCTTCGTCGGATGCTACCGCCGAACGTTATCGGGATATAGAACGGCACGTAATGAAAGAACCCAGTAGAACTTATCTGGAGCCACGTTCCGGGATTTGTCGCGAGAAACAACACCAGTTTAAGCCGCCAGACGTACTGGTACTAATGCACGCACCTTCGTCGGATGCTACCGCCGAACGTTAGCGGGATATAGAACGGCACGTAATGAAAGAACCCAGTAGAACTTATCTGGAGCCACGTTCCGGGATTTGTCGTGAGAAACAACACCAGTTTAAGCCGCCAGACGTACTGGTACTAATGCACGCACCTTCGTCATATGCTACCGCCGAACGTTGGCGGGATATAGAACGGCACGTAATGAAAGAACCCAGTAGAACTTATCTGGAGCCACGTTCCGGGATTTGTCGCGAGAAACAACACCATTTTAAGCCGCCAGACGTACTGGTACTAATGCACGCACCTTCGTCGGATGCTACCGCCGAACGTTACCGGGATATAGAACGGCACGTAATGAAAGAACCCAGTGGAACTTATCTGGAGCCACGTTCCGGGATTTGTCGCGAGAAACAACACCAGTTTAAGCCGGCAGACGTACTGGTACTAATGCACGCACCTTCGTCGGGTGCTACCACCAAACGTTACCGGGATATAGAACGGCACGTAATGAAAGAACCCAGTAGAACTTATCTTGAGCCACGTTCCGGGATTTGTCGCGAGAAACGACACCAGATTAAGCTGCCAGACGTACTGGTACTAATGCACGCACCTTCGTTGGGTGCTACCGCCGAACGTTAGCGGGATATAGAACGGCATGTAATGAAAGTACCCAGTAGAACTTATCTGGAGCCACGTTCCGGGATTTGTCGCGAGAAACAACACCATTTTAAGCCGCCAGACGTACTGGTACTAATGCACGCACCTTCGTCGGATGCTACCGCCGAACGTTAGCGGGATATAGAACGGCATGTAATGGAAGAACCCAGTAGAACTTATCTGGAGCCACGTTCCGGGATTTGTCGCGAGAAACAACACCATTTTAAGCCGCCAGACGTACTGGTACTAATGCACGCACCTTCGTCGGATGCTACCGCCGAACGTTACTGGGATATAGAACGGCACGTAATGAAAGAACCCAGTAGAACTTATCTGGAGCCACGTTCCGGGATTTGTCGCGAGAAACAACACCAGTTTAAGCCGCCAGACGTACTGGTACTCATGCACGCACCTTCGTCGGGTGCTACCACCAAACGTTACCGGGATATAGAACGGCACGTAATGAAAGAACCCAGTAGAACTTATCTGGAGCCACGTTCCGGGATTTGTCGCGAGAAACAACACCATTTTAAGCCGCCAGACGTACTGGTACTAATGCACGCACCTTCGTCAGATGCTACCGCCTAACGTTAGCGGAATATAGAACGGCACGTACTGAAAGAACCCAGTAGAACTTATCTGGAGCCACGTTCCGGGATTTGTCGCGAGAAACAACACCATTTTAAGCCGCCAGACGTACTGCTACTAATGCACGCACTTCCGTCGGATGCTACTGCCGAACGTTACCGGGATATAGAACGGCACGTAATGAAAGAACCCAGTAGAACTTATCTGGAGCCACGTTCCGGGATTTGTTGCGAGAAACAACACCATTTTAAGCCGCCAGACGTACTGGTACTAATGCACGCACCTTCATCGGATGCTACTGCCGAACGTTACCGGGATATAGAACGGCATGTAATGAAAGAACCCAGTAGAACTTATCTGGAGCCACGTTCCGGGATTTGTCGCGAGAAACAACACCAGTTTAAGCCGCCAGATGTACTGGTAATAATGCACGCACCTTCGTCGGATGCTACCGCAGAACGTTAGCGGGATATAGAACGGCACATAATGAAAGAACCCAGTAGAACTTATCTGGAGCCACGTTCTGGGATTTGTCGCGAGAAACAACACCATTTTAAGCCGCCAGACGTACTGGTACTAATGCTCGCACCTTCGTCGGATGCTACCGCCGAACGTTACCGGGATATAGAACGGCACGTAATGAAAGAACCCAGTAGAACTTATCTGGAGCCACGTTCCGGGATTTGTCGCGAGAAACAACACCATTTTAAGCCGCCAGACGTTCTGGTACTAATGCACGCACCTTCGTCGGGTGCTACCACCAAACGTTACCGGGATATGGAACGGCATGTAATGAAAGAACCCAGTAGAACTTATCTGGAGCCACGTTCCGGGATTTGTCGCGAGAAACAACACCAGTGTAAGCCGCCAGATGTACTGGTACTAATGCACGCACCTTCGTCAGATGCTACCGCCGAACGTTTGCGGGATATAGAACGGCACGTAATGAAAGAACCCAGTAGAACTTATCTGGAGCCACGTTCCGGGATTTGTTGCTAGAACCAACACCATTTTAAGCCGCCAGACGTACTGGTACTAATGCACGCACCTTAGTCGGATGCTAACGCCGAACGTTACCGGGATATAGAACGGCATGTAATGAAAGAACCCAGTAGAACTTATCTGGAGCCACTTTCCGGGATTTGTCGCGAGAAACAACACCAGTTTAAGCCACCAGATGTACTGGTACTAATGCACGCAACTTCGTCGGATGCTACCGCCGAACGTTACCGGGATATGGAACGGCACGTAATGAAAGAACCCAGTAGAACTTATCTGGAGCCACGTTCTGGGATTTGATGCGAGAAGGAACACCATTTTAAGCCGCCAGACGTACTGGTACTAATGCACGCACCTTCGTCGGATGCTACCGCCGAACGTTACCGGGATATAGAACGCCACGTAATGAAAGAACCCAGTAGAACTTATCTGGAGCCACGTTCCGGGATTTGTCGCGAGAAACAACACCATTTTAAGCCGCCAGATGTACTGGTACTAATGCACGCACCTCTGTCGGATGCTACCGCCGAACGTTACCGGGATATAGAACGGCACGTAATGAAAGAACCCAGTAGAACTTATCTGGAGCCACGTTCCGGGATTTGTTGCGAGAAAGAACACCATTTTAAGCCGCCAGACTTACTGGTACTAATGCACGCACCTTCGTCGGATGCTACCGTCGAACGTTAGCGGGATATAGAACGGCATGTAATGAAAGAACCCAGTAGAACTTATCTGGAGCCACGTTCCGGGATTGTCGCGAGAAACAACACCAGTTTAAGCCGCCAGATGTACTGGTACTAATGCACGCACCTTCGTCGGATGCTACCGCCGAACGTTAGCGGGATATAGAACGGCACGTAATGAAAGAACCCAGTAGAACTTATCTGGAGCCACGTTCTGGGATTTGTCGCGAGAAACAACACCATTTTAAGCCGCCAGACGTACTGGTACTAATGCTCGCACCTTCGTCGGATGCTACCGCCGAACGTTACCGGGATATAGAACGACACGTAATAAAAGAACCCAGTACAACTTATCTGGAGCCACGTTCCGGGATTTGTCGCGAGAAACAACACCATTTTAAGCCGCCAGAGGTTCTGGTACTAATGCACGCACCTTCGTCGGGTGCTATCACCAAACGTTACCGGGATATAGAACGGCATGTAATGAAAGAACCCAGTAGAACTTATCTGGAGCATCGTTCCGGGATTTGTCGCGAGAAACAACACCAGTTTAAGCCGCCAGACGTACTGGTACTAATGCACGCACCTTCGTCAGATGCTACCGCCGAACGATAGCGGAATATAGAACGGCATGTAATGAAAGAACCCAGTAGAACTTATCTGGAGCCACGTTACGGGATTTGTCGCGAGAAACAACACCATTTTAAGCTGCCAGACGTACTGGTACTAATGCACGCACCTTCGTCGGGTGCTACCACAAAACGTTACCGGGATATAGAATGGCACGTAATGAAAGAACCCAGTAGAACTTATCTGGAGCCACGTTCCGGGATTTGTCGCGAGAAACAACACCATTTTAAGCCGACAGATGTACTGGTACTAATGCACGCACCTTCGTCAGATGCTACTGCCGAACGTTAGCGGAATATAGAACGCCACGTAATGAAAGAACCCAGTAGAACTTATCTGGAGCCACGTTCCGGGATTTGTCGCGAGAAACACACCATTTTAAGCCGCCAGACGTATTGGTACTAATGCACGCACCTTCGTCGGATGCTACCGCCGAACGTTAGCGGGATATAGAACGGCACGTAATGAAAGAACCCAGTAGAACTTATCTGGAGCCACGTTCCGGGATTTGTCGCGAGAAACAACACCATTTTAAGCCGCTAGACGTACTGGTACTAATGCACGCACCTTCGTCGGATGCTACCGCCTAACGTTACCGGGATATAGAATGGCACGTAATGAAAGAACCCAGTAGAACTTATCTGGAGCCACGTTCCGGGATTTGTCGCGAGAAACAACACCAGTTTAAGCCGTCAGACGTACTGGTACTAATGCACGCACCTTCGTCGGGTGCTACCACCAAACGTTACCGGGATATAGAACGGCACGTAATGAAAGAACCCAGTAGAACTTATCTGGAGCCATGTTCCGGGATTTGTCGCGAGAAACAACACCATTTAAAGCCGCCAGACGTACTGGTACTAATGCACGCACCTTCGTCGGATGCTACCGCCGAACGTTAGCGGGATATAGAACGGCACGTAATGAAAGAACCCAGTAGAACTTATCTGGAGCCACGTTCCGGGATTTGTCGCGAGAAACAACACCATTTTAAACCGCCAGACGTACTGGTACTAATGCACGCACCTTTGTCGGATGCTACCGCCTAACGTTAGCGGGATATAGAATGGCATGTAATGAAAGAACCCAGTAGAACTTATCTGGAGCCACGTTCCGGGATTTGTCGCGAGAAACAACACCATTTTAAGCCGCCAGATGTACTGGTACTAATGCACACACCTTCGTCGGATGCTACCGCCGAATGTTAGCGGGATATAGAACCGCACGTAATGAAAGAACCCTGTAGAACTTATCTGGAGCCACGTTCCGGGATTTGTCGCGAGAAACAACACCATTTTAAGCCGCCAGACGTACTGATACTAATGCACGCACATTCGTCGGATGCTACCGCCGAACGTTACCGGGATATGGAACGGCACGTAATGAAAGAACCCAGTAGAACTTATCTGGAGCCACGTTCCGGGATTTGTCGCGAGAAACAACACCATTTTAAGCAGCCAGACGTACTGGTACTAATGCACGCACCTTCGTCGGATGCTACCGCCGAACGTTAGTGGGATATAGAACGGCATGTAATGAAAGAACCCAGTAGAACTTATCTGGAGCCACGTTCCGGGATTTGTCGCGAGAAACAACACCATTTTAAGCCGCCAGACGTACTGGTACTAATGCACGCACCTTCGTCGGATGCTACCGCCGAACGTTACCGGGATATAGAATGGCACGTAATGAAAGAACCCAGTAGAACTTATCTGGAGCCACGTTCCGGGATTTGTCGCGAGAAACAACACCAGTTTAAGCCGTCAGACGTACTGGTACTAATGCACGCACCTTCGTCGGGTGCTACCACCAAACGTTACCGGGATATAGAACGGCACGTAATGAAAGAACCCAGTAGAACTTATCTGGAGCCATGTTCCGGGATTTGTCGCGAGAAACAACACCAGTTTAAGCCGCCAGACGTACTGGTACTAATGCACGCACCTTCGTCGGATGCTACCGCCGAACGTTAGTGGGATATAGAACGGCATGTAATGTAAGAACCGAAAAGAACTTATCTGGAGCCACGTTGCGGGATTTGTCGCGAGAAACAACACCATTTTAAGCCGCCAGACGTACTGGTACTAATGCATGCACCTTTCGTCGGGTGTTACCACCAAACGTTACCAGGATGTAGAACGGCACGTAATGAAAGAACCCAGTAGAACTTATCTGGAGCCACGTTCTGGGATTTGTCGCGAGAAACAACACCAGTTTAAGACGCCAGACGTACTGGTACTAATGCACGCACCTTTGTCGGATGCTACCGCCGAACGTTACCGGGATATAGAACGGCACGTAATGAAAGAACCCAGTAGAACTTATCTGGAGCCACGTTCCGGGATTTGTCGCGAGAAACAACACCAGTTTAAGCCGCCAGACGTACTGGTACTCATGCACGCACCTTCGTCGGGTGCTACCACCAAACGTTACCGGGATATAGAACGGCACGTAATGAAAGAACCCAGTAGAACTTATCTGGAGCCACGTTCCGGGATTTGTCGCGAGAAACAACACCATTTTAAGCCGCCAGACGTACTGGTACTAATGCACGCACCTTCGTCAGATGCTACCGCCTAACGTTAGCGGAATATAGAACGGCACGTACTGAAAGAACCCAGTAGAACTTATCTGGAGCCACGTTCCGGGATTTGTCGCGAGAAACAACACCATTTTAAGCCGCCAGACGTACTGCTACTAATGCACGCACTTCCGTCGGATGCTACCGCCGAACGTTACCGGGATATAGAACGGCACGTAATGAAAGAACCCAGTAGAACTTATCTGGAGCCACGTTCCGGGATTTGTTGCGAGAAACAACACCATTTTAAGCCGCCAGACGTACTGGTACTAATGCACGCACCTTGATCGGATGCTACTGCCGAACGTTACCGGGATATAGAACGGCATGTAATGAAAGAACCCAGTAGAACTTATCTGGAGCCACGTTCCGGGATTTGTCGCGAGAAACAACACCAGTTTAAGCCGCCAGATGTACTGGTAATAATGCACGCACCTTCGTCGGATGCTACCGCAGAACGTTAGCGGGATATAGAACGGCACATAATGAAAGAACCCAGTAGAACTTATCTGGAGCCACGTTCTGGGATTTGTCGCGAGAAACAACACCATTTTAAGCCGCCAGACGTACTGGTACTAATGCTCGCACCTTCGTCGGATGCTACCGCCGAACGTTACCGGGATATAGAACGGCACGTAATGAAAGAACCCAGTAGAACTTATCTGGAGCCACGTTCCGGGATTTGTCGCGAGAAACAACACCATTTTAAGCCGCCAGACGTTCTGGTACTAATGCACGCACCTTCGTCGGGTGCTGCCACCAAACGTTACCGGGATATGGAACGGCATGTAATGAAAGAACCCAGTAGAACTTATCTGGAGCCACGTTCCGGGATTTGTCGCGAGAAACAACACCAGTGTAAGCCGCCAGATGTACTGGTACTAATGCACGCACCTTCGTCAGATGCTACCGCCGAACGTTTGCGGGATATAGAACGGCACGTAATGAAAGAACCCAGTAGAACTTATCTGGAGCCACGTTCCGGGATTTGTTGCTAGAACCAACACCATTTTAAGCCGCCAGACGTACTGGTACTAATGCACGCACCTTAGTCGGATGCTAACGCCGAACGTTACCGGGATATAGAACGGCATGTAATGAAAGAACCCAGTAGAACTTATCTGGAGCCACTTTCCGGGATTTGTCGCGAGAAACAACACCAGTTTAAGCCACCAGATGTACTGGTACTAATGCACGCAACTTCGTCGGATGCTACCGCCGAACGTTACCGGGATATGGAACGGCACGTAATGAAAGAACCCAGTAGAACTTATCTGGAGCCACGTTCTGGGATTTGTTGCGAGAAGGAACACCATTTTAAGCCGCCAGACGTACTGGTACTAATGCACGCACCTTCGTCGGATGCTACCGCCGAACGTTACCGGGATATAGAACGCCACGTAATGAAAGAACCCAGTAGAACTTATCTGGATCCACGTTCCGGGATTTGTCGCGAGAAACAACACCATTTTAAGCCGCCAGATGTACTGGTACTAATGCACGCACCTCTGTCGGATGCTACCGCCGAACGTTACCGGGATATAGAACGGCACGTAATGAAAGAACCCAGTAGAACTTATCTGGAGCCACGTTCTGGGATTTGTCGCGAGAAACAACACCATTTTAAGCCGCCAGACGTACTGGTACTAATGCTCGCACCTTCGTCGGATGCTACCGCCGAACGTTACCGGGATATAGAACGACACGTAATAAAAGAACCCAGTACAACTTATCTGGAGCCACGTTCCGGGATTTGTCGCGAGAAACAACACCATTTTAAGCCGCCAGAGGTTCTGGTACTAATGCACGCACCTTCGTCGGGTGCTATCACCAAACGTTACCGGGATATAGAACGGCATGTAATGAAAGAACCCAGTAGAACTTATCTGGAGCATCGTTCCGGGATTTGTCGCGAGAAACAACACCAGTTTAAGCCGCCAGACGTACTGGTACTAATGCACGCACCTTCGTCAGATGCTACCGCCGAACGATAGCGGAATATAGAACGGCATGTAATGAAAGAACCCAGTAGAACTTATCTGGAGCCACGTTCCGGGATTTGTCGCGAGAAACAACACCATTTTAAGCTGCCAGACGTACTGGTACTAATGCACGCACCTTCGTCGGGTGCTACCACAAAACGTTACCGGGATATAGAATGGCACGTAATGAAAGAACCCAGTAGAACTTATCTGGAGCCACGTTCCGGGATTTGTCGCGAGAAACAACACCATTTTAAGCCGACAGATGTACTGGTACTAATGCACGCACCTTCGTCAGATGCTACTGCCGAACGTTAGCGGAATATAGAACGCCACGTAATGAAAGAACCCAGTAGAACTTATCTGGAGCCACGTTCCGGGATTTGTCGCGAGAAACACACCATTTTAAGCCGCCAGACGTATTGGTACTAATGCACGCACCTTCGTCGGATGCTACCGCCGAACGTTAGCGGGATATAGAACGGCACGTAATGAAAGAACCCAGTAGAACTTATCTGGAGCCACGTTCCGGGATTTGTCGCGAGAAACAACACCATTTTAAGCCGCTAGACGTACTGGTACTAATGCACGCACCTTCGTCGGATGCTACCGCCGAACGTTACCGGGATATAGAATGGCACGTAATGAAAGAACCCAGTAGAACTTATCTGGAGCCACGTTCCGGGATTTGTCGCGAGAAACAACACCAGTTTAAGCCGTCAGACGTACTGGTACTAATGCACGCACCTTCGTCGGGTGCTACCACCAAACGTTACCGGGATATAGAACGGCACGTAATGAAAGAACCCAGTAGAACTTATCTGGAGCCATGTTCCGGGATTTGTCGCGAGAAACAACACCATTTAAAGCCGCCAGACGTACTGGTACTAATGCACGCACCTTCGTCGGATGCTACCGCCGAACGTTAGCGGGATATAGAACGGCACGTAATGAAAGAACCCAGTAGAACTTATCTGGAGCCACGTTCCGGGATTTGTCGCGAGAAACAACACCATTTTAAACCGCCAGACGTACTGGTACTAATGCACGCACCTTTGTCGGATGCTACCGCCTAACGTTAGCGGGATATAGAATGGCATGTAATGAAAGAACCCAGTAGAACTTATCTGGAGCCACGTTCCGGGATTTGTCGCGAGAAACAACACCATTTTAAGCCGCCAGATGTACTGGTACTAATGCACACACCTTCGTCGGATGCTACCGCCGAATGTTAGCGGGATATAGAACGGCACGTAATGAAAGAACCCTGTAGAACTTATCTGGAGCCACGTTCCGGGATTTGTCGCGAGAAACAACACCATTTTAAGCCGCCAGACGTACTGATACTAATGCACGCACATTCGTCGGATGCTACCGCCGAACGTTACCGGGATATGGAACGGCACGTAATGAAAGAACCCAGTAGAACTTATCTGGAGCCACGTTCCGGATTTGTCGCGAGAAACAACACCATTTTAAGCAGCCAGACGTACTGGTACTAATGCACGCACCTTCGTCGGATGCTACCGCCGAACGTTAGTGGGATATAGAACGGCATGTAATGAAAGAACCCAGTAGAACTTATCTGGAGCCACGTTCCGGGATTTGTCGCGAGAAACAACACCATTTTAAGCCGCCAGACGTACTGGTACTAATGCACGCACCTTCGTCGGATGCTACCGCCGAACGTTACCGGGATATAGAATGGCACGTAATGAAAGAACCCAGTAGAACTTATCTGGAGCCACGTTCCGGGATTTGTCGCGAGAAACAACACCAGTTTAAGCCGTCAGACGTACTGGTACTAATGCACGCACCTTCGTCGGGTGCTACCACCAAACGTTACCGGGATATAGAACGGCACGTAATGAAAGAACCCAGTAGAACTTATCTGGAGCCATGTTCCGGGATTTGTCGCGAGAAACAACACCAGGTTAAGCCGCCAGACGTACTGGTACTAATGCACGCACCTTCGTCGGATGCTACCGCCGAACGTTAGTGGGATATAGAACGGCATGTAATGTAAGAACCGAAAAGAACTTATCTGGAGCCACGTTCCGGGATTTGTCGCGAGAAGCAACACCATTTTAAGCCGTCAGACGTACTGGTACTAATGCACGCACCTTCGTTGGGTGCTACCACCAAACGTTACCGGGATATAGAACGGCACGTAATGAAAGAACCCAGTAGAACTTATCTGGAGCCATGTTCCGGGATTTGTCGCGAGAAACAACACCATTTTAAGCCGCCAGACGTACTGGTACTAATGCACGCACCTTCGTCGGATGCTACCACCAAACGTTACCGGGATATAGAACGGCACGTAATGAAAGAACCCAGTAGAACTTATCTGGAGCCACGTTCCGGGATTTGTCGCGAGAAACAACACCAGTTGAAGCCGCCAGACGTACTGGTACTAATGCACGCACCTTCGTCGGATGCTACCGCCGAACGTTAGCGGGATATAGAACGGCATGTAATGAAAGAACCCAGTAGAACTTATCTGGAGCCACGTTCCGGGATTTGTCGCGAGAAACAACACCATTTTAAGCCGCCAGACGTACTGGTACTAATGCACCCACCTTCGTCGGGTGCTACCACCAAACGTTACCGGGATATAGAGCGGCATGTAATGAAAGAACCCAGTAGAACTTATCTGGAGCCACGTTCCGGGATTTGTCGCGAGAAACAACACCAGTTTAAGCCGCCAGACGTACTGGTACTAATGCACGCACCTTCGTCGGATGCAACCGCCGAACGTTACCGGGATATAGAACGGCACGTAATGAAAGAACCCAGTAGAACTTATCTGGAGCCACGTTCCGGGATTTGTCGCGAGAAACAACACCATTTTAAGCCGCCAGACGTACTGGTAATAATGCACGCACCTTCGTCGGATGCTACCACCAAACGTTACCGGGATATAGAACGGCACGTAATGAAAGAACCCAGTAGAACTTATCTGGAGCCACGTTCCGGGACTTGTCGCGAGAAACAACACCAGTTTAAGCCGCCAGACGTACTGGTACTAACGCACGCACCTTCGTCGGATGCTACCGCCGAACGTTAGCGGGATATAGAACGGCATGTAATGAAAGAACCCAGTAGAACTTATCTGGAGCCACGTTGCGGGATTTGTCGCGAGAAACAACACCATTTTAAGCCGCCAGACGTACTGGTACTAATGCACGCACCTTTGTCGGATGCTACCGCCGAACGTTAGCGGGATATAGAACGGCATGTAATGAAAGAACCCAGTAGAACTTATCTGGAGCCACATTCCGGGATTTGTCGCGAGAAACAACACCATTTTAAGCCGCCAGACGTACTGGTACTAATGCACGCACCTTCCTCGGATGCTACCGCCGAACGTTACAGGGATATAGAACGGCACGTAATGAAAGAACCCAGTAGAACTTATCTGGAGCCACGTTCCGGGATTTGTCGCGAGAAACAACACCAGTTTAAGCCGCCAGACGTACTGGTACTAATGCACGCACCTTCGTCGGGTGCTACCACCAAACGTTACCGGGATATAGAACGGCACTTAATGAAAGAACCCAGTAGAACTTATCTGGAGCCACGTTCCGGGTTTTTTCGCGCGAAACAACACCATTTTAAGCCGCCAGACGTACTGGTACTAATGCACGCACCTTCGTCGGATGCTACCGCCGAATGTTAGCGGGATATAGAACGGCATGTAATGAAAGAACCCAGTAGAACTTATCTGGAGCCACGTTCCAGGATTTGTCGCGAGAAACAACACCATTTTAAGCAGCCAGACGTACTGGTACTAATGCACGCACCTTCGTCGGATGCTACCGCCGAACGTTACAGGGATATAGAACGGCACGTAATGAAAGAACCCAGTAGAACTTATCTGGAGCCACGTTCCGGGATTTGTCGCGAGAAACAACACCAGTTTAAGCCGCCAGACGTACTGGTACTAATGCACGCACCTTCTTCGGGTGCTACCACCAAACGTTACCGGGATATAGAACGGCACGTAATGAAAGAACCCAGTAGAACTTATCTGGAGCCACGTTCCGGGATTTGTCGCGAGAAACAACACCAGTTTAAACCGCCAGACGTACTGGTACTAATGCACGCACCTTCGTCGGATGCTACCGCCGAACGTTAGCGGGATATAGAACGGCACGTAATGAAAGAACCCAGTAGAACTTATCTGGAGCCACGTTCCGGGATTTGTCGCGAGAAACAACACAAGTTTAAGCCGCCAGACGTACTGTTACTAATGCACCCACTTTCGTAGGGTGCTACCACCAAACGTTACCGGGATATAGAACGGCACGTAATGAAAAAACCCAGTAGAACTTATCTGGAGCCACGTTCCGGGATTTGTCGCGAGAAACAACACCAGTTTAAGCCGCCAGACGTACTGGTACTAATGCACGCACCTTCGTCGGATGCTACCGCCGAACGTTAGCGGGATATAGAACGGCATGTAATGAAAGAACCCAGTAGAACTTATCTGGAGCCACGTTCCGGGATTTGTCGCGAGAAACAACACCATTTTAAGCCGCCAGACGTACTGGTACTAATGCACGCACCTTCGTCGGATGCTACCGCCGAACGTTACCGGGATATAGAACGGCACGTAATGAAAGAACCCAGTAGAACTTATCTGGAGCCACGTTATGGGATTTGTCGCGAGAAACAACACCATTTTAAGCCGCCAGACATACTGGTACTAATGCACGCACCTTCGTCGGGTGCTACCACCAAACGTTACCGGGATATAGAATGGCACGTAATGAAAGAACCCAGTAGAACTTATCTGGAGCCACGTTCCGGGATTTGTCGCGAGAAACAACACCAGTTTAAGCCGCCAGATGTACTGGTACTAATGCACGCACCTTCGTCAGATGCTACTGCCGAACGTTAGCGGAATATAGAACGCCACGTAATGAAAGAACCCAGTAGAACTTATCTGGAGCCACGTTCCGGGATTTGTCGCGAGAAACAACACCATTTTAAGCCGCCAGACGTACTGGTACTAATGCACCCATCTTCGTCGGGTGCTACCACCAAACGTTACCGGGATATAGAGCGGCACGTAATGAAAGAACCCAGTGGAACTTATCTGGAGCCACGTTCCGGGATTTTTCGCGAGAAACAACACCAGTTTAAGCCGCCAGACGTACTGGTACTAATGCACGCACCTTCGTCGGATGCAACCGCCGAACGTTAGCGGGATATAGAACAGCACGTAATGAAAGAACCCAGTAGAACTTATCTGGAGCCACGTTCCGGGATTTGTCGCGAGAAACAACACCATTTTAAGCCGCCAGACGTACTGGTACTAAAGCACGCACCTTCGTCGGATGCTACCACCAAACGTTACCGGGATATAGAACGGCACGTAATGAAAGAACCCAGTAGAACTTATCTGGAGCCACGTTCCGGGACTTGTCGCGAGAAACAACACCAGTTTAAGC